>NW_025111193.1:0-1200000 GCF_015476425.1 Leptopilina heterotoma | reverse complement strand
GGGAATTCCGGGCACGAGGGGAAGAATATGCAATCGAACATCACTTGGATTAGATGGATGTCGTTTGCTCTGCTGTGGTCGAGGATATCAAACCCGAGTGCGAGATGTAACTGAAAAATGCAATTGCAAATTCGTCTGGTGCTGTGACGTAAAGTGCGAGCTTTGTCGAGAAAATCGGGAGGAACACGTTTGCAATTAAAACAAACACAAAAGGGGAAAAAAATCAGAAGTTAAAGAAGGCAATGATTACTTAGAAAAAGATTTTTTTTAAAATCATCCGGTTTTTGTTTCATTTAAAACATTCGAAAAAAATGAAATAAGAAACATTTCTGACCCTCACTTCTTTTTTATATACTAATGCTATATAAACTGATAGATAAATTTCATTCGTCATCTTCCGAATTTCCGAAGTAATTATTTAATAAAATCTAAATAATCATGGGGAAGAAAGGAGGAAAACATTCCAATTTTTAAGACATCTTGAAAGATTGTTTACCAAAATAAAACAAACTTTCCACTTTTGGAAAATTTTTTCCATTTTTAAGGCAAATTTATATTTTTTGTTTTACTATTATAAATACCAGTATAAATACTAGTATAGATATTAGTAACAATTAATAAAAATAATAACAATGAAGATACAAATAATTTAAAATTTTCTATTTTAATTATTCCACTTTCATTGTAATATTAAAAAAAAATTTCAGTTTTATTATACATTTTTTTCAATTTGAAATATTCTATTAATAAAACCTTCTTGTAACGAAATTTACAAAAAAAGACGTCTTAAAATCTCGTGAATTTGCTCTTTCTTCCCTCGAACACATTTTCTATCTACAGAAGAAGTATAATTCAAGATTTCGCGAGAGAAAAAAAAAAGAAAAAAAGCCGCCCGAAAATGTTTGACGCACGACGTACGCAAATTCGCGCTTCCAGTGCGTAAGCGCCAAGAGAGGCTACTTTTAAAAAAGATATTTATAATTTATAATTTCCCAAGAGCGTGAATGCCAACGAGTAAATGTAAACGTGTTTATAATATTAAAAATTATTGTAAACATCGTTTCTTTCTTTTTTTCTTCTTGTCGTTAAAGCTCTCGGCACTCGGCTTAAAAAAAAGAGAAAAAAATGGCGCTCTCTGATTATCTAATAAAGAAAAGAAGCGCCCGTGCTCTCTAATGAGTATATATAGTGATTTAAATTGACAACCCAACGACGCCTTCGGGCCGACCGAGAAAATTTTTCTCGTATGCCAATGAATGTACATACACGATTTTTTATTTTCTAACGTACTTAATACTTATCCTTACCGCTGTATATGTATATAAAAATATGCGGAAACATTATTTCTCGTTCAATTCAATTTGATGAGAAAAAAGAAAAGTTTTCTTTTTGTTCAGTCTCAAATTTTCAAACACGAAACTTTATTTGATAATAATTTTTTAATTTAATAATTTTTTCTATTTGCAATAGTCTTTGTTTTTAAAATTTTTTAAATTTACTTTCTTTTCGACAGCAAAAAAACGTCGATTTTTAAATAAGATTTTTTTATAATTCATTTTAAAAAGAAAAAGAACAATTAGTTTGAATCTACTTTTAAAAGAAAAAATAATTTGTGAATATCTTTTTTACGATAAATATTTATTTTTTAAAATTTTAAATTAAAAAATATTTTATAAAATTTTATAATAAAGTTAAATAAATATTTACAAATTTTTTAAATATTAATTCTAACATTTGCAGAAGTATTTTTTTAATGCGATTTTTAAAAATACTTTTCGAAAAGTTCTATGCCCCTAAAGTTCAAAAGGTTCAAAGAAACAAAATTTATTTATTTATTTCCCGAATTCAAATTTTATTTAAATAATATTGCATAACGTTTTTAAAAAAATAATTTATTTTAAAATTAAATTTTTAAATTTTAGTTCCAATAAGTAATTTTTAAAAGAATTGTTTAAATATAAACCAATTTTTGAAATAGCTCAAAATTTTTTAAATTTACTTATTACCTAATTAATTATTATTATTTACTAGTTTCAAACACTTTAATAAAATTCTTTGTAGAAATTGTTTTTAAAAATTTTGATAAAATTTTGAAATTCTTTATAAGAAAATATTTAATTACTTAAAGAAATTATAATCAAATTTTCTACAAGAAATTAATTATTTGAAAAAAATTTTAATTATTTTTATTGCTGTCAGTAATTTTTAAAAGAGTTGCGAAAAAGAATAAGTGAAAGAATAATTCGTTCATTTGAACTTTTAGAATTTTTGAAAGTAAAAACCCCAATACTTGAATTTTATAAAATAAAAAAAAGTAAAATATTTTACTCATTGGTGTAAATTTGTAGAAAATTGACGTCTTTAGTAAAAGAACAATTATAAAAATACTACTTGCTTAAAATTAAGAATTATTAAATTAAAATTAATATTTAATAATTAATAATATCAAATAATAATTATAAAAATAAAAGTATTGTAGAAATAATATTAACATGAAAAATTTTTAAAAACTCGAAAAAACTTTAAATAAATAAAAAGAAAAGAAATGAAAAAAAGAATAATGAATTCAATATTAATAATTAATAATGATGACTAAAAATACTTTTTTCGATATTCATTTAAAAAAAACCCCAAGTCTAGAGACTATCGCAAATTAATTGAAATGAACGAAAATATAATAATTCCCATATACATATTAAACGTACATAGTACTGATAATACGAAATCCAAGGCATTTTCATTCGAAATATTGTTGAGCCGAGGATTCCGTCCACTAATTTTGCCCATTCTCTCTCTATCTCTCTGGTGTTTTCAAAAAAATACTTCATAAGAAAAAAATTATAAACATTTCATAGATTAAAATTTCAATTAAAAATCATTCTCTTTTTCATCGAAAATCTAATTTTTGACTCACATTTTATATTTTATCGAAATGAAAATTTAATTTTCTTCGACATGCACAATTCATAATTTCAATATCCGTCGGGCAAAAATAAAATAAAAAAAAAAAAATGGAAAAATTCGATAGGTTAGTACCATCGAAAAAATTTAGAGAGTAAAATATGAAACAAAAAAAAAGTAATAAATAAATGGAAAGCAAGTCAATTCTTGCTGTACAACAACGATATACAAAGCGCAGTATTGAAAGATTGTAATTTATTTTGTTTGAGATAATTTATATAAATATAAATATATATATACATAAATATATATATGTGTATATTCATACAGGATAATTATCAAGTAATTTACAAACTAATTTGTGAGAAAACACACATTCCCTATTAAAATCATGCAAAAAGGAATCGTCTTTATATGAATTTTTTTCTTTTTTCGCTTAATTTACATTTACAGATAAAAATTTTGTAAATGTAAAATTCTTGGTAATTACCTTGTATATTTATATCGTAATCGCAACTTTTCTAACGTTACTTTTTCTAGTAACTGTTTGAAATCGCATCACTCGATTAGCCTTAGGATACGGTAGTTTATAATAATTTATATATGCATGACTTGTATCTTATACGTGTATTTATAAATACAAGATATAAAAAAATTTGATCACAATCGCTCAATTTTTTTTTATTTACTATAACGATTTCATTACTTTGTAACTTTCGTTGTTAAATTTATTTTTTTACATTTCGTTGTTTGTGTGTTACGAATGTTTATGCAAAAAGAATATGTATTTTTTTTTAATTAAATTATTTATTAATTATTAAATTAATTTACACTATCTATTTATTAATTTCTTAGTTAATTTTCTTTTCGGAGAACTTAATTTTCCACTCTTTTGTTTTATATTTTTCTTCTTTTTTTATTTTTTTAATTCTTATTTTTTTTTTATTTTTTACTTCTAAAAATTTTTTTTTTGTTATTATTTTCTATTATTGATTTTTATTTAATTTTTTGTGCTACTATTTTCATAGTCTAATAATTTATTTATTAGAGAAATAATTTCTTATAGAACAATAAAATGAAAACTTGCAAAATTGCAAGTAAATTTAAATGCGATTAATTTATTTATCAATTAAAACGTTCCGAACGTTTATAATAAAAGATTTAGATGAAACAATATTTTTATTTAAATATATTCAGGGCTCGAAATAATTTTCGAAAAAATTCTTTGACAATTTTCAAATCCATTTGTTTACAATTCAATTTTACGAAATTTCAATTATTCGAAAATTCTTCAATTGAATATATATTAGAAAATAACAACTTCAAAAAATTTCAAAAAAAAATTCAATTAAACCTTTTGAAAAAATTGATTTCACAGAGTTGTTAGTTAAAATTTTAAATTTCAAAGATTTTAATTTGAAACTTTTTCAGAATTCAATTATTTTTAAAAATTCTATGCTGTAGGTATGATTTTAATATTCAATTATTATTTATAAAATTTTAACTGAATTTTGTTTTTAAATCAATTTTTATTAGAAAATTCAACGAGAATTCAATTATTTAAATACAAAAATTAATAACTTATTGAATAATTGAATGTTTCTTTAAATTGGTTTGTTTGAAAATAATTAATTTAATGTGAAAATTTTATTATTTATGAAAATAATTGAATTCCTTAAAAGAATTTTATTATTTACGAAAATAATTAAATCGATGTAAAAATGTTATATTATTTATGAAAATAATTGAATTATTGCGAAAAAATTTATAAAAAATTTGCAAATCATTAAATTTATGCAAAGATTTTTATCAAAAAAATATGATAATAATTGAATTTCTTCGAAGGTTTTTATTATTTATGGAAATAATTGAATTTTTGGAAAGAATTTTATTAAAATTTTTCATAATCCTAATTAAATTCTTTTGAAGAATTTCTTTGAATTTCTTTAAAATAGTGGAGTTTCTTTAATAATTTTAATTGAAAATTTTCAAAGTAATTGAATTTTATATGAACAATTTCTTTCGAATTTTCACAATAATCATGTTTATTAATCATTGAAGTTAAACATTTAATTCTTGAATTTCATTAAAATTTTTAGAAAATAATTGAATTTTTGTGAAGAAATTTATTAAAATTTTTAAAAATAATTGAATTTTGGAGAAGAATTTTATTATTTATAAAGATAATTGAAATTTTGATGAGAATTTTTAAAGAAATTTTACCATGATTGAATTTTTGCAAAGAATTTTATTATTTCTGAAAATAATTTAATTTTGACAAATTATTTGTAACTTTTCAAAAATTCTCCAAATTATATCGTTAAATATACCAACTTTTATTGCTTTTTCAATCAAATTACTAACTTTACGGACCTATTTTTCAAAAAAACTGACTTACGGACTTTCAATAAATTTACGGACTTTTACGGGATTTAAGGACATAGTTCGAGCCCTGTCTATTTAATATTTAAATAATTCAACTTTTTTATTTTTATATATTTTTGTATAAAAAATGCTTAGAGTAATTTTTTTTATAAAAAAATTCCAAAAAGTTGTGGACATTTTAATGTTTTAACATTTCAATCTAAACAATAAAAATTTATTAACTATTAAAAATTATTAATAAACTTATTAAATATTTAGAAAGCTGAAAATTTAAGATTTTTTTAAAAACGAAGTATGTAAATTATTTAACTGATAAAATTATATTTACATGTAGAAATAATTTTCTATAAAAGTGAGAACTTTGATTGTTACAACTAAATTATTGCACAATTATCAATTGCAAAATTAAAGTATTTCTAAATTATAAAATAAAAAAATTGCAAAAATTTTGCATAAACTTTCGTAGATTATTCCTTAATTATTAATTATTATTATTAATATTTTTAATATTCAAAGAAACAAAAGAAAATGATTTTTATAATTGATATTCCTAAAGTTTTGAATATTGAAATAAACGAAATTTAATTGAAATCGAAATGTCGATTTTAATTAAATTTCGTTTAAATTCAAGTTAAATTTTAAGTTTACAAGTTAAATTGTAAATATTTTAAAAAACTAAAATTGTAAATTTTTCACTTTTAAGTTATTTAAAGTCCCTGAATTTAGCTTCAGAATTTTTTCCATAAAACCCAAAAGGATAAAATTTTTTCGAAGTTATTAACTTGAAAAAAATCTCCCTAGGTGAAAAATTATTAACATTTCTGTCTCTAAATAAGAAAAATAAGTTTTCGACGCTAACTTCAGGGACATGTTATTTACAATTTACTTAAAATATTTTATTTGAATGAGAAAAAAAAGAAAAAAAATGAATTTAAAAAATTACCTCTTATATTTTCCTCTAGATTTGTGTTGACGTTCGTTATTCGCGGCGAAACGTGTGGCAAAATAAAGCATCGTTATGAAAACGCTGAGCATTGTGCCAACGACAGTACCGTAGAAAAATTGCCATACTTCACCGTAAGTATGAATATTCTTAACGGGCAGAAGAAAATTATCTGCCTCGGTTTTAATGCGTCCAATATATTTGAGCCAGAAAACAAGTCTGTCCATTGCAGGTGTTGGTCTGTCCCTCAAGGCGAGTGAAACTTTTCTTGCATTTTCACGATACATCGCTGAATTGTGAATTTCATTCACTGACCCTTGAATGCGATCAATTGAATAATCACCCTCCGTCGAGTAAATAAATCCCAATTTCAAACCGTTCAAGGCATTTTTCTTCTCTGCAAAGTTCCTCGGGAAACATATCACCGGCGTTCCATGAAACGCTGCTTCCAAAAGTTCCGTTTCTTCACAGTGACACAATAAAACTCTCGTTCGCGGATAGCCTGTGGAAAAATAATTTTCATATTAACAATTAATTATTATTATTATTATTATTATTATTATTATTATTATTATTATTATTATTATTATTATTATTATTATTATTATTATTATTTATTAGTTTCAAACATTTAAATCATATTCTTTGCAAGAATTCAACAATTTTCATAAATAATAAAGTTCATCGCAGGAAATTCTTTGAAACAATTCAATTATTTTTTCAAAAATTTTAATAAAATTGTTCTCAAGAATTCAATTATTTTTATAAATAACTAGCAAATGATAAGCGCGCGGAACTTGACATTCAATTTATTATTGTTATGCAAATTACACAAATTTTTCTTTCCTAATAAAAAATTTTAAATAATTTCATAATCAAAATTTTCAAAATTTACTTATTAAGTACAAAATTAATTATTATTGTTTATATTTTCAAAAATTTTAATATAATTCTTCGGAAGAATTAGATTATTTTTATGAATAGTAAAATTTTTTGCAAAAACTCGATTATTTTTAACAAAATATTAATAAAATTTCACGAAAGAATTCAATATTTTCTAAAATTTAAGAAATCATTCTAACCAATTTAATTATTTTTTAAATAGTAAAATTTTTGCAAAAAGTCAATTATTTACAATAAAATTTTACGAAAGAATTAAATTTTTTTCTTAATTCGTTGTAAAATTTTTCAAAAAAATTCAATTACATATTTTCTAAAATTTTAATAAATCCTTCAAAATAATTCAATTATTTTTATGAATAGTAAAACTCTTTGCAGGAATTCAATTCTTTTCAAAACAGTTTTAATTGAATTCCTTGGAAGAATTTAATTTTTGAAAAAAATTTTAATATATTTCGAAAAAATTCAATTTTTTTTTAAATCTTAATAAATCCTTCGAAACAATTCAATTATTTTTATAAATAATAAAATTCTTTACAGGAACTAAATTATTTTTAATGTAATTTAAATAAAATTACACGAAAGAATTTAATTATTTTCAAAAATTATCATAAAATTCAATTTCAACAAGAATTTAAAATTCTCTAAAAATTATTCAATTATTCTCAAAATATTTTTAAAAAAATTCTACATGAATATTAAATTACTTTCAATGCAATTTTTAAAATATATTCGTCGAAAAATTGAAAGAATTCAATTATTTTCAAAAAAAAATAAAATTCTTCTGATGAATACAATTATTTTGAATATGCTTAATTTTAATAAAATTATTTGCACAAATTCAATTTTTTTCAAAACAATTTTAATAGAATTCATCGAAATAATTTTTATTATTTTCAAATATTTACATAAAATTCATTTATTTCCTAAAATTTTAATAAATTCTTTGGAACAATTCAATTATTTTTATAAATAATCGCAAGAATTAATCTGTTTTCATAAATAATAAAAATCTTATCTTAGGAATATCATTATTTTCAATATACAATTTTAATAAAATTCTTCTTCATAAAATTCAATTGCTTTCAAAATTTTCAATTAAAATTATTAAACAAACTCCATTATTTTAATAAAATTCATCACGAGAATTTAATTATTTTCATAAATAAAAAAATTCTTCGAAGGAATTCAATTATTATTCTCTTCAATTTTTTTTTATAAGATTCTTTGCAAGAATTCAATGATTTTCAATACATTAATTTTAAAATTAAAAAAATATTTTTAAAAAGTTAGGAAACAAATCAATTAAATTTTTTTTTTAAATTAAATTATATTGTATTATATTTATAATACCTACAATTTTAATAAAATTATATTATATTATATTTTTATTGTAATTACCTATAAGATCTTGACGATCAACTTTTTCATGAACGAAGAGATTTTCTGGTTTCGTCTCCAAAGTTATATTTTTTTGCCTCCAAACGAGAGCCTGTCCTTGTCTTCCTTGCGGTAATTTTTTCGCCAATTCAACCATAAGACTCGAATGAATTTCGTCTAATAAGGAAACAATTGTTCCCGATCTTAATTCAACTAATTCTTTTTGAAGATCATCAGGCAACGCTTGAACACCTCGACAATGAAAACATCCAACCTGAAATTTAATTTCGTTGCATGACAATTGGATATAAATTAAATAATTAACTACAATTACTTTTAGTCTTAATTATTTTCCAATATTGCAAATTGCAATAAAAATTAGAATAGAAATTTTTTATTTTTATTAAGTATAATTTGCAATTTCAAAAAAATAACAAAAATTAAAATAAAATAAATATTTAAAAATAAATTTAAATTAATTTAATTTAGTTGCGTGACAATTAAATATAAATTAAATAATTAATTACTTATTTAAAAATTAAAATTAATTTTTCCAATATTGCAATTTATAATAAAAATTTAATTTTTCTCACCTCCACTACTAATTCAGTTAAAGGAGCAAAATTCGTATTGAAGACAACGTCATTTCCCCATAAAATTAATTCGACGTCTTGATAAAGATTTTCCAGTGTGATATCAATATTGGGGAGATATTTCGAGACTAATTTCAATGCAGGATAAATGTAATTATTACGAATTGAATAAATGAATAATTTATCTTTCACAGTTGATATCATTGTGATCATAAATCCTTCATTGTTAATCGGAATTGCCGAGCCTGTTTGCAGAAATGTATAAATTTCTTCATTTGAGCCAAGAGTCCAAAGAACTGGAATCGATTTTATCGATTTCACCCAGGGAATTAAACACGCATCGTGTCTGAAATAAAAAAAAAACGATATTTTACATTTATAAAAAAATAATTAAATCTATAACAAATAAGTATAGAATATGTACTAAATAAAAAATAGAAAATCAAATAAGAAAAAGAAAAATCAAAAACAGAGAATCAAAAATAAAGAAAAATAAAAACAGAAATTAAAGAAAATAAAAAAGTAAAATAGTAATAACTAAATAAAGAAAAACTTTTTACCTAATCGATGGAAATATCGTGAAAGTGGGTTGAAGTTCTCGAACTCGCTTTAAAATTTTCTTATCACTAAGAAGTTGTTCGCAGGCTTTGAGCGCATTTGCCTCTGGCTTAAATGATTCTTCATAAAAAATTTTGAGCACTTCGACTTCGACTAAATTTTCGTAAATATTCGCCGTTGAAGGAACAATTAAAGTTGTATCAATTCCCTGATCTGATAGAGTATTGGCCAGCAATGATAGTTCGTACGTATCTTCAAAGGCCACCACTAAAGCACTCTGTGGAGGAGTTGCCAAAAAAGATGCCCCAGCTGAGCAAATAAATAAACAAATTAAATTCACTATAAAACAATCCCTTCTCTTCATTTTCCACTTTTTTTATTAATTTTTAATAACACAATTAAAGTTTAAATCACAATTCTTATATCCCACAGCACACTGTCTTATTTGTATTACAACTTATCACAGAATACTACTCCCACATCTATTTTTAAGTAAAAAGCCGAAAAAAAGTTCTTCCACGTGTACCTTATAAGGTTATTTCAATTATTTGTTTACTTTGTCCGGTTTGAATAGATTTTTCGGTGAAATTACACTAAACACTGATACAAGTCCTTGACACGCTAAACAGAAACAAGAATATTATTCTATTATTAATAGAGAATATTGACTTTAGAAAGAAATTAAATAAAACTATAATCAAGCCGCAGAACAGTCAGGGAATGTTATTGTCGTATTGGGGATTTAAAATTGCAATGCGACACGTAGTGACCATAAAGTGAACTAAAAAAATGGCTTCTGTGGGTGTACAAGGTTGCAAAAAATGTTAATATTTAAAGTATTCTAATGTTTAAGAAATATTTGTTAAGATTGCTGGTCATGATTTATCTTTTTATTGATAAACTACTTAAAATTAAAACCGAAAAGTCACAATATAAGTTTATATTTTTTTAAATTTGTACACCCATTTCGTCCATTTTTGGTGTAAAACACTAGCGACACCGAGCCCGCGGTGGTAATTTTCATTGCCAATCTGTCGTATATCTGTCAACTTTTAGAAGTTGATTTGACTAATACGACTTCCGGTTTTCTCTCTTCTTCAATCGTCTTTCCATCTGTGTACTTTTTCTAGTTTATGGTTTATGCCCCACGTGGTAAGCACTTCCGCTTATGCGCAGCCGTAGACTATTTGAATTTGGCGCGAATATTCAAATCTATTAGTTCAAATTTCGAATAAAATTTAATTTCTTATCTATAGATATAATACTATATTACAGATATAATGCAGGGTTGCCTCAAATATTTAATTTTATTTTTCCCTGACTTTTCCCTAATTTCCAGACAAAATTTTCATTTTTTCCCTGACGTTAAAGAATATTTTGATTCACTCTAAAAATTATTAGATACTCAAAAAAATGTTCTATTACATTTATTTACAAATTTCTTTAATTGTAAAATTATTCAAAAATATTAATAACTTTTTTTTTAAATAAATATTTAATCATTATTATTTTTCCGTAGGAATTAAAATTCTTCAAAGCATTCAAATTCAAACCTTTTTGAAATTCAACAACTTATAAGAATATTATTACAAAACATGAAGATATCGATCACTCCGAGTCTTCGACTCCGAGTGATCACCTTCTTCATATTTTGTAATAATTTAAATTACCATAAAACATTTTTTAAAAAAAGTTAATTATGTACGAAAATCCTAATAAAATCCTCCGCAAGAATTCAATTATTTTTACAAGTCGTAAAATTTTTCACAAAAATTCAATTATTTAAAAAAAATGTAATAATATTCGTTGCAAGAATTCAATTATTTTCATAAAAATAATAAATCGATTATTCGCTATTATTATTATTCATTTATAAATCAATTTTTAATAGAAAATTCTAGAAGAATTCAATTATTTAAATACAAAAATAAATAATTTATTGAATAATTGAATTCTCATAAAGAATTTTATAAACAAATTTTTAAATAATTGAATTCTTTTGACAAATTTTAATCAAATTTTTAAGAATAATTACATTTATCGAGGAATTCGATTAAAATTGTATCAAAAATAATTAAAATCCTGCGATGAGTTTTAGATATTATTTATGAAAATAATTACAATTTTTCCACGAATTTTATTAAAATTTTTCTAAAATAATTGAATTTCGGAGAAGAATTTTATTATTTATAAGCAGTTATAAGGATACTTGAAATTTTGACAATAATTTTTTTTTAATTTTTGAACATAATTTAATTTCTGCGAAGAAGAATTTTATTACTTTTAAAAATAATTGAATTCTCCTGATGAATTTTATTAAAATTTTTAAAAATAACTGAATTTCTGTGAAGAATGTTATTATTTAGATATAAATAATTGAATTCTTGCAAAAAAATTTTATTCAAGTTTATAAAAATTAATTGAATTTCGGTAAAGAATTTTATTATTTATAAAAATAATTGAATTCTTGAAAAGAACTTTGTTAAATTTTTTTTTAAATATAACTAAATTCTTGCGACGAATTTTATAAAAAATCTTTTTAAATAACAGATATTTTTCGAAAAATTTTATAAAAATTTTTATTTTAAATAATTGAATTCCTGTGAAAATTTTATTACTTATGAAAATAATTGAATTATTTCGAAGAAATTTATTAAAAATTTTGTAAATAATGAAATTCCTGTGAAATTTTGCCAAGAATTTTATTAATTTTTATTTTTTTTATTTTTTTTTTTATTTAAAATTTTTCAAAATAATTGAATTTTGAAGAAGAATTTATTTTATTATAATAATAATAATTTATTTCATTGTATGTCCTTTCGTAGGAGCTTTACAATTTCCTTTACACTTAAATTAAACCTTAATTAATAATTTACATGTTTTTTCTAAGAAGAGTTTTATTATTTATGAAGGTAATTGAAACTTTGACGAGAATTTTTAAAAAATGTTTGAAAATAATTGATTTCCTGGAATCATTTGTAACTTTTCCAAAATTCAATTTTTTTTAGTATTTTTAATTAAAACAATTCTTCTATATAGGTAAATCTAGTATTTATGAAAATTGTAAAATCTATTCATTAAATAATTTATAAGTCATAATTTTATGATAGTTCTTGAAAAATTAATATTTAAAAAGAAATTATTGTCAGAAATAGAAAAAATTGAAGGTTTTGTTTTAGAATTCGTAGTAATTTCATAGTTTATGAGGCATACAAAAAAACATCAAAATTCAGAGTTTTCTCATGAATTTTAAAAATTCAATTTTTTCCAGTACTTTTACTAAAAATCCCTGACCTTATTATAGATAAATAAAAAATGTAAATAAGTAAAAATATAGAGCAGTAAAAAATGTAAAGAAGTAAAAAATATAGAGAAGTAAGAAATGTAAATAAGTAAAAATATATAAGTAAAAAATGTAAATCAGTAAAAATATAGAGAAGTAAAAAATATAAATATGTAAAAATATAGAGAAGTAAAAAATGTAAATAAGTAAAAAATACAAATAAGTTAAAAAATAAGTATTAATAAAAATACTAACAAAAATAAAAAATAAGAAATTAAACAAAAAAAAAAATGGAAAACTGAATTTAAATTAAAAATTTCAGGAAATTAAAAATCGCAGCATTTTCTTGATTTTATTTTACTCGACGACCGTTGACATATACTTGGACTATATTTCGATCATCGCCAGAGTAAATAAATCGCTGGAGTTTTTCAAGTAGTGTACAATTAATTAAATTATCTAAAGGACTATCTGCACTGTTTAGATCGATTAAAAGAGCATCGAATTGTTTTCCAGCTTCGAAATTTCCAATTTTATCATCCAATTGAAGGCCTGTTGATAAAATTTTCTCTATAAAGACTAATTTTGTTTTCTATTGGAATTTTTCAAAATTTACAATACTCACAAGTTGCACCGCCAAGTGTAGCTAAATAAAACACGTCCTTGTAATCAAGAGAATGATAATTTGTTTTTATAAATGAGAGATTATTTGTTGCTGTGAGTGCAGCTTTCATTGAATCTAATATCGATGGACTCTGTCCTCCGCCAACATCTAAGAATTTTATTATAAATTTTAATAATAAAAAATCATTTTTAATATTAAAATTTATTTCTTCATTTTTTTTCTATTTGTTCATTATTTTTTCATATTTCTTAATTATTTATTTATTACTCTTTCCTATTCATTCATTTCTTATTTATCCATTTTTTATTTACCTATTATTTATTTATTATTCAGTTCTTTATTATTTATTTATTATATTTAGTTAATTATAATTTATTTATTATTTATTAATTCGGAATTTACGTATTATTTATTTATTAAATTTATTATTATTTATCAAAATTTTTCAATTTTCAATATTTCGAAAATAAAACGAAACATTAAAGAAAAAAGTACAAGCGTAATATTTTCCTTTAAATAGAAAATTAAAAAATTAAAATATTTTTATTTTGATAGCTAAATAATAATAAATTTTGGGTTTAGAATAAATATTTGCGAATGTTGAAAATAATTTAATGTAAATAATTTTACCTGTGCCGAGTCCAATTTTAATACCCTTTGATTTTAATCTCCGAACATCACAAATGCCACTTTTTAAACAAGCATTCGATGAAGGACAATGAATAACGGAAGACTCCCGTTCTTTTATAATATTGAGCTCATTGTCTGTTAAATAAACTCCATGGGCTAAAATTGTCTGCAAAAAAAAAGTTTTTTTATACTTAAAAATTCGAATTTTCAATTTCTGCAAAAAAAATTAAATTTTCTTTTTATTTATTATGTACTTAAAAGTGGCATTTAATTTTTTTTTTAATTTAAAAATTCTGTTTTTCAATTTCAACAAAACAAATTAAATTTTATTTGATGTATTACTTAAAAGTGTCATTTAATTTTTTTTTTATATTTAAAAATTCTAATTCTCAATTTCTACAAAAAGAAAATTGTATTTTATTTAATTTTCTTTTAGATTTAAAAATACTGATTCTCAATTTTTACTGCATTAATTGTGACAGTTATGTGAATGAAAATTAGTAATTAAAGTTTATACCTTGCTTGTGAGAAGACCGGCAGCATCGTAAACTTTTGCATACGATAAATATTCATTAAAAACTTGACTGACTGCTTTTACTTCGTCTGCGTTTTCAGAAATATGTGTCTGAAAAAATTATACAAATACTGCATCAAAAATTGTGTTAAACATATTAAAAATGTTTTAAAAAAATTTTTAAATACAAATTAAAAAAATTAATTATTTTAAGAAATAATAAATTAATATTTTAAAATTCAATAAACTGGCATTTTTAAATTTTTATAATTTTACAATTATTTCTGATAGCAATAGCTGATAGCAAAAAAGAGTTAAGACTTAAAAAATCAATATTAAAGATTTATAATTTACCTGTACAGGAAGATCCATTTCGATAGCTAATTTTCCTAATTTTTTCATGAGATTCATATCACAACTCAATGCAAATCTAGGAGTTAATATTGGTTTCACGAGCGGATTCTAAAATGAAAAGTAATTTTTTTAGTTATATTGCAAATAAAACATAGATTAATTTGTCAATTGATTAAATTCAATTGACTAAAATAAAAAATTATTTAAGACAGAGACATTTTTAAAAATTCAATTAATTTTATTAATTTAAAATTAAATTCAATTAAACTGAAGGCAAATGAAATCAAATACAAGAAGAATTTTAATTTATGTATTGAAAATAGTTATTGAAAATTATTTGCAGTTTACTATTTTAGTAATTTTTAAATTTAAATTTATTTAAAGTAAAATAGTTATTGAGAATAATTTTACTTTTACCGAAATATATTTTCAAGAACATAATAATACTTACTTTCAATTTTTCCACGTCCGAAATAAATTTAATAGTATCGCTGATAGAATCTTCAGTTGATTCGTAATAGCCATCATTTCTTGGTAAATTCATATTTAATTTTCCAATAAATGCCCGTTGACCATATTTTACAGCTTTTTGTGCAAGAATTAAAGAAGCTTCTTTATAAAGAGAAGCAAAATAACAAATTGTTGTTGTTCCCATAGCGAGAGTTCGTTTCTAAAATTAAAAAAACGAAAAAATAAAATTTTACTTTCACAATAATAAGAATAAATAGTAACCAATTGACCATAATTAATTATTAAAAATTTAAATTATTATTATTAATAATTAAAATTATTCTCAAAAAAAAAAATTACCACAACTGCGTCCATTACTCGATCAGTAAATTCATCATTGGAAAATTTTCTCTCCAACGGAAATGTATATTTTTCCAGCCATTCTAGTAGCGGTGAATCGTAGCCCAAACCAATATTTGGTAATTGAACTGCATGAAAATGACAATCGACGAAACCAGGAATTAAAAATTGTCCTTGACTCAAGCGTATAATTGGTTCAATCGTTAAATCTTCGACTTTTGGATTTGGAAGAATGCTAATAATCTGTTAGTAAAATTTTTCACAGTTAAATCAAATATTCTTATTTAAATCGCAGCCTTAAAATATAAGATTAACTTCATTATTTAAATCATTTTCGTTATTTACAATTGTTTTAAAATTTAATTATTTTCAAGTTAAAATTAGTTAAAATTATTCAAAATTTTTTAAAATTGTTTAAAATTAGGTACAAAAATAATTCATGTAAAAAATGAAAATAATTTACAACAATTATTACTTACAATTCCATCTTGAACAATTACTGCAGCTTCCTCGAGTATAATTAAATCTTCATTTTTATTTGTATGAATTATAGGTCCAACGAATGTTTGTTGTTTCATCTTAATAGTTGTAATCTGAAAATAATTAACTAATGTAATTAACTTGATATTTAGAAATTAATTTATTTTATGTATAATTAATTCATAAAGACAGAAAAACAGCTTTAAAACACTTTCAAAGAAAGAAGGAAATACTAAAAATGATAAACAATTTTCCCATGTAGGTGACCAGTAAAATATAACCTTAAGTAGTAAATGTCTGCACGAGATAAAAAATTATCTATGACGGAGCTATGTAAATAAAAGAATATGCGCATCGAGAGAGAGGGGAATAATAAAATTCCACATTAGATGCTTCTCAATGAAGGAATATAGAAACAAGATTATATATTGCGCTCAATATTTTTATTATTTAAAATTTAAATTAATTTTATTGTCACTTATTTAAGGAATTTTGATTTTTTAATTAAAAATCCATTTTTATTTCAGTTTTTATTTTCTTTTACAAAACTTTTATTTTTAAGTTCAAATTTCCTTACAAAACTTGTAAGTTTAATTTGAATGTTGTTTACAAAACTCTTTTCTTATTTTTAAAATCCTTTATTTTTTAAAAAATTTAATTCAATTAATTGAATTAAGTTAATTCAATTTTTCGAAATTTTATATCAAAAGCTTTCGAACGTTTTCAGTAGTAATAATTTTTTTCGATTTTTTATTTAAATATCAAAATATTTAATTTCAAAGCGATTCTATGGCAACAATTTTATCGATTCAACAAAGTTTTGAATCAACTTCTTAGCAAAACTACACGCTCTTAATAAAAATATTATAAAAGTTTCGAAAAGTTTCTTTAATTTGCTAGAAAAATATTTTTAGATTTTTTAAACATTTTTTTTGAAAATTGACATAAATTGTATTATTTTTAAATAGAACATGTTTTAAATAGAATACTTTTAAAGAGAAAATTTATAAAGAGCAAAGTTTTCTTACTATTCATTTTTTTTAATTACTTTATTACTATTTTATTATTATTATTTCCAATTATGAGTGACAAGAGAGAGAATCAAAGACCAGAAAGGTCTAAAAAAATGGAAAAAGCGGCACCAGAGCCACAAACTGAATATCTTGACATGGACACTGATGAAGAAGAATTTGGAAGACAAGGTTCGTTGTCTGCAAATCAATTTTTCAATTTACGAAAAAGAGAAAATTGCCAAATTAATTTTTGTTTTCCTTTTTATAAATAGATAATTAAATTCTATAAATATCTCGAGAATTAATGAAGAATAAAAAATAACCTTCAACTTTGAATTCTGATTTTAAAGTAAACAAAAAAAATTCTTGAATTGCTTAATTTCGTACCTTTAAAATTAATTTTGTTGTGATCTAGAAACTCCCGAGTCAGAAGATAAGGAACCTCTTGAACCGGAAAAGCCCGTATTTACTGATGAGGATTTGAATACGTTGGTCAGTGAAAGTTCTGATGTCGTTCCACCGAAACTTTTTTGAACTAAAATTCAGAAAAAATTCTAAATGAGTGCAACTTTAAAAAGAACATTTTTTAAATTACCATTTTTAGTGGATTTTTAATTCTGCAATTAAAAATAATAATTTTAATAATAAAAATAATAATTTCATTACCGAAAAGTTCAAAATTAGAAGAAAATTTAAAAGATTAAAAAATTTTATACCTATTCCTAAAGTTTCGAACGTTGAAATGAACGACGATTTATTTATTCGTTAAAATTTTAATTTTGCCAAAAAATATTCTTTTTGTTAATTTCGAAAATTAATTCCTTTCTATAAATGTTGAATATTATTTTATTTAAAAATTTTTTTTTGGTAATTTTTTAAAATTTAAATTATTTAATTAAAATATAAACAAATAGAAATACAAAACATTAAAATTTAAATATAAAATAAAATATAAAATAAAATATAATATAAAATAAAATATAAAATAAAATATAAATTTAAATTAAAATATAAATACAAAATGCAATAAAATAATTTTCGAAAATTAACTTCTTTTCTTTTCAGGTAAAATACGTGCAAGATTTAACAACTTTACCTTCTCTATCCGACTATCATTGGAACGAAGAATGTTGTCTTGTAATTCGAGAATATTTTCAAGAACCAAAAAATACCATTCTAACGATCTTCTTTTTCAAAAGTGAATTAAAAGCGAGTTTAGAATTTCCCACAGAAACAAGCGATGGACTCACGTATTTTTTACGCTCTCCCTGGCAAGTTTACACAGTTGATAATTTTCAGTCAAGCATTATTTTTGGCACAATCAACGAGAGCACAGAAAATACTTTACTAAAATTCATGGACAACATTTATGCACCTGTGGCATTTAACAGCAACGAATGGCCCTTCAGTATCCTTTTTTTTTTATTCAACCAAATTTCATCAGATTTGATCAAATTCCTTTTCGTTCCTTTAAAGTTCTTTTAATTCCTTTCAATTTCTTTTCTAAAAAAGAAAAAAAATTCTGATCAAACAATAAAAAAAATGTATCAAATCAAAAGAATTCGAATTATTTTCTCATTATTTATAATTATTAATTAAATAATTAATCTAATTGGAAAATTAATTATCGTATAATCTTTTAATCAATAATCTATTAGAAAATTAATTATTTTGCAAATAATCCTATAATCACCAATAAGTAGGTACAACAACAAAATTTGACTGTTTTTTTACCATTTAAAAAATAGTAAGAACAAAATGTCTTATCTTTTTTGTTATATTCCGTCGTTTCCTATTAATGATATTAGTAACGAAGGACGAAGTGTTCTCATCATTGCACGACTTCATTAGTTGCCTCACTGATCAAGTTTACAAACCAATGGGTCTTACGATTCTCTACATTCCCAGCGAGGGTCTGGAAATTGAAAAAACAAAATTAGACGAATTTTCGATTCCACATAATGCAAATGTAAAGGAAAAAGTGGAAAAAGTTGATAATGATGGTGATGACGAGAAGAAATTAAATGATAGATTAGAAAAAATTGCCCGTACTTGGATCAAACAAATTCGTGAGGCTTTAATTTCATTGCCACTTATTCGCAAAGAATTAAATGATATAACCGACGAATTTGATTACTGGCGTCACAAGTGTACATTTATTTACAGTTTACTATTTTATTTATTTATTTTACTACTTATTTTATAGTGTCAATTATTTATTTTAATTTTCAATTTGTCTAAATTGATTTTAAACTTTCGTGATTATTTCCAGATGATAATCTTAATTGTCTTTTGCAACAAATGTTGAATAAAAATGTGACCACGATTATTAGCAAACTGGAAAATTTACGATCAACCAGTATAAAGCAGTTTAAACAAATATTGGAGGAAATTAAATTGAGAATAGAAGAGTCTTCAACAAATATAACTTATTTAAATATTCTCTTAGAGGCCTGCAACGAAATTCAAAAACCCGCTGATATAGAAATTCACGTTTCAAAAATTATACTCTTACTAATATTTATAAAAAGTGTATCTCCATTTTACAGTAAAACGTATGAATTTAATATTTTTTTGCCTTTTTATCTTAATTTTATGAATTCAATCTGTATTGAAATAATTTATAATTTATAGATTTTTTTCTATAGAATTATAAATATAATTTATAAGTAATAAAACTATATTTTCTAAATAAAACTATAAAATTTATATAAGAAATTTATATAAAATAATAAAAAATAATTTATAAATTATAAATTCGATTGGAATTAACATTAATTTGTTTACTAAAAATATACAATAAAGAAATACCGATTTTTTAACGAATTAAATATTCATAAGGTAGTGAATTCAAGAGTCCTTTACAATATTAATCAAATTAATTAAATAAGAAAAAAATAATAAAATTTTACAATTAAATAAAATTGAAAAATAATTTCTGCTTTGAAGGGAAAACATTGAAGTTCTATATCAGGCGTTAAGTATTCGAATAGTAAATTTTTTGAAAGATTACGTTGTTCTGGAAAATATATTCCAAGACAAGGCTATTGAAACAAAATCAATGATAGAAACCTGCATTTTTTGCTGCAATCGCTATTCAGAAATCTATGATCAGGTAAATTTATCTCTATCTTTGAGTTTTCTCTTTCTCTCTCTGTATTTTTCTTGTAAAATAAGTTTTCATGTTAAAATTCCTCCTCTTGAAAATCATTAATTTAAAAATCTCCAGATTCTCTCAGAATGCACCGATCAAGTCGAAAATTGGAAAGTAGATAAGGAAAATATTTTCAAAAACGTCGATTCTTTCCTCAATAGATGCAACGACGTCATCGAAATCTGCAATGCCTCTGTTGTCTTCAGCAAGTAAATTCCTCTCTTCATTTTGTTTTTCTCTAAAAAAATACAATTACAATTAATGTGATAAAAATGAAAATACATAAATAATAAAATATGAAAATTCTTAAAATTAAATCACATTAAAATTACAGAATTAAAATTAAACCAATTGAGAAAAAAAGAAAAGTAGAATTCAAAAAAGTAAAAAAAAGAAAAATAGAATTCCAAAAAATAAAAGAAAAAATGGAATTCCAAAAGTAATAAAAAGTATAATTCCAAAAGTAATATAAAATAGAATTCCAAAAGTAATGAAAAATATAATTTCAAAAGTAATACAAAATAGAATTCCAAAAAGTAATAAAAAAAATAGAATTAAAAAAAGTAATAAAAAAATAATTCCAAAAAGTAATAAAAAAAAATAGAATTGCAAAAAATAATGAAAATTAATACTTTACAGAGTTGGAGGTCCAATAATGTTTGGCGGCACAAAAGGAAAAATATACGACATGTACCACGAGGAACTGCAAAATTCATTTGCCATTATTCTAAGCAAAATCAAAGAACCCTGCAATTTTGCACTCGACATCACGAATATTTCCTGGTTCCAATTTATGACGAAATTCAGGCACGAAGTCATCGAACTGGAAAATATGTTGAAAAACATGATCAATGATATGTTTGAGGAAGTTCAAAATGTTGACGAGGGAATCGAGGCACTCTATTCTCTTCAAAAATTCCAACAGAGACCAGATCTTGAAATTTTACTCAATGACAAATGGATGGAGGTATCAAATTTCCTGCAAATTAAACATTTCATTAAAAAATGTAAAATAATAATAAAAAAAAATTTTATTCAAAATAAAGTCAATTAAAATAAAATATTTTTCTTAAAAAATTATGTTTCTTCTTGAAAAATTGTGAAAATATTTTTATTAATTTAAAATAATTTAAATATTTTATTTTACGTTTTATTTTATAATTATTATTATAATATCCTAAAGTAATTTATTATTATTAAAATATTTGTAAAATAGGTATGGAAAATATTCAGCAGAGAAATAAAAAATTGTTATTCTACACTTTACGATAAAAAAGATTTGGAAGAATTAAATCAAAATATAAATATTACACACTTAAAGAGACAATATTCAAAAATGATAAATACATCTGATTGGCTTGGCGATTGTGACATACAATGGTATGTAAATTAAAAAAATTAGAAACAAAAAAATTATTAAAAAAAAAATTTAAAAAGACGATTATAATTTTTCAGCTATTCTAAAAATACCTCTTATAATTACAGGGATATTTTGAAAATATACAAGGAAATAATAAGCATTATTTCCTCACTAAATAATCAGGATGAGAATCAAAATTAAAAGTATAGAAAAATTATTACTCTACGAATATATATATTTCATTTTTTGTTTTTATAAGAAAATTCAATCATTTCTATATTTTTCTTTCCTGGTACATTGTAGACCCGTATTTTTACATGTAAACACAATAATGTGTTAAAGGAAAACTTTTTATAAAATGTAAAATATACTACAAAAGGATTCTTAAATAAATAAAAGTAGTTTCTTTTTTTGCAGCAAAACTAGCAAACTACTATTTTAAGTATAGTTAAAATGACGTAAAACTTTTAACAATTTGTAAATTAATTACGTAAACAAGGTTTAAAATTACAAATTCTTTTTGTTATTATATCAATCCAATAAATTTAAACATTATTAAAAATAATTTTTAATAATTTTAACTTTACAATTAAAAATATATGTCTATTCGTAAAACTATCTCTATTATTTCTCTAGTCAATGATTTTTAAATTGAAATTCAGTTTTGTTCGTAGATATTTTGAAATTCAATTTTCCATTTCTCTTTCTCCAAATTTCTTGACTCATTAATAAAATAATTTTTTCTTCTTTTAATTTCAAAATTAAATTTCAAATTAAATAATTATTTTTTATAATTCTTATTCAAACTCGTTTCGAAATAAATTTAAATATTTCTTCAAAGTCCACATACTTATTTTCGTTTTGATTTCTATTGAGAAAAAAATTCTATAACAAATTTTTCCCGAGTCTCAAAATAAAAACTGAACAAAACTGACTATCAATGGTAGAAATCGTAAAAATCAGTTTAAAAAATTGATTAAACTTTCTTTTTCATTAAAAAGAAACTTTTAGAACAAAGTTTTTGACAGTAAATTATTTTCAACATAAACTATTAAGTAAAAATACTTAATAATTTTAAAGTAAAGCATAAAAATATTCTACATCTATATAGTTTTGTCCAACTTTTCTTCTTTTTTTGCTTTTACTTTAAATTCTAAATTTTAGATTTTCTGTAAATCTCTATGAGATATATTTATATATTATATGTCAGTTATATGTAGAATACTTTTCAGCGAATACTATTTCTTTTTTTATATTTCTATTTCACATAAATATTATTCTCTGCTAGTCGAGACAAAAAGATTATTTTTATGAGAATGTCACAAAAAATTCATTTTCATAACTATTGATAATTATTCAAAAACGATGGCGTAAGGTTTTTTTTAATGTAGTTCACCTATGCCAACAAAAAATAATTAAAGTTGACAAATGATAGAATTTTTGATTTTTCGCAAATATTTTTAAAAATATATTTTTTTTCGAATTAGAAGAAAATAAGGTGAACTACCTTAAAATCTATGCTTAATTTTTAAGCAATGTTACTCTAAGTACAGACTTTTTTTGTCTTCTTTTTTTCTCTTTTTAATCTACATTTTTTTTAATACGTATATAATTTTCTAGTTTAGGAGGTATTAGAACACACATCAATCGAAGATACAACTTGAGTTAATCATTAACAATCTCATTAATATTCAAGTGTCTTCAATTATTTAATTGTTTTTCTCTCTAAACTAATTTGGTATTTTTTTAAAAAAATAAAGCCTTCTAATTAATAGTATTAAGCTATTGTAAATATTTCGCTTTACTTTCTTTTTTTTGTGTTGGTCCTCGTTTTGGAAATGTGAGGAAAAGACTTTCATTTTATAAATTCATTGTCAATCAAAACTGATTAGTATTAATTAATTATAATTAACTTATAATAACAACTGTAACAGGTAAAAATTATCGCTAATTCTGGAAAGCACCGGTTTCTTTTTTTTTGATAAGTATTATTATAATATAATAATATTATGTATTTTATATCTAAATATAAATGCAGAGGAGAGTATTTTTTATAAGTCTATATGTACATGTCTTTCTTCTCCTGAGCAATTCTACAATATATATTAAATAAAATAATAATATTGCAGAATGCTATTTTATCACATAATTTTATTCTGAGTAATATTGCAACTGTGAGTTTTAAAAATAATCTTTCGATAGAATACTACTTTTCTATTATTTATATATGAGTTGATTTGTTCATTTTCAGAGGATGAAGAAAATAATTTTTTTTTCAAGAATATTTCTTCATTTCAGGGTGATAGCAAATTCATTCTCAAATTTTAATAAATTCTTCGAAACAATTCAATTATTTTAAATACAATTTTAATAAAATTCAATAATCAAATTTTTAATTATAATTATTAAAAGACACGATTACAGGCAAACCTCGCTACGGCGGACTTCTATACGGCGGAAACTCGCCAGGTAGAAGTAGAAGGGATTATATCAGTGAGAGTTGTGACTGTGTGAGTGCCATGAAATTCAGGGCCGAAAAGTTTCGAATTGTAATTTTTATATGGATGTTTTTTTATTTAAATTATTTAATTTATATTTTATTTATAATTTTTGTTTATTTTATGATATTTTATATATTATAAAAAATAAACATAAAAATGATAAAATAAATAGAATAACAAATCAAAGTAATTTTTAAAAAAATAATTATATTTAAAATTCATCGCAAAAATTAAATTAATTTTTATAAATAATAAAATTCTCCTGAGGAATTCAATTATTTTCAATACAATTTTAATATTAATATTACCTATTAACAGACACGATTATTTTAAAAAGTTGAAAAAATTCTTTGTATAATTCAATTACTTTCAAAATTTTCAATTATAACTATTAAAGAAACTCCATTATTTTAAAAAAGTTTAAAGATATTCTTCAAAAGAATTTAATTAGGATTTTTATAAATTTTAATTAAATTTTTCGCGAGAATTCGATTATTTTCATAAATAATAAAATTCTGCGAAGGAATTTAATTATTCTCAAATTTTTTGACAAAATTCTTTGCAAGAATTCAATGATTTTTAATACATATTTTTGAATAAGGTTATTAATAAATTATCATAACTTCTATTTCATATTTAAAGATCATGTGATTTAAAATGGTTGATACATCCCTGAACGTTCACTCACTAATAGCATTTTAACGAACCTCTCTACGGCGGAATCGTCTAATTGCTTTCCGCCGTAGCGAGGTTTGCCTGTATTTTAAAAAGTTGAAAAAATCCTTTGTTTAGTTCAATTACATATTTTCGAAATTTTTAATGAAGTTATTAAAAAAAACTACTTTATTTTCAAAAACCTTAAAGAAATTCTTCAAAAGAATTTAATTACTTATGTATTTACAAAAACTCTAATAAAATTATCTTTAGAATCTCTCTAATAAAATTGTTTAAAAGAATTTAATTTTCTATCAATAATTGTAATAAAATTTAATAGTAAAATTATTGATTACAATTATTTTAACAAAATCGATTATTCCAAAAATTAAAGAGTTCGTTTGAAAGAATTAAATTATTTTCAATATTTTAATAAAATTCATTGAATGAATTAAATTATTTTCTAAAAATATTAATAAAATTTAATAATCAAATGTTTAATTTCATTTATTAACAAACACGATTATTTTAAAAACTTGAAAGATATTCTTCATAAAATTCAATTACTTTCAAAATTTTCAATTAAAATTATTAAAGAAACTCCATTATTTAAAAAAAAAATACTAAGAAATTCTTCAAAAGAATTTAATTATGATTTTCAAAACATTTTAAAAAAATTCTTTGAAAGAATTCAGTTATTTTAAAATTTTTTGATAAAATTCTTTGCAAGAATTCAATAATTTTAAAATTGAATAAATTTAAAAAGAAAAATTTAATGCAAAAAACTATTACCATTCTTAAAGTTATATGGAATCATTAAATTAATTAATCAATTATTAGACATTAATCTAATTTAATTTTTTGAAAAAAGATTTCATTTAGAAGTTAAAAAATATATAAAAATAACAAAGAGTTTTCCTAAATATTTTTCTTTTCTCACTTTGCGATCATCCTGTTATATTTTTAATCACTCGTAACTTTCTTGTTTGAAATTCATTTTCAACCTTCAAATATTACTGAGTTAATTATTTCAATATTTTCACAATATTAATCATTTGATTAATTCTGAATTATAATTTCTTCGATTTCCTAAAAAAATATTTTATTTATTTTCTTGTGCTTTCTTTTTCTACCCATTTCTCTTGAAAAATAATTCCCCTAACTCTGTTTTAATATATTTTTGCGTACACAAAAACTTTCATTTTTAAAAATACATTTTCAAAAAATGTATTTTTTTAGATATTTTAAAGATTTCTTTAAAATCTCACATGACGGAATTTCTTTTGTTAAAAATTAAAAGAATTCCATTATTAGTAAAATAGAAAAATTAACATAAATGCAAGAAACTATCGACTATTAATAAATATTTGTTAAATACATTTCTTTTAGTAATAATGAAATTCTTTTAATAGCAATTTTTTTCCCTTTAAATTCGCTTTTTTTTAGAATTGCTTTTATGCTTTTTTTCTCTCTCTATATTTTGGAAATAATTATGATGTGTTTTTTCTCTATTGTAATTAATAGATGTAACATTTGGTATATCGTCTTAGGAACTGTTAAGTATTTATAATAAATTAAATATTTTTGAGATATTTCTGTGCATCTCTAAACAATATAAACGCTGTTGGCACAACATTTCCTTTTAAAGGTAAGACAGATTTTTTGGTATCTCGACAATTGTAACATTTGCCCTCTTTTTTCTCTCATATATATAAATATATAATGTATACTTGGAATGTTTTTACCTTAAGGAAGTCACTAAATTTTCATGACTCGACAAAACGGAAAAAGTTGGAATATTTTGAGAAATCTGATGATCAAGAAGCTCACTGTCGGAACTGCTTACTGAATCAGAACTATTGGAAGGATTTACTTCTTTTCGAGCCGGTGGCAGGAGAAAGAGAAGCGAAAGTGCTATCAACATGTGCCAAGCACTGTGAACGTACTGAAAACAATTTTTTTTTATTAAATAAATAATGGAGAACTAATAAGAAATAAGAAATAAATAATAAATAAGAAATAGGAAATAATAAAATAAGAACTAATAAAAAATAAAATATCACTCACGCTGTAATTGTCTTTAGTTTCAACTAAAGAGAACAGAAAAACTCCAATGCAAGCCAAGAGCAAACCAACAACGAATTTCCAGGTGCTTCTTGGTTTTTTGCATTTCCTCGACTTGATGCAACCATAAATGTACGACCACGTCTAAAATTAAGTAAAATTGGTATTTTTTATTTCTGTAGGTAGCAATTAATATTTACTAATTAAAATGAGAGAAGAAATAAAATTTACTGGTAATAAAACTCCAATTCCCAGTGGAATTAAAATGCTAATGAGACCAGTTCTATTCGATTCTACGGTGAAGGCGATTATTAAAGCTCCAAACATGTGACAGACGGATAGAAATCGAGTTGGTAATTGTGCCATGGAAACAAGTGTCACCCAAAATGATAGTATGCTCGAGAAAAAGTCACTGAACTGCAATACCTATAAAAAAACCGTTTAAATTTAAAATAATTGAATAAAAATAAAAAAATATCTTCAGGGTGGTCACAAGTTTCAGTTTATCAATTTCCCTGACATTTTCCTGACAATTTACTAACATTAAATTTAAAATTATTTTTCCTGACAAAATTCTTTTTACAGGAAAATATGATAGTTTACGGAAAATGAGTAAAATTTATAATTATAATTGTAATTATAATTCCAATTTTAAAACAGTTCAATTTGAGAACTTTTGAAATTTAATTACATCTAAAAATTTCTACAACAATGAGCAATTCCACGGGAAGTGATCTGAAGAATTTTCGATGATTTTAGCAATATTAATAATACTTACTGAATTTGTTCCCTCATATACATGGAATAAAAATGTATAAAAGTTTTTTCAAAATTTTCAAAATTTTTTGAGTTACCGCTTACTCAAAATTTTGGTCGGTTTTTCAAAAAAGGCACATAACTTTTTTCTTTGTTAACCGATTAAGATAATTTTTTTTGGAAAATACTCATAATAAGAAGCACTTTAAAGAAAAAAATAAAAAGAAAAAAAAAAATTTTTTTTTGCCCGAAAAAATTTTAAAAAAATTTTTTGAATCAAAATTTTGAAAAAAATACCTCTTCGATTTGAAATTTTTTTTTTTGTAGTTATTGTCTATAAAGTCAAGAATCCTTCCTATAAATTTAATTATGGGACAACAATAACTTTACGAGAAAAAAAATAAAATGTCCAGCGCGGCATGCCGGGACTCGTGCATGTATTCGCTTATGGCGGCGCAAGTATCGTTCCAAATCACTCTACAAGTCACAATTTTTTGCCAAAACGATTTTTCTTTTTTTCTAAATCTTCGTAATTAAGTCTTCTATCGATCTCTCGAGCCCGGTTTTGAAATTTTGTTTTTAAACATTTTTTTAATAACAATAAATTTTAAAAAAATCATAAAATCGTAAACTATATTTTTTTCAGCTTCAATCATTCAGAAAATTAATCAAAAAACCTATTAAAAGAATGTTTGAGTGTTTCTGATGTATAACAAAAGTATACCAATTTATTAAATTGTTTAAACAATTAATTGTTATTTCTTTCCTAAACTGTACTTAAGGTTAGAAATTTCTAGTTTTTTCTCTATTGTTACAATTTTTCATGAGTAAAACATCTACTGATGATAAGAAAGAAAAAATTATTTATTATAAAACTGTTTAGCCAATGAATTGTTGCCATTTTTTTATAAATTGCACTTAAGGCTAAAGTTTCTAGTTTTTTCAAAGTACAATTCATTAAAAAATAGAAAACTATAAATTAAATAATAAGTTTCTAGTTTTAAGTTCAGTAAATTGAAAACTTTACAAAAAATAAATTGTTTAAACAAAAAAAAAATGCACAATTAAAAAAAACTAGAAGTTTCTAACCCTAAGTACAGTTTAGGAAAGAAATAACAATTAATTGTTTAAACAATTTAATAAATTGGTATACTTTTGTTATACATCAGAAACACTCAAACATTCTTTTAATAGGTTTTTTGATTAATTTTCTGAATGATTGAAGCTGAAAAAAATATAGTTTACGATTTTATGATTTTTTTAAAATTTATTGTTATTAAAAAAATGTTTAAAAACAAAATTTCAAAACCGGGCTCGAGAGATCGATAGAAGACTTAATTACGAAGATTTAGAAAAAAAGAAAAATCGTTTTGGCAAAAAATTGTGACTTGTAGAGTGATTTGGAACGATACTTGCGCCGCCATAAGCGAATACATGCACGAGTCCCGGCATGCCGCGCTGGACATTTTATTTTTTTTCTCGTAAAGTTATTGTTGTCCCATAATTAAATTTATAGGAAGGATTCTTGACTTTATAGACAATAACTACAAAAAAAAAAATTTCAAATCGAAGAGGTATTTTTTTCAAAATTTTGATTCAAAAAATTTTTTTAAAATTTTTTCGGGCAAAAAAAAATTTTTTTTTTTCTTTTTATTTTTTTCTTTAAAGTGCTTCTTATTATGAGTATTTTCCAAAAAAAATTATCTTAATCGGTTAACAAAGAAAAAAGTTATGTGCCTTTTTTGAAAAACCGACCAAAATTTTGAGTAAGCGGTAACTCAAAAAATTTTGAAAATTTTGAAAAAACTTTTATACATTTTTATTCCATGTATATGAGGGAACAAATTCAGTAAGTATTATTAATATTGCTAAAATCATCGAAAATTCTTCAGATCACTTCCCGTGGAATTGCTCCAATTCTTCCAATATTCGATTATTTTCTACAGTTTTCTACTAAACTTCATCTCTAAGTAAATTATTTTAAATAATTTTATTTTAAATACAATTGAAAAATTTCCAAACAATTGAAATTTGGTAAAATCTTTTAAAAATAATTAAATTTTTAAAAAATAGAAATAAAAATCAAATTTTTTAAGAATTTTAATTACAAATAGGACCATAATTTATCATAAATTTTAATAAATCTAAAACAGTAAATTTTTATAAATTTTTATTTACTTTGTTAGAAGATCTTAAAAAATTAAGATAAAACAATTCTAAGAATTAGTTTTTAAAAATATTTGAATGTAATTTTTTAAAAATAATTGAATTTCTTAAATGAATTTTTGTATAATTTGAAAAAACTAATTAATTTTTTAATGAATTGTTAAAAATTGTTAAAAATAATTATTATTTACTTTCCAAATTGTTAAAAATAATAATTATTTTTAACAATTTGGAAAGAAATTATGTTCAAAATTTTTAATTAAAATGCATGAATCGTAATTTATCGTAATTTTTTAAGATCTTGTAACAAAGTATGTAAATAAACATTTATAAAAATTTACTGTTTTAGATTTATTAAAATTTATGAGAAATTATGGTCCTATTTGTAATTAAAATTCTTAAAAAATCTTATTTTTATTTATATTTTTTAAATATTCAATTATTATTAAAAGATTTTACTAAATTTCATTTGTTTGGAAATTTTTCAATTGTATTTAAAATAATTTATTTAGAGATGAAGTTTAGTAGAAAATTGTAGAAAATAATCGAATATTGGAAGAATTGTTGTAGAAATTTTTAGATGTAATTAAATTTCAAAAGTTCTCAAATTGAACTGTTTTAAAATTTGAATTTCCGATAATTTCAGTAAATTTTTGGAAATATGTAATTAAAAATACTGAAAAAATTGAATTTTTAAAAATTAGAAGCTAATTTTCATTAATTTTTATTTTTAAATTTACATTTAAAGAAATTTTCATTAGAATTTTTGATAATTCAATTATTTTCCATATTTACAATTAAACTTCTAAAAAAGTTGATTTTCAAAAATTGTAACAAAATACTTGAAAAAAATTTATTATTTTCAATTAAATTGTATAAAATTTCAATTAGGTATTCCAAAAGATTTTTATTATAGATATATTTGAAAAATTAAATAATCTTAAAAAATGATTAAAGAATAATTTTTGAAAGATTTGTTTATAGTGGACTTTATACTAAAAATGTGGTATTTTGTTGCAATATTTGTAAAAAAAAGTCAAAAAAGTCGAAAAAGTCTCAATTTTCTTAATTTCCCTGACAACAAATTTTTTTTCTGTCATTTCCCTAACTTTACTGACAAGAATTTTATTTTACTGACATGTGGCCACTCTGATCTTTTTTAAAATAAAGAAAATAGAAATAGAAAAATACTAGAAAACGCTAAAATATTGAAATAATCAAAAATATTTGTCAAATAAAATAGAATTATACTCTTTTGTTAATACTAAAAATTGACAAAATTAAATATTACCTCGTATTTGGCAATGCAGTAAGTTAAAAATTGTTGATCGCAGGCATGATAAAATGTGGAGAACATCATGGTGAACAAGTAAACCAGGCCCTCTGTGTACAATTTTCGTTTTATTGCTAAAACAATAGCTGGCAGGAAGAAAGCATTACTTAGAGTAAGCAATAAAGTCATCAATAATACGGAGGATTCAAAACTAACATCCGTTGCATCGGTACATCCCCATCCTTTATATCCTGAAACAAAAATTATTTAATGAAACAAATTTTCTAATTAAACAAGAAAAGAAAACAATAATCAGTAAAAAAAAAAATAAATAAACTCACCTCCGAAACAACTGCATGAAGCATAAGCTAAAAGATCTTTATAAGTCTCTTGACAAACGCCATGCTCACCACAAGGATGATTATCAACAGGAACACATTGAGTGGTTTTTACATTTAAACAAACCAAAATTTGCTCCATTTCGCATCTAACTGGTTGGCTGTATTAAAAAGGAATATTTTAAATTTAATTTAAGAAATTTGTACCGTAAAAAATATATTTTTTTAGGTATGAAAAAATATACCCTGGCCTCGGATCGACTTTAACGAGCAAAAAAAGCCGCTTTAATCGATCAAAATTAAAAAAAAGCCAAAATTCCATTATTTTCCACAATTTTTAACTAAACTTCATCTCTAAATCAATTATCTATATTACTTTTTAATAATTTTCCGAAAGTTCTTCGAGAATTCAATTATTTAAATACAAAAATTCAACTTTTTATAATAATTGAAACTGACAATTTTTGTTTTTAAAGATATTAAGGTAGAATATTTTCAAAAATTTTAATAAAGAAATTCTTAAAATTAACTTCTTAAAAATATTTCTAAATAATTTTTGAAAGACAATAGTTTTTCAATTATAAGCTATTAAAAAATGTCCAAAAAAATCTTTTAAAAAATAATTGAAATTTGGTAAAATTTTTTAATTTGGTAAAATCATTGAAAAATAAGGGGCTGTCCATAAATTACGTAAGACATTTTTTTTGGAAAATTTGACCCTCCTCCCTCCCCCCTTTGTAAGATATTTTCATACGTTAGTGCCATTTTTCCTATTTTTCGTAAGATCCTGCTGACCCCCCCCCCCTCCCCCCTAAATTCGGTAGAATATTTTAAAAAATTTTAATAAAGAATTTCTTAAAATTAATTTTTTAAAAATATTTCTAAATAATTTTTGAAAGACAATATTTTTACAATTACATACAATTAAAATATGTATGTACAAAAATTGAAATTTGATAGGGGAGAGTGGGGCAAACCGGACCGGTCTCAATATTTCCAGTTTTAGCTTGCGTTTGTGTGACGAAGGGAGCAAAAGTTTTTTTTTTAGTTTTTTTTCTACACTTTTACGAATTTTTTCTTAAGGAAATTCTGAGGAAATCGTGTAATGTTTCCAAATATTAGGTCTTAGGTTTTGAAGGTACACACCTCAGGAATATTTACCACCAAAAACTTAGATGAATTTGCAAAGCGTTTCTTTTTGACAAACATTTATTCTCAAAATGGGCCTGTGGGGCAAATCGGACCGTTTTCGGTGGGGCAAACCGGCCATAGGATATTTCCATTGAATTAAACTTTCATAAAAATTATTATTTTTAAATAAAATGTTTCTTTCATTAAAATATTTACTTACAATGAAAAATAATTGTCTTCCAATCAGAATTGGACCCTTTAATATTGTAATGTTTCTCTGATAATGGCAAACATTTTTATTTTTTTATTTAAAAAAATATTTAAAATAAAAATCCCGTATTTTTATTTTCATTACTACAACCCTTCTTTACATGATTCTTTATGTTTTTTATTATTGTAGATTATGTAAATGCAAAATTATAAATAAAAAACCAAACGGTCCGGTTTACCCCACGGGGTGGGGCAAACCGGACCTTTTGCAAAATTTTTTAAACTTAACACAGCAACTAAACAATAAAAGATTAAGTATAGGTGTCTCTGGGAAAAAGTTGCGCAATTAAATGATCTTTCAAACAAGCCATCGAAAAATGAAATCGGTTGATTCGTTTAGTCACGAGAGTCAAAAAATCTTTTAAAATAATTGAGTTCTTAAAAACTTTAAAAAAAGTAATCAAATTTTTGAAGAAAATTAATGATAAATGATTTGTCTGAAATTTTAATAAGTCTAAAAAAAGTAAATTTTAAAAAATTTTAATTTTCTTTGTTTGAAGGTAATTGAATTTTAAAAAATTATTATAATAAAATTCTAAGAATTAGTTGTTTATAAATATTTTAATGTAATTTTTCGCAAATAATTGAATTTATAAAAAGAAGTTTTGTATAATTTAAAAAAACGAATTAATTTTTAGAAGAATTTTAATTAAAAATTTTGAACATGATTGTTTTCTCCAAAATGATTTTGTTATTATTACAAATAATATTAATTATTATATTTTGTATGTATTTGAATTTTCGGAAATTACTGTTTTCAAAAATATTTTAATATTATTTTTAGAAAATAGGTATGTAATTTCCATTTCTATGAAATTTACACTTGAAGATTTTGCATTAAAACTATTGAGAATTAAAATATTTTCAAAATTTTGCCAATTAAAATTCTTTAAAATTTGATTTTTGAAAATTTATAATAAAATACTTGAATAAAATCAATTAATTTCAATTAAATTTTGCAAAATTTCAATTATTCAAAAACTTTTTAATTGTATATTTCGAAAATTTAATTAGAAAAATTATTCATAAATAATTTTTCAAAGATTGCAGTTGATACTAAAAATGTGGTATTTTTTCTCAAAATTTGTAAGAAAAAAAGTCGAAAAATTCACAATTTTTTAATATAAGTCGATAAAAGTCGCATTATTTGAAAATAGTCGAAAAAATCAATAAAATTATATCCAAGGCCTGTGTACCGTAAAATATAAAGTTATACAAACTGTAATTTGTAGAAAATGTAATAAATGTAATAAAATAGAAAAAAAAATAAAATAAATAGCAAAAAAAATTTTAAGAGAAAGATTTTGCCTGAAAATATTTTTGTTAATAAAGTACATACCCATTTGAAGAACATTTGGCTTGAAAAGCAATGTACCAGGTGTCTGGCATTGGATATGGTATCATTATAGAGTCATTATGTTTTCCATAGGAGGATAAATTTAGCATTAATTTCTTCTCGTCGCAGGTAATCTTTCCCTTTACTCTCATTGGTTTTCTGCCTTGTCTAATGCATATTATTACCTCTATTGATTGTTCCGTCACCAACTGCAAATTTTTCCATTCTTAGTGAATACTCTAAATTAGTTAAAATACTAAACTTATATTTTGTACCTTTTCCACCTCCAAATGAATGTTAATTACTAAAATACCCCCAATGTCGACATTCGGTAATATATCGAATTGCGTAATTACTGGATAATCGTCTGTTAAAATGATCCACGATGTCAGCCACTCTTGTCCCTTGAAAAAAGTTTTTGAAAATTATTATTTAAATTAATTTTTTCCTTTAATAATTTAAATTAATTTTTAAATTTAATAATTTAAATTAATTTGTAATTTAATAATTTAATTAATTTTTCATTTAAATGATTTAAATTAATTTTGTAATAGTATTTGATTCCGCTTGGTATTAATTCATACCTGTAATAAATAGACATTCGAAAAAGTTTGCGGATGTTTAACTCTAGCGAGCTGAAATCTTGGAATACATGAGTCTTCCGGTTCAATACCCTCGTCTTTGTGTAAAGTCAATGCTGTTGGTTGCAGAAGATTTTTTTGCTCGTCCCCATCAAAAGAGTGTGTCCTGTTCTTATTAAAATTATCCACATATAATTCTGTCAATGATTCTTTCGGCAAATATGTTGCACTCAATAGAGTCTTCACAATCGATTTGTCTATTACTTTCACTGGACAATCTAAAAATAATAATTATTTATAGAAACTTTACAATTATGAATTATAGAAACATTACATTTTTAAATAATTAAACTTTACATTTTTAATACAAACCTTTTTGAAATTCAACAACTTTTCAAAATATTGTTATAAAACATGAAGATATCGATCACTCCGAGTCTTCGACTCGAAGTGATCTATTTCTTCATGTTTTATAATAATTAAAGATGAGTGAATGTTAAAATTATTATTTTATATTATAAGAATATTGTTACTGTAACTTCTTCATAATTTATTTAATAATTAAATAGTTTTTTTAAAACTAAATTCTCAAAGAATTTTATTAACAAATTTTTAAATAATCCAATTACTGTAAAGAATTTAATAATAAAATGTTTAAATAATTACATTTTTCGAGGAATTCAATTAAAATTGTATTAAAAATAATTGAATTTTATATTATAAGAATATTGTTACTGTAACTTCTTCATAATTTGTTCAATAATTAAATGTATTTTTAAAAACTGAATTCTCAAAAAGAATTTTATCAACAAATTTCTAAATAATTTCATTTTTCGATTCGATTAAAATTGTATTAAAAAATAATTGAAATCCTGAGATGAGTTTTATTATTTATAAAAATAAATAAATTTCTAATAAAAATTTTATTATTTATGAATATAATTAAATATTTCATTAAATTGAGGAAAATTTTTTAAAAAATAATGAAATTCCTGCACAGGATTTTATTAATTGTTTTTGAAAATAATTCAATTCCTGAGAAGAATTTAATTATTTATAGAAATATGTAATTGAATTCTTGTGAAAAATATGTAATTAATTTATAAAGAATAATAATTGAATATTTTCTAAGAATTTTTTTTTATGAAAACAAGAATTAAATTATTGGGAAAAGTTTTATTAAAATTTTTCAAAATAATTGAATTGTTTTGAAAAATTTTAGTTAAATTAAACAAATTTTTAAATAATTGAATTCTATTAATGAATTTTAATAAAATTTTTAAGAATAATCACATTTTTCGAGGAATTTGATTAAAATTTTATTAAAAATAATAGAAATTCTGCGATGAGTTTTATTATTTATGAAAATATAAAAATAAAAAATTTTTTAAAATAATTTAAATTTCGACAAGAATTTTATTAAAATTTTCCAAAATAATTGAATTTCTGCGAAGAATTTTATTACTTTTAAAAATAATTGAATTCTTTTGACGAATTTTTAAGAATAATTACATTTTTCGAGGAATTCGATTAAAATTGTATTAAAATTAATTGAATTTTTGAAAAGATTTTTATTATTTATGAAAATAATTGAATCTCTGTAAAAAATATTATTATTTATGAAAATAATTGAATTATTGCTAAGAAATTTATAAAAAATTTGTAAATAATTGAATTCCTCTGAAATTTGTATTATTTATGAAAATAATTAAATGTTTGCTTAGAATTGTATTAATTTTTTTAAATAATTGAATTCTTCTGGAAAATTTTTAAAAATAATTGGATTTTGGAGAAGAATTTTTTTTATAGAGATAATTGAAATTTTGACAAGAATTTTAAAAAAATTTTTCAACATAATTGATTGATTCTTTTATAAATTTATTATTTTTAATAAGTAATTAAATATATATTAAAAAATTTAATTAATTTAATAAGAATTTGAATTATTAAAATTCTTCAAAAATCGAAGTTCTTTAAAATTTCTATAATTAAATTAATTAAAAATTGAAAGTTTCTAAAATTTGAAATTAAAACCTTTTGAAGTTCATCTATTTATAAAAATTGTAAACGCAACTCTTTAAACATTCAATTAATTTTGAAATATTTAAGTAAAATTATTAACTAAATAATTTAAGTAATAATTTTATGATAGTTCTTCAAGAATACCATAGTATTTAAAATAAATGATTGTCAGAAACAGAAAAAAATGAAAAATACATAAATTCACTAGGTGAATAATTAAGTAAATATACATAAAGATAAGAAAATGACATTTAGTAATCCATTTGTTTCGAAAAATTTACTTGTACAGAATAATAATAAAAAAAAAATAAGAAAAGATAAAAAAAGATAAAAGGTAATAATAAAAAGTAATAAAAATATTTAAAAAATCATAAAGATAATAATAAAATATAAAAGCGAACAGGACACATACCACTTGTTATAACTTCAACATTGAAAGTTATTGTTGTATTTGAAATGACTAGCAAATAATAATAACTATCTTCATAGGGCGATAGTTCTGTAAAAGTGTATGTATCCGAATTTGTTAAATTTCCTATTGAACTTAGATGAGTGTGATTAAAAACAGGCAGAACTCGTGCTTCCAAAGCCAAACCGAGAATACAAGGTATTCGCATATCATTATCAGTTTTTCGTATGAAATTACAGCCCCATATTTGCACTTGAAAGTGCCAAGTTCCAGACGGAATGAAAATCCTGAAACGCCATAAAAACATAATCATTTACGTAAAAATGAAAAACAAAGAAAATTAAAAAAAATTTAATTTAAAAATCTCTTAAAGATAAAATTTAGAAATTATATAGTATTATTATAATTATTAATATTCTACGGTAGAAATTAAAGTATTTTTATAATTATTTCATTATCGTACTTGTAGTAAGAAATTGCTTCGCTGGTCTTCATCGTTTTCTGATAACCCAGGGGAATATTTTGTATATCTCCCATTTGATTCCAAAGTGCCACCGAGCCAATGCTGTATCTACATTTGTGACCTAGACCCTAAAATTTAATTTATTTGTATAAAGAAAATATTTAACAGTTGGAATTTCTTTTTTTTCAAAGTTGACGAATTTACGAGATTAAATTATTATTCACGAACTTTAATATCCTAGGTGCCAAAGGGATTAACGTCTGCGGAATTTCCCAAAGTAACAAACAGTCTGCTTTATTCTTTTCAATGAGTTAAACTTTAGTTTAGTGATCCGCCCATTTTAATGAGTTTTTAAGTATCACAAATACAGGTGACATCAATAAAAGTCGGTCCCACATGACAGGTATATTGAAAAGCGAGTCTACTGTTAATTACCTCTAATGTAATCCCTTTTTCTTGTTCAAAGGATTTAAAATTCAAAAGTCAAAATTAACAAAATAGAATTAGATTTTAATTTAATACTTTAATTCTTTTTCTTTAATTCTTAATGATTAAAATTTTTTATTCCCTTAAATTTATTTCTTAAAATTAGAATTTTAAATAATAATCATAAAAATTATTGTTAAAGAAGGTAGTTATTATTTCAATAAATGAAGGCAGTGATTTTTAATTATTTACCAATAAAAGAAGAATCAATATTTCACAATATTGATTAGTTTGACAAAATATTTACCTGTTGCTGTACTTTCTCGTCCCAATGCGACAAGTATGCACCTACAAACCAATCGCCAGGTAAGGGACTGTAAACAGGTATGACAGTGACGACTTTCGGTTCAAAAGTCGTCCAGGTAGACATTGAAAATGTGTGATTTCTATCAGGAACTACATGAGGAGGAAAAGTTGCATTTCTCTCCGAAATAACTGGATAACTACCCCATTGTAAATATCTGAAAGAAAATAAATCCCTTTTTATTTATTTTCTCAAATTAAATCCTGAAAAATAATTAAATATTCACACTCACATATGAACTTGTCTCGAAGGGCATTCCTTGCCGTCCATAAATGCAGCAAATTGCCAAGTTGCCCTGAGTACTTCTTTTGGAACGGAATAATGAAACATCGCAACGTCTACATAATTTTTAAAAGAATGTAACGATCCCTCTTGACTTGCTTGCGGTTCAACTGATTTAACACCTAAAATAAAACATTTACAAATTAGATATTATTTTTACAAATTTACAATTTACAATTATAATTTATAATTACAATTTACATTTACAATTTACAAATTTACAGATTCGATAGTTAAAAATTAAAAATTAAATACAATTCTTCCTCTCTGAGGAAGCGAAATAAATTTTTTTTCACAAAAATCAATTATGACAGTAAAGATATTCAACTTGATAAAATAAACAACGAATATTTTAATTAAAGAAAACAAAAATTTATCAAATTGTTGAATGCAAAATAACGATTCCAATGGGCAATAATCGCATTCCTTTTTTTTCTTATTTGACCTGAATTAAAATCTATAGAAAAAGTGACTTACATTTTATAACGAACAATAGGAAGAAAGTGTTGAATAAAACAGACAAAAAACAAGAGATCATTTTGTTTTTAAATCTCTTGAATAAAAAATATCCACGTAGACATTACTAAAATTTGATATAAAGAAAGAAATTTTTGACAAGCAGAAAAGAAACAAAGAGCAGAAATGTTTGGATCTGAGTTTATAAAAAACAATCTAGACGGGCAAACTTTTTTTATTTTCAAATACTTCAGAGACATCTGCAAAATTGATTCAAGCTAATTTGAATTATTACTAAAAACTGTATTTTTTCAAGAAAAATTAATCTTTTAATAATAAATTAATCAAATTTTTAATTATTACTATTATTAAGTGTTTAATTATAAAAAGTATAAAAGTACATATCATAAGTATGAAGTATTAAAAGTTAAAAGCATAAAGTATAAAAAGTATATAGTATAATATAAAAGTATAAAAAGTATAACACAAAATAAGTTAAACTACGGCTAATCAAACAGATCGCAATAACTGATTATTATAATTATCAAATAATTAGAATGAAAAGATTTCTTTCTAAACAAAGGGTGAATTGAATGCCACCCTTAGGGTGGAGCCACACCTCCAACAATTAAAATTGTCCACTAGCCTGCGAATAATTAAATTCATTCGCCGAGCCTTAATGACTTTTCGATTTTCAGCCAATCAGGAGCTTGTCCTTGGTGGAGGTGTGGCTAAGCCTTAAAGTGGGGCAATGACTCAGTGCCATCTACTCAAGGTTACTTATCGACGCTTCCCTTCTAGCAATTCAGTGTTTACGGTGAGGCAGACTGGAGATGTTTGTTGTAGAGCGGTTCAGTGTAGATTTTCATGTTTTAAATTATTTTTTGAATAAATTATTTAGCTAGTTTGTGTGTTTTTCATGCTGCAGAAGAATTGTTGAATATATAATTTGTGCATATAATCTAGAAATTGAAGGGAAATTTTGATTATTGAGCTTGCTTTTGAGTTTGTTTTGCGAGGACAATTTCACGATTGGTGTACGTCCTTTAAAACACTTTGCGCTTCCTCATAAAAATTTCAAGTCCTTTTTCTTATTTTCGTGATATTATAAAGTGCTAAACGAACATGTTTAATGAACAATATGAATAGAATAGTTTCCAGTGTTATTTTGTCACAGAATTCAATGTTTTGTTAGGAAAAAGTGAACCTTTACTTTTATAACCTGACTACGTAAGCAGAATTTGCATTGATGTGTCAATGCTCCTTTGACTAAGTTAGAAAGGTATGTTATTTATTTTGTTTTATTTATTTTATTTATTTAAATTCACATTTTTGTGTTTTCATTTGAATCTTTTTTCTGTTTTTTATTTACAAACTAATTTTAATAACAAGGAACGATCAACATGCGACTTGTTTCATTTTCGTATCACTAAATGTTTTGTTTATTTTCTTTCTTTGAAAGCATTTCGTTTAGATTTTTTTATACTGAAAATGATATTACAATTCAGAGATAATATGATTTTACTGGATTATATTCGTTTCGCTTTTCAGCAAGATTGTTTCTGACGTTTCATTCTTTGTTGGATAACTGTTATCGTACCTTGTCAGTGGAGCGTACGTATTGTTAAAAAAATATGTCTTCTCCCTGTGTAATTTTAATAGAAAAATACTTTTATTACCATTAATTTGTTTATTTAAAAATTTGCCTCTATTTTAGGTGACGAAAAAAAATGTATAAAATGGTAAATGCAAATTTTTACAAGTGAAAAGAATTCTAAACAAAACAGTTTTTGAAAAATATGAAAATTCCGTTTTATTTTAATTATTATGAACAGGTTTAAATTTGAAAAACCTTTAAAGAAAAATGAAGTAAACGAAAAAATAAACTCTAGGCTAATTTTCATTTTAGTTTTCAGATGTGACTGGCAATTTCGCTGGAGCAACATTTGTCATTTTTTTTCAATATTTATCTTCCAAGGATATAATTTAATTTTTTAAATCTTGTTTACAGTTTTTACACTTAGATCGTCACGATGTGGACTTCACAAAGTACTAATTCAACCGCCTCGAGTGCGACCACTCAAAATTCTTCAAATGCTCAAAATTTACGCACTTTAGGCATGACTTCTGCAATTAGTGTGGCAGAACCAAAACCTAGCGATATTACACGAACAAATGAGCTGAAGGAGGCTCTGAAACCTTATAATGTTTTCGAATCCGAAGAAGAATTAAATCACAGAATGGAAATTTTAAGGTAAAGTATTTTACTCGATTATAAACGATTAAATTCTTGAAAAAAACTGATTTATGAAAAATGGTTTTGAAAAAAATATAATTCTAATGTTTGCATTTTATTTGCAGTAAATTAAATGCTCTGGTTAAACAGTGGATTAAAGATGTTAGCATCGCTCGCAATATGCCAGTAAATTGCGCAGAGCAAGTTGGAGGAAAAATTTATACATTTGGATCCTACAGGTTAGGCGTTCATCACAAAGGAGCCGATATTGATGCACTTTGCGTGGTACCTCGACACATTAATAGAAACAATTATTTCACTTCATTCTTTGATTTATTAAAAAGTCAATCGGAAGTGACAGAATTAAGAGTGAGTTTCATTTCTATAAAATATTTCATTTTTTCCTTCTTATGATAAATCATTATTCATTTAAATTTACAAGGTTGTCACAGAGTAATTCATTTACATTTCAGAGTAATTCAATTATATTTACAATTTTTTATAAATTTCTTCTCAATAATTCAATTATTCTCATAAACAAAATTTTTTACATGGATTCAATTATTTTCATAAATAATAAAACTCATCGCAGAATTTCAAATATTTTTAATACAATTTTAATTTCAATTCTGTTGAAATTAGTTGAATTTTTAATATGCATTTAATATTATCTCCAAAATTTTAACGCAATTCATCGAAAGAAATCAATTATCTTGATAAATATCAAAATTCTTCCGAGAAATTCAATTGTTTTAAAGAATTTTAATAAAATTCTTTGCAAAATTTAATTATTTTCATAAATAATAAAATTCATAGCAGGATTTTAATTATTTTTTATACAATTTTAAACAAATTTCTCGAAAAAAGTAATTATTTTAAAAAAATTTTTTAAAATTCATTAGAAGAAGTCAATAACTTAAAAATTTGTTGATAAAATTCTTCATGAGAATTCAAATTTAACAAACATTCAATTATTCAATAAATTATTTTATTTTGAATTTAAATAATTGAATTTTTGTAGAATTTTATAATAAAAGTTAATTTAAAAATTAATTTCCAAATAATCGATTTATTATTTATGAAAATAATTGAATTCTTACAAGGAATTTTATTACATATTTTTCAAATAATTAAATTCTTTCGAAAAATTTTACTACTTGTAAAAATAAATTGAATTTTTGTGAAAGATTTTATTAAGATTTTTGTAAATAATTCAATTTTTTTGAAAAATTTTATGGTAATTTAAATTATTATAAGACATGAAGATATCGATCACTCCGAGTCTTCGACTCGAAGTGATCTATTTCTTCATGTTTTATAATAAAATTTTGATAAGTTGTTAATTTCAATAGGTTTGAATTTAAAATTTTTTTAAATCTTAATTCTTATGGAAAAATATTAATGATTAAATATTTATTTTTAATAAAACTCTTGATGTTTTCGAATAATTTTGCAATTAACGAAATTTGTAAATAAATGTAATAGAATTTTGAGTAATAATTTTTAGAGTGAATCAGAATATTCTTTAGGGTCAGAGAAAAAGACAAAATTTTGTCTGGAAGTCAGGGAAAAACAAAATTAAATATTTGTGGCAACTCTGTTTTACTTAATTTCGTTTCATTTCATTTTATTTCTTTCTATTCTATTATTTCTTTCTATTCTATTTTATTTCTACTTTATTTTATTTCTTTATTCTATTTTATTTTCCATTTCTATTTTTTAATTTATTTAATATTCTAATTTTTTTTGTTACTTTCAATCACCAGGCCGTTGAAGAAGCTTTTGTACCAGTTATCAAAATGAATTTCGATGGAATTGAAATTGATATGCTATTCGCTAAACTGGATCAAAAGGAAATTCCCGACGTAAGTGTTTCAAATACCTACAAAATTGGCGAAATCTAAATAAATAAAGAATTTAAATTTCTAAATTGAAATTTTACAAAAATTCCAAAACTGGAAACTAATTTTCTTCTCTTTACAGGATCTCAGAGACGATACTCTCCTTAGAAATCTCGACCCAAAATGCGTGAGAAGTCTTAATGGATGTCGAGTTACGGACGAGATACTTCGTTTAGTACCTAATATAGAAAATTTCCGCTTGGCATTACGAGCTATTAAATTATGGGCAAAAAGTAAGAATATTATCTAGAAATACGATTAGAAAATACGTAAATATTAACTAATTTATTCAATTTTTTAATTAATTGTAAATTTCAATTTTCAGAACATGGAATTTACAGTAACGTATTAGGATATCTCGGAGGTGTTTCCTGGGCAATGTTGGTCGCTCGTACATGCCAACTTTACCCGAATGCAGTGGCAGCGACTTTAATAGAAAAATTCTTCCTCGTATTTTCGCAATGGCAATGGCCGCAGCCAGTTCTTCTGAAGCAACCCGATAATGTTAATTTAGGATTTCCAGTTTGGGATCCGCGAGTGAATATAGGTGATAGATTTCACTTAATGCCGATAATAACGCCCGCGTATCCACAGCAAAATTCCACATTTAACGTTTCAATGTCGACGCGAACGATAATGCAAGACGCTTTTGAGAATGGATTGTCAGTGACGGAGGAAATAATTATGGGCAAAGCAACGTGGGATAAACTCTTTGAACCGCCAAATTTCTTCACTAAATACAAGCACTATGTTATTTTACTTGCAAGCAGTTTGCAAGCCGCCGATCAATTGGAATGGTGTGGTCTTGTTGAATCGAGAATTCGTCATTTAATTGGTCAATTAGAAAGATATCCAGCAATCACGTTGGCACACATTAATCCCGAGGCGTATCCACCACTTGAACCTGATCCTGAGAAACAGTGCTCAATGTGGTTCATTGGTTTGAGCTTTGCGAGAAGTGAAAATTTGAATGTCGATCTCACGTACGATATTCGAAATTTTGTCGATACCAGTAAGTGAATATTTTTAAAATTAAAATTTTTTTGGTTTTATTTTATTCAAGTGTTCTAATGTGTGTGTGTGTTCTTTTTGTTTACAGTTTATCGACAAGCTAATCAGAATAATTCTTTCAAGGAGGGAATGTTCATTGAAGCAAAACACGTGAAAAGGAAGGATTTAAGTGCATATGTTCCCACAGCGTTGCTTAAAAAGGAAAAGAAGGTATACTTCAAAAAGAATTAAATTTTTTATTGCAAATTCTTTCATTTTAAATTCAAGATTCTTTTATGCTAATTTACTATTTTTTCATTTAAATTTCACAGTTTTTATTTTAGTTTAACATTCTTATAATTTTAATTTAAGTCTTTTTAAAAAATATTGAAGGAAAAAATTTTAAAAACTTTCAAAAAATAAATAAAACAGAATAAGTAATAATAGAAAAAAAATTCTTTGAAATATTTAATTGCAAATAAACATTTTTTCAGCAGGTTTCTGGAGGTCTGCAAAGAAACGGAAGTATTGGAGGAATCTCGCCAAGGAGTCAAACTATTCTCAACAGAAAACGATTATCCGATCAAAATGTCGATGCAGTTAGCAAAAAAAGAAAAACACTTGAAGCCGAACAACAAATTACACAGGTATTTAAATTTTTGAATAAAATAAACGTCTTTTTTTGTATCTTTAATCGACTTTTTGCGCTTTAAAGTCGATCCGAAGCCTGCGATATTTAAATTTTTCCATAAATTTTTGATTGATTACAAGCCTCGGAAATTATGACTTTTTCGACTTTTTACGACTATTTTGGAATAATGCGTCTTTTATCGACTTAATATTGAAAATTCATTTGTCAAACAAACAAAAATCACTTTTAATATTGAAAAGTTGCCATTTTTTCGACTTTTCTTCCAAATTTTGCAACAAAATACCACATTTTTAGTATAAAATGCAACTTATTTGCAACTTATTTGCAACTTAGTTGCAAAAGTCAGTTTCTAATTTAAATTAGTAAACATTTTGTATAAAATACAACTTATTTAGATTTTTATAGTGTGAAAATTATAACTGTAAACAAATCTTTAAAGAGTTATTTTTGAATAATTTTTCTAATTAAATTTTTGAAATTAATTAAAAAGATTTTGAATAATTGAAATTTTGTAAACTTTAATTGAAAACAAATAATGTTTTTCAAGTATTTTATTACAATTTTTGAAAATCAACTTTTGAAGAATTTCAATTGCAAATTTTGAAAAAAATTGAATTCTCAAAAAGTTTAATGAAAAATCTTCAAGTATAAATTTAATAAAAATAAAAATTAATGAAAATTTGGTTGTAAAAATAATATTAAAGTATTTTTAAAAAAACTAATTCTTCGAATAGTTTTATCTAAATTTTTTAAAATTCAATTACCTTCGAACAAAGTAAATTAAAATTATATAAAATTTACTTTTTTAGACCTTTTAAAATTTCGGAGAAATCATTTATAATTACAATTCTTTAAAAATATTTTTTAAACACTCAATTATTTTGAAAAGATTTTATCAAATTTCAATTATTTTTTAAAGATTTTACCAAATTTCAATTTTTGGACATATTTTAATTGTAAGTAGTTGTAAAAATATTGTCTTTTAAAAGTTATTTAGAAATATTTTTAAAAAGGTAATTTTAAAAATTTCTTTATTACAATTTTTGAAAATATTCTACCTTAATAACCTTTAAAAACACAAATGGACAGTTTCTATTATTATAAAAACTTGATTTTTTTCATCGAAATAATTGAATTCTCGAAGAACTTTCGGAAAATTATTAAAAATTAATATAGATAATTGATTTAGAGATGAAGTTTAGTTCAAAAATGTAGAAAATAATTGAATTTTGGAAGGGTTATAGTTGTAATTTTTAGATATTAATAAATTTCAGAAGTTGAAATTTTTTAAATTTTATTTCTCGTGAAAAAAGAAATAAGAAGTATTTCAATATTTATTTAGCAAAATTATTCGTGTTCTGATTAATTGAATTTAGAAATCAGTGAAGAATCAGGGAAATACAAAATATAATTTTTCGTGACAACACTGAATTATATAAACATCTTTTTCGACTTTTTTTCTATTTTTAATCGATTAAAGCGACTTTTTTGGCTCGTTAAATTCAATCCGAGGCCTGTGATTACAAAAAAATACAGCAATTATTTTCATTATACTAAACAATAAATTCTTTTTTTCTCAGGGTGAAGATGGATCGTTGGTAGTGAATTGCGGAGACGACAGCAATTCTGGATTCAGTTTAGACGAATATAAACAAAATTTAACGTCTACGAAAGATGTTAGTCAAAATGATAATTCCAAAAGAGAAAAATTAACCTGTAGTTGAGATTTCTTTCCGATTCTAAATTAATGATTAATTTAATACAGGAGGGACCTGCAGGTGGGTCTGCCGTTGCACAGGAAGGATTTGTGTGCACTTGACCGCAGAGTAAATCTACCTCAAGACGAACGTCATACGCTCTGCTCGGCTGTTTGGAACGTAAAGACTTCTCGCACAATCATCCACTGCCCACTGTGTAAGTTCACAACACAAAACAACTCAATTTTTTTCTGACAATTACTAAAGTGTCAGTTAATAGTTAATTTATTTAAAAAAAAACATTAACTGTCAGCCTGAAAGAAAATAAGTCAGCAGCGAATTTACTTAAAGCGGATGAGAGTTCATATAATTCCCGTAAAATATTGACAATTTATTTGGATGTTCAATTGCATCCAAGAACAAAAACAATAGCCTGCATCTATCAGACTTTTATATAATTTTTAATTCTCTCCCCCCCTAAAAATGTGGTTTTTTGCATTCAATTTGCAATATACACATTTCGTGAAGGATTTTCTGATTTCCACGGAAATTTAGAGACATAAAAGAAGAGGTATAGAGGTTTAAATGAAGGTAATAGGAGATAAAAAAAAAAATTAAAAACAAAAAAAATTATAAGAAAAAAATATTTAAAGGTTTTTTGCGAACCTTCGAAAATAGTTCTATATGTATGTATTCGTCTATTTCATTCTAAAGATGACTTGTCAAATTTGTACATTTGTTATCATAAGGAGAAGTGTCTTTAGATGAAATAATTTTTTTTTCTGTCATAAAACTTCGATTTTTTGTATATAATTTAACTTAGCGTTAACTTGCTAAAAATGATATTTTTTTTTTTGCTTTCGCGGTGTTAGGACTACTTGAACGATTGCAGTGATGTCTTTTTGCTGAGATATTTCTGTCATTACTAATTTTTCGGTAGAATGTCCATTAAAGCACACTTATGCTTGCAACTATAAGCTCATATATTCGCATTAGGATTGCTGAATCTCCATCACAAAAAAGAGATCAGCAAAATTTCAAAGTAGGCTTCTATCTCATAGGTCAATTTAATCAATATAATGTTAAAGCCCCCCCCCACACAGTAAATTTTTTTTTCGCTAAAAATTATTTTCAAATTGAAAACTTTAATAGTATTTTTCGATTTGGCAAAAAAGGCGAATTTTCAAAATAGAAGAACGGGTTTTCTTTTAAGTATCATGATTACAATCAGTAAAATAGTGCTTTTATTTTCAAAAGATAAAAGTCGTCACAAGGAAAAATGTTCACTAACGAAACATTTTTTTCCTAAAAGAATTTATAATTTAACAAAAAAAATTAATTACGCAATTCTGAAATTTAAATTCATCTTTTCTTTCTTTTTTTCCAGTAATTGAAATTCAATCATTTTTTTGTTTATTTCTAAATGAAAATTTTGACTTTTCTTTTGTATAAAATATATTTCAATTATCATTGTTTTTTTGTTGATGAACAAGGAAAGTTTACTTTCGAAAGTGATTATGAAATTTAAGAAGTAAAAAAAATTGGGATAAAAGTCGAAAATTTTTGTCGTCGAAGCTATAAATCAGGGAAAAAAAATAATTGTCAATTTCTCGATTTAGAGTTTCTTTAAAATTTGACTTTTCTCCTCAGAATTCTCTTGAGAAATTATGCTTTTAGATGTTGTAATAAAAATACAGAGGGTTTTTTTAAATTTATTTTTTTAAATAACAATATATTTTTGTTTCTAATTATTGAAATCGAGGCGAATATAAAAAAAAAACGCAAAAAAAGTGCTAATCGCAGTATTTGCTAGGCAATTGTTTCTCTTTTTGTTAGTACAATTTTTCAGTTCAGATGACGACATAGAAAGTGTCAAAGAGCCAATATTTATCTGTTATTATTATTATTATTATTATTATTATTATTATTATTATTATTATTATTATTATTATTAATATTATTATTATGATTATTATTTTCATTATTAATATTAAAATTATTATTATTATTATATTGTTTAATTATTAAAAGTGCTAGAATTTTGTTAGCTTACTGAAGAAGAAGAATAATGTCTACTATAAAAGATTATATATTACTCTCGATTCAGTGGATCGTCTATAACAATAAATCATATTTGATATTTGATCCAAAACGTACCAATGATTCGAAAGAATTTTTTTTTTAATTCTCTTTTTTTGTTTATATAGAGACTAAATTTTTTTTAAAGCAGTGACAACGAAAAAATTTTGACGAACCACTTGTACGTTATTAATCTAAGAAAGTCGATTTGTTTTTTAGAATCAAGTGACTACTATTTCACACTAATCCCAAATCTTAGAGACCTTGGTATGTCTGTTTTTTGTGATTAATGATAAAGTGTAAATTATACTTTGATGTTATTAAGAAATTTGCAAAAAAATGATATTAATATTGATTTTAATGATTTTTGTATATTAAATAATAATAATGTAAGAAAAAATATACAAAAATTCATTTTCATCAATAGTTTAGAAAAATTATCCTAAAAAGTAAAAAAAAGAACAAAAAACCAAAAAAAAAAAATAAAATAAAAAATTTAATAATATAAGGCACTAAAAAAAATGTGTATGTAAAAAAAATGTCAAAAATATATCAGTCAATTTATTCATTGAAGAAAAATTTAGGACTATATTCAAATATGAGGCAAAATATTTTTAGAATTCTTTCGTTTTCTAATAAATTTAAATTGGAAAATTTAGAAGAGAAAGAAAAATAACAAAGAAAAATTTTTAAATATAGAATAAATTGTCAAAAAATGAATCATAAAAATGAAACGAATGAATCATAGAAATAAAAATATATGTAATAGAAATAAATAATAATAATAATGATAATAATAATTTTACAATTTTGTTAGTTATTAAAAAAATCGATATCACAATTTTGATGTGTTTCAATAAAAGTAATTTTTTTTCTTTACCGAAGAAATTAATTTTTTTTTAAGTTGAATAACATTCCCTAATAATAATAGAATTCTAAAGATATATTTGGCTCGGAGGAAACATTTTTTTTAACAAATTGACCATTAATGACTGATAGATTTTTAAATTGTTTTTACCAAATTGAGTATTGAGGTTTACTGCGAATACTATATTATATAAAAATATTATTATTCCCTCATTTGAAAGATATAAGTGGCGATACACGAGAATCCTTTATTTATTAGTTAAACTAGATTATATGATCTGATAATATCTGTACTATGTATCTTTCTTGAATAAAAAAAACAATAAATTTTCTTTTATCACCTTCATCAAAAAATTTGCGATGACTTCTGATTTGATTATTTGAACAGAACTTTCATAAATTTCCATAAATTAAATTAAATAAATTGAAAAAAATAAGTATAAATAAAAATGGATAAAATAAAATAATAAATTAAATAAAAATAGATAAAAATAAAAAATACAAAAAAAAATTAATTTCTTATTACTCGCTTAAGGTTCTTTTCAAATATCATTCAGAAGTCGCTTGTTCTATTTCACAAAAGCCCTTCCCGAAAAAAATCCAAAAACTTAATTCAATTTTAATAAAAAAATTATTTTTCCGAGATTTATTAAAAAAAAATGTTGTCTATAGGTAAAAAATAAAATTTAATTTAATAGAGAATTTTAGAAGATAAATTTTCAAATTTCTTTTTTGATTTTTTCCCATTATTATTGTTAAGAAAAGTATTTGAAAGATGGGACGATAAAGCGCCTGTGCGTGATTTCGAGCTTTGGGAAGAAATTTTCAAAGCAACCAGTTGAAAGCAGAACATCACGTGGATCGCTTTAATTTATCAACGACAACAAATCATTTAAAAATTGTATAGTTCTTTTTTAATTGGAAAAATTTGCCAAAAAAAAATGAGATACAAGCATATTATTATCGTTGGTGTTACTCTAATTTTAATTGTTTCTTTACTTTCTGGACTATTGTATTACTTCAATCAAGGTAAGTTTATTATTTATTTATTTAATATTTTTATTTAACATATTTAATAAATATTCGTCAGTTTCGTTTCACAACAAAATTATTATTTCCACTAAATAGTAAATTTTTACAAATTAAATGAAATTAGCAAATAAATATTTGCTAATTGTATTTAATTTGACAATATTTGGACTTGCATTTGACAATAATTTATTATTAATATTTATGTATCAAAAAATTCAAGTTCATTTTGTATTCAGAAAATATAATTATGTGGTTAATTATCTTTGCGTTAGAATCGTAAAAATTACAATTTACTAAGAAAAATTTATTTAAAAATAAAAATTTCAAAAATAAATAGATAATACATAACTTACTGTTATTCAAATTGTTGCAAGAATTATTTATTTAATCACTAAACGGAAAAATATAATTTACATTTGTAAAAACATAGTTTATAGTTGTAGGGATATAATTTACAATTGAAAAAATATAATTTACCATTGAAAAAATATTATTTACAATTAAAAAAATATTATTTACAGTTGTAAGAATATAATTTGCAATATTGTTACAAAATAATTTATAATTAAAAATAAAATTTTAGAATGAAAAAATATTATTTACAACTAAAAAAAAATTTCCAATTGAAAATATTATTATAAATTCTTGCAATAACATCATTATTATAATTATAATAATAAATTAATAAAAATTAAATTTCAAAACTAAAAATAAAAAAATTGTCAATTGAGCCAAGAGTGAAAAAAATTTAAATAATTTTCTTCAATTTTTTTCGTCGAATTGAAAGAATATTAAAAAGTCCACGTGTGACTCAAAAATAATATATAACTATATATCGTAAAAAAATATGATTGGGGAGAGAAAAACAAATTAATCTGAAATCCACGAGAGTTTTTTAAGAACGTGTTTCTAAAGAAGGGAAGAAAAAAAAATAAAACTTACCCATCAACCCTCTGCAAAAGTAATCAAATTTCTAAATATACTTTTTAATATTTCTATACATACTTTTTGCTTATAATAATAATCAAGAGGAGAAAAAAAAATAAAAGAAATGTGTAAAAAATTTAATTGACATATAATAAATTAGAATAGAAATGATGCCATTTCCCCATAACGTTTTTTAAATGCGTTTCATTGAATTAGACTTCGTCAAATAATCAAGAATAATCAAGATCATTTGACTTCATATGAAGAAACTACGATTTCAAGAGCAAATGTCACACAATGTCTAACAAATGGAGCTAAATTGCAATTTTTGAATCGCTTTACTTGAAAGTTTTCACGTGTGTCGGTCGATTATCTCAAAATTGCAATTTATTATACAAATTAGTCTTAAAAAAAAATTTCCTGATCTTATAATTTGGAGAAAAAAGTGTTAAAAACTCATTCTAAAATTTTTTTTTATTTCATGTTTTTTAATGAATTCACTAATTAAATTATTTAATGTAAACAAGAAAACCACAGGTTCATTAATTCCATTTTTGAGAAAATTTCTTTTTAACAAGAGCACAATGATATTAATTATTATTATAATTATATTTATGCGCACCCAGAAAAAAGATAACTCAGAGCCAACTAGACTTTTTATTTGTTCAAATAAATTTTATTTCGTTTAAATAAAACTTTTCTCTGGATGTATTAATTATGTTATTGTCTAGTAAATATTTTATTATTTATTTACTTATTAATATTATTATTATTGTTATTATTATTATTATTATTATTATTATTATTTGAATTTTTATTTTATTTTCATAATTTTAATTAATTTTTCAATTATTATTATTATTATTATTATTATTATTTTAATTAACGTTTTTTTCTCTTTTTCTCCTCAAAATTAAAAAATCCAAAAAAAATTTTTGTTTGAGACTAAATTGTATTTTTAAAAATAATTTTGTTTGTTTTTTTCACTAAATTACAAAAATTTACAGATAAATGTTCAGTTGGATCATTTCCTTGCGCAAATAGTACAAAATGCATTCTCCAACGACATTGGTGCAACAAAAAATTTGATTGTCCTGGAGGTGATGATGAATCCGAAACAGAATGTTGTGAGTAATTACTGTAATTTTTTCTGAATTAAAAATTTTTTTTAAACAAAAAAAAAAAAACACTCAAAAATTATTATAACCAAATGCAGTTAATTATTACATTAAATTACAAAAAAGATTAGAAGAACAAATTTCTTCAAAAATGTAATTAATAGTTAATATAAAAATATATTCACAAAAATATTTTTCATTAATAATTTTTATTCTTTATTTTTATATTTACCTAAATAAATTTCTATTTCAATAATTTTTTATCTCTAGTTTAAAAAATGGATTGTATTTATAATTAATATCTATATTCATTATTATTTATAATAATATTTTATATTAATTTATTTATAATTAATTCACAATAATATTTATAATAATAATTTGTGTTTTGAAAATTAGCATTTTTCGTGAAATAAAAATAAAAATAAAAATTTTGGGCCTATTTATAATATATGCTTAAATTTTCTAATTAAAATAATTTTGCAGTCGATTTGAATGGAGATTGGGACAATATATACAAAGATTATTTAAAGCCACAAACACCTCCACCGACATGTGGCAAGTCTTTTAAAAACTAATTCTAACTAATTCTTACTTCCTCTTTTTTATTTTAAGAATATTTATTTTTATTTTGAAAATTATTTTACATATTTTGAATCTATTAATTTCATTAATAATAACTAATTAATTAATAAAAATAATCCATTGATTAATTAGTTGTTATTAATTAAATTTATTGATAGATTCAATTATTAAAAGTATTTTTTATTAATTTTTAAAATATACAATTTTGCAGAATCAGTTAAAGCTCCACCACGATGTAAATTTAAACAATGCCTCGTAACATGCCACGAACAAGAAGAAATACCTCCAAATTTTTCAGTCAATGTTACAGCAATGTATATCAATTTTACTTAAATTAATAAATTTTAATCTCTAATCTTATTAATTAGATATAATAATTTAACAATAATAAGTAAATTTTATTTTTAAATCAAAATAAAAAAATTTCTCCATTTATTAATTATACTTTTTCTACAGAGTGATGAACAATAATTTTTTGACTCATTTATCAGCGAATGTTTTTACCAATTATACGAAATTACAAAAATTGTGAGTGTTTCTTAAAATATTATAATAATAACATATCACATAAAAATTAAAAAATTTATTATTATTAATATATTCATTTTTTTAGATTACTGAAGAATAATTCAATTTTTCATTTAGAAATAGGAACATTTAGAAAGCAGACTCAATTAGAAAATTTGTAAGTTCAAAATTTACCGTACAGTACTATCTCTTTAGGAAATAATTATTAATTACAGGTACCACTGTATTTCTAATTTTTTTCTTTCAGAATTTTAACTAAAAATTATATTCGTGAGATCCATAAAGGACTCTTTGCAGGTTTAGTTTCTCTGCAAAGATTATTTATTAACGAAAATAGAATTTCAGTGGCGAATTTCTCTGATTTTGAAAACAGTACCTCACTCGGGTGGTTGTAAGTAAAAAAAAATATTTAATTCATATGGAAAAAAATAAGATTCACTTTATTTACTTTACTGAAAAATAAATAAATTTAAAAATGAATAAATTCAAAAATAAAGAATTCAAAAATAAATAAATTTAAAAATAAATGAATATCTAAATTAAAAAAAAATCTCTTTTTACATTTTAATTACAAACATTCACTAAATTCGAAATTAAATATAGTTAAAAAAATCTAACAGTTTATTTAAAAAATAAATTAGAAGGAAATGTTTCCGGTGAAGAAAAGAGGATATCGTAGGCGATTTTAATTCTATAAATCGATCAAGAGAAAATTTGAAATCTAAATGTAATCAACCAAAGTGAATTCTACAGTTTCGTGAAATTAACATTTTCTAAAAAAATCTAATCGCTAAGTTACAATGTTTTTTTTCTAATTGACAATTAAAAATGTTAAATATTTATTATAACTTAGTAAACAATTATGATAATTATTTCAGAAACTTGAATAACAATTCTATAACTGTTAAAAAATTGTCTCTTCCATATTTGCCAGTACTCGATCAATTGTGAGTAAAAAAAAATAATTAATCTTGCCATTCTGTAATTTAATTATTTAATTATTAGGTTATTAGTTATTATTTAATTTAATTATTTATTTATTAGATTAAATTAGTAATCATTTAATTTAACTAATTTCATCGCGAATAATTCCTATCGCAGGTACTTGGATGAAAACAATTTAGAGGAAATTACAGAAACTCTATTCGCAGGATTACCAAAATTAAAAACCTTGTAAGTTAAAAAAAGAAACATTTAATCTCTATAACTCATTATTTTAAAATAATTTTTTGATAAAAATAGGACAAGAAAAAATAACTTTTTGATATTAAAACATGAATAAAAAAGTAAATAAAATAAACATTTAAATAAAAATTTAATAAAAAAAGTATAAATAAATTAATTAATATAATTAATTATTAACTGACAATAATTAACATAATTTTATTTATTAGAAGCCTAGAAGGAAATAGAATAAAAAGTATTCATAAAAATGCTTTTCAGCATTTTGAGAATCTCACCGAGTTGTAAGTTTTTAATTCATTTTATTATTATAAATATTGAATCTATTTTTATTAAAATAAAAATTTTATCTATTTTTATTGATACAAAAATTTGTAATTTACAAATTATTTCGTATAAAATTGAGTAAAATAAAATTCATAAATTCATAAAAATTTTTACATATTAAATTTTTAATAATAAATACATTTTTTCGATAAAATTTTAAAGCAAAAATACAATATTTTTTTAATCTCACAGAAATTTGTCATACAACAAAATAACAAAAATAGAATCAACACTTTTTCAACCTCTCATCAGTATTAAAAAATTGTAAGTATTTTTTATAAAAAAAATCTCTTTTTTATAATATTTAAAAAATATAATAAATGAATTCAAAATTCGTTTATATTCAGGTTATTTTATTTACCTCATTAATAAAACATGTTTAAAAGAAAAAAGAAAATACGGAAACATCGATAATAAGCACGTTCCTACTAATTACAAAATCTCCCACAAGATTATCTCAAAATCATATATACAAACTATTTTCATCTGCTTGTCACGTATTTCCGCATATTATGTCTCTATTGTTTGGAAATCCAAATACAATCAAAAGTAAACTTTCCAATTTTTTTAATGAAAAAAAAAAAATTTAATGAAAAAATGAATAAAAAGTATCCGTAAAAAAAATTAATTTGAATTCAAAATTTCAAACAGTTGATCATATAAAAAATTTGATTAATTAATTTGACTATAGATATAATTAAAATATTAAATTAATTAATTTGATTATAAAATTAAATAATTAATTAAATATTTTGAAATTTAATATTTTAATTTCTATATTTTTCGAAAACAATTCATTAATTAGATCAATCGGATATAACTCTATTGAGAATTTTCCTGTGACTGCATTTGATACTCTCAAAGATTTAAGATCACTGTAAGTATTCTGAAATAATTATTTGAAAATTTAAAATAAATTGGAAAGTAATTGTTTTTATCGATAATTTCACAGAGGAATTGAAGACATTGACTTGAATAGTTTCGAGAAAAACTTTTTTAATCTTTTTCCAAATTTGAGTTTCATGTAAGTTAAAGTGACTCTAAATTTAATTCTATAAATTTAATGTTTTTTTTAATTATTACGAAATAATTATTATTACTATACTAATTATTTATAGAGTAAATAATATTTCTACTCTAATTTTTCAGCTACTTTAAAAGATTTCAATACTGTTCCATGTTCGCTCCAAAAGTAAAAAAGTGCCGCCCAATAAGCGATGGTAATTTTTTTTCTCAATACTTCATTTTAATTTAATTAAATATTCGAATTGCTCGTTTTAATATTATAATTTCTCATAAAAATTATTCATCAGTTTTTCTTTCCTAAAATTATTACTCAATTTTCGCTAAAATTATTCTTCAATTTTACTTTCCTAAAATTATTCCTACAATTTTCCCTAAATTTCTTCTTCAATTCTACTTTCCAAAACTTATTCTTCAATTTTTCTTTCCTAAAATATCATTTCTAAAATTTTTCCTAAACTTAATCTTTAATTTTTCTTTTCTAAAATTTTCCCTAAATTTCTTCTTCAATACTTCTTTCTGAAATTTTCCCTAAATTTTTTCTCCAATTCTTCTTTCTTAAACTTATTCTTCAATTTTTCTTTCCTAAAATTATTCCTAAAATTTCTTTTCTAGAATTATTCCTGAACTTCTTCTTCAATTTTCCTTCCTAAAATTTGGTTTCTAAAATTTTTCCTAAACTTAATCTTTAATTTTTCTTTTCTAAAATTTTCCCTAAATTTCTTCTTCAATACTTCTTTCTGAAATTTTCCCTAAATTTTTTCTCCAATTCTTCTTTCTTAAACTTATTCTTCAATTTTTCTTTCCTAAAATTATTCCTAAAATTTCTTTTCTAGAATTATTCCTGAACTTCTTCTTCAATTTTCCTTCCTAAAATTTGGTTTCTAAAATTTTTCCTAAACTTAATCTTTAATTTTTCTTTTCTAAAATTTTCCCTAAATTTCTTCTTCAATACTTCTTTCTGAAATTTTCCCTAAATTTTTTCTCCAATTCTTCTTTCTTAAACTTATTCTTCAATTTTTCTTTCCTAAAATTATTCCTAAAATTTCTTTTCTAGAATTATTCCTGAACTTCTTCTTCAATTTTCCTTCCTAAAATTTGGTTTCTATAATTTTTCCTAAACTTATTCTTTAATTTTTCTTTTCTAAAATTTTCCCTAAATTTCTTCTTCAATACTTCTTTCTGAAATTTTCCCTAAATTTTTTCTCCAATTCTTCTTTCTTAAACTTATTCTTCAATTTTTCTTTCCTAAAATTATTCCTAAAATTTCTTTTCTAGAATTATTCCTGAACTTCTTCTTCAATTTTCCTTCCTAAAATTTGGTTTCTAAAATTTTTCCTAAACTTAATCTTTAATTTTTCTTTTCTAAAATTTTCCCTAAATTTCTTCTTCAATACTTCTTTCTGAAATTTTCCCTAAATTTTTTCTCCAATTCTTCTTTCTTAAACTTATTCTTCAATTTTTCTTTCCTAAAATTATTCCTAAAATTTCTTTTCTAGAATTATTCCTGAACTTCTTCAATTTTCCTTCCTAAAATTTGGTTTCTATAATTTTTCCTAAACTTATTCTTTAATTTTTCTTTCCTAAAATTATTCTTCAATTTTTCTTTCCTAAAGTTAATCAAAAAATTTTTTTTCCTAAAATTATTATTCTTTAATTTTTTTTCCTAAAATTATTCCTACAATTTCATTTCTAAAATTTTCCCCAAACTTCTTCGATTTTCCTTCATAAAAATTTGGTTTATAAAATTTTCCCTAAATTTCTTTTTCAATTTTCCTTCCTAAAATTTGGTTTCTAAAATTTTTCCTAAAATTATTCTTCAATTTTTATTTCCTAAAATTATTCCTAAAATTTCTTTTCCAAAATTTTTTCTAAATTTCTTCTTCAATTCTTCTTTTTTAAACTTATTCTTTAATTTTTCTTTCCTAAAATTTTTCCTAAAATTATTTTTCAATTTTTATTTCCTACAATTTCTTTTCTAAAATTTTTCCTTACCTTTTTTTCAATTTTTCTTTCCTAAAATTTTTCCTAAACTTCTTCAATTTTTCTTCCTATAATTTTTCCTAATCTTATTCTTTAATTTTTCCTAATTTCTTCTTCAATTCTTCTTTTGTAAACTTATTCTTTAATTTTTCTTTTCTAAAAATTTCCCTAAATTTCTTTTTCAATTTTCCTTCCTAAAATTTGGTTTCTAAAATTTTTCCTAAAATTATTTTTCAATTTTTATTTCCTACAATTTCTTTTCTAAATTTTTCCTTACCTTTTTTTCAATTTTTCTTTCCTAAAATTTTTCCTAAACTTCTTCAATTTTTCTTCCTATAATTTTTCCTAATCTTATTCTTTAATTTTTCCTAATTTCTTCTTCAATTCTTCTTTTGTAAACTTATTCTTTAATTTTTCTTTTCTAAAAATTTCCCTAAATTTCTTTTTCAATTTTCCTTCCTAAAATTTGGTTTCTAAAATTTTTCCTAAAATTATTCTTCAATTTTTCTTTCCTAAAATTTTTCCTAAACTTCTTCTTCAATTTCTCTTTCTAAAATTTTTCCTAAACTTATTCATTAATTTTTCTTTTCTAAAATTTATCCTAATTTCTTCTTTAATTTTTCTTTTTTAAACTTATTCTTTAATTTTTCTTTTCTAAAATTTCCCCTGAATTTCTTCTTCAATTTTCCTTTCTAAAATTTGGTTTCTAAAATTTTTCCTAAACTTAATCTTTCATTTTTTTTCTGAAATTTGGTTTCTAAAATATTTCCTAAACTTATTCTTTCATTTTTCTTTTCTAAAATTTTCCGATAATTTCTTCTTTAATTTTTCTTCCTAAAATTTGGTTTCTAAAATTTTTCCTAAACTTATTCTTTAATTTTTCTTTTCTAAAATTTCTTTTCTGAAATTTTTCCAAAAATTATTCTTCAATTTTTCTTTCCTAAAGTTTTTCCTAAACTTCTTCTTCAATTTTTCTTCCTAAAATTTTTCCTATACTTATTCTTTAATTTTTCTTTTCTAAACTTTTCCCATAATTTCTTCTTCAATTTTTCTTCCTAAAATTTGGTTTCTAAAATTTTTCCTAAACTTATTCTTTAATTTTTCTTATCTAAAATTTCTTTTCTGAAATTTTTCCTAATCTTATTCTTTAATTTTTTTTCTAAAATTTTTCCTAATTTCTTCTTCAATTTTTCTTTTTTAAACTTTTTCTTTAATTTTTCTTTTCGAAAATTTTCCCTGAATATCTTCTTCAATTTTCCTTCCTAAAATTTGGTTTCTAAAATTTTTCCTAAACTCATTCTTTAATTTTTCTTTTCTAAAATTTCTTTTTTGAAATTTTTCCTAAAATTATTCTTCAATTTTTCTTTCCTAAAATTTTTCCTAAACTTCTTCTTCAATTTTTCTTTCCTAAAATATCTTTTCTAAAATTTCCCCGAAACTTCTTCTTCAATTTTTCTTTTCTAAAATTGGTTTTCTAAAATTTAATTTCTAAAATTCTTCCTAAAATAATTGGTGAAAGAATAACTAAAAATCTAATTATGTTAATGTAAATATTTTTTATAGGCGTTTCATCTCTATCACATTTATTAGGAAAGCCAGTATTAAGAGCTGCTGTTTGGGGAATTTCTTGTGTCACGTGTTTGGGAAATGCTCTCGTTCTTTGGGGAAGATTGACTGCCAAGGATGAAAATCGGGTCCTCAGCATTGTCATCAGACATCTTGCAGGTAATTTTTCAATTTGACAGAAAAAAAATTCAAATTTACAACGTCGTAAAAAAATTCTTTTAAATAATTAGATCAGTAATGAAAAAATTAATTTTTTTTCTTTTTTTTTCAGTATCAGATATGCTGATGGGGATTTATCTTCTAATAATTGCTCTGGAGGATATTCGATTTCGTGATAATTATTATTTAGAGGCAAGTTCTTGGATGTCCTCGTGGTCCTGCACTTTTATCGGAATTGTCGCAATGACATCCTCGGAGGTAAAAATATATTTATTTAACAATAAAAAAATAATTAAAAAAATTTTAGCAAAATTTAATTGAAAATATTCGCAAAAAAACTAATTAAAAATAAAAAGAAACTGTTGAAAAGATTACTTTAATTTTCTTCTTTATTTTTTTTTAATTTTAAAATTAATTTTTTATTTTACTTTCATTGTCCATAATTTTTTCCGCATTTATATTTGCTTATTAGCCTTGATTTGTCACTAGAACAAACTATATAATTACATCCAATTTTTACTAACCCCATTTTAGTCCTAATTTCACCTCCAAAGCTAAATACCCATTTTAAGAGTTATTTTCCTTTTTTTCTGCCTAAAAGTCTCTCCTTTTTTCACTCTCTCACTTCAAGGATAATATAAAATAATTACAAAAGAATTTAGACAAGTAGAACATAGAATTATTTCAATAACTATATTTTCAGAGACTCGCGTTCACATATATGCGTATAAAATATTTTATTAGCCAATAAATTTGCATATAGTTGAACATTAGAAACAAAACGAGATTAACGCTAGAATGTAAATTTTACTTTTTAACTATTTAGAAGGTATTTGTTAATATTTCATTGTATATTGTATGTATATAGTATGTGCCTATATTTAAGAGAAGTATATATGAGAAAAAGAAGTGAGAAACTGTCGAAATAATAATTATAATAATAGTCTCGAAATGGTGTGCAATTGATTCCAAGAAATGTTTAACTTCACAAGTCAGAATCCACACATACTTAGAGTAAATAATTTTTAAAATTTTATGTGTAGTTTTTTTTGTTTTTTCTCAAAGGTATCTGTACTGATTTTGTCATTCATGTCGGTGGAGAGATTTATGATAATTGCAGCTCCCTTAAAAAGTCATCGAGCATTGACTCCGAAAGCTGCTTCATCCTCAATGATAATTGTCTGGATTACGGGCATAACTCTCGCTCTTATTCCAGGTAATCAAAGATTTTTATTTTTTCTTACTTTATTATTTTCTAATTTTTTATTGTTCCATACTATTTTTATTATTTTATTATTTTTATTTTTTATTATCTCTCTAAATTTATAGTTTTTCTAAGGATATCAAATTGAGATAAAAAATGAATCAAAAGTGTTGCTTTGCAACACTTTTCATTCGTTTTTTATCTCAATTTGATATCCTTAAAAAAACTGTGTTTGAATTTAAATAAAAATGTTTACTAATTAGGAGTAGTGAGTTAGTGACTGTCTTTTTGCTTTTGATTTAGTAAATTTTACATATAAATTAGCAGAAATTCCTATTTCTTAGTAAAATTTACTAATTCAAAAGCAAGTAATCAGTTTCTAATTTAAATGAGTAAACATTTTGTATTTAAAAATTGATAAATTAATGACTAATTATTGCAGGCCTCGGATATTATGACTTTTTCGACTTTTTACGACTATTTTCGAATAATGCGACTTTTATCGACTTATATTAAAAAATTGCGACTTTTTCGACTTTTCTTTCAAATCTAGTATAAAATACAACTTACTTCGATTTTTATAGTTTGAAAATTATAACTATAGACGAATTACAACTATACGAAGACATTAACTTAAAAAACCACCAAAACAGTTCTTATAGTAATTTTTCGAGAGAAATTCAATAGTCATAAAATAAATTGGGTGAAAAATTTTGTTGACCAAGTGGTGAAAAAATTTGTATTTAAAAAAAATTGTTATTTTTCATAAAACATTAAATATTTTAAAACCCATCAGTAAATTTGAAGAAAATATCTTTCTTTATCTAAAAAAAGTTTTTACACCTCAAAATTTTAATATTTACTATTTTTGAAGCATTTTTTTGGAAAAAAATTCATTTCTTATCAAATAAAAAGTGATTTTTATAATTAAAATGGTAAATTTAAGTAAGAAAAAATCATTTAAATTTGTATAAAGTTATTTTTGAAATTCAAAGAATATTTATATTTTTCGTGAAAGATAAAAATGTTATGTAATAGGATAATTCACTTTTTTATTTACATTTAAAAAAAATCAATTTTTTTCCAAAAAAAATGCTTAAAACATAGTAAATATTAAAATTTTGAGGTTTAAAAATTTTTCTAGATAAAGAAACATATTTTCTACAAATTTACGAATGGGCTTTAAAATATTTAATTTTTTATGAAAAATAAAAAATTTTTTTAATAAAATTTCTTCACCAGATGGTCAAACAATTTTTTGACCCAATTTATTTTATGACTATTGAATTCCTCTCGAAAAATTACTATAAGAAGAAGAAGAACTTCCTCTTAAAAAGATTTTGAATAATTGAAATTTTGTCAAATTTAATTGAAAATAAATCATTTTTTCAAGTATTTTATTATAATTTTTAAAAATTAACTTTTAAAGAATTTTAATTGAAAATTTTCAAAATATTTGAATTCTCAAAAATTTTAATAAAAATTCTTCAAGTGTAAATTTACTAAAAAGGAAAATTAATGAAAATTAGGTTGTGAAAATAATATATTAAAGTATTTTTGAAAAAACTAATTATCAGAATTTTTAAAATTCAATTATTTTCAATATGTTCGATTGTAATACATATTTCCAAAAATTCAAATACATACAAAAAATAACTTTCAAATTTTTTACAATCATTTTTAACATTTTGGAGAAAATAAACATAGGTATTCAAAATTTTTAATTAAAATTCTTCAAAAAATTAATTAGTTTTTTTTAAATTATACAAAAATTCTTTTTATAAATTCAATTATTTTCGAAAAATTACATTACAATGTTTATAAAAAACTAATTCTTCGAATTGTTTTATCATAATTTTTTAAAATTCAATTAACTTTGAACAAAGTAAATTTAAATTTTTTTTAAATTTACTTTTTTAGACTTATTAAAATTTCGGAGATATCATTTATAATTAAAATTCTTCAAAAATTTTATTATTTTTTTATATTTTTTAAAATCTTAATTATTTTTCAAAGATTCTACCAAATTTCAATTATTTTTTAAAAGATTTTACTAAATTTCAATTTTTTGACATATTTTAATTGTTTGTAATTGTAAAAATATTGTCTTTCAAAATTTATTTAGAAATATTTTTAAAAAGGTAGGTAATATTTATAATTTCTTTTTAAAAATTTTTGAAAATATTCTACCTTAATAATTTTTAAAAAGAAAAATGGACAGTTCCTATTATTATAAAAACTTTAATTTTTGTATTAAAATAATTTAATTATCGAAGAACTTTCGGAAAATTATTAAAAATTAACATAGATAATTTATTTAGAGGTGAAGTTTAGTTCAAAATGGTAGAAAATATTTGAATTTTGAAAGGTTAATGTTGTAATTTTTAGAAATTAATAAATTTCAGAATTTGAAATTTAAAAAATTTTATTTTCCGTGAAAAAAGAAATAAGAAGTATTTAAATATTTATTTAGCAAAATTATTTGAGTTTTGATTAATTGAATTTAGAAATCAGTGAAGAATCAGGAAAATACAAAATAAAATTTTGTGTGACAACACGGAATTAAATAAACGACTTTTTCGACTTTTTTTCTATTTTTAATCGACTGAAGCGATTTTTTCGGCTCATTAAAGTCGATCCGAGGCCTGTTAATGATATTAATATTAATATTCTATTTCTATATTAATACAACTACAGTGAATCCTGTCAGAATGAAACTCGGTTTTTTAAATTTTATTGCAGTAAATAAAAAAAATGTTTTATAATTTAATTTTTTAATTTTTTTACAATATTTTGGAAGTAAAAGTAATTCTAATTGGATATTGTTTAATACAAAAAAATTTTTTAAAATAGAGTTTTATTTCGACAGGTTCGACTATAATTATATTAATTAATATTTATTATGCAAATAATAATTATATTAATTATATTAATAATTATTATGTAAATAAATTTCAAATTTAAAACTCTCTAAATTTGAATTAATAAAAAATATTTACTAATTTGAATTAACTGACTTTTTGCTTTTGAATGATAAAATTTTACTAATAAATAGTAATTTCTACTAATTTATTAGTAAAATTTACTTATAAGTAAATTTTCATAAATTTATTATATAAAATAATTTAATAAAAAAATCAATTTTGCTTCACAAATATTCATTTTTTAATCCATTTTTCTCTTTCTATTGATAGTAATCCATTGGCGAAGCAGTACCAGATTTTACGGTGTTAACGGAATGTGTTTTCCTCTTCATATAGACGATCCTTTTCTTATAGGTTGGGAATATTCCGCATTTATTTTCTTGGGCCTGAATTTCATTGGGTAAGAAAATGATAAAAAAAATGATTTTCTTGATATTGACAAAATTAATTATTAGTTAATAACTAATATAAATAGGCAATTAATTATTACAAAATTATTACAATAATTAATTTTGCGATTATTAAAATTAAAAACAGACTGTTTACAATTGGCTACGTCTATACGGGAATGTTTGCGAGTATTTGGCGAACGCGTCACGCCACGCCATTATCAGTTGGAGATTCCGAATTCGCATTGAGATTTTTTTTGATTGTACTGACGGATGCTGCGTGTTGGGCGCCAATAATTATTCTCAAAGTTCTCGCATTAATGAAGTATGCAATACCACGTAAGGCTATAATTTATATTTTCATCTTAATTAATTGATTTATCAACACACACGTACCTTCAGTATACATTGTATCGATTATCGAAAATATAAAAAGGCCGAACATGCAATTTTTTTCCTTTTTATTTGTAAATTCTTTTCCCGATGCAATTTATTATAAAACTCATCGATACTTTGTATATCGAGAGCACGATAAACTTACAGATTATAAATAATCGTATATTATATTAATATTAAATATTTTAATTCTTAGCATATTATATTATCGTATTTTATTATTCATTTTTCTTCTCTTGTTTTTTTCCTTCTCTTTCAAGCCGATTTGCATTCTTGGGTTGTCGTTTTTATTTTACCAGTTAACAGCGCAGTTAATCCGTTATTGTACACTTTTACAACTCCTAAATTTAGGGAGAGACTTAATGGAGGTAAAAAAATTATTATAATTAAAAAAAAATATTTTTACTTATTAGAATTTTTTAATCTATATTTTCTATTAAAAATGAATATTTGGAGACAAATTAATTTTATATTTTATATTCTTTCAGTTAAATTTCGAGGGAAAAAAGTGTTGGACAATTAATGGCGAAAATTCACCATTTGAAGATTTATTTATCAACATTCCATTAATCAATGTTAGTCAGTGGATAATAAATATAATTGGATTAATAATAAAAAGAATAATAGAAATAAAAAAAATTATAGTAAAAATAATAATAATAATAATAATAAATAATAGGAATAATAAGAATATAATAAGAGGAGTAGTAGTAATAATAATGATAATAAAATAATAATAATGAGAATAATAATTTGTTTCTAAATATTTCTTTCTTGTATTAAATTAAAACACCTGTGTAAATATTTTATACTTTTACTTCGAAACTATTATAAAGTACAAAATTTGTAATTATAATTTATTAATTTTATCAAAGGCAAATTATTTTTATTATGAAAAAAAATATTTTATAAGGACACTTTTTTGAAAGAAGGGCTTTTTCCGAAAAGGTTTTGTACTCAACAACTTTTTATAAATAATTTCTGGAATATTAAAAATTTTTTCCTGAAAAAAAATGGTCTTGAGACTTTTTTTTTACTAACAAATGCCTATTTTATTAAGTTAAAAAACACTTTTTTTGCAAAAAGGTCACTTTTTTGGAAAGAAGGGCTTTTTCCGAAAATGTTTTGTACTCAAAAGCTGTATATAATATATCTCTGGAATATAAAAAAATTATTCCTTGAAAAAAGAAAATAGTCTTGAGATTTATTTACTTACAAATGTCTATTTTATTAAATAGTAATTGCACTTTTTTTTTGCAAAAAGGTCACTTTTTTTAAAAGAAGGGTTTTTTTCCAAAAAAGTTATGATACTCAAAAATGGTTTTTTTTTTGGACAAGAAGTCCAAAAGAAAAAGTCCAAACCAAAAATTCCAAAAAAGTAAAAAAAGATAGTTTTACATTGGACGAATCGAAAGTAGGTAAACTTTTATTTTAAATTTCTGAAAATAATTAAATTAATCCAGTAATTTAATTGGTATTTTAAATTTTATCAAAATTGTTGAAAATAATTGTATTTCTTGGAATAATTGTTTTAAAAATTTTATAGAATAATTGAAATTCATCTAGAAATTTTTTATTTATGAAAATAATTGAATTTTTGGAAAGAATTTTTTTATTATTGAAAATAATTGAATTTTTGTGTAGAATTTTATTATTTATGTAAATAATTAAAATTCTTCGATTTTAACATTTTGAATTCCGATTTTATAGCGTAAAAGTAAAAACATGGCTTTTTCCCATGTTTTATTATTTATTTTGTATTTTTTGACTTTGGACATTTTTATTTTGGATTTTTTGTACTTTGAACTTTTTTCTTGGATTTTTCGGTCTAGATTTTTTGAATTGGATTTTTTGTTCTGTTTATAATAATTTCATAAATAATTTTCGTCTGTAATTTTCACAATAAATTTCATAAATTATTTCCACAATAATTATTAATTTTTATAAACAATGATCATAAATAAATTTTAATCAGTCTAAAAATTATATTTTTGCAAAAGGAAAGCTAACACCGTATTTTTTTACGCTTATTGAGATAAATAGAAATAATTAAAAATCGCCCAATAAGTGAAATAAATATATCGATAGAAACTCCATAAGTTGTCAATTTGTTAGTAGTTGTGAAGTTAGTGATTGCCGAGTCACTTTATAGATGTCGTATTTATATATTTTATCTCAATATAATACCGGCTTTCAGGATGATGCGATAAATTAAGTTCCAGGAGCGAAATAACATAGCCACGGGGTTTGAAAGGATACATACATATACATAACATATATATATGTGGGCAATAAGGGATCTAATGAGCCAATTGCGTGTAACACTTTTCATTGTATTTATATACACATACATTTTCCACGATCGTGACTTGATTTTTTTTATTTTTTATTTTCTTTCCTTTTTTGCCCCTTATATGCACGACAAAATAAAGTGACAACCACACACTTTCAATCGAGAGAAAATATTCTTCTACATATATGTAGAATATTTTTTCCACTAATTGAAAATTAGTCGAAAAAAAAAATAATGGAAAATTGACCTTACGAAATCAAATTATGTATCGCGCCTTTATTTCCATTCTCTTCTTGCAACAATTTTTGTTCAATATACAAATGCTGAAGAGAATTGCTTTTTTTCAAAATTGCCTTTTTTAAATTCTTCGCTTTTTCTGTCTCTCATTATTATTATCTTTTCCTTTTTTGTAGTAAATTTTCCAAATAAAATTTATTTCAACCAATTAACATTTATTTCAATAAATAAAAATTTATTTGAAACAAGTAAAAATTTATTTAAAACAAGTAAAATTTATTTGAAAGAAGTAAAAATTTATTTCAAACAAGTAAAAATTTATTTGAAACAAGTAAAAATTTATTTGAAACAAGTAAAATTTATTTGAACCAATTAAAATTTTTGTGAAACAAATATACAATTTTATATGAAACAAGGAAAATTTTAATAGATCCAAACAAAATTTATTACAACCAAATAAAATTTTTGTAAAACAAATACAGTTTAATTTAGAAAAAAAAATTAATTTGAAACAAGGAAAATTTGATTTGAACCAAAACAAAATTTATTAGAACCATATAAAATTTATTTGAGACAAATAAAATTTGATTTGAACCAATTAACATTTATTTGAAACAAATAGAATTTTATTTGAAACAAAGAAAATTAATTTGAAACAAATAAATTTTATTTGAAACAAGGAAAATTTTATTTAAAACAAGGAAAATTAATTTGAAACAAGAAAAATTTTATTTTAACCAAAACGAAATTTATTAGAACCAAATAAAATTTATTTGAGATAAATAAAATTTGAATTAAACCAATTAAAATTTTTGTGAAACAAATACAATTTTATTTTAAACAAAGCAAATTAATTTGAAACAAGGAAAATTTTATTTGAACCAAACAAAATTTATTAGAACCAAATAAAATTTATTTAAAACAAGCAAAAATTTATTTAAACCAAATAAAGTTTATTTGATCCAATTAAATTTTTCTGAAACAAATACAATTTTATTTGAAACCAGGAAAATTAATTTAAAACAAGTAAATTTTATTTGAAACAAGAAAAATTTTATTAGAACCAAACAAAATTTATTAGAACCAATTAAAATTTTCGTGAAACAAATACAATTTTATTTGAAAAAAAAAAATTAATTTGAAACAAGGAAAATTTTACTTGAACCAAAACGAAATTTATTAGAACCATATAAAATGTATTTAAGACAAATAAAATTTGATTTGAATCAATTAAAATTTATTTGAAACAAATACAATTTTTTTTTTAAATAAAGAGAATTTATTGGAAACAAGTAAATTTTATTTTATACAAGAAAAATTTTATTTGAAATAAGAAAAATTTTATTTGAACCAAACAAAATTTATTAGAACTAAATAAAATTTTATTTGAATCAATTAAAATTTATAAATACAATTTTATTAAGAAAAATTTTATTTAAACCAAATAAAATTAATTCAAGTACAAAAGTAAACAGAACTAAATTAAAAATCAAAAATAAATTTTCAAAGTTAAACAAAATTTGCCATAAATAAATTTCAGAGAGTTCAGTAATTTTCCAAATAATATTCTATCGAGTTACTATCGCCTCTATTTTTTCTTCTTTTTTTCTAAATATGGTGGCACGATAATAGTCGAGGATTGCAGTGTTTTGTCTCTTGTGAAATCGGAATTTCGTCGAGAGGAATTCACATTAATGTCGGAACTTGCCGCACAATATCTACATAGTAATGGGATTATCTAGCCCGTTTTCATGAAGCATTATGAGCGACCAAATCCTTTCTCCATGGCAGTTACACGGGGCGTGGGTGTCACCGCGAGGCATAATCCAAACAATTTTGCAATAATCTGGAAACTACAAATAGTTCCTAATGCACACACACACAATTCTAAAAATTATCCTTCCACAATTTTCCAACAAGTGATCCAATACTACCAAGTCGAAAAATTATCACTAGAATTTTACTTGATTTTTACTAGAATTTACTAAAATGTTACTTGTTGTTTATTTAAAAAAGAAGTTATTGATGTTTTCGAATAATTTTACAATTAAAAAAATTCGTAAATAAATGTAATTAAATATTTTTTTGAGTATCTAATCATTTTTAAAGTAAATCAAAATATTCTTTAGGGCCAGGAAAAACGTCAAAATTTATCTGAAAATCAGGGAATCAAAAGTAAGTTAGTCAGTATAACAAAATTAATTGATAAAAAAATTGACTAATTTTGTCATTTCAATTGTAATTTACTTTCTTTGTTATTTTAATTCTAGAATTTTTTTTTAATCAGACAGTGGTAATTTTTTCTTTTGCACTGCATTTTTTATTCTTGATTATATTTATATTATGTTTTCATCGAGCACGCATATTTCTATTGTATGCAGAGTCGTCCTTTGCGTTTTATAATTACAAATAAGAGGCGCGTTACGCTTGTTGAGTCTCATCTCTCTTTTCTCTTTATTTCCTGATTCCTTATTGAAAATCTGTATTATCGTGGTTATTGTTGTTCCGAAAGAAATTGCATTTGTGAGCAGCGGCCTTTTGCAACAATTTTCTACACAAAGCGTCAGTTAAATAACAAAAGTCGTAAAATGTGAGAGTCCCGGCACCTTGAAGATCCCGGATGTGACTCTCGTTAGTAATGATCTTTATTGTCCAATAAAGTTCTGGAATTTCTAGAGTATATACTAGATTTTGAGAATGTGTCATAAAATATTCTGGAGAAAAGTACGATGAATTAGAAAAAGGAGAAAAGAACAGAAGAATTCTTAATTGGTAAATTCTTTTGTCTAGGGGAATTTTTTTCAACTGGAATTTCATCTTTAAATTGAGGGATTTTTTCGTAAACGAATTTTTAGCTTTTCTTAAATATTATTTTCATTCTTTCGAATTAGTAGTTTATTTAATTCAGTGTTGTCACAAAAAATTTTATTTTGTATTTTCCTGATTCTTCACTGATTTCTAAATTCAATTAATCAAAACTCGAATAATTTTGCTAAATAAATATTTAAATACTTCTTATTTCTTTTTTCACGGGAAATAAAAATTTAAAATTTCAACTTCTGAAATTTATTAACTTCTAAAAATTACAATCTATAACCCTTCCAAAATTCAAATATTTTCTACCATTTTGAACTAAACTTCACCTCTAAATAAATTATCTATGTTAATTTTTAATAATTTTCCGAAAGTTCTTCGATAGTTCAATTATTTTAATACAAAAATTAAAGTTTTCATAATAATAGGAACTGTCCATTTTTCTTTTTAAAAATTATTAAGGTAGAATATTTTCAAAATTTTTTAAAAAGAAATTATTAATATTACCTACCTTTTTAAAAATATTTCTAAATAACTTTTAAAAAACAATATTTTTACAATTACATACAATTAAAATATGTCCAAAAATTGAAATTTGGTAAAATCTTTGAAAAAATAATTGAGACTTTAAAAAATATAAAAAGTAATCAAATTTTTAAAGAATTTTAATTATATGATTTCTCCGAAATTTTAATAAGTCTAAAAAAGTAAATTTGATAAAATTTTAATTTACTTTGTTCGAAAGTAATTGAATCTTAAAAAATTATGATAAAACAATTTGAAGAATCAGTTTTTTATAAATATTGTAATGTAATTTTTCGAAAATATTTGAATTTCCAAAAAGAATTTGTGTATAATTTAAAAAAACGAATTAATTTTTTGAAGAATTATAATTAAAAATTTTGAATATGTTTATTTTCTCCAAAATTTTAACAATGATTCTAAAAAATTTTTATGTTATTTTTTGTATGTATTTGAATTTTCAGAAATATGTAATCGAAAATATTGAAAATAAATGAATATTAAAAAATTAGAATGAAAAATTCCGAGAATTAAGATTTTCAAAAATATTTTTATATTAGTTTTACAACCTACTTTTCATTAATTTTCATTTTTACTAAATTTACACTTGAAGATTTTCCATTCAAGTTTTTGAGAATTCAATTATTTCCAAAATTTTCAATTAAATTTCTTTACTAGTTAATTTTCAAAAACTGTAATAAAATACTTTAAAAAAATGATTTATTTTAAATTAAATTTTACGAAATTTCAATTATTTAAAATATTTTTAATTTATTTCAAAAATTTAATTACAAAAATTATTCAAAAATTATTTTTTAAAGATTTGTCTATAGTTATTATTTTCACACTACAAAAATACAAATAAATTGCATTTTATACTAAAAATGTGGTATTTTGTTGCAAAATTTGGTAGAAAAGTCGAAAAAGTCTCAATTTTTTAATATAAGTCGATAAAAGTCTCATTATTCGGAAATAGTCGAAAAAAGTCGAAAAAGCCATAATATCCAAGGCCTGGCAATTACAGAATGTGAAGGCAATATATGAGAAAATTTATATAATATCGACAATCATGTAATAATTATTACATTGGCGACTGCATTATTACTGCTGTTATAAACTTTATAAGCTTTACTATTAAATGTTCTCGTTTTCTTACTCTTTTGTTGCTCTCATTTATTTGCAAGAATTAACGAGGTAGTTTGCTTCATTGTTTCTTGAACAGGAAACATACGAGAAAGTATTTTTCTTTCTTTCTTCTTTTTCTTTTTTTATTGTATCATGTTATCGACACGCTCGTATAACGAATTCACAGATTGTCCTGCCACTTTCGCTCATATTACTGCGTACCAAAAAAAATACACATTATACCTGTTCTGTTGTCTTTAAAATTGAGCTCTTTTCTGATTCAAGAGACGTCTTGTTTTAATTTTCAAGACGTTTGATGACTTTCTTTATTTTTGATCTCTTTTTATTAATGAAAAAAGAAAGTGAAAAAAGAAAATTAATTTTTGTTTTATTCCGAAAAATTTGTCTTATTATTAACATGCATAATGGTTTCGTATAGCTTTCTCTCTTAATAATGTTATTTTGCTGTGGTCTTCCGGCATTTGGTACAATGCCAAGCAATAATTTCCACCCGCAAGAAGTGCTTGTATGAGGGTGCTGACACGATTTCAACAAAAAATTAAAATACGAGCATCTTATTATGTTCGTAGATTATAAAGTGACGAATGATTTTTGAAAGAAGACTTTTGGGAATGATAATTTTTAGGTTCTTCTTGACAATTTTAATGGTACTGGAAATTTTAATATATTAGGTTTGTGAGAAAATTTTTATTTATTTATAGACAGAATTTTGACTTTTTTCTTGATTTGAATAATAATTGATTATTCATTTCGTTTGTGAGCGAATTTTCATGACGTCTAGGCGGCAGTTTAATGAACTATTAATGTCTAATTTTAAAAATACCAATTAGTATAAATTATAGAACACTTTAGAACACTAGAAATATATTCAATTATCTCTAGTCTTAATTAAACCTAATTGCTCAAATCAAATTGAATTAATCTAATTTAAATTAATTTACTCAACGAATTAAATAAATAGAAAAATAAAGTTCTCCAAACCAAAAAAAAGTGAAACACCTCATCGAAATTGTAAAATTTCAGCTCTTAATTTCCTCTCACCTTTCACTAATCTCCAAACGATTTAGAACTCGAATCTAATTTCACGATATCTAATTAATTTATTATCTGTAATTACTCGTAAAAATGTAACTCGATCCAACCATAATCACCGCACACATTACGTACAATAATACAGCATAAAATGATTTACAATATTGATAATAATTTATTATACAATTTATAATTTATGTTTATAAATAATTTATCACTATATACTTTTTATTTATTTTCATTCTTTTTTCCTTCAACACTTAAGATCGTATTTAAAGTGAAGTAAAACCGGATGCCGTACATACAACATTGTATATAAAAAAGAATAATTCAAAGAAGACTGGAAATTATAATAATTTTGGAAAATTAGATATTGTGCAGAAATTACAGTGAAGGGAAAGTAAAGGCGCATGTATAATTTGATTTACTTGAAACGTGTTGAAATTAAAAGAAAGAAAAATATATCTTGTAAAGAGTACTTTGCAATATATATATATAGAGAGATGTGTTGGGACGGTGTATTCTGCGATGATTGTTCGAACCGTTATTTTGCCGACAGAAAAAAGAAGCTGTTGCGAGAATTGAAGAAGAGTTCTTTAAGATATATCGGTACCGCTTCGCAAAAATTTTTATGCGAATACATTAGAGTCGAAACAAGAGCTTTAATCATTTACTGGTATATGTATATTCAAACGATATAATCCTGCAAACAATAAACAGAGAGCTCATAAATCTTTTATTTTTCAAAGGAATCAAACTATTCTATTCTATTCATTTTTTTTCTCTCTTCTCTTCATTCAAAATTAATTCTCTATTAAAATAAACGAAGACAAATAATTGCATAAAATTAGCTCTTCTCCTTTGCTTACGGAATTCTGTCTTTCGAATAGAAAAGGAACTTTAGAATAATAAATGAACAGAATTTTATAAAATCAGTTCCTTACATTTTTACATTTTCTTCTTTTTACATTTTTTAAAATTAATTAACGAGATTAAAGAACTCGTTTTAGTTGATTTACAAAAATCACAAAAAATTAATTCTATATTTCAAAAGTAAAAAATTAAATTCTTTAAAATATGAAAATTTTAATTAAATTTGACAAAATTTCCAATTATAATTGAAAATTATAATTTAATATTTCAAAATTATTTTCAGGAATCTAAAAAAAATTTAATTACAATTCTTCAAAACACTAATTTTTTTCATAGTTTCTAAATTAAATTATTCGAGACTTGAATAATTTTTCTCAAATGAATATTTTAATACTTATTCTAATTTATTTTTCCACGGGAATTAAAATTTTAAATAATTTCAATGTAAAAATTTTGAAATTTAACTATTTACAAAAATTAGGTGCAATTATAATTTTTTCAAAATTCAATTATTTTTTCTATTCTTAAACAAAATTATTCAATACTTTAATAACCTTTTAAGAAAATCATATATTAATAAATGTTTACTAAAAATTATTTAAATATTAGTAGTTTTACAATAATTAAAATTTTCAAAAATTTCAATTTAAAAATCTTTTGAAATTCAATAATTTCTAAAAGTTCATGCTTTTAATATTCAATTATTAACTAAAATTTTAATCTCGATTTTAATTCAGATTCGAATTTTTAAATCAATTCTTATACGAAATTTCTACAAGAATTCAATTCTTTAAACACAAAAATAAATAATTAATACAATAATTCCTTATTTTCTCAAAATTTAATTCTTATAAAGAATTTTATATCAAAATTTTTTAAAATAACTGAATTCTTTCGAAGAATTTTAATAAAATTTTCAGAAATAATTGCATTTTCTGAAAAATCTATTTAAAATTAAATAAAAAATAACTTTAATTAAATTAAATTAATTAAATAATTGAATTCCTGTGGAAATTGTATCATTGATGAAAATAAAATACAAAAAGTAGTGAAAAATGTAAATTTTGTAAAAATATAAATACAAACATTTCGAAAAAAAATTTAAGTTCGTAAGAGGAATTTAATTGAAATTATACTGAAAATAATTGAATTCTTCTAAAGAGATTATCACAATTTTTAAAAATAAGTGAATTCTATCAACAAATTTTGTAAAACTTTTTAAAAATCATTTTGTAAATTTCTGTAAAATTTTATAACTTATGAAAATAAATGAATTCTTGCAACGAATTTTATTAAAAAAATTTTTTAAATAACTGATTTCTTTTGGGAAATTTGATTGAAATAGAAGATATTGAAGAATTACATTACGAAGAATTTCATTAAAATTTTGGAAAATAGTTAAAGAAATGTAATTAAAAATATATTGAAAAAACATATTAAATTTTAATAAACAAATAATATCCAAAATTTTTAAAATAATTTAATTACTTTGAAGAATTTAAAAAAAAATTTTAAGAATATTTACATTTTTCGATAAATTTATTTAAAATTGTATTGAAAATAATTTAAATCCTGCGATGAGTTTTATTATTTATGAAAATAATTCAATTCTTGCGATGAATTTTATTAAAATTTTTAAAAACAATTGAATTTTTTTTAAAACAGTAGACACTGAAAGTAATTAAATTTCGAATAATTTTTGATAATAATTTAATCGTTTAAAGAATTTTATTAAAATTTGTTGAAATGTTTCGAAGAATTTTATTAAAATATTTTTAGAGAATAATTTTTTTATTCCAAAAGAGCGAATTTCAAGTTGAAAACACTAAAAAAATTCAATTTTGGAGAAATTACAAATAATTGCAAATAACAAAATTCTTCTCCAAAGTTCAATAATTATTTTCATAAATGTCAAAAAAATTCTTTTCATACATAATAAAAATTTGTTTAAGGAATTCAATTATTATTTTCATAAAAAATAATTTAAATTTCTAGAAAATAATAATTGAATTAAAATGATGAAAATAATATTGATGAAGTTACAGTAACAATATTCTTATAATATAAAATAATGATTTTATCTCTCGGTCATGTTTTATAACAATACTTTTATAAGTTGTGTAATTTAAAAAAGGTTTGAATTTGAAATTTTTAAATGTCTTAATTCCTGTTCCTGTTCCAATTCCATCAAAGAATTTTATTATTTAGGAAAATAAATGAATTCTCGCAAAGAATTTTATTAAAATTTTAAAAAATCCTAATTAAATTCTTTTGAAGAATTTCTTTGAATATTTTTAGACTAATGGAGTTTCCTTAATAATTTTTAATAATTCTTATATAAAAATGAGAAAATATTTTTATAAACTTTTTTTTCTCGTCTACAGAATCTATTCTGCGAAAATATAGTAATATTGCCAATTTCAGAATTGAAAGTACTTGTCATGTTTCACTTATTCATTCATAAATTTGTTTATTAAATTAACATAAATATGCGCGGTTTCTGAGATAAACGTCAGGAAAAAATTTATCTTAAATTATTAAGATTACGGTTAAAAGTGATCATAAATAATAACATTGTGAACATTGTAAATTTACAACAATAAAAAAAAATGATATAAAATAACACTTCACGCGCCGATAATGTAAAAATACAAGAAATTTATTAAAGCCAACAAATCGCACTGAATTCTAATATATATCTAATTCTGAATCACAAACTGAAAACTAAAACAAAAGATGCTACCGTAAAAAAAAGACGATACTTTTGATTTATAATCTCATAAAGTAAGATAAAAATTCTAATCAACCTAATCAGAATTTACATAAAGAAAAATGAGAAGAGGCGTAAAGTTAACAGTACAAGCAATTAGATTTTATAAAGTGAATAAACTATATATATTTATACATATATCGAGAAGAAAATATATCTAGAATTTGCTCATTTGCTTCAAGTGAATTATAAGCAATATATAGAAAACTATTGCGCGCAGAAAAGAATAGGAGAAAGAAAGACAAAAAAAGGAGTATGGTTAGCTATAAAAGCAGCTAATAAGGAGGTAAAAAAATGGGAGGAGAAAAAAAAGAAAAAGAAAGAAAAAAACAGTTGTGACCCTGAAGACGAAAGTAGAGGCAATTTGACGCAAATGAACCGGCTATTGGCACGTTAAACATGTTTGTTGCACATATATATACTTTCTGAAGTGGAACTTTTTTTTAAAAAAGCGTTGCCTATATGTTACATTAAGTTGCGGCTGTTATCTCTTGGGGGATATTAAACTCGGGGATGTTTGAAACTTTGACATTAAAGACGTCCTTGAAGCGTTCACTGTAGACAGTGTACATGCTGTTAACAACCAAAGTTAACGATCGATAGCAATAGTTCTACTTTATTTACACCGCTGTTTGTAGCAGTCGCTTGCTGCACCACCCACACGTTGTAATCTAGCGTCAAGGCTAAGTCACCATAATGCCCCTGTATATCGCGAAATTCACAACAAAAATTATTCCTATTCTCTCTACTCCTATTCTTCCTATGTTCCTAAAATTTTAATTTTTTATTTTTTTTGATTTTTGGTGCTAATGACCAGGGTAAGTTTCTTTTACCAAAGGGTGAACTTTAAAAGACGAATAAAGTATTTTTGAATAGCCCAAAAATAATGAAGCAATTTGTCTTAAAATAAAAGAAAAATGGTGAATTTTAAGAATTCTCGATTTTTGGTGCTAGTGGTGAATGTAGTTCTTTTTTAACCAAAGGGTGAAGTTTAAAAAGCGAGTAAAGTATTTTTGCAGAGCCCAAAAATATTTAAGCAATTTCCCATTAAATAAAAGAAAAATGTTTAATTTAAAAAAATTTCGATTTTTGGTGCTAGAGGTCAAAGTAGTTTTTTTGACCAAAGGGTGAAGTTTAACCCCTTGACTGTGGATGACGTGTATACACGTCATGAAAAAAACTGGCCCAAACAGTGGATGACGTGTATACACGTCATGGCCCGAACAAGAAAACATCTTAACGTATATTCGCAAAAATTCTTACTCGGGGGTTTTTGGGGTCGCTGATCACGATTCTGAAGTCATATTTTTAAAATACAATATTTTTCATCCAAAATGGCCGCCAAAAATTTTGAAAAATTTCAAAAGTGGATAAATTCTTTTAGAAATTCTTACTCGGGGGTTTTTGGGGTCGCTGATCACGATTCTGAAGTCAGATTTTCAAAATAAATCATTCTTCATCCAAAATGGCCGCCAAAAATATTGAAAAATTTCAAAAGTGGATAAATTCTTTTAAAAATTTTTACTCGGGGGTTTTTGGGGTCGCTGATCACGAATCTGAAGTAAGATTTTAAAAACAAATAATTTTTCATCCAAAATGGTCGCCAAAAATTTTGAAAAATTTTAAAAGTGGATAAATTCTTTTAATAATTCTTACCATTTAAACTTTGAAAAGCTAATAACAGATTCGTAATCAGCGACCTCGAAAACCCCCGAATAACGAATTTTAAGCGTATTCAATGAATTTTTCAAAATCGTGTCCGCCATTTTGGATCCGCCATTTTGAATTTTAAAAAACTAATGTCAGATTCGTAATCAGCGACCACGAAAATCCCCGAGTAACGATTTTTAAGCGAATCCAATGAATTTTTTAAAATCGTGTCCGCCATTTTGGATCCGCCATTTTGAATTTTTGAAAACTAACACCGGAATCGTAATCAGCGACCCCAAAAACCCCTTAGTACCTATTGTCATGAAAATTTATTTACAAGAAGGTCTTACACATTTTGGGACCATTTTGTTATATTTTAGCTACACACTGAAGGGGTTAAAAGACGAGTAGAGTATTTTTGAAGAGCCTAAAAATAATGCCTTAAAATAAAATAAAAATGTGGAATTTTAAGAATTTTTGGTGCTAGTGGTCAAAGTAGTTCGTTAATGTATTTCGTAAATTGTACGATATAATTTAGAGAAACTCAATTATTTTTAAAAGTATTAGTAAAATATTTTCCAGAAATTTAATTATGATACAAAATTTTTTTAAATTCTCATAAAAATTTCTATTATCTTTGAAAATAATTAAATTCTTCTCCGAAATTAAATTATTTTCAAAAATTTTAATAAAATTCATTGCCAAATTTCAATTATTTTCAAAAATTTTCCTCAATTCAATGATTTTTAATATCTACTATTTTAATATAACATTTTCCAAAAGATTTCAATTATTTAAAAAAAAATTAATAAACTTCTACACAAACCTTTAATTATTATTTTCATGAAATAAAAAAAAATTCACATGAATTCAATTATTTACAAATTTTTCATACATTTCTTCGCAATCAATCACTTTTGAAAAGGTTTCAAATTAAAATCTTTGAAAATCTAAATTTTTCATATTTTTAACTTTAACAATTCTGTGGAATTAATATTTTTGAGAAAGTTTAATTGCGCATTCTTTTTTTATATGATTTATTTTTTAATATATATTTAATTGAAGAATTTACGAATAATTGAAATTTTGTAAAATTAAATTGTAAACAATTGATTTTGAAAATTATCAAAGAACTTTTTTAAAAATCATTAAAAATAATGCATTTATAGAAGAATTTTAGTTGAAAACACAAGGAAAAGAATTTAATTTTGGAAAAGTTACAAATTATAGCAGAAATTCAATTATTTTCAAAAGTAGTAACATTGTTAGCAAACATTAAATATTGTTCAAAAATAATAAAATTCTTCTTAGGAATTCAATTATTTTCACAAATAATAAAACTCATCGCTGAATTTCAATTATTTTTAATAGAATTTTAATCGACTTTCTCAAAAATTTTATTAAAATTCGTCGAAAGAATTTAATTATTTAAAAATTTTTTGATAAAATTCTTAATGGGAATTGAATTTTAAGAAACATTAAATTATTCAATAAATTATTAATTTTTGTATTTTGAAAATTATGAAAAATAATCGATTTAAAGAAGAATTTTAGTTAAAAAAATTCTTGAAAATAATAATTGAATTGATAATGATTTTATCACTCGGTCATCATTAATTATTATAAAACATGAAAAAATCGATCACTCCGAGTCTTCGACTCGGAGTTATCGATATCTTCATGTTTATAGTTATGAAAAATTTAATTTATAGTTTTAAGTAAAATGTTGTCTTATTTGACTCGGACTGGTTATATTTTTGTCAGCAATTTTATTGTTCTGTAAATGGTTCGTAACACAGTGCAACAGCATTTTTATTTTTGGAATCGCATAGGGTGATTTTTATAGGTTTTTTGATGCTGAATGCGAATCCGTAATCAGAATTGTTCCATCACCCTAGATTTTTGAGAAATTTGACCTTGAAAATTAAAAATGGCCGTTTTTGGGGTACTTTTTGGTTTTTTATCAGGATATAAAAATTTTTCCTAGGGTTTTCACTATGTGCGTACGAAAGCCCATATCTTCCTTAACAATTTCCAATTTGGACCTTTTAAAAATATCTATTTTTCAATGAGTTATCTTTGTTTGAAGTTCGCGTCGCATCATAAAATCAGCAAAAATGCCGTTTTTGAGGTATTTTTTTGTTTTTTATCAGGGTACCAAAATTTTTTCTAGTGTTTTCATGATATACGTACGAAAGCTCATATCCTTCTCAACAATCTGCAATTTTGACATTTTAAAAATATCTATTTTTCGATGAGCTATCCTTGTTTGAAGTTCGCATCGTAACGTCAAATGGGATAACAGTGAGAAAAATATTAACATAATATTAATATTATTAATATTAACCCATTAAATCTCAAGCAGAAACCAATGATTCATTAAAGAAACTATTATATTTTTAGGAAAATCAAAAATAAATTGACCATTTTTTTTGTTTATCATTTCAAATTCTTTAACAATAATTTAACAAAAACAAAGATAACTCATCGAAAAATAGATATTTTTAAAATGTTTAAATTGAAGATTGTTGAGGAGGATGTGAGCTTTCGTACGCATATCATGAAAACCCTAGAAAAAATTTTTGTACCCTGATAAAAAACCAAAAAGTATCCTAAAAACGTCCTTTTTTTAATTTTCAAGGTCAAATTTCTCGAAAACCTTGGGTGATGGAACAATTCTGATTACGGATTCGCATTCAGCATCAAAAAACCTATAAAAATCACCCTATGCGATCCCAGAAATAATAAAAAAGTGAAATTCTGTTGCACTGTGTAATTTTTCATTTTTGGTCCATAAAGTCCGTATTTTTAAGTACTATCACTGATTCGAGCCTGTATCCTTTTGTCATTACTTTTCTTTTTTAATTTTTTCTTATTTCGCTGTTTCATTGATTTTGAATTTCCCGCCATTATGACTCTGAAAGTTGCCGTCCAGATGGCATGAAAGTTCTCTCATAAACGAGATGAAGTAGACGGGGCATATAAGAATTATGAAAATAACGTCAATTACAGCCTCAGAGAATTCACAAAAACATTCTGAAAATTTGTTCTATAGTTCAAGAGGAAAAAAATGCGAATTGAGGATAATAGAATGCTAATTGCCATACAGGAATTGATGAAAACTAGAGTAAAATATCCAGGGTGAGATTTCTCGTTTGAATGAAGAGGAGGAAGAAGAAGAAGACAACGACGAAGAAGTAGAGGAAGATCAAGTTCAAGGATTTACTTTTACTTTAGAATATTGCCAACTAGGTTTTTGTCTTTAACCATCATTATATACACATTGTATGTGTCTCTCTCTCTCAAAGGTGAGAGACACGCCAATGGAAAACAAGTTTTGCTCGCGTGACCGAAAACCGAAATTTTTTATCGCCTAATCGTGGGAAGAGGCATATAGTCAGACCTCTTTGCAAAACGATTTTGCCCCGAACCGGCACGATTCCTTTTTATTTCAGAGAGATATAGGCATATATTGATATCGATCACACGTGTTTCTTCCATTATTCCGCAATATATACAATTTGTTCTATATATTCAATTTCCTTATAGAAAATTGCGCCAATTTTCTTTTTGTCCTCACTCTTGACATTCAAGAAAAATAATAATAATTAACTCCTTTTGCAATCATAAATTCTTTATTGAAAAAAAAGTATTTGACATTCGTTGACTTGTCAACTTTGCGGATAAATGACAAAGATTGTAAATGAAAATAAAAAAAAAATCAACTGATTTATATATCACTATTAATAAAATATTGTCCATATGCGTGTTAATTTAATATATGTTCTTGACAATTAATGATTAACATCGTTAGTTTTGCTACTGAAAACTCGGTGCAAATCTTGATCAAGGGATTAGATAACAGGAATCGTGCGATAAAATCAACTATTAGATATTACCTTTCTCTTGCGAGAGTATTAGGAGAAGGATTTGTAGAAAAAGGTTGCGAAAAATTCGTTTGAGAACGTTAATTAAACTTTGCACTGAATTTCCCATTGAAATCAAAATGTACTTGTGCATTTAATGCGCGGAAACTGTTTGTGTATAAACTTTGAAAACGTTTTAACCCTCTCTTTTAAATATAGTCGGAGAGAGACTGACCGTTCCTATTACACTTCAAACTATTATACATAAAACTTTTCTATTATGTAAAAGCGAATTCAGGAAAAAGGTTAATACTTTACTCCCAAGATAAATAAACACGATTAAATGCTAAAAGCCCAGGGAAGTACAAAATAAACACGCAATAGTTCTTCTTTGCGAAAAAAAAATTAATACTTTCGTGTCTCTGTGGAACTAAAGTTTCATGGAGACAAGAAAGGTATTAATCTTTTTTTGATATTAATTGTTTTATTATAAATAATATACAATTATTTCGGAAGGGTTAATGAATAAGAAACTTTTTAGAGTAACAAAACCTAAAATGTCAAAGGGACAAAATATTTCCACGGAAATTTCAAAACAGGCCAATCAGAGATTTATTAATATTTTCTAATTGGTTTGTTTTGAAATTCGAGCAAAATTTTTCGACTGTTTGTCGTTTTGCGAATTCTCACAAGTGACCGTTCGACTCTATGCGAGTTTATCTCACAAATTACTATTCGCAAACCAAAAATTCACTAGAATGAAATCTTATACTTCAATTTTTATTTTTAATAATTTTCGAAAAAGTTCTTTGACACTTTTCAAATCCATTTGTTTACAATATTTAATTTTACGAAATTTCAATTATTCGTAAATTCTTCAATTAAATATATATTAGAAAATAAAAACTTCAAAATAATAATATAAAGAAATCCGCAATTAAACTTTTTCAAAAAAATTAATTTCAAAATTCAATTATTTCTAATTATTCAATTTAATTTTATTTAGTTCACGCTATATTATTTTTAATAATCATTTATTATCTAAAATTTTAACTGAAATTCATTTTTAAATCAATTTTTTTTAGAAAATTCTACTAGAATTAAATTATTTAAATACAAAAATAAATAATTTATTAAATAATTCAATGTTTCTTAAAATTCAATTCCCATAAAGAATTTTATTTTTTTTTTTATTTTTTTTTTTTATTTTTATTTTTTTTTTATTTTTATTTTTTTTTTATTTATTTATTTTTTTTTTAAATAATTACATTTTTCGAGAAATTCGATTAAAGTTGTATTAAAAATAATTGAAAAATTATTACTATTCCTAAAAAGAATTTGATTATTTTTGATTGAAAATTATTTAATTTTTACGAAGAATATTATTACTTTTAAAAATAATTGAATTTCTGCAATAAAATTTGTAACTTTTCAAAAATTAAAATTTTTTCCGTGTTTTTAACTAATATTCTTTTATAAATGCTTTATTTTTAATAATTTTTGAAAAAGTTCTTTGGGAATTCTCAAATTTATTTGTTTACAATTCAATTTTACAAATCAATTATTTTTCGTAAATTCTTAAATATATGAGAAAATAAAACTTCAAATAACTTTCAAATAAAACCGCAATTAAACTATTTAAAAAAAAATTGCAAAGAATTGTTAGTTAAAAATATGAAAAATTCAAATTATCAAAGATTTTAATTTAAAACCTTTTCAAAATTCAATTATTCTTAAAAATTCACGCTCTAATGCTTGTGATTTACAAAATTTCAATTTATTTATAAATTCTTTAATTAAATATATATTAGAAAATAAAAAACTTCAAATAATATAAAAAAAATCCGCAATTAAACTTTCCCAAAAACAATTAATTCCACAGAATTGTTAGTTAAAAATATGAAAAATTCAAATTTTCAAAGAATTTAGTCTGAAACCTTTTTAAAATTCAATTATTTCTAAGAATTTACGCTCTGATGCTTTTAATATTAAATTATAATCTAAAATATTAACTGAAATCCTTTTTTAAATCAATTCACTGTAAAAAGAAGTGTGTTACTGGAATGCACTTCAAGTGCATAAATGATGTCCCAGATCTGAACACACTTTGAAGTGCATTACCCTCATGCGTTTTGGTCACAAATGTAATGTATTTCACTGTTTTATGCACTTTAAAGTGCATAAAAATTTGAAGGCTAAATGCATTAAAACACACTTCTTTTTATAGTGTTTTTATGAGAAAATTCTACTAGAATTCAATTATTTAAATACAAAAAAAACAATTTATTGAATAGTTGCATGTTTCTTAAAATCGAATTCTCATAAAGAATTTTATGAATAAATTTTTAAATAATTGAACTCTTTTGATGAATTTTAATAAAATTTTTAAAAATAATTACATTTTTTCGAGGAATTCGATTAAAATTATATTAAAAATAATTGAAATTCTGCAATGAGTTTTATTATTTATCAAAATAATTGAATCCCTATAAAAATTGTATTATTTATGAAAATAATTGAATTATTGCGAAGAAATTTATAAAAAATTTCTAAATAATTTAATTCCTATTAAATTTTTATTATTTTTTGAAAATAATTAAAGGTTTGCGTATAGAATTTTATTAAATTTTTTTTAAATAATTGAATTCTTTTGGAAAATTTTATTAGAATAGTAGATACCTATTAAAAATCATTGAATTGGGGAAAAATTTTGTAAAATAATTGAAATTTTGCCAAGAATTTTAATAAAATTTTTGAAAATAATTGAAATTTTGCCAAGAATTTTAATAAAATTTTTGAAAATAATTGAATTTCGGAGAAGAATTTAATTATTTCTAAAGATAATTTAAATTTTGACAAAAATTTTTTAAAAAATTTGGTAAACAATTGAATTTGAATTGTTATAGTTGAAAAGTATGAAAAATTAAGATTTTCCAAACTTTTAACTTGAAACCTCTTCATAATTATATTATTTCTAAGAATTCATGATCTAATGCTTTTAATATTCAATTATAATCTAGAATTCTAAATAAAATCAATTTTCAAATCAGTTTTGATTAGATAATTCTACGAGATTCAATTATTTAAATTCAACAATAAATAATTGAATAAATAATTATTGATTGAATTTGTAAATAATTGAATTTCTGTGAAATTTTTATTATTTTGTGAAAATAATTTTATTTTAAATAATTGAATTCTGTTGGAAAATTTTATTAGAATAGTAGATACCTATTAAAAATCTTTGAATTGAGGAAAATTTTTGAAAATAATTGAAATTTTGACAAGAATTTTATTAAAATTTTTAAAAATGATTGAATTTCGGAGAAGAATTAAATTATTTCTAAAAATAATTGAAATTTTGACGAGAATTTAAAAAAAATTTTGAACATAATTGAATTCTTGAGAAGAATTTTAGTACTTTTGAAAATAATTGAATTCCTACAATAATTTGTAATTTCTCTGAAATTATCCAAATTATATCGTAAAATTTACGGACCGTTTTTCAAAAAAACGGATTTTTACGGGATTTACGGACCTATTTCGAGCCCTGCAGTTTCGAACAAATAGTTTTGAATAAATAGTTTCAAATGATTTAAATAATTTTGACTCAGCAGAAAACTAATTGCGAATAGGAAAAAAGCAAAAAGAAAGGACAAAAAGATAAATGGAAGCTGCAAGTATATATTGTATATTGTAAAACATAAATTTCCCTATGGAAAAATTTCTCACTAAATCTTAATTACCAATTGGCTTATTCCGCAATGTATAATTAATATGTCTTTCACAAAGTTCATCTACAAGTAGTTGACTTTGGCTAATGATGAGAGACCTAAACTATTCGACATTTGTTCGCCTGACGAAATTGTTGAATAAATCATGTTGACGTGGATTAATGACTTGTTGAAAGTGTGGCTTATAGTCAGGACTCTAGTTTGCTCAACGTCGAACAATTAAACTTAATGGATTGACTTTAACGTCCAATTACCAATGAATAAAAAAAGTAATAATCCAAAAATTGCAAACATTTTTCAATTACTTTTTTTCTTCTCCATTTCTTTTGTTATATCCATTTTTAGATATATCTATTATCTCGACTAATCATTGAATTTTATAAACTAATAATTTGTAAATTACTAAACTTATGTTTACTTTTTACTTATTATATATTCGAAACAATTTATTCTAATTGTGGAAAATATGCAACGAAAATTGGATTTTTGTCTCTGTTTAATTATACCAAGTGAAAACAATAAAAATTATTGAAGTCATAAACTGGCGAATGGTTTACAATTATTTCCAGTTCAACTACTCTATCCTTAGTGTAGAATTAAGGAAAATAGTATATAATTTACTTTAATCAAACAAAAAAACTATTTACCATTTTAATTTTAGTTGTGCACAAAAATTTTTAAACTATTCAAACATTGTCAGTAACTAAAGATCTACATTTACAAATACAATCTATAAAAACATTCCTATTCTGCAAAATTTAATGCATTTGCAAAAATTAAATATGTTAACGAATTTTATAAAAATAATCAATAAAAATGCAATTAATAAATATTCAATAAATAAATATTCTATTAATAAAAAATAAAGATCACTTTAAAAGTTTCCTAAAAAGAATAGGTGATGCTTTTATGTTAAAAAAATCCTCTTTAAAAAATGACCCTAAAAACATTTAAAATAAATAATTTTTTCTGTGTTTTTATATTAAAAAATATTCAAGAAAAGTTTTTAAATTCCTAAGTGAATAAAAGTGGTTGAAAACGTAACTAATTTATCACTAAAAAAACGAAAACTGTTTTTGACACTAAGTTCAAGGACAAAGTAAAATCCTAATTTCCACTTCCCAGAAAAAGTATACAAAAGAAACTTTTTGTTGAAAGAAAGTATTTTGCGCACTTACTATGAGAAAAAACGTGAACAACTATTTATAGGAAATAGATATAATAGGAGAAAATTCGCAAATATTTTGTAATAATAAATTTGATTTATGGATTGAAGTAAAACGGAAGAAGTGAAGGCGTGGAATTCAGATTTACTGGCATTGTGTCATTGGCAAATCGCAGGAAGAGATTGCCAATCGATTCGAGAAAGATTGATCAATTGTAAGATAAAACTAAGCGACGATCTAGTATGAATGATTTACGTTTTAAACATTGTATTGAATCACATTACGATTTGACAATCACTTTCGCTCAGCACGAAATATGTAAAACGTGCACATTTATTTTACAACCATCTTCATCTCGAGTCGTGAATTTATTTTATATTTACCGTAAATAATAATAATAATAATAATAATAATAAATTGTCAAAATTTCAATTATTTAAAAAAACTTTCCTCAATTCAATGATTTTTAATATCTATTATTAAAATTTTTGCTTCAGATTACAGTTCCTGTCAAATTTTACTGAGAATTGATAACTATGAACTCGTATAGATCAGCCATTTCTTTAATTTTATTAACAGACATTGGACAGGATCCTTTAATGAAAAGGTTTTTTAAGGGTGTTTCGGTAATTGAGCCACAGAAACCCAGATACGATTTTACGTGGGATCCACAAATTGTTATTGATTTTTTGAAATCTTGGTATCCTCACGAAAATCTTTCTCTGAAACAATTATCTTTTAAATTATTAATGTTAATGGCTTTAGTTACATCTCAACGTATGCAAACAATGTCTAAAATTTCCTTAGAAAACATTATTGTGTCAACTGATCTCATTCAAATTAAAATACCAGAACGTATTAAGACTTCGAAAGTTAACAAACCTCAACCTTGTTTATCATTGCCATTTTTTAGAACAGAACCCAAACTATGTGTAGCTTCTATTTTGCAGTTATATTTAAACAAAACTGCCAGCTTAAGAAAATCAATTAATAGATTGTTTATTACAATTAAAAAACCAATAAGACCAGCGACAACACAAACCTTATCAAATTGGATAAAACAAGTTTTAAATGAAAGCGGCATTGATGTAAATGTCTTTAAATCACACAGCACTCGACATGCGTCTTCCTCAGCGGCAAATTTGAAAGGACTAGATATTGAAACGATTCGAAAGACAGTAGGATGGTCAGAAAGATCAAAAACATTCGCGATTTTTTATAACAAACCTTTCATAGATAGGTCGAGGTATGCGAAAAGTGTAATAAATGTTACTGTTTAAGAATTAATAGTTTAATAAAAGTTGCAATGTTTGTACTTCAATAAAAAGTTAAAAAGAATCACAAATTATATTGCTTTGAACATCTACGTATTATTCTAGGAGAACGAGACGACGTAATATAATTAACCGATTAAACGAACTTACCTTAAGTGAAGTTCGATCGGAATTATATGAGTCGTCTCGTTCTCCTAGAAGTTTCCCACCCATATCCTCATTCTATTTATTAAAATAAATCCCTTGAGTAATTTGTGATTAAATTTCTTTAAAATAAATGATTGTTTACCATACATCTCCTTGGCAACCGCAAACGTGGAAGGTGAAATTTGAATTTTATTTATTCTTTAAAATTCTGTGATCAGATCTAACAGAAAGATGGGACTACGTATTATTCTAAGAGGACGAGACGACTCATATAATTCCGATCGAACTTCACTTAAGGTAAGTTCGTTTAATCGGTTAATTATATTCTTAAAAATTTTAATAAAATCCGTCAAAAGAATTTAATTATTTAAAAATTTTGTTGATAAACTTCTTTATGCGAATTGAATTTTAAGAAACGTTCAATTATTCAATCAATTATTTAATTTTGTATTTAAATAATTGAATTCTATTAAAATTTTCTAATAAAAATTTATTTAAAAATGAATTTCAGTTAAAATTGAATATTATACCTAAATGAATATTAAAAGCAATATAGTGTGAACTTTTAGAAATAATTGAATTTATACATTTTTTTTGAGAAAGTTTAATTGCGGATTTTATTATATTATTTGAAGTTTTTGTTTTCTAATATTTAACTCAAGAATTTACGAATAATTGAAAATTCGTAAAATTGAATATTGTAAACAAATGGATTTGAAAATACTCAAATAACTTTTTCATAAATTATTAAAAATAATGCATTTATAGAAGTATTTCAGTTAAAAACAGGAAAAAAAACGATTTTTAGAAAAATTACAAATTATTGCAAAAATTCAATGTTGTTCAAAAATAATAAAACTCATCATTGAATTTAAATTATTTTTAATCCAATTTTAATCAAATTTTTTGTAAAATGTAATTATTCTTAAAAATGTTATTATTTATTATTTTATTATTTTATTCGGAGGAAGAATTCAATTATTTAAAAATTTGTTGATAAACTTTTTTATGCGAATTGAATTTTGAGAAACATTCATCTATTAAATCAATTATTTATTTTTGTATTTAAATAATTGAATTCTAGTAGAATTTTCTAATAAAAATTGATTTAAAATTGAATTTCAGTTAAAATTTTAGATAATAATTGAATATTACAGGCAATATAGCGTTAAATTTTAGAAATAATTGAATTTTAATATTAATTTTTTTGAAATTGAAACTTTATAAAATTGAATATTGTAAACAAATGAATTTGAAAATTGTCAAGGAACTTTTTCGAAAATTATTAAAAACTAGCAACATATACCTCACTCGCTAACGCTCGTTCGGTTGTATTTAAACTTATTAGTTTTTACTTATTTTTTTTTTTTTATTTGAACTAAGTAAATATTTACTGGACATAAATATTTTAATTTATGGTATCTATTAAATAGTTATTTGAACCAAATACAAATTACTTAAGTCAATTAAATAGAATAATTTAATTTAATAAATATTGCTTTAAATCAATTATAAAAATTACTTGATTAAATAATGCATAGTTTTTAATTAAAATAAATATTTATTTGCATCAATAAAATAATTTTTTTGAAATAACTAAACTTAGAAGGTTAGATTTTGAATGTTAGCCTGATTCTCTGAATAATTAGTAAGAAAAGGGCGAAGATACGTCCATTCTTTTCTTACTAATAGGATTTTCTGTAGGTAATGATCAGGGTGTTTTTTTGAAATTTTTACTGCACTATTCTTACGCATGTCACCGTCACCAATATTGTTACAATATATATTGTAACAATATTGTTACAACAAAGTCTAGACTTTGGGTTTTTGCAAGTCTAGACAATATAGTTGTATAATAATATAAATTTTTCTTTCTAAACCAGAATTTGAACATTTATAAAATTAAAACCTTATAGTGGTTAGAAAATGTAAAAAATTATTAATATTTATAAAAATATAAATTATTTTATTTAAAATCATTGTGTAATAAGACAAAAATTATGAAGTGACATTTACAAAAAATGTCATTGTACATTATACGAAATGTTATTTTTACGTATTCTCTTACTAAACCTTTCATTTTCGTCCGCTATCCTGGATTCGCCATTTTGTATTTTTAAAAAGTGACTTTGGATTCATAATCAGTGGAATTTTACTGAAAATCAGTTGAAAAGTACTAAAATATCAGTCATTCTTCACTGATTATTATTTTATTGTGATTTATTTATTAATATTGTAAATTTCTGTCAAACAAATAATTTTACTAAAAGTCAGTTGAAAATTACACTTACAGTAGTGTTTCATTCGAGCAACACGATCCGAGAAACGAACAAAAAACGATTTTCTTTTTGTTTTGATAACCAAGCTGTCATGTTCGCTCGTCTTATTGAAGTAAATTTTCATAAATGTTTATTTACATTATTCGAAGATAATTAAATCTTAAAAAATTACTATAAAAAAATTCTAATAATATTAGTTTTTAAAAATATTATAATGTTATTTTTCGAAAATAATTGAATTTCTTAAAATAATTCTTATATCCTAATTTACCTTTAAAAATTTTTTTTAAATTTTTGGTAATTCAATTATTTTCAAAATTTGCAATTAAAATTCTTCAAAAAATTGTAACAAAAAAAAAAATTTATAGTTTTAAGCAAAATATTCTCTTATTTGACCATGACTGGTTACATTTTTGACAGTAATTAGTCTGTAATTTTTCATTTTTGGTTCGTAAATTCAGTATTTTTAAATACTATCACTGGTTCGAGCCCTGAAATTACAAAAATTTAAAACTATATTAAAAAAAATTAAAGTATACTTAGTTCTAAAAGTGTTTATATATTGAATACATTAAATATATTTATCAGTTCGTCAATAATTAATTTTTAATTTTATTGATAAATTACAGATAAAATAAATTTAATTTATATTGTATTTTATTATAATATCATCATCAATATAATAATAAAGAGATTACTGATTACAGTGGAAATTATAGTTTCTTTATAAAGAGTATACCTCATTGAGAATTCCTGACGTTTGAGAGGAGAGAAGAAGACATAAGAGACCCTAACGAGATGAAGAAATTTCCGGAAAGCAAAGCAAGAAATGTGAAGTGGTCTCTAGGGCAAGATGCCATATTGAAACTTAAAGAAAAATTGTAAGCGACCACCCTCTACAGATAACGGGTTCTAAGACTATATATTCTCGATCTCGATCCAGCAAAATAAGCCATAGATCGCATTGACTCCCACTTTGAAGGAATTGTATAATGATGGCTTGTTCTCTTCTCTCTATGTATAAAAGAGGACTTGTGTTGTCACTTAAGTATATATTTATTTAAATATATCAAAAAGAAACTAAATATTATAATCTACTCTCATCATTTCTAGAAAATTAAATATGTAGCATTTCTTCAAGAATCAAAATACAATTACTTCCGGTACATATTTTCTAAAAGCGATATTTTAACCATGACACCCATTGGCGTGTGGTTTACTATTAATTTTTATTTATTATCTACAGCAAACAATTTTTTTTAAGGAAGTACCTTAAAGGTTTTCTTTAACTGTTTCCACACCCATTTTTTCTTTTCGCAAATAAAAATTTAATTCTCATGCATACATGAATAATTAAATAGAGAAAAAATAGTGTAAAATAGAATGGAAAATGAAAATAGAGTCGATACCACTGAAGAAGACATGGTTGTATAGTTTACTGTGTCGGACTCGGGAACGGTTATGGTTACGGAACATTATGATGTGTCACTTGACACTTCGCTGCTGAACATAAAAGTCACTTTATAACAGGCATGTCAACAAAACTGACATCAATATCCTCATAATATTAACTTTCATTGCAAATATTTCATTGAAAAACTAGAATATTATTTTTTACATCGATAAAAATTACACTAGACCTATAAAGAGAATTATATTAATATATATGCCACATTCAATTACAGTAACTGTAAATATTTTTATCATCTACTGCTAAATTACTGACATTTGAAAGAATTATTTCTTTTTATAAAATAAAACTGAAAAAGAAACTTAGTTTCTTTTTTTTAGTTTTGATCCAGATTTTGTTTTCGTTAAATTTCGACAAAACAAAAAACTTCCGGAAAAATGAATAAAAGAAAAAAGAATTTTAAATACAAATCCATAAATTATAACACTAAAAAAAATAAAGGAAGTCATTAAATATTATACAACTTCTTTAAAAGATTATATATGTAGATATTAAAATTTCTAAAGAAACATTTACGACTGAAAATTGCTCGAGGATGGGATGTTTCATCTATATAAATGTGCGAAAGAAAAATGGAAAATTCGCACATTCTGCGTTGTGCCTTGTTAAACATCAATTTTGCCGAAGGGTAAATCTTTAAAGCATAAATTTTAAGGTGATCTCAGAGTGAGTTAAAAAGGGGACAAAATCACTGTCATCAAGATTTACAACGTGTTGATGATGGTCATGAAAAGCAACTCAACCTGTCTGTCAACAGGTGATAATAGAGAATTTCCACATATATATATACACACGAGATATTATATATTTGCCTGCGGTTATAAACTTATAAACGCAAAAGAGATCTCTTATATATGAAAACAGAGTCTCTACTCGCAAATGACATTCGGCCTTTATCAAAATGCAAGGTCCTCACTTGTATATTTATTGAAATGGCGTTAACAAGCTGTAACTGTTCCCATTTATATCCTTGGGAAAATGTATCGAAGTCTATTATAATACACTGATTACTATTTAGACGAGAAAAGGAAACTAGAAATGCAATCTCACCACAAAATTCATAATTATATTTTTTTTCTAACACACGCACCGAAAGTACACCATTTCCTACGTGTCAAGCGGGAGAAAAGTGTATAATTCCCTCCCTGTGAGGGAGGAAAAGTAACTTGCTTTCTCGGTAATATTATTAGGAACGTAGTATAAATCAAAGTATGACCATTGGTGAATCAGTTACGTGAGTTACGTCAGCTAAGTGACTTACGTAACTTATGTGAGTTACGTAAATGGTGTAGTTACGTAACTTACGTAAGTTACGTAGTTATGTTAGTCTTTCGAGTTACAAACAATAAATGATTTACGTAAGTTACGTAACTGACGTAAGTTACGTAAGTTACGCTACTTGCGTAATCTTACGCTCTTTGGGTCAGTTCAGTTATTTCAAGCTTTTCACAAACTTTCAGTTACCACAGTTGTAACTATACCGCCCCCAGCTACAACTATACATTCAAAAGGAACAATCAAACTGCCGCGTTTGTACTTTCGGTATACGTGTGTTAGAAAAAATAGTATGTGCAACTCGGGAGGAAAATTGATTTCCACTCGTGTTTTACAGTTCTCGGCTTCGCTCGCAAGCACTCGCCTTCGGCTCGTTTGCTCGCTACGCCTCGAACTGCAAACTACACTCGTCGGAAATCATCCATTTCCCTCCCTTGATGCACAATCTACTATTATTTCACTTTTTCGAAAAGAAATAAAAATATTCAAAGATAAAAAATAAGTTCCACTTTTTCCAAAAAAAAGAAATAAATATTTAAAGATAGAAATAATACGGTTGCCACAAAAATTTAAAGATTTCCAGACAAAATTTTGATTTTTTCCCTGACCCTAAAGAATATTCTGATTAACTCTAAAAGTGATTAGGAACTCAAAAAAATGCTCTCTCTACATTTATTTACGAATTTCTTTAATTGGAAAATTATTCTAAAACATCAATAATTTCTTTTTTAAATAAATACCGTCAACTGGGGCTATTTTGTGCATCCGGGGGCTATTTTGTGCACGCGAGTTTTTTAATGAAAAAAATTATTAAAATGAATTATTTTAATCTGCTATTTTGTAAAATGAAAGTTTGATTACATGACAATAGAGAGCACTAAATGTTATTATTTAATTCTTTGGCAATTAAGAAAAAAAAATTCCTAAAAACGGAAAATTTGTTTAAAAAATTTTGAAAGTTCGGAAAAATTATACCAGATCTTCTAGAGTTTTAATGTGTCTCATAAACTGAGTTAGATATTTGTTGTCAATTGTGTTGTGATGATACATACGTAATGCGCTAATTTTTTATTCATTATTTTAAGAGAAAAGTGGAAAAAACTGAAAAACCAGGATTCCATGGGGCTATTTTGTGCACTTAAAAAAATCAAATATTTTTCATAAATGTTTTATTTAGTGAGTAAAGAAGATTCTGTTTATCATTTTAATACATTTTTGTCTTACTTTTCTGTCAAAAAACTGTAAATACGTTAATTAAAATCATTAAAACGATTAAAAGCTCAACCGGTGCACAACGTAACCTCAAAAAATGAACTTTAATTAATATTTATAAGTTTTTCAAATTAGTTTTAAAACTATTTTCTCGTTTCTCTTAAAATGACTTGAAAAGCATATTAGATATTAAATTGTTATCTATTTAACCTTAAAAATATTTATTTCAAGTTTTTTAAAAATATCATTCAAAACTATTAAAAAAGCTCCTATTGAAATGATGTTTTAAAGTTATTTGTAAGTGTTTAAACGATCATTTTATAATTATATTAGTATATTATTATAAAATATATATTAAAAAAGAAAAAAATGTTATTTACTATCTGCGTAAAATACAATTTAAGGAAAGATTGTTAATTTTTAGTAAATTCAGATTTTAGCAAAATTTTAGTGCTTTATTTTACATTTTTTGTATAATATATCTACAAAAAAAATTTTACTAGGTCATTCTTTTTTTAACTTACTCTCAAATATATACACCCAGGTGCGAATTTTGGTCGGCCGCCAGAGTTGGAAGGTCGGGCGCAGGTCGGCCCATCTATGGCTGCCAATAGGTCGGCAGCCAAAGTCGGGCCGACTTTGGTTACTGTTTCCACCCAAGTTTGGGCCGACTATGGGTGCCAAAGTTTAGAGAACCTAATTTTAGTTGGTCGGGCCGACTCTGGCCTCAGTCGGGCCGATGGTCGGTAAAACTATGGCAGCCAGAGTTTAGAGAACCTAATTTTAGTTGGTCGGGCCGACTTTGGCCTGAGTCGGGCCGATGGTCGGTAAAACTGTGGCAGCCAGAGTTTAAAAAGGTTAATTTCTGTTGGTCGGGCCGACTTTGGCCTGAGTCGGGCCGATGGTCGGTAAAACTATGGCAGCCAGAGTTTAGAGAACCTAATTTTAGTTGGTCGGGCCGACTTTGGCCTGAGTCGGGCCGATGGTCGGTAAAACTGTGGCAGCCAGAGTTTAAAAAGGTTAATTTCTGTTGGTCGGGCCGACTTTGGCCTGAGTCGGGCCGATGGTGGGTTAAACTATGGCAGCCAGAGTGCAAAAAACCTAATTTCACTTGGTCGGGCCGACTTTGGCCTGAGTCGGGCCGATGGTCGGTAAAACTATGGCAGCCAGAGTTTAGAGAACCTAATTTTAGTTGGTCGGGCCGACTTTGGCCTGAGTCGGGCCGATGGTCGGTAAAACTATGGCAACCAGAGTTTAGAGAACCTAATTTTAGTTGGTCGGGCCGACTTTGGCCTGAGTCGGGCCGACGGTCGGTAAAACTATGGCAGCCAGAGTGCAAAAAACCTAATTTCACTTGGTCGGGCCGACTCTGGCCTGAGTCGGGCCGACGGTCGGTAAAACTATGGCAGCCAGAGTGCAAAAAACCTAATTTCACTTGGTCGGGCCGACTTTGGCCAGAGTCGGGCCGATGGTCAGTTTGAAGTTGCAGCTTATAAAATCATTTTTGTTCTTAGGCTTTCATGTAAGCGTAGCGTAATGGTTAGCGTGTTAGACTTCGGTGCGTTAGGTTGCGAGTTCGATTCCTGCGAGCGTTAGAAATTTTAATTTGTATTTATGTGTAAGATTGCGTTTAGTGTTAAGATGTATACAATAAACAAATAAATAATGAATAATAATAATTAATAATAATAATAAATAATTAATAATTTTTTGCAATCGGTCGGCCGACTTTTGGCTGCCAAGGTCGGCACGACCAAGGTTGCCAAAGTGAATCCGACCTTCTTTCTCATGGTCGGCCCGACTTTGGCAACCATAGTCGGCACGACCATGTCAGCCACTGGACGGCGGGTGTTACAATTCGCTAGTTCGGCCGACCTTTGGCTGCCAAGGTCGGCACGACCATGGTTGCCAAAGTCAAGCCGACATTCTTTCACATGGTTGGCAAAACTTTGGCACCCCTGGTCGGTCCGACTTTGGCAGCCATAGTCGGCCCGACCATGTCAGCCACTGGACGGCGGGTGTTACAATTCGCTAGTTCGGCCGACCTTTGGTTGCCAAGGTCGGCACGACTATCCACTTGGTCGGCGCGACCATGGCCCGACCAACTTTTCGCACCTGGGCACAAAAGATTTCATGAAGCAGAAACGATTAAAAAAATGTTTACGCAACATTATAGGAAAACAAAGTTCGATGCACAAAATAGCCCCATCCCGGGAGTTATTGTGTGCACGACTTTCAATGACTATAACTAAGACAAAAAAATTTTTTTCTTTCCTAAATTTATAGGAAACCTTCAGAAGGATGTCCACAACATATATCAAAAGTTGATTTTCTTTATTCTCTTAATTCTGAATTTAAATAAATCTTTGAATAAAAAAAAAGCTATTTGGTGCACAAAATAGCCCCGGTTGACGGTAGTTAATCACTATTTTTCGATAGAAATGAAGATTTTCAAAATTTTTAAATTTAAATCTTTTTGAAATTCAATTAGGTTATAAGAATACATTATAGGTATATTCAAAATTATTTTCATCATTTCAATCCAATTATTATTTTCTACAAATTTTTAACAAAAATTTTTCTTTAAATCAATTATATTTTAACTGAAATTCATTTTTAAATTTAGAAAATTATCGGAGAATTCAATTAATTAAATACAAAAATAAATGATCTCTTTAAAATAATTTAATGTTTCGCAAAATTGAATTCTTATAAATAATTTTATTAACAAACTTTTAAATAATTGAATTCTTTCAACGAATTTTAATAGCATTTTTTAAAATAATTGAATTCTTTTGACAAATTTTAATGGCATTTTTAAAAATAATTATATTTTTCGAGAAATTCGATTAAAATTGTATTAAAAATAATGGAAATTCTGCGATAAGTTTTATTATTTATGAGAATAATTTTTAAAAAATTTAATTTCAATTTCTCGAAAAAATTAATTATTTAAAACAATGTTTATAAAATTCTTATAAAGAATTCAATTATTTTCATAAATAATAAAATTCATCGCAGGATTTCAATTATTTTTAATGCAATTTTATAGAAATTGTTAAAAAATGTAGTTATTCTTAAAAGTTTAATTTCAATTCCTCCAAAAAAATCAATTATTTAAAAAAAAGTTTTTTTAAAATTCTTTGTAAGGATTTAATTTTTTACAAAAATATTAGAATTTTTCACAGAAATTCAATTATTTTCAAATATTTTAATGAAATTGTTCAAAAGAAATCAATTATTTAATTTTAAATAAATTTTTTTGAAATAATTCAATTATTCTTTTAGATTTTATTAAAATTCTTCACAGGAATTCAATTATTTACATAAATAATTCTTCGAAGAAATCAATTATGTCGATAAATAACCAAATTATTCTCGAAAATTAAATTATTTTGTGGCATTTTAATAAAATTCTTTGCAATATTCAATAATTATCTTCATAAATAGCAATATTCATCACAAGAATTCAATTATTTTTAAAAGTATTTAATTTTTCCTTAGAAATTTAATTATTTTAAAAAATTCTAATAAAATCGTTCCCAAGAATTAAATTATTTTCATAAATAATAAAATACTTCTTAGGAATTCAATTATTTTCAAAAAAATTTAATAAAATGCCACACAGATAGCAAAGAATTCTTTGTAAAATTTAATTATTTTTAAAAACTTTTCGAAATTCAATGATTTTGAATATCTACCATTTTCATAAAATTTTCAAACAGAATTCAATTATTTAAAAAAATTTTGTAAAAATCTTCGTAAGAATTCAATTCTTTTCATAAATAATAAGAAATTCTAGCAAGAATGAAATTATTTTTATAAATATTTAAATTCCTTCATGAATAATAAAAAAAAGTCGTCAAGTTTAATTTTTCGACAACTACTTTTTTACTACTTTTTGAGTTTGAAAGATACTATTTGCTACTTTTTTAAAATTAATTAACGAGTGCGAAGTCTGTTATCTACTAAGTCAACTTATTTTTTGCGTCTTCATATTTATCCCTTTGTATATAAGAATCATTGACGGTATTTGGTAAAGTAAAGGAAAAAATTAAATGGATTTATTTTGATTGCAGGAACATTTTTTTTGTTCTATTCCTAAAATTTAGAGTTGCGGATATTTTGAGTTTAATTATTTTTTTCACACTGCAGTTAGCTGTGAGGATGCAAGGGGAAATTAAAGTTTAAACTGTTTTCTCTATAAATAAATGTTAGAATCTTAAGTCATGTGCTAAATACTGCGATAATTTCTTATCGTCACAAACAGAAATCGTTTTTTCTCTCTTTATATAGTTGCACAGTTCGCAAAACTTGAATGGACCACTTGAGAATCTCTCAACGGACAAATAATTCTCTTGAATGTTATTTCCAATAAGTGTCTGTTGGCTACATTTTAATTAGTGTGTTTCTCAATCGTCTCGACGAGATGCTCACATAATTTCTAAATTTAAATTCTCCTTCTGTTTTTTAAGCGTAGATTATTAATTTTTTCTTTATTCTTCAATTCTTTAACCAATTTTTTCAAAAAATTTTTTATTTCCATATTTTTCTCCAATTTTCTGTTTATGGGTATTTTTTTATTTCTTTCTTTAAAAATTAATTATTTAATAACAATGTCAGCAGTTCAGTATCAAATTTGAATTTTTTTCGAATTTTTACTTGTTTAATAATTTTTTAACAATGTCAGCAGTCTAGTCGCATTTTTTCGAATATTTATTTATTTGTTTATTTAAATATTTATTAACAAAAACTGCTGTTTTTGTTCCAGTCGCAGCGTTTTGAATTTGTTTTCGAATTTTGAACCTTTTTTTCCAAGTTTTCTTTTTCCCTTTGCAAATTGTCATTATGTGGTATTGAAAAAAGTGCGCTTAATAGTTATGTATTCGGTGTGATGGTCGAATGGGATGTAAATAGTTATAAGTAGTGAGAGAATGCGCCAGAGCAGAGTTAATGACCGAAAGAGCGTCGACCGCGAGACAAGCGTTTTTTATTTACTTCAGAAAAGGAGAAAATTATTCAGTTTACCCTGACAAGTGTCTCTTATTCACTTGTAGTTCATCCCCGGGGGAAAAAGGGGAAACAAAAAATGGAAAAAATTCAAAAGTCCAAATAGCTTTTAAGTCACACCATCATTCACGTGTAAATAATCATATACATTCTATATATGGACAATTACACATTTCACTTCCAGGATGTTCAATTAAAATTTATACATAGTACGGTTAATTATCTACATAGTTGTTTATAAATGTCCAGTTATTCACAAAATTAAAGTTATTTCTATTTTTATCTATTAGCTATAATTGATATATTTATATTAATAAAATTAACTTCCCCGTCTTCCGTAAGCGAAAAAAGTCTTTGAAATTATATTGAAATTAAAAAATCAATTTTTATTAATAATTAACATAAATAATTTTTTTTTATTTTTAAACATTTCTTTTTGTATTTGAAAAAGAGAATATTATTTTCTATCTTTGAATATTTATCTTTGTATTTGAAAGAGTAGAAATTATTTCTTATCTTTAAATATTTATTTTTCTTTTCGAAAAAGTGGAGATTTTCTTTCTTTAAATATTTTCTTTTCTTTTTGAAAATGTAGAAGTTATTTCAGAGTTGACACAAGTCAGAGAATTCTAGGAAAAGTCAGGAAAATTAGAATTGGTCAGGAAAATTAGGGAAAAGTCAGGAATGTTTATTAAAAATACTAGGAAAAATTTAATTTTTAAAATTCATTATATTTAATGAATAATTTTACTTAAAATATTTCAAAATTAATTCAATTTTAAAAAAGTTGCGTTTAAAATGTTGTTTTTGTTTTAATTTTGAATAAATTTAATTAGAAATTTCAAAGAACTTATAGTTTTTTGAAAAATTTTAATAATTCAAAATCCTCCGAAATTAGTTAAATTTTCTAATATAATATATTTAATTACTTATTAAAAAGAGTGGACTTATACAAGAATTTTAGCTAAAATATAATTATGTTAAATTTTTTAAAAATTTTCGTAAAAATTTCAATTATTTAAAAAAAAAATAATAAAATTCTCCGAAATTCAATTAATGTCAAAAAATTTCTTTCAAACATTTTTATTTTAATAAAATTTGTCAAAAAAATTCAATTATTTAAAAAAACTTAACTAAAATTCTACGCTAACATTAAATTATTTTCAAAAATAATAAAATTTCACAGGAATCAAATTATTTACAAATTTTCTATAAATTTCTTCACAATAATATAATTATTTTAATAAATAATAAAACTTATCGCAGAATTTTAATTTTTTTTAATAGGGGAGAGTGGGGTAAACCGGACCCCCTAACGGTTTTTTGACTCTTGTGACTAAACGAATCAACCGATTTCATTTTTGGATGGCTTGTTTGAAAGATCATTTAATTGCGCAACTTTTTCCCAGAGACACATATACTTTATCTTTTATTGTTTAGCTGCTGTGTTAACTTTAAAAAATTTTGCAAACGTTCCGGTTTGCCCCACCCCCTGGGGTAAACCGGACCGTTTGGTTTTTTATTTATAATATTGCATTTACATAATCTACAATAATAAAAAACATAAAGAATCATGTAAACAATGGTTGTAGTAATGAAAATAATAATACGGGATTGAATTTTAATTAAATAAATATTTTTTTAAATAACAAAAAAAAATGTTTGAAATTATTAGAGAAACAATATTAAAGGGTCCAATTCTCATTGGAAGACAATTATTTTTCATTGTAAGTAAATATTTTAATGAAAGAAACATTTTATTTGAAAATAATTTTTATGAAACTTTAATTCAATGGAAATATCCTATGGCCGGTTTGCCCCACCGAAAACGATCCGGTTTGCCCCACAGGCCCATTTTGAGAATAAGTGTTTGTCAAAGAGAAACACTTTGCAAATTCATCAAACTTTTTGGTGGTAAATATTTTTGAGGTGTGTACCTTCAAAACCTAAGACCTAATATTTGGAAACATTACACGATTTCCTCAGAATTTCCTTAAGAAAAAATTCGTAAAAGTGTAGAAAAAAACTTTAAAAAACTTTTGCTCCCTTCGTCGCACAAACGCAAGCTAAAACTGTCAGATTGAAAAAATAAGGTATACTAAACATGGTTGTTTTAAATTTGTAAACAAAACTTTTGACAATTTCGCCATTTCGGAAATATTGAGGGGGGTCCGGTTTACCCACCGGTCCGGTTTGCCCCACTCTCCCCTACAATATTTTAATACAATTCCTCAAAAAATATAATTATTTTAAAAAATGCCATTAAAATTCGTCAAAAAATTCAAATTTAAAAAAAATGCTATTAAAATACAATTTCTCAAAAATATAAAAAATTCAATTATTTAAAGAAAATACTATTAAAATTCGGCAAAAAAATTCAATTATTTTTAAAAAATGCGATTAAAATTCGGCAAAAGAATTCAATTATTTTAAAAAATGCTATTAAAATGCTATTAACAATAAATTATTTTCATAAATAATAAAATTTCACTGGAATTCAATTATTTACAAATTTTTTATAAATTTCTTCGCAATAATTTGATTTATTACATTTTTTGAGCAATTCCTGTAAAATTGTATTAAAAATAATTGAAATCCTACGATGAATTTTATTATTTATGAAAATAATTGAACAGTTCCTAATAATTTTATTAAAATTTAAAAAAAAATTGAATTCCTCAGAAGAATTTTATTATTTATGATTTATTGCGAAAAATTTTATTAAAATGTTTAAAAAGAATTGAATTCCAGCGAAAAATTTTGTTATTTTTGAAAATAATGGAATTTTTTATAAGAATTTTATAAACATTGTTTTAAATAATTAATTTTTTCAAAATATAATTAATATTATGAAAATTTTATTTTAAATAATTGAATTCTTGTGGAAAACTTTACTTTGTAAAAATAATTGAATTTTTCGAATTAATTTTTTTGAAAATGCTATTGTAAATTAATTGGATTCCTGTGGAAATTTTATTATTTATGAAAATAATTGAATTTTAGATGAATTTTATCAATTTTTTTTGCGAAATTTTATGAAAATACTAGATATTGAAAATAATTGAACCGTTTTAAAGAATTTGATTATGAATAATAATTCTTATATACTCCGCCTACTCTAGCTCGCTTGTGAGAGAGTTTTCATGCCATCTGGACGGCAAATTCCAGAATCATAACGGCGGGAAATTCAATAAAACAGCAAACCAAATAAAATTAAAAAAAAAAATAATGACAAAAGGATGAATATGAAGACAAAATGACAAAAATTAAGCAAAAAAAAACTCTTTCCTTAATAATTGTAGAAAAAAATATTATTTCTTGATTCGCAAAACAAGAAGAGAACTTTGACGAATTGAAATAAATTTTTCTTCTAAATTGTGTATCTAGAAAGAAAATAGAAGCCATTGTGCGTGGTGCAGTAAAAAGGAAGTCACGATGAGGGGCAAAAGAAAAGAACAATAATTTCTCGTGCTCATGATATTATTCTGAAATTACACGTGCTCTCCGAGGATCGGGTTTATGTGTGGGACTTGGTAGGTGGAGAGAATATAAGTGCCATACAAAAAGGCAACGGTATTTACCTGCACTATATATGCGCCTGCGGATGCAAGTCTGCTTCGCGAATAGTTTGCAACGAAAAATTCTAGACTAATTCCAGCCGCTCTTTCTCTGTCTCTCTCTCTCTCTCTCTCTCTATATCATGATTTTATACCTTTACATTTAAGGGTAACTGGGTCGAATCAAAATAACAGTTATCGCAAGAGTTTATACAAATTATTGCGCCTATAGAGTTCATTCATCAACCTTCACCTTCAGCATCAGTTGAGATTATATAATTTAATTACTGTAATGAAAATCCCTCAATTATGTTTCACTCAAGAAAAATATGTCTGAAGCAAATAAATTTTGGACAGAATAAACCAAATATCTTGTTACACAATTAAATTATTATCATTGGCTTCTTAATTAAAAATTTATATTATTATTTATTTTTTAATTTAATTATTATTACACAATTAATTAAAAATAAAATATAAATGAATTGAAAATAAATAAAAAAAAGAAGATAATAAAAATAAATTCCAAATAAAATAAAAATTAAATAAAAATAAAAAATAGATAGAATAAGTAGAGCAAAATAGAATATTTGGTCCAAAAAAACTTTTCCCTGGAGTGAACTACATAGAAAATGAATTTTCATAAATTGTTAATATTTTAAAAGCAAAAAATCGTTATCACCTAAAATGATCAACAATTATGTAGATACATTATAGACATTTTTTTTCAATCAACACAAAATAAAAAAACACTGATACACTTATGATAATTATCCGCTTTTCATTTCCATAAAACTATTTGCCTTTCAAATCAGTTTTCCTCAACACATTTTTCTCTAAGTATAGAAAAAAGCTTTCTCATAGAATTCTCATACTGAAGGTTAAACGTAATATTTTCTTTTAAATGATAGGTTGTGCTGATAATAGTCGCAGAAAAGGAGGTCTTTCTAGAAAGGATATACAAATCTCTATACTTTGTATACAACAATTTTGTTTATAAATTATTGTATCATATGTTTAGCAAATATATGTATTGTAAAAAAAATTAAAAAAATATATTATGTCAATTTCAAATGTCTAGTATTCACATAATTTAGCTTTGAAAAAATAAGCAACAATTTCTAATACTTTTCTTTTTCATTATTATTACATAGAAAAATTGAAAACTATCAATTATAATTTATAATAATTATAAACAATAAAACTAGTATTTAGTAATAAATAAAAAAAAGTACTATAGAATAAATAATGTAATAACAATTTTATTTATAGAAATAAATTAAAAATCGTTACTGTAATAAGTATTTAAATTTACTATAATAATTAATAATTACCTCATCCCGTGTAGAAATCACCATGCTATGCCTAAAATGATTATTGGCCCTAGCTTGGACCTAACTTGGCAACCCCTTTTTATATATCCTGGGCTGGTCCTAACTTGGTACTAGCTAGGAGATCCAGTTATGACTTAGAAAAATTTTTAGGAAAATAAAGTGTCAAAATTGATACATGAAAAACATGTAAAAATTGATAAATATTCTCAATTAATATTTATAAAATTAATTGATAATCATATTTGTTTAAACAATTTATTGTTTGACATAAATCAGAAAATTATACAAATATTATAAAATAAAGTTAATTTATTAATTTATTAATTCAGCAATTGTTTAAACAAATAATTGTTATTTACTAACTTTTTACACAATCAACCTAGAAACTAGCAGTTTTTTCTAATTTTGCAATAAGTAAATACTCAGATTAGTTAATTGCAAAATTTTAAAAGAATACAAGTGTCTAGACGCTTTATTGTCTTAAGAATTAATAAATAACAACAATTTTTTGTTTAAACAAATGCTGAATTGTTAAAATTATAAATTATCTTCATATTTCACTACTCAAGTGTAATAATCGCGAAGTTAGATAAAAACTGCAAATTTTTAAGTAATTTGTTACAAAAGTTAATATAACAGCAAAATTTATTTATTTATTTAAACAGATATAGACTGCAATATAATTATCATTAGTAAAATATATTTCTAATTTCGTTCGCTGATTTTCAGTTTCGTTTAAGTTGGTGCTAAACACTAAGAGATATTGCAATTCGAATGTGGGCTGACCCACCCAGGTCCAACCCAGGACCTACCTGGGCTTCCTAGTTTCATTAGTAAAAATTTCTAAGTCCAAGTCTAAAAAATTTTTTGCAACAAAAAATTAATGCTTAAAATGATTTAGAATAATGAAAAACGTGTTTTTAACATAAATTTTTTTGACATTTTTTTAAAAAGTGGATCACCCGCTTAATTAATTAGGAAAAATTTCCAAGTCCAAAAGACGAATATTTTTTTTAGACCAAGAAATTAATGTTGAAAATGATTGAGAACAATGAAAAACCTGTTTTTAACGAAAATGTACAGATATTTTTTTTCTTGATATAATATAAAAATATTAATTTTTGAATTTTTATATTTGGATATTATTTTATTATTATTGTTGTTGTTAAACTATTTTTTTATTTATTATCGTGTATTAGTGTCAATAATTACTATATTGAATCATCAAAAGCAAGTTCACAAGTCACTGACAATAAAAATTTTGATCTCAACTAGTTTCATTAGCATAGTGGTTAGGGCGTTAGTCTCGTAGTCCGTAGGTCGTAGGTTCGATTCCCGCGTGCGTTAGATTTTATTTACTTCTTAGGTTTGCGTTTATTCCGATTTTTCTGCGTTGTTTTCGTATAAGTAAGCAATTTAATGATTATATATACTGTAAAATAATTTAATTAACAAGTTTCTAATTTTTTTTATAATTTTTAATGTATATATTAGAGGAATATATATTAATCTCTACATATACTAACATTATTTATGAATTCGCTTTTGGTCATCACTTAATTAAAAAAAATTATAATTAATTAAAACTAATACTTATTATTAATAATTTAGGTTATTTCTTTAACAAATATTATAAACTGATTAAAATTATAATGAAATAGAAAATACTGTCTGAGATGGTCCTTTCTAGGTCCAAAAATGGACCCATAAACTGGTCCTAACTAGGCTCCCAAGTTAGGACCAGACTAGAATCGCATCACCAGCCATTGTTGGTCCAACCTACACTGCCAACCTAGGACCAAGATATTAACAGGGCAAAATAGGTAGGACCTGGCTAGGACCAATTTTCATTTTCCACACGGGATAGGAAATAAATGATTAAATAATTATATTATTTAATTATTTATTAAAATAATTTTTATCAAAGAGGCAAAAAAAATTGCGTCACATAATTTCATTTAAAGTTTTCCGCATAAAATCTAAAATCACAGTGAAATTTCTAGATTATAAAAGTAATTGCTACCGCACTTGCAATGGTGGCAGAAAATTGAACGAACATCAACATTATTAGGAGTGACTCGCATCACATAATGAACTCTTAAAAAAATATTATTAATCTTAGTAATATGACGTTAATAGCAAAAAGTATCTTCCTTATATTACAAGAGTTGACATTTTCCTTAAATATATGCAAATTTAAAAAAAAACCTAAACTGACCTATGCTGAAAATTAAAAATATCAAAAAAAAATTTCTTTTAACATTTTTCCCGATGGCATTTATAATGCCAATTATAAAATAATTTCGTTAACAATATTTTTATTATAAAGAGAGAGAGAGAGAGAGAGAGAGAGAGAGAGAAAATGAAGTAATTAAATTGTTCCCTTTTATATAAAAAGTCAAAGGAATAATTTTTAATAAATAAATAAATAAATATGGGACTTGCGACATATTTATAAAAATGCGCAGAGAAAAGAATTTACTACAAGAACTGGTTAATCAACACTTTCTCATAAAAGAATCTAGTGGAATGTGGATGTCAATTTGAGAGACCTACAAAATTGACTTCCTTTAGGATAAAACTTACGAGCATTTAAGGAGTTTAATTTACTTTTAATTTTTACTCGGAAATGATGCTCTTTATAAGTATAAAAACAACTTAATTCAAGTTTAATTCTACATCGATTAACATTATGTTCAAAAAGAAAAAATTAATTTCTTTCAGACTATTTAGTTCCCGGTATTGAAAAAAAAAAAAAAAATATTTTCGATAATAATAAAAAGAAATCTAATACATACTTTTATTTATTTTAATTATTTTTATTAATTTTTATATTATTACTTATTTTAATCAATAAAACTATAATAATAAAAATAATAAAATAAGGCACTTCTATTATTATTTCTAATAATAGAAATAATAGTAGTAAAAGTAGTACTTGGAAAAAAAACCTTTGCCTGGAACAACTACAAAGATTTTTTTCCGTGTATAATAAATAGCAATAATAATATAATTTTGCTATTTTTTTACATTATCAATTAATTATTATTGTGTAATAACAATTTGTTAGAATAATTTTATTTTATAATAATTTATAATAATAATAACAATATATTCAAATAAAGTGTTATTATACATTAATATTTAAATAAGTAAACAATAATAATAATAATAATAAAAATAATACGTAATTATAATTATAGTACTGACAATATAAGGAAAAATCATAAAAGTACTTATCATGATTATTATTATTATAAACATTACATTATTATAATATTTAGCATTAAGTGCTCTACTGGAATTATCATAATTTTCATAATTATCATTATTGTCACTTTTATTGCATTATAATTCAGATCTAATATGACGTTTGAAATCCAATAAAGAGTCCTTAACATTTTTTATCGACAATTTTATGAAACCATATAATTATTCTTTCGCATTAAAAAAAAAAATTCTTGTCGAGAAGAGAAATATAAAAACTTTTCTCAGAAAACATAAAAATTTGTTTAAATAAATTGACCGCATAAATAGATATGGAAGTAAATCATAAGTTCATATATAAAATGTCATAAAATCCAAGAAATTTCAATAATGAAAATTTACTTATGCAAAAGTCGTCCAAACTTTCTAGAAATGAAATAAAAAAAAAACTTTCCTAAATTTTTCAGAAATTGTCTCTCGCGCAGTTAAAAGACAATTTCAAACATAAAATTATCATAATATGTAACGCAATGTACGTGCCTTCCATAAATAAATTCTCCAAATTCGTATAAAAATCAAAATACATTACATACGTTCATAATTCGTAATTAAAATTAAGAAAAAAAAGAAGGAAAGAGTTACGAAATCGTCCCCACATTTATTACTAATTAGCAAAAACAATTTTAAGTTCAACACGACATAATTTCTGTTACATATCAACGAGATTAAAAATTTCACTTTCTCTTAGAATTTTGCGTACAGAAATTTTGCATTAAAAAAATGAAGGAATATTCAATTTTAAAACCGGTATTCGTTGATTATAAATTCCATTATAATAATGGGATAAATGGCACTTTAGAGAAATTGTTTCAGTGGCCGGACAAATAACTTTCAGTCGCGTCAAAACAAAGTGCCCAGAACACAAATATAATTGGATAATAGATTTAACGTGTCATGAAGAGATATATTCAAAATAGTAAAAAAAATAAATAAATAAAAAATAGAAAAATAGGAATTCTACATAATTTGATGTATATGCTAAAAATGCTTGATGTAAAATGCTTTGATGTATATACTTAAATTTACTTCCCGCAGTCTTTGCTTTTGTGTCTGACCAGTAAGGTCTATTACTACTGTGACAACTTTCCCTAATAATTAGAATAATTTAATTTTTTTTTTAAATTAAAAAAACATTTTCAACTTTCTTTGAATATAATTATAAAGTATAACTTTTAACTGTTTACAAAGCGATTATTATATATTTAATAATTTTATTATTATTTATTCCATTGGATGTAAAAATAGTAATTTTTACTAATTATTAGTAAAATTTACTAATTCAAAAGCAAAATGTTAGTCACTAATTCAAATAATATAAAAAATTCGCAATTAAACTTTCTCAACAAAAATTAATTCCACAGAATTGTTAGTTAAAAATATGAAAAATTCAAATTCTCAAAAATTTTAATCTGAAACCTTTTCAAAATTCAATTATTTCTAAAAATTTACGCTTTAATGTTTTTAATATTCAATTATAATCTAAAATTTTAACTGAAATTAATTTTTAAATCAATGTTTATGAGAAAATTCTACTATAATTTAATTATTTAAATACAAAAAACAATTTTTTTAATAATTGCATGTTTCTTAAACATGAATTCTCATAAAGAATTTTATTAATAAATTTTTAAATAATTAAATTCTTTTGACAAATTTTAATAAAATTTTTAAGAATAAGTACATTTTTTCGAGGCATTCGATTAAAATTGGATTAAAAATAATTGAAATTCTGCAATTAGATTTATTATTTATGAAAATAATTGAATTCATAATAAGAATTTTATTATTTACCAAAATAATTGAATCCCTGTAAAAATTTTATTATTTATAAAAATAATTGAATGATTGCGAAGAAATTTATAAAAAAATTTACAAATAATGAAATTTCTGTGAAATTTTTATTATTTTTTAAAAATAATTAAAGGTTTGTGTGGAATTTTATTAAATTGTTTTTTAAATAATTGAATTCTTTTGGAAAATTTTGTTAGAATAGTAGATGTCTATTAAAAACACAGGCACACAAAAAAAAAAGTCAAAACCCAGAGGTCGCTAAAACCAAAAAAGACTACCAAAAACAAATTCTTCCCTCCCTTAACCCCCTACAACCCCCTTAACAACCCCGGGGTGAGGGATCGAAATTAAACTATTTTTGTTTAAAAAAATTTTTAACTTCAAAAAAGATCCTTCTACCTCATACAGTATAAATGCAGGCTAATTGTTTATAACAATTTTACAACAGTATGTCTTTTTTTAAAAATTATGTAATATACGATCTCGTAGTAGTTTTTTGCGTCGAATCGAATAGCGCTATCAGTTTTTTATGAAAATCAATTTTTCTTCATTTGTTTATAACAAATTGTTTAAAAATTTTTTTTTTAATTTTTAACGTCAAAAATTATTATTATGATCCTATGCCAGGATCCCAATAGTTACATTTTATATTATGCGTTCCTGTGCCCATGACCATTAATGGGTTAAAAAAGGAAAATAATGTTTATAAAAAGTTTAAAATATATTGTTAAACTGTTTATAATAATAATATATACGTATATAATTAATAAATGTATTAGGGGCGAGCAGTAAAGGTCATATCATCTTTTAAAATACACTGATATAGGCGCTGCTTAGTTAGCGCAACGCACAAAAACTCGTAGCGCAAACTTAAAAAATTTTTTTCTCAAAAATTTCAAAAATCACTTCTTTAAAAATTTAACCACTTATTATTAAGGAAGGTTCAAATTTTGAGATAATAATTTTTCTAGAAAATTCCATGATGTCCTTTGCTCTTTTTTTTAACAATAAAAAATTATTGTTTAAACAAATTATTGAAAAATTAATTTTTCTTAACTTTTTTTTAATATTATAAAAAATTGACATTTTTTCTACAATTTTGAATAAATGACTTTTTCTTGTAGAATCAATAGTTTTCGAAATAAAAATTCTCAAAAAAAGTCATTTTTTTCAGTTTCCGATTTTTCAAATCTAAATATCTTGCAAAAAAAATTTTTTTTTGCAAAACTGTTTGGCACAGTTATTTAGTACCCCAAGTACTACAAAGTTACAAACTTTAAGAAAAATCGGTGATCCACCAATTGCTTTTCGTATGGAACTGCCCTATTAACAATATTATCAGTACAGACACATTATTTTGATGAATAATAGAAGCTTGACCACTGATATTTATAGTCAGCCCACTTTATCTCGTTTACGAGCGAGTTTTCATGCCATCTGAACGGGAACTTCCACAGTTATAATGGCGCGAAATTCAAAAATGGATAAAAATAAAAAAGTGAAGTACAAAAATATCTCACAACGGATATTAATTCTCAACCATATTCAATATCAAATTAAAAAATCAATATTCAAATCAATTTTAATTAAAATTATTTTTGTTAATTAAACATTTTATTTTTGAAAAATTTCAGTAAAATTTTTTCTTTATTTGAAAATATCTTTCGAAATATCCCTTCAATCTCCTTTCACATTTGCTTTATTAATAACGTTCCGTTTATCCCTCAACGGGACGTTGCGTGTAAATATAGGTATATGTATATGTGAAATTTCGTCAAGAAAATTGTGCTGAAACTGTATTCTGTTTTGTAGACTTTGTATTCATTTTTCGAATGAATGACCAGATAATCTTGAAGGGTTGGTGGTTGTACACAGCCGTCATTCTTTATTATGTATAATATATAGTGGAAATAGTCTAAAATGAGTGAAAGTTGTTCGCGCTTGCGATGTGTTGTTGAGAGGCGCGCACTATTCGCTGTATAAAACACACGTCGTCGTTTGGGATACTATTTCCAGGCCAATTTACAGATTCCGTGAGAAAAGTGCGGCGAATTTCTTGGGAGGCACGTGACACATTATGGAGACACACGGCGCCATTACGAGAGTCATCGTGTCGCGAGAGCAACGAGTGTTATGCAATTTCGAGCGCGTCGCGATCGTTGAAATATCGCGTTTACACGAACGTTACATCCTGTCTTGAAGCGCGACAGGAACTAATACCCACTATGCCACTAGATAAGTCTGACAGATTGTCTAATGTCTAAATCCTTCTAGAAACCATTTCAAAATTTACTCAAAATTTACGATTTCACGTACGAGATAAATTTAAAAATATTTTACATTTTTTTCATGCTATTTTAAACTGGTTTTTTTAAATGATTTTTAATATTTTTATTTTTTTTACAAGTTTGCTGAATTAGAATAGGAATCGTTTGCAAAACAACTTAGTTCTTTTTTTCAATTTGAATTTCGCGCCATTATAACTCTGGAAGTTCCCGTTCAGATGGCATGAAAACTCTCTCGTAAACGAGGTGAAGTGGAACTGAATATAAATATTAACATTTAAAGCTTCTATTATTAAGTTCAGTTTTTATTAATCTGTAGTAAATAATTATATTGTTAATAAAAATAACGTGTAAATAAAATGGGTCCAAATGTTAAATATTTACAAGGCTCGAACCAGTGAAAGTATTTAAAAATACGGACTTTACGGACCAAAAATAAAAAATTACGGACCAATTACTGACAAAAATATAAATTAAATTTTTCATAACTATAAAACATGAAGAAAACGATAACGAGTGATCGATTTCTTCATGTTTTATAATAATTAAAGATGACCGAGTGATAAAATCATTATTAATTCAATTATTATTTTCATGAATTTCTAACTAAAATTCTTCTTTAAATCGATTATTATTTTTAGTATAGTTTTCGTAAAAGTTCTTTGACGATTTTCAAATCCATTTGTTTACAATAATCAATTTTACGAAATTTAAATTATTCGTAAATTCTTCAATTAAATATATATTAGAAAATAAAAACTTCAAATAATTAAAAAAAACAATTAAATTTTTTGAAAAAAAAATAATTCTACAAAATTGTTATTGAAAAGTATTGAAAAAGTTCAAACTTTCAAATATTTTAATTTGAAATGTTTCAAAATTAAATCATTTCTAAAAATCCACGTTATAACGCTTTCAATATTCAATTACCTATAATCTAAAATTTGAACTGAAATTCATTTTTAAATCAATAATTATTAGAAAAATCTACGAGAATTCAATTATTTAAATACAAAAATAAATGTTTTATTGAATAATTAAATGGTTTCTTAAAATTGAATTTTTACAATGAATTTTATTAACAAATTTTTAAATAATTAAATTTTCCTGACAAATAATAAAATTTTTAAGATTAATTTATTTTTTCGAGAAATTTGATTCAAATTGTATTAAAAATAATTAAATTTCTCCAGAAGTATTTTATAACGCAGATTTAAAATAATTGCATGCTTGTAAAATTTTTATTATTTATGAAAATAATTAAATGTTTGCGTAGAATTTTATTAAAATTTTTTTTAAATAATTGAATTCTTTAAGGATATTATATTGAAGTAGTAGGTATATTAAAAATCATTAAATTGAAGAAATTTTTTAAAAACAATTGAAATTTTGAAAATGAATTTTATTAAAATTTTTGAAAATAATTGAATTTTGGAGACAAATTTTATTATTTATAAAGATAATTGAAATTTTGACTAGAAATTTTGTAAATTTTTGAGCATAATCAAAATCCTGCAAATGAATTCTATTATTTATGAAAACAATAAAATTATTACGAAGAAATTTAGAAATAATTTGTAAATAATTGAATTCCTGTGAAATTTTTATTATTTTATGAAAATAATTAAATGTTTGCATAGAAAATTAAAATTTTTAAAAATAACATGACTTCTTGCAACGAATTTTATTAAAATTTTAAAAAATAATTGAATTCTGCAACGATTTATATTAAAATTTTTTTAAAATAATTGAATTCTTGCAACAATTTATATGAAAATTTTTAAAAAATATTTCAATTCTTGCAACGATTTATATTAAATTTTTTTAAAATAATTGAATTCTTGCAACGATTTCTATTGAAATTTTTAAAAATTAATTGAATTCTGATGAATAACTCTATTACTTGTTTTTAAAATAACTGAATTCTAGAGAAGAATCTTATAAAAATAATTTAAAAAATTGATTTTTTGAAAAAGTTTGTGAAAATTGTGTTTTAAAACAATAAAATTGCTGTGAAATTTTTATTATTTATGAAAATAATTGAATTCCTAAAAAGAATGTTATTATTTACCAAAATAAATTGAATCCATGTAAAATTTTATACCTATTATTTATGAAAATACTTGAATTGTTGAAAAGAAATTTATAAAAAAAATCAAATGTTTGCTTAGAATTTTAACAAATTTTTTTTATAAATAATTGAATTATTTTGGAATATTTTATTAAAATAGTAAAAAATATTGAAAATCATTGAATTGAAGAAAATGTTTGATGATAATTGAAATTTTGTTAAGAATTTTATTAAAATGTCTGGAAATAAATGAATTTGGGAGAAGAATTTTATTATTTATAAAGATAATAATTGAAATCTTGACGAGGATTTTAAACAATTTTTCAAAAATAATTGAATTTTACTAAAGAATTTTATTATTTTTGAAAAAATTAAATTCTTGTGGAAATATTTGTAAATAATTAAATTCCTGTGAAAATTTTACTATTTAAGAAAATAATTCAATATTTGCGTAGAATTTTATGCAAATATTGTATAAATAATAAATTGAATTCGTTTGGGAAATTTTATAATAATAGTAGAAATTAAAAATCATTACATTGAGAAAATTTTTTGAAAATAATTGAAATTTTTACACGAATTTTAATCAAATTTTTTAATATAATTGAATTTTGGCGATGAATTTTGCTATTTATAAAGATAATTGAAATTTTGATAAGAATTTTCCTAAATACTTGAACATAATTGAATTTCATCGAAGAATTTTATTGCTTTCGAAAATAATTGAATTTTTTGCAATCATTTGTAACTTCTCAAAAATTCTCCAACTTGTATCGTACAATTTATGAACTTTTCTTGCATTTTCTTTGCTAACTACGAATCTAGATCATTTCGAGAATTACCAACAAAAATATTAGAAAATCTTTTTAAAATTTCCAGTGAAACCACGCAGCAAAACTTATGAGGTTAAAGAAAGAGTAATTATACCCTTTTTTTGATATTTTGAGATGAGAGAGAAGGGGTATTTTTGAAATGTTTATGATTTGAGAAGAATGCGAGTGGACATAAGTGCACAGCCCTAAAAATGTACAGGCGGAGTTGGGATAGAATCGCGGCATGCGACATGAAATGCGTGGCCTCCTCTATTTCCGTCGCGGTGGAATCCGCGTCGAATTCTATCATCCGCACCCCGGTTCGCCACGAGGCGTGCATCTCTTCATCAGCCACGCGGCCAATTAGTTCGGCAGACTGTCGTATCTTTTACTCTTCACACACACACACATACAAACACACTTCAGATCAAGTAGACCGTTATAATGTAACATTCAACTCAACAATACTAAATGCTTCTTGTTCTCATATTATTTTTCAGAAAAAAAAGAGTTTCAACTTTCTCGACCAAATAAATAGCAAACAATAGCAAATGAAATAGTGAACGCTTTAGAAATAATTATTATCTTATTATTTTGGGTCAGAACTGCTTTTTTCACAAATTTGCTTGTAGATTTCTCTATTATCGACTGAAATTTCCTTTTGTCGACTAATTTTTCCGAGAACTAGAAGCGATATAAACAAGATTTTTGCAGAACTCGTTTATTTCAGGTCTAATTTACATCCCACAACTATTTGCTATTCAAAATTGACCAGAAAATTTCAAAATAGATTTCTGAATTGCCAACAGAAGTAAATTATCGGTAACTTTTAATATTTTCCAAAAACTTTTTCTCTTTGAATTTTGTTAGAAAAAAAAGTCAAAGTCAAAGTCATTGTGATTTTTTAAACAGAGTTTTAATGAAAAAATCTACACCACCGTAAGGCACACTTTAAACTCATGACCATTTTATACACTTTGAACGATGGAAAAATTGTCACCATTTTTAGACACCCTTAATGCCGCAACTATTTCTTGCAAAATTCATCCACATTCAAGTTAGATTTCTAAATTATCGACTAACAAAGAGGTTTGTGGACAATTTTTTCCAAAAGATAGTCGTGGAATTTTCAGTATTTTCACTACTTTCGATTATTATATATGTAATTTACATGCCATAACTATTTGATACTGGAAATTAAGCAGAAATTTTCAAATTAGATTTCTGAATTACCGACCAAAAGTTCGCTTTCTCAACAATATTTCTCGAAAACTACAAGTGATTTTTCAAATTTTTTTTCCAGAATTCGCTTATTTAAGATCTAACTAATCTACATGCCACAACCACTAAACAATATTTTTTTTACAAAATTTATTCACTTTTGAGTTATATTTCTGAATTACCGACCAAAGTCTCGTTTTCTCGACAATATTTCCCGAAAACTACAAGTAATTTTTTTGATTTTTTTCCAGTATTCGCTTATTTAAGATCTAAACTACATGCCTCAACTATTCCTTTTTTAAATTCGACACAAAATTTTCGGTGGAACTTTTAAATTATCAGAAATAGTATTACCACAGTCGATAAATGAATTCATATTGAAATTCACATCAAGACGAATAGAAAAATAATTCCTTTTTTCTTGATAATGATGATGATAAGAGTGATAAGAATAATAATGATAAAACTTTAAATAGTAAAGAATTGCACAAATAATTTAAAACAGTTAAAAGTCTAAAATAGACCATAATGGTAAAGGAAATAAACTCTAAAATCCCCACATGAAATTCTCAACCAACTAAACCTATTTTCGCGCATTTTTCCCTCACGTACGATTTGACCTTTCTATTCTCTGAATTCTTCTAATGATCCAGAAGTTGTTGACATTTAGTTTTCTCTTTCTCTCATTGTCCAACTCCCATGAGAATACAGTTACAAAAAAAAGTGCATCCTTATTTTCTTTCAACAAAACATTTGCCAAACTCTTCTAACAAATACTTCCTCTTCAACTATAGCTAACTTTACAATTGAAAAATTCTACCAAATTCTCTTCCTAATTTCCAAACAAAATCAAATTTTTTTTCTTCACGAAGAAAAAAAAGAGGTGCGATAGAACAAAGAAATGTCGAATGAAACAAAAGTATATGGGTGGCGTGTGGTTCGTGACGTTGACGTCTACGAAGTAAAGGTTTTTGCAGCCTTCGGCTTTTACGGGATAATCATTGGGGGTCGTTGGGTGTTCTCCGTTCTGTGAGCACGAAAGAAGAGAGGTCGAAGGAAGCTATGCAAATTGGTTTGCGGTGTTCTTGGTCGGGAACCACCCGGGTCTTAGTGTGCACACTGCGCCTAACATGCTCGTGGCGGATCTCCCGGCGATTAAACTTTACCTTCAAACAGAAACGAGCGCGAATTCGATCATGGAGAAAGAGAGAGGGAATAAAAAAGAAGAAGGCAAAAAAAAAAAACAAATTCCGCTATCTGTCTCGCGGCGGCCTCTAATGGAAAAGGGTCGCAATAGTTTTCTGTCGTGGGCGCCACTACACCACAGTAACGGTTATTCTTACCGCACACACACATACAACGAAGCTTTCTCAGAATATGGTCTACCAGGAAGATTGTCAGAGGGTAACCTGGTCCTTATGTTGTCTCTTTTGATATTAACTTCAATCCTTAACCGCATTTACAACTCACGCGAGTACTCCACTTTTTTTTTCTTCCCCCGATCTAACGTTTCATTCTCCATCTGCTAGAAATTTGCCACATTTTTCACTTCTTCTTTTGCATTGCTGCACATTAAAAAAAAATTTAATTTTTATTTCAAAGAATCAATTACAATTTTGATTTTGAGACAATTAATTCCAATTTTTATTTGAAAGTAAAGTACATAATATGGTGAAAGAAAGAGGAAATTCCAGTCTCTGGCATAAAATTTTTCTGCTAATTCTCCGACGTCTATTACGTATATCCCAACATAGGGAAGAGTAACGAAAGACTTAGTGGGTATCGTTCCGAGTCGTCGACGCGCCAAATAGTCGTGGTACGTCTAATAGAAGATCTAAACAGAGCCTTTTAATACACCACATTCTGTTGACTTATTGGAGATTAAGCTATCCGAATACACCTCTATTTAAACCCTCATCCAAATTGTTAATCCTTTGACTCTAAGGTAATCGATGTTCTCCTTAATTACGCAGTCATTAGCCGCAAATATCACAGTGTCAAAATATATTCTATACAGAAAGGGTTGTCACAAAAATCTCATTTCACTTTTTCCCCACACTTTATTTTATTCTGATTACCAGACAGAATTTTTATTTTTTCTTTAACCTCGATAATAGTCTAGAAAATTTTTGCTCTTCATAAAATTCCATGATTTTTCTAATTTTTCCTTTTCCTAATTAATTGACAAATTAATTAATTGATAAATTCAGGGCTCGAACCAGTGAAAGTATTTAAAAGTACGGACTTTACGGACCAAAATAGAAAAATTACGGACCATTTACGGACCAATTACTGACAAAAATATAACCAGTCCGAGTCAAATTTTAATAAACTTAAAACTATATAAATTAAATTTGGCATAACTATAAAACATAAACATATCGATAACACCGAGTCTTCGACTCGGAGTGATCGATTTCTTCATCTTTTATAATAATTAAAGACTGAGTAATGAAATCATTATCAATTCAATTATTATTTTCAAAAATTTTTAACTAAAATTCTTCTTTAAATCGATTATTTTTAGTATAGTTTTCGTAAAAGTTCTTTGACGATTATCAAATCCATTTGTTTACAATAATCAATTTTACGAAATTTCAATTATTCGTAAATTCTTCAATTAAATATATATTATATTAGAAAATAACAACTTCAAATATAACGTAAAACTAATTCAATTAAACTTTTTCAAAAAAATTAATTTCAATATTCAATTATTTCTAAAAGTTCACGCTTTATTGCTTGTAATATTCAATTATAATCTAAAATTTTAACTAAATTCATTTTTATGAAATGAAAATCAATTTTTATTAGAAAATTCTACTAGAATTCAATTATTTAAATACAAAAATAAATAATTTATTGAATAATTGAATGTTTCAAAATTCAATTCACATAAAGAATTTTATCAACAAATTTTTAAATAATTGTATTCTTTCGACGAATTTTAATAAATTTTTTAAGAATAATTACATTTTTCGAGAAATTCGATTAAAATTGTATTAATAAAAATAATTAAAATTCTGCGATGAATTTTTATGAAAATAATTGAATCCCTGAAACGAATTTTAATTTCTATGAACACAATGGAATTATTGCGAAGAATTAAATAAAAAAAAACTTTTTAATATTTAAAAAAAAATTATCCAAATTCTTTTTTGAATAATTAAAATCCTGTGAAAATTTTACTATTTATGAAAATAATTTAATATTTGCGTAGAATTTTATGTAAATTTTTTATAAATAATTGAATTCGTTTGGGAAATTTTATGAAAATAGTACCTAGATATTAAAAATCATTAAATTGAGGAAAATTTTTGAAAATAATAAATTGAAATTTTAACATGAATTTTAATCAAATATTTTAATATAATTGAATTCTTGTGAAGAAATTTATAAAAGAAATTCTCATTAAGAATTTTTCAACAAAATTTTTAAATAATTGAATTCTTTGGACGAATTTTAATAAAATTTTTAGGAATAATTACATTTTTCAAGAAATTTGATTAAAATTGTATTAAAAATAATTGAAATTCAGCGATGAGTTTTATTATTTGTGAAAATAACTGAATCCCTAAAAAGAATTTTTGCGAAGAATATTATTACTCTTGAAAATAATTGAATTTCTAGAATAATTTGTAACTTTTCTAAAATTAAATTTCTTTTTCGTGTTTTTAACTAAAATTCTTCTATAAACGCATTATTTTTGATAATTTTTTCAAAAGTTCTTTGAGAATTTTCAAAATCAATTGCTTACAATTCAATTTTACAAAATTTCAATTATTCGTAAATTCTTCAATTAAATATATATTAGAAAATAAAAAACCGCTGCCAAGTTGTATATGTTATAGTTAAAGTCCGAAATCCGTTAATGTAGAGATTAACTAGTTAATCTGCGGATTCCCTAAGATTCACAGTTAAAGTGAGAAATTCGGACATTAACTAGGTAATGCTAACATTGACGAGAATCAAACCGTTAAAGTGCGAAAAGATCTCGATTTCGTGAAATTCGAGACTCTGTCTATCAATTTAGAAAGAGACAAAGTAAGTAGGGGAGACTAGGTGCGAAGAGGATTTAAACCGACCAAAAAAAGTAAAGAAACTCCAAACTACAAATCGGGGATAATAAATTTTTCCATCCTTGCGCCGCGTTTGAATTTACAAAACTCAACATTCTGTATGTTTTGGCTTTTCGTAACTGCAAGAGTTGAAAGTTGTGGAAGCTGGGTGATTAATAGAAGTAATATTTTGACTGAACGTCGAGAATTGTTTACCGATCGACGAAGATCTCTGGCATGACATATAAAGTGGCCATTACATTTCAAACCGACAATTTACGATTCTCACTGTCGCGCCGTTTCTATTTATAATAAAGCTATGTGGTAAATGCATACAACTCGATCGTTTCGTACCTGAAGATTAGCGCACGTTCTTTTTATTATTTTTCTTTACATTCTAAAGTAAATACCAAACAGCAGAAATGCAGAATTTCATTTCTTGCTTCCGTTCGACGAAAAAAGAAACCAAAAAAAAATGATGAGCGCAGTAATATAGCAGTAAATTTTTCGAATATATTTTTCATTTTTTAACCAATATATTAAACTTATCAAAATTTATCATTAAATGTACATATATATTTAATTATTTATCTGACGATTGATTAATAACTTCGACTCTAATCTACATCCGGTTGCAATTATATATATTGGCAAAAACGACAAAATACTTTGAACATCGATTAAAAATGCCATCCTTCGAACTACCATCGATTTTCACTATCATAACTAGCGTCGTTTATAACTATCATCAAATTAAAACAAAATTAAACAAAATGATCGTTTAAAATTATTTATTAATATAGATTAATAATAAATATTTTTATACAAGAAATAATTAATAAAGAACTATTATAAAAAGTATATATATAAATATATTAAAAAAATAAAACCACAAAATTATTCTCAAAAATTGTTATCAAATTCATTCAAACGATTCAATTATTTTCAAAAATTTTAGATAATAATATTGAATATTAGAATTATTAATAAAATTTTCTAGTGAAATAATTTTCTAATAAAAAAATTAATAAATAATTGATTAAAAAAATAATACAAAAAATAATAAATAAATCCAAAAAAAATTAAAAAATTGTTATAAAATACAAGAAATAAAATTATATTAGGTATAATTTTTCTTTTATTAAAATTGTATTATTAATTTATTATTAAATAAATAATTATAATTTAAGATTTTATTATCTCCTTTTTTCAATTAATACCAATTTAAATGGCAATTATAGAACAAATAATATACACTCTTCTACACTTTTAAATGTATGGAAACTGGCTTCGAATAGGTGTACAAGGAATTTCAATTCAAAAGACATTAGGAGTGCAAATCTTCGTTAACGGTGAATGAATTTTTTTTTTCTCTTTTTTTTGTAAAAAAGAATTTTTATGATTTTACCGTTGGACTATAGCTCCCCTTTTTTGGATCAAGTTAAAAAATTTTCTTTCAGTTCATTTGCGAACGCTTTTAATACCTTTACAAATTACATATAGGCCTTAAAACTTGTACCTTCAACTCCAAAGAGATAACGTATTGTTTCTCTTTTAAGGAAGTACACACTGAAATTGTAGAAGGAAACAAATAGTAATTACCCCAGTTTCAATTTTTAATGAATATCCCCCTATTAATTCTACAGTTAACTGTAATAAAATATTATGCTGCAAATTATTTATATACTTATTGAGAAATTATATATTCACCATTAACGGATTTTATTTCAACAACGAAAATGTCTTTAAAAAAAATTTGCTGCAAAATTGCATAAAAAAAATTATTTTTTTCAATTTTGTTACGAAAACTATTACAAAAAAATAAATACTAAGACAGAAAAAAAATAATTTACATTTAACCAGAAATTAATTTTGTTAATTCTAAATGAACTTTTTCTGATAAAAATAAGTTCTGAAAAAATTAATTAAAAAATTAAATAAAAATAAATTTTATTAATTATTCTAAATTAACTTTCATTCTGACTCAATTTAGTTCAATAATTTTTCTTAATTTTATTAATAATTTAACTAATTTAAAATTTATTCAATTAATTTTCGTTCCGATTGAATACAGTTTTATTAATATAATTAATTTTAATAATATAGTTAAATTAATTTTGATAATAATAAAATTAATTTTGATAATATTTAAAATAATTTAATTAATTATTTCTAATGGCTTTAACGAATTTAAAAAAAAGATTAAATTATTCTATGAAATTAATAGATTTGTTTACGATTTAATAATGTCAGAACATTATCAAGCGCATGCAGAAAGATGATATCACAATTAGTAATCACCTGCCAGGTGAATCATTCATAAATGCATTTCAAGAAACGCTTGGCATGCGAATTTCATATCTACTAATCAAACTTGAGTAAATAGATTCAATTTTTAATGTTAATCAGCCATTTGATTTATTATTCAGAAACAAAATTATTTACTCAAGTATTGTATACAATATGCCAAAATATTTACTGAAATGACAATTTTCTTTTAATAAAGTTGATAAAAAAAATTCAGAATTAAAGTTGATGAAAACAATTTACAAAAAAAAATAAAAAACTAGAAAAAAGGAAGAAAAAATTAGAATTAAATATAAAAAAAAATATACAAAGTTTCTAAAAAATTATATTCGTTTTAAAAATACCTATCCAAAACAGAATTCTGTTCCTCATTCCTTAAAAATTTTAATTAAAATACAAATCCCGAATAATTCAATTTTTTTTACAAAAATCATTTAGAGGAATTTTTTCTTTCTGTTGACAAAATAGAAAAATGGAAAATTGAAACGAAAGGAAGAGTTTAATCCAGACTCAAGGCTTGAAACTCATTAGCGGTTTCTTGGCCACCTCCGACTTGTCAGCAGGTCTGCTGTCTCGACTACCGCCGCCTTTTATACTTTAAGTGCCGGATTCCTCATTGAAAATACCTATTTCTCAAAATACCTCTCATCATCTTGTCTATTTATTTGCACATTCCCGAAAATCTCGCCATTAGCCCGAAAGGTTTGTCGACCTTGGCTTTTAAATTTAACCCTACTAAAATTATTACCTACATACATTCATCAGAATTAAGTATGTATCTCAAAATAAAAAAAAAAAATAAAAAAAATTTAATCAAATAATTATTATAATACACTGCAAAAAAAATAATTTGACTCAAGTAACTAGAATTTTTAACTAAAATTCTTCTTTAAATAAATTAAATTCAATAATTTTTGAAAAAGTTCTCTGAGAATTTTGAAATTCATTTGTCATACAATTCAATTTTATGAAATTTCGATTATTCGGAAATTCTTCAATTAAATATATATTAGAAAATAAGAACTTCAAATAATTTCAAAAAAAAATTTAATTCAACTTTTTCAAAAAAATTATTTCTACATAATTGTTAGTTAAAAATATGAAAAATTCAAATTTTCAAATATTTTAATTTGGAATCTTTTCGAAATTCAATTATTTCTTCATGTTTTATAATAATGAAAGATGACCAAGTGATAAAATCATTATCAATTAAATTATTATTTTCAAGATTTTGTAACTAAAATTCATCTTTAAATCGATTATTATTAATAATTTTCGAAAAAGTTTTTTGACAATTTTCAAATCCATTTGTTTACAATATTAAATTTTACGAAATTTCAATTATTCGCAAATTCTTCAATTAAATATATATTAGAAAATAAAAACTTCAAATAATATAAAACAAATTCAATTAAACTTTTTCAAAAAAATTTATTTCAAAATTCAATTATTTCTAAAATTCCACACCATAATGCTATTATTTAAATACAAAAATAAATAATTTATTAAATAATTGAATGTTTCTTAAAATTCAATTCCCATTCTGCACGAGTTTTATTATTTCTGAAAATAATTGAATCCCTAAATTTTATTTTCGTGTTTTTAACTAAAATTCTTCTATAAATACATTATTTTTCATAATTTTTGAAAAAGTTCTTTTAGAATTTTCAAATTTATTTATTTACAATTCAATTTTACAAATTTTCAATTATTCGTAAATTCTTCAATAATTAAATATTATATTAGAAAATAAAAACTTTAAATAATTTTCAAGAAAAAAACGCAATTAAACTTTCTCAAAAGAAATTAATTCCACAGAATTGTTAGTTAAAAATATGAAAAATTCAGATTTTCAAATATTCTAATTTGAAACCTTTTTAAAATTCAATTATTTCTAAAAATTCACCCTATATTATGCTTTTAATATTCAATTATTATCTAAAATTTTAACTAAAAATTCATTTTTAAATCAAATTTTATTAGAAAATTCTACTACAATTCAATTATTTAAATAAAAAAAAACAATTTATTGAATAATTGCATGTTTCTTAAAATTGAATTCTCATAAAGAATTTTATCAATAAATTTTTAAATAATTGAATTCTTTCCAAGAATTTCATTATGAAAAGAACAATTACATTTTTCGAGGAATTCGATTAAAGTTGTATTAAAAATAATTGAAATTGTGCGATGAATTTTGTTATAAAAATAATAATTAAAGGTTTACGTAGAATTTTACTTTTTTTTTTAAAGAATTGAATTCGTTTGGGAAATTTTATAATAATAGTAGATATTAAAAATTATTAAATTGAAAAAAATTTTTGAAAATAATAGAAATTCTTACATTAATTTTAATCAAATTTTTTAACATAATTGAATTTTGGCAAAGAATTTTACTATTTATATATATAGTAATTGAAGGTACTCTTGAAGAGGAATTTTTTAAGGTATTGGAAAATAATTAAATTTTATAAAAGAATTTTATTACTTTTGAAAGTATTTGAAGTTTTTTGCAATGAATATTGTTGTTTATAAACATTATTGAATTTTGCCAAGAATTTTAATAAAATTTTTGTAAATAATTGAAGATTGGCGAAGAATTTTGCTATTTATAAAGATAATAATTAGAATTTAGACGAGGATTTTTAAAAATCTTTGGGTATAATTGAATTTTACTAAAGGATTTTTATACTTTTGAAAATAATTGAATTCTTTATTTAATATTATTGAATTTATCACTTGGTGAAATTATATTAATATATATAAGAAGTTATCAATCCTCCAAGTCAATCAATTCATGAAATTTTCTTTCGATTCCGTGTATAATATGTAACAAATAATTAAATTTTTAAATAATTATATTTATCAGAAAATCGCTCTCCTTGCGATTGTTTTTGTCGGTGGAACGATTTGAAATGAAATGCCTCATATATTAGAAAATAAAACATCAAATAATTTCAAAAAAATTTCAATTAAACTTTTTCAAAAAATAATTATTTCTACAGAATTGTTAGTTAAAAGTATAAAAAATTCAAATTTTGAAAAATTTTTATTTGAAACCTTTACAAAATTCAATTATGTCTAAAAATTCATTCTACAATGTATTTCATATTCAATTATTATCTAAAATTTTAAATGAAATTTAATTTAAATCAATTTTTTTTTAAATTCTACAAAAATTCAATTATATAAATACAAAAATAAATAATTTATTGAATAATTGAATGTTTCTTAAAATTAAATTCCCATAAATAATTTTTTCAACAAATTTTTAAATAATTGAATTCTTTCGACAAATTTTAGTAAAATTTTTAAGAACAATTACATTTTACGAGAAATTCGATTAAAATTGTAATAAAAATAATTGAAATTCTGCGATGAATTTTGTTATTTATAAAGGTAATTAAATGATTGCAAAGAATTTAATAAAAAAAATGTTAAATACCTAATAGATGTTTTTTGAAGAAATTAATGCAAATTCTATTTCAAATAACTGAATTCCTATAAAAATTTTACTATTTATGAAAATAATTCAACATTTGCGTAGAATTTTATCAAAATTTTCTATAAATAATTGAATTTGTTCAGAAAATTTTATCCTCGATTTTATCAAAATAGTACCTAGATATTAAAAATCATTTAATTGAGAAAAATGTTTGAAAACAATTGAAATTTTAACAAGAATTTTAATAAATTTTTTTTAAATAATTGAATTTATTAATTAATTTATTTATTTAATTGAAATCTTTACGAGAATTTTTTAAAGATTTTTGAAAAGAATTGAAATTTACCAACGAATTTTATTACATTTGAAAATAATTGAATTCTTGTAATGAATATTGCTATTTATGAAAATAATTGCAATTTTGACGAGAATTTTTTTAAAATTTTGAACATAATTGAATTTCTCAAAAATTCAATTTTTTTTGTTTTTTCTAAACTAAAATTTTTTTATAAATCCATTACTTTTAATAATTAATTATAGGGGAACATAGTCGAGGTCGGCCCACTTTTTGACTTTTGTTTATAACTTTTTTTAAAAAATGAATTTGGACAATTGAAGTATATGGTTGGAAAGTCCTGTTTAATAGGAACATCTTTTCTGTACAAAGTAAATTGATTAGTTTTAAAATGAAAAAGTTATAAAGATTTAAAAAAAAAAAATTTTTAGTCCAGGTTTACAGCTTGTAACTTAATGAAATAACAAAATAATAACAATAAACAATATAAAAAAATAAATATAAATAAAAAAAAATTTTGCACTGAAATATTAATAAAACTAAATAAAAATAATAATAAGATGATTAATTATATTATGAGTTATACAGAATTGCAGTTTTTGCAAATGAAGTAGCTCATCCTCATCTTTGCGCATTTTAAACACATAGTGGCCGACCTTGACAGTAAGTAACATTACCGAATTGTTGTAACCATAACGAAATACGCTTCGGGATTCGATTTTTCACTTTGATTTTCTTTCAACCATGTACAAAACTTTTTTTTGAGCTTTTTTTGTACCGACGTCACAGAAAACACAATTTTCGATTCTCCGAAAATGTAATTAAATAAAAAGTTAGGTTTCACTAAGAGAAGCTTCGACAAGTATGCGCGTAGGTGGCGCTAGTGAACTTGACAAAAAAACGCGAGTGGCCTACCTAGACAGTGGTCCAACCTCGACGATACTCCCCTATTATAAAAAATGTAACTAAGTTCAGATGAATTTAAATTATTAAAATTTTACAAAAATCTAAATTTCTTGAAAATTTTTAATTAAATTCATTAAAAATTGAAATTTTATAAAATTTCAATTCTGTATTTGAAGCAAATACAATTTAATTTATTTGAATAAAAATTATTTAATACAAGTAAATTCAGAATTTAAAGCAACTACCATTTAATAAAAATTCTGAGATTAAAAAAAATATTTACTTGATAATAGACAAGTAATCGATTACTTGAATCAAATAAATTTTTTTGTCAGTGTAATTCATTGGAAAATTATTTATTTGTATTAGAGATTTGTATTATTAATTTACATAATTTAATTCCGTCATTTATTTGTATTATTTATATAATAATTAGTGAAGTATTCAGGAATATTAGAGAAGTGAGGAATTAATATTATAAATCAGTTAAATTTTAATTGACACGAAACAAATTCAAATGATAAATGAGCGATAGTTTATGTATATTTTTTCTTGATAATTGTCGTGTACCTACTTTCTAATCATTAGAAACATTAGACGGCGGCATGACGAAGAAAAAGATCGAAAAAAAAGGAAGAAAAAAACTGTCAAAGGATCTCTCAAGGATGTTTCTGCGGTTATATGAACTCTTTTATCTCGTTTCCTGCAGTAAATGGACGGACAAGTCTGTTTGTTTCCGCGGTTGAGCAATTAGTCATGGAATATTCAACTCGTCTGCACTTAGTTAATCATGCGTGCGATAGAGAAGATTAGAAACGATTTTGCAAACTCTTTTGCACTTTATTAAAACCGACTTCATATTCTGTTTATATTTCACTGTTTTTTATACCACGCACATCAATTTTTAAAAATATTACCCAATCACCAAACTCGATATTAATAACAATAAAAATAGATAACAAAATAAATAAATAAAAATAAATCAGGAAAATAAATGAAAATAACGAAAATACTTTCTCACGTGATAAGAATGTAATGAAAAAGAAAAATAAATAAAACTGAATAAAAAACGAAAAAGGGGGGAAAATTTATCTAAACGAGACTAAACTATATACGAATAATAATAAAAAAAGGAGAAATATCAGGAAAGATTTATCTAAACGTCATTAAACTATTTATAATTATAAAAAACCGAGAAAAAATTTATCTTAAACGAGCTAAAAATTTATTATAAATTATATAAGAATCGCATATCTCAGACAAGATGTAAATTAACTAACGCCCTTTTCGCAAAAGTAACAAACATTTCCATTCCATTTTTTTTTCTCTACACTCATTTTAATTACCACATTTAATTGATTTGTTTAGAGTTTTGTATTAATTAGCATAATATGTATAAGTATAGGAATTTTCAAGAAATTTTACATAAACTAGAGACCCAACACACTAATTGTTATGAAATTTGTGTAAAACTGTGCGAAGTTATGATTGCAAAAAAAATTCCAAACTGTCGGATAAATTATTTATGAATAATTTATGAATTTCTAGCATATATATATATATATATATATATATATATATAGAGGAACATGTAAAGTGTAACAACATAAATAAGTATGCAAAAGGTTTTTTTTCCTCTCCTTTTTTCTATTTTTCTTTTGCAGAAAAACTTTTTTAAAGTGAATATAGTGAAGGTCATCCTTTCGCTGCCGTCACGCCTTACTATCTAATTCATCTAACAGCATATATACGTATATATACGTATATAACTGAGGTGCTTCGCACGACAGAACTATGTATAAAGAAATACAATTTCCTATACACAATTCTTGTTTCTTGTAAACATTCTAGTATTTTCTTCGATAAATCTTGTCAGTTTACAGAAAACAAAAAAAAATTCTATTTGTCCTATTCGTATTTTAGACACATTTTAAAGATATTACAAATTTTATTTCTCGCTGAATAAAAAATATTTTTAAAAAAACAATTATATTACGTTTATTTTAAATGTTAGACAGAAATATGGAAATATTTAACTCTCGCGGGAATCGAACTCGGAATATAAGGAACACTGTAGTAGGACCAATGCACTAACCACTAAGCTATTAATTATAACAAGATATTCGCGCTGGATAATTAATTTTTAGAAAGTAGCAAAAAGTACCTTTACGACTGAAAAATGTAGTAAAAAGTAAATTTTGAAAAATTACATTTGACTACCAAGAAAAACTCGTTTTAATTGATTATTTAACAAAAATTACAAAAATTCCATTCTGTATCTCCTTGATTTCCAAAGTATTCAACTTTTTTTCTTATTCTGCTAACTTTAATTCTAAATTTTTCTAACATTTCAGTTAGAATTTTCCAAATTTTTAGTTACAATTTTTCAAAAATTGATATTTAACAATAATTTTTAAAAGTAAAAAAATAAAATTTTTTATAATATAAAATTTATTTCAATTAAATTTGTCAAAGTTTTTAATTAATTGGAAATTAATTAAATTAATTAATTTTTAATTCAATTTTTTAAAATTATTTACGAGAATTTAACTATAAAAAAAAATTATTTGAATTATAATTTTACAAAAAACTAATTTTAAACAATTTTAATGTAAAACCATTTTCAAATTTAACTATTTCTAGAAATTACAATTATAATTCTTCAAAAATTCAATGATGTTTTTTCAATTTTTAAATAAAAATTATTTAATCCTACTTTATTATTTTTTTAGGAAAATAATAGTAATTTAATGTATTTTTAAAATATATTTAAATATTATTACAGTTTTACAAAAATTAAAGTTTTTAAAGATTTTAAATTAAAAATCTATTGAAATTTAATTAATTCTTAAAAATTCATATTATAACGCTTTTAATAAACAATTATTATCTAAAAATTGAAATTCATTTTCTTATCAATTAGAAAATTCAACAAGAATTCAATTATTTAATTGGGAGCGTTCACAAATGATGTCACGCAATTTTTGGAATTTTCGACCCCCCCCCTGTCACGCAATTTTTGAAATTTCACATGAGAAAAATACATTGTGTCACGTTTAGTAAGACCGAGGGGGGTCTTACTAAACGTGACCCTACCCCTAAAAGCGTGACATCATTTCTGAACGCTCCCATTACAAAAATAAATAAATAATAGAATAATTAATATCTACATTATTTGTTAAAATTCAATTCTTATAAAGAATTTTATCCAAAGGTTTGAAAATAATTCAATTCTTACAGAGGATTTTAATTTTTAATAAAATTTTCAAGAATAATTGAATTTTTTGATAAATTCATTTAAAATTGTATTAAAAATAATTGAAATTGTGAGAAAAATTTTATTATTTGTAAAAATAATTCAAATCTTTTGAATAATTTTTATTAAAAATTTTTAAAATGATTGGATTCTTTCGATAAATTTAATTACAATGGTATTAAAAATTATTTTATTTTATTTATTTATTTATACACTCGTCTTTTGCCTTAATCTAGCGTTACAAGTGTCCCCGTGGAATTTCTTGCGAAGAATTTTTATTAAAATTTGTAATAATCATTGAAATCTTTCGAAGAATTTTAATATAATTTAAAAAAATAGTTGTATTTTTGGAGAAATTTATTTAAACTTATATTAATAATAACTGAAATTCTGCAATGAATTTTGTTATTTATAAAAATAATTGAATTTTTAAAATTAATTTTATAAGAATTTTTAGAATAATTTAATTCCTGTGAAAAATTTTATTATTTGTGAAAATAATTGTATTTTTTAAAATAATTTTTTACTAAACATTTTGAAAATAATTAAATTTCTGCGAAGAATTTTACTATTTTTGAAATAATTGAATTGTTGCGAAAAATTGTGCTAAAATTTTTGAAAATAATTGAATTCTTTACAAGAGTTTAATTACCTACAATTTTTTGAATAATTGATTCTAAGAATTTTATTAAAATTTTCGAATATAATTTAAATTTAATTAAAAAATAAATAAGTTAAATAAATGTAATTAATTACAATATTTAACACTATTAATTTTAATTTAATTTTTACCTTTTTCCAAAAATTTGAATTAATTTTCATAAGAACAATCAAAATTAATGGATCTTTTGATGCTATAATATCAACACTCGCTACAAAAAATTGAAACAAAAAAAACAATCTTTTATAATATGGTATGTTTAACACATTTTATAATCTCGTTTTTTACTCGCTCCCGTGTAGAAATCACCATGCTATGCCTAAAATGATTATTGGCCCTAGCTTGGACCTAACTTGGCAACCCCTTTTTATATATCCTAGGCTGGTCCTAACTTGGTACTAGCTAGGAGATCCAGTTATGACTTAGAAAAATTTTTAGGAAAATAAAGTGTCATAATTGATACATGAAAAACATGTAAAAATTGATAAATATTCTCAATTAATATTTATAAAATTAATTGATAATCATATTTGTTTAAACAATTTATTGTTTGACATAAATCAGAAAATTATACAAATACTATAAAATAAAGTTAATTTATTAATTTATTAATTCAGCAGTTGTTTAAACAAATAATTGTTATTTACTAACTTTTTACACAATCAACCTAGAAACTAGCAGTTTTTTCTAATTTTGCAATAAGTAAATACTCAGATTAGTTAATTGCAAAATTTTAAAAGACTACAAGTGTCTAGACGCTTTATTGTCTTAAGAATTAATAAGTAACAACAATTTTTTGTTTAAACAAATGCTGAATTGTTAAAATTATAAATTATCTTCATATTTCACTACTCAAGTGTAATAATCGCGAAGTTATATAGATAAAAAACTGCAAATTTTTAAGTAATTTGTTACAAAAGTTAATAAAACAGCAAAATTTATTTATTTAAACAGATACAGACTGCAATATAATTATCATTAGTAAAATATATTTCTAATTTCGTTCGCTGATTTTCAGTTTCGTTTAAGTTGGTGCTAAACACTAAGAGATATTGCAATTCGAATGTGGGCTGACCCACCCAGGTCCAACCCAGGACCTACCTGGGCTTCCTAGTTTCATTAGTAAAAATTTCTAAGTCCAAGTCTAAAAAATTTTTTGCAACAAAAAATTAATGCTTAAAATGATTTAGAATAATGAAAAACGTGTTTTTAACATAAATTTTTTTTACATTTTTTTAAAAAGTGGATCACCCGCTTAATTAATTAGGAAAAATTTCCAAGTCCAAAAGACGAATATTTTTTTTAGACCAAGAAATTAATGTTGAAAATGATTGAGAACAATGAAAAACCTGTTTTTAACGAAAATGTACAGATATTTTTTTTCTTGATATAATATAAAAATATTAATTTTTGAATTTTTATATTTTGATATTATTTTATTATTATTGTTGTTGTTAAACTATTTTTTTATTTATTATCGTGTATTAGTGTCAATAATTACTATATTGAATCATCAAAAGCAAGTTCACAAGTCACTGACAATAAAAATTTTGATCTCAACTAGTTTCATTAGCATAGTGGTTAGGGCGTTAGTCTCGTAGTCCGTAGGTCGTAGGTTCGATTCCCGCGTGCGTTAGATTTTATTTACTTCTTAGGTTTGCGTTTATTCCGATTTTTCTGCGTTGTATTCGTATAAGTAAGCAATTTAATGATTATATATACTGTAAAATAATTTAATTAACAAGTTTCTAATTTTTTTTATAATTTTTAATGTATATATTAGAGGAATATATATTAATCTCTACATATACTAATATTATTTATGAATTCGCTTTTGGTCATCACTTAATTAAAAAAAATTATAATTAATTAAAACTAATACTTATTATTAATAATTTAGGTTATTTCTTTAACAAATATTATTAACTAATTAAAATTATAATGAAATAGAAAATACTGTCTGAGATGGTCCTTTCTAGGTCCTAAAATGGACCCATAAACTGGTCCTAACTAGGCTCCCAAGTTAGGACCAGACTAGAATCGCATCACCACCCATTGTTGGTCCAACCTACACTGCCAACCTAGGACCAAGCTATTAACAGGGCAAAATAGGTAGGACCTGGCTAGGACCAATTTTCATTTTCCACACGGGCTGTATGTATAATTTAGTCATTAAAATTTAACTCAATTTACCTTGTCGAATATTGTGTCTTAATGAGATAATGGGAATTCATCGCTCGAATTTTAATTATAATAACGAGTGAAACTTGTATTTATAAATTTATTCCAGATATATTCAACACATATCTTTTTCAGTTATTTTTTTTCTCCAAATTGTGCTCATCGCGATATTATCGTGAAAGTTGGTGCGAATTAGGTCTGATGTTCGAAACATTAATAAGAAGATGTTAAACAATGCACGACTTGGTTCAATTATAATTAATTATAAGCGCAAGGTAGTTTGTCTACAATGGCCGTGACGGTATCAGTTACAGATCCTGCTGTCGTTAACGCTAATGCGCGAACGTGTTAGGTATACCTTTCTAAAGTGCCATACAATCTAAAAAAAATGGACCGCTATTTTCACTTGTGCAGAATAGAGAGAGAGAGAGAGGAATCATTTTAAGAATCACGACAAACAATCTATTCCAATCGTTAATTAATTTCAATTAATTGATTGGTCTTTCCTTCAGAAAAATGCCTCTTCTATTGGCAATTGAAACTATATTATTGTTCTTTTTCAAACTTTTATGAATTTAAATTTAAAAAAAGTATTAATTGGATTTTAATCAATATTTTGGTGATTTTAATTTAAAATTATAATAATTATAATATATTCTGACATAGGAAATTCAGGGAAAAGTCAGGAATTTTTATTAAAAGTTCTGAAAAAATTAAATTTTTAGAATTTGTAAGAAAATTCTTAATTTTTGTGTCTTTTTTGTTTGACTCATAAACTATAAAATTACCACGAATTCTAATACAAAACCTTCAATTTTTTCAATTTCTGACAAAAAAATTTTATTTCAAATAATAAATTCAATTTTAAAAGAGTTGCGTTTACAATTTTCATAAATAAATGAACTTCAAACGGTTTAAATTTTAAATTTTATAATATTTTAATGTTGAATGAATTTAATTAGAAATTTTACTGAACCCAATGGGAAATTTACAACTGGCGTAGTACTGCGCCAGCACTGGCAGCACTGGCGGCAAGGCTGAGAGCCAGCACTGGCATGGCACTGGGATGATAACGCCGTCTGGCGCTGCCAAAGTACTGTCTGTCAGTGCTGCCAGGCAGCGCTGGCGCAGCACTGGATCAGTGCTGGCTGAGAATATTGCCGCAATAAATGCTGTATTGTTATTAATTAGTCGTAAATTAATAATTATAAATAATTTAACAACTAAATGGTAAATAATATTAATAAATATTTATTATTCATAAAATATTTCTCTTCTCAAAGAAATTGTATTAAAGATGGAGACTAACAATGGATATAGTAAATAAAGTAGAAAAAAATTGTTTATAACATCTAAAAATTAAATAATAAACAATTACAGTAAGTGTGCATTAGATTTTCATATTTTAGTACCTAACAAATGGAATCTAGAAATATCGCAAACCTATGAAAATAAACAAAATTGCTGACGAGGGGAATCGAACCTACGACCTACGGACTAACAGACTAACGCTCTAACCACTATGCTAACGACACATGTGTACAGTAAAGTATTAATATCTCAGTATCATTCAGACATATAATTATTGAGTCAAAGATGAGAAAAAAATAGGGATACGTTAGAAATAATAAATTGAAATAAATTTTTAATAATGAAATTACTTTACTTATTGCATTTAACATTTTACGTAATTCTTAAATTACGTGGTAATTTTTTAATAATTTTTTATTCATAGTAAGAAGTATAATAGTATTTTAATAGGAACCAAATTATTATTGAGATTAAAGTTTAAATTTTGTTTATAATTTTAATTTGTTTAAATAATTTATTATTTACAAAATTAGACTATTGTGTTAAATTGTTATTATTAAATTTAATAAGAATAAAAAATGAACAACTGAAAAGTAAAATATTAATTTTTTTCAATAAATTTATATTTATAAACATTCATAAACTTTTTTTATAATTTTTTTCAAGTTTATGTCAAAAAAGCAACGTTGGCAAAGAGCGTTGTGAACAATTTTTCTATACTCAGCCATCACTTGCCGCCGTGGCTTGTCCAAGCTTTGGCGAAACAAAAATTCTGTACTGCGCCAGCACTGATTGTCGAGGCTCGGCTAGACTACGCCGAACAATCGTCTGAGTACTAAGCCAGTGGTGAACATCGGCACTACACTGGCATTTCCCATTGGGAACTTAGATTTTTGAAAAATTTCAATAATTCAAAATCTTCTAAAATTAGTTAAATTTGTCAATATAAATATTTAATCAATTATTAAAAATAATGGATTTATAGAAGAATTTTAGTTAAAAACACTAAAAAATTGAATTTTAAAGAAGTTACAAATGATTGCAGAAATTCAATTATTTTCAAAAGTAATAAAATTCTAATCAAAAAATTCAATTATGTTCAAAATTTACAAAAAAAATCTCGACAAAATCTCAATTATTATCTTTATAAATAAAAAAATTCTTCTTCAAAATGCAATTATTTTCAAAAATTTTAATAAAATTCTTGTCAAAATTTTAATTATTTTCAAAAAATTTCCTCATTTCAATGATTTTCAATATCTACTACCTATTTTAATAAAATTACCCAAAAGAATTTAATTATTTGAAAACAATTTTAATACAATTGTACGCAAACAATTCATTATTTTCATAAACAATAAAAATTTCACAGGAATTCAAATATTTACAAATTTTTTATAAGTTTCTTCTCAATAATTGAATTATTTTCAGAAATAATAAAACTCATCGCAGAATTTCAATTATTTTTAATACAATTTTAATCCAATCTCTTGAAAAATGTAACTACTCTAAAGAATTTTATTCAAATTCGTCGAAAGAATTCAATTATTTAAAAATTTGTTGATAAAATTCTTTATGAGAATTAAATTTTAACAAACATTTAATTGAATTCTCGTAGAATTTTCTAATAAAAATGGATTTGAAAATGAATTTTAGATAATAACAAAATATGAAAATAATTTTTAAGAAGTTACAGTAAGAATATTCTTATAATATAAAATAATGATTTTAACACTCGATTTGCATAATAATTTAGATCAGTCAAACGAAATTTGTTATAGAAAAAAGCATATAACAAACGAAGTGGGTATATTTTTTATTTGTTAATCATAATTTTTAAAAAATTTTCTAATTGTAATATTATTTTATTATAAATCATGAAAAAATACCTGAATATTTTCGATTTGACAAACAATATTTTTTAAAGAAAAAAAAACAAAAGCATACACAGAAACTAACTTCAAACTGCGGACAGAATGAATGAAAGAATATGGAGATTAATATAGTTCATTTTTATTTCTATTAGTTAAAATTAAGAATTTTAATTTTGTAATAAATTACTAATAATATCAAGAAGTTATTATATAATTGCAAGAAGTTATTATATAATAACAATAAGTTTCTAAATAAAGCACAAAAATAAAACAACTGAAAAATAAAATTTGAAAACAACATAGTGACAAGAAAATAAATTTTCAAAAAAGAATTCTATACTTAATAAGATATTACAGTGTCAATCCAGTGACTATGATGTTACTCCAGTAACTTTAATGTCACTCCTTGTGATACCACTCTTTGCGATACAATTTTTTGTGATACCACTCTTTATGATACCATTTTTTGTGATACCACTCTTTGTGATACCACTCTTTGCGATACAATTTTTTGTGATACCATTCTTTGTGATTTTATTCATTTTTTGTGATACCATTTTTTGTAATACCACTCTTTGTGATACCATATTTTGTGATACGTGATACCATTCTTCGTGATATCATTCCAGTCACTGTGACATGACTCCGATGATTATTTTCCGAGCACAAGTAGTGCGCCTGCATTTTTGTTCGCTCGCGATTTCATACATTCCGAAAAATACCGATTTCCCTACCTAAATCCAAATTCAAATCGAAAAAAAATTGTCACCATTCAACTAAAAAAAGTTATTCCTACCTACCCGATTTTTACGCAACGGATTATTTAAATTCAAACCTAATTTTAATTGTAAAGCAAACACACGACGCTTTTCATTCATGCCACCCAGGTGCAAAAAAGACCTACTCCTAGGGATAAGAAGAAACCATATGCAATTTTCGGGCATTTGGAACCTCCTACGTGGGCCTTTAGGCCCCTACGTCCCGGGACGCATCCGACACCCGAGCTCAAAATTGAGGGCAATGCCCTTCAATTCCACACACATGAAATATAATATACGAAATACATAATACAAAACAAGAGAAATTTCAATTTGTCCCGAAAAGTAAATTTGCAAACAATTTTAATTTGCCTCCAAAGTTAAATTTGCAAAAATTTTTAATTTGTCCCCAAAGTTAAATTTGCAAACAAAATTTAATTATAATTATAAAAATTCAAATTAATAATAGATCTATAATAAATTATACTTAATTAAACTTATTTAAAAAATAAAATAAGAAATTAATAAAAAAGAAAATGATAAAAAGGAAATGATAACGCTATGAACTAGTTAATAAAATGTTAAATTACTTTCAATTATTACATTTAAAATAAGAAAAAAGTTACTTTAAATCATGAGACAAATTGAAAAAATAAAATCTTCCCAAGTTCTGAACGTTCAAATGAACGAAATTTATTTACTTTTTCTTCAAATTAAAATTGTATTACAATAATTTTGCGTCACTATAAAAAAAATATTGTTTCTAACTGCTAAATTTATGCTTTTAATATTTTATATTTTACAATCAGTAATTTATGAAAATATTTCCTTTCATTTGAACTTTCAAAACTTGTGGAAAATATGAAATATAGAACAAATAATAAATATATATATATAACTATAAACATTGACAAAAATATTAATTTTCATTGCAGTGAAAAATGTTTTATATTTGTGTAAATGCTGTCACTATGTTGTTAGGATTCCTTCCCTGTTTTCAAAAATATGTTGTTAACATTCTACTAACTATATATTTCGCTAAATACAACAAATCGATTTACATTTCTAAAAACACTCGAAAATGAGACTAATAATTATTAATTTCAACATTAATAAATAATATTTATATCTGACAATTAAAATTCAGAAGTTAAAAAATATTTGCAAAATTTAATTTTCAAATAAATTCAATTAACATCGAAGAATTAATAAATTCGATTAATATCAAAATATTAGTAAATTTAACTAATATTAAAAAGTAATAAATTTAATTAATATTAAAAAACAATAAATTTAATTAATATCGAAACAAAATGATAAAAGTTAATTAAAAAATCACATGAAACAGGGAAGGCTAAGTAGTAAAAATTAAAAAAGAAAATTATAAGTAATAAAAAAGAAATTAACCATTGACTTATTGTTTGTTGCGATCAAATTGATCGGTTAATTCCCACGTTGCGTGGCTGTAATATACAACCACATCATCTCTTCTGGGTCACCCCCGAAGATCCCTGACTCTTCATTGCACTTCTGCGTCAGATCGGGGGCCACACGGAACCGTTAAAAAAATTATAATTACAGACAAAAAACAACAACGGCAGTGTGCAGGGACCACTTTTCTTCTCCACATCCTTCCTTGTCCTTTTGATTGTCGAATTGGCACGCTGAAAAATCAAGAAATTAACATAAAAAATAAAAAAATGTCATTACTACCTTTGTTATTTAACTACAAAAAAAAATAAAATTCGAACAAAAAAAATTCAAATTAAAATATTTTAACGGATTCTCTACCTCCCTTAGAATCAAACTCTTTATCCAACTACCGCATTCCATCTCAGAAATATCAATAATATTTTCCAGTATAATTTACGATACTCCAATATATTAAAGAATTTATGATTTCCATTTTACAAAAATTTATTTTACCCACACTTGGATGCTGCCAATAATCGACTCTCAATTTAATTCCCCTATTTTTTTTTCTCTTTATCATTTTTCTTCTCGATGAATACTCTTTCTCGATCGACAATATGATTTTACGAACCGTATAGAAATCACAATTTTGATTATTTTCTCGTAAATTTATGTTCGATGTCTCTCCATGTATTATTTACACCGATCGTAATTCGCGCCACTTCGTTCTGGGTTAACGACTTCCTCAACACTGTGGAATATTCTTTTTTTATTTATTTCCAAACACAGTTTTTGTATAAATAATGTATTTTCTCAAAAAAAAAGAAAAAAAAAAGGAAAATAGAAATAACTCCCCGAGTTAAGATATAAATAAAGAATTATTACAATTTCTAATAATGTTATCTAGTGCAGAAAGTTTCAAATTTAATATCCAAAGAGAAAAATGTATCGAATATTTTTTATCCACAAATGATACAAAATATTCGATACATTTTTCTCTTTGGATTTTAAATAGATTGGTGATAAAAAAAAGAGGGGGAAAAAGTGTAGCGTTTAGGAATCCGGATGTGCTCGTAAAACGCGAATAAGCGATAATTACACTTGCCGAGTCATACTTAATGCAATTAGCGATTTAAGAACGCAATAGGTCTCAAGTATTTAAGACCACGTAATATCGCATTGAATTTTAATGCTCGTAATTCGTAAATGCCTTTAGAGGAAAAATTCGGTAGTGGGGCCTTTTACCAAAAAATTATTTTTCTTTAATATGTGCAAATCACTGGCAGCATTTCAAAATGGATAATATTTTTATTGGAAGGAGAAAGAAGCAAATTCATGCAATTATTCAATAAATTGTTTTTTGTATTTAAATAATTGAATTGTAGTAGAATTTTCTAATGAAATTTGATTTAAAAATGAATTTTTAGTTAAAATTTTAGATAATAATTGAATATTAAAAGCATTATATAGGGTGAATTTTTAGAAATAATTGAATTTTGAAAAGGTTTCAAATTAAAATATGTGAAAATCTGAATTTTTCATATATGTTTAACTAACGATTCTGTGGAATTAATTTTTTTTGAGAAAGTTTAATTGCGGTTTTTTTGAAAATTATTTGAAGTTTTTATTTTATAATATACATTTAATTATTAAGAATTTACGAATAATTGAAAATTTGTAAAATTGAATTGTAAACAAATAAATTTGATGTAAAATTGAATTGTAAACAAACAAATTAGAAAATTCTCAAAGAACTTTTTCATAAATTATTATAAAAATAATGCATTTATAAAAGAATTTTAGTTAAAAACACGAAAAAAAATTTAATTTTTGAAAAGTTACAAATTATTGCAGAAATTCAATAATTATTTCCAAGGCTAATAATATTCTTCGCAAAAATTAAATATTGTTGAAAACCGAGTTGAAAACTAATAAAATTCTTCTTAGGGATTCAATGATTTTCACAAATAATAAAACTCATCGCAGAATTTCAATTATTTTTAATACAATTTAAATCGAATTTCTCGAAAAATGTAATTATTCTTCAAAATTTTAATAAAATTTATTGAAATAATTCAGTTATTTAAAAAGTTGTTGATAAAATTCTTTGTGGGAATTGAATTTTAAGAAACATTCAATTATTCAATACAATATTTATTTTTGTATTTAAATAATTTAATTCTAGTAGAATTTTCTAATAAGAATTGATTTGAAAATGAATTTTAGTTAAAATTTTAGATAATAATTGAATATAAAAAGCAATATAGCGTTAAAGAACGATGATGAAAAATGGTCAAAATTTGCCCCCGAAGCGGATTGTAAAAGAAGTATATGTTTTTATAGATTTTGACCTGCTGAATCCGAAAATCACCCTTAGAAAGTTCTTAACCTTTGGGAAAGGGTTGAAAAACCACCCTTAACTCAGAGACACCGTTTTCAATAAACAACATTAAAATATGATAAAATTATGTAAATAAGAAACGTTTACACTATAATTTAATAAATTAAGGTAACAGTAATAACAACCGCATAATTTAAATCACAATTACGACCCTTGCAGTTTAAAAAACTACCCCATCATACATCAACACTTATGCCAAAACCCCAAAAAGTTATAAAACGTCAATATATTGATACATAACAAAGCAATAATTAATCCTTTAAAAATAAACAACGTTTACCACTACTGTAGAAATATCTGCCACCCCTAAATATGTTAAAAAACCACCCCTAAACAACCAAAAACGAAAAAAAACATAAAATGTCATGGATTAAGATTCTAATGTTTTTATTAAAGAGTTATTCCTACCAATAACAAATAACCCTTAATCATGATCAGAAACTACCCCTATATCATCCTTAAAAAATTACCTCCGAAGTTACAAATTAAAAACCAAATTATTTTGCTATTTATGACACATTAAATAAATATTTGATATGGTGATAATCAATTTATTGCAATCAATAAAGAAAACACATAAAATATTCAAACCTTGAAGGTACAGTCTTTGGTGGTCCAATCAGTAAAGATCAGAGTTTATCAGATAAAACCACTGAAGGTAAGAAACATTGTAGTCCAATCAATAAATATAAGGGTTATCAGGTCTAACCACTGAAGGTAAGATACATTGTTGTCCAATCAATAAAGATCAGAGTTATCAGGTCCAACCACTGAAGGTAAGAAACATTGTTGACCACTCAATGAAGATCAGTATTATCAGGTCCAACCACTGAAGATAAGAAACATTGTTGTCCAATCAATGAAGATCAGGGTTATGGGATCCAACAACTGAAGGTAAGAAACATTGTTAACTAATTAATGAAGATAAGGGTTATCAGGTCCAACCACTGATTGATTGGACAACAATGTTTGTTACCTTCAGTGGTTGGTCCTGTTAACACTGATCATCATTGAGTGGTCAACAATATTTCTTACCTTCAGTGGTTGGACCTGATAACCCTGATCTTCATTGAGTGGTCAACAATGTTTCTTACCTTCAATGGTTGGATCCAATAGCCCTGATCTTTACTGATTGGACCACCAAAGACTGTACCTTCAAGGTTTGAATATTTTATGTGTTTTCTTTATTGATTGCAATAAATTGATTATCACCATATCAAATATTTATTTAATGTGTCATAAATAGCAAAATAATTTGGTTTTTAATTTGTAACTTCGGAGGTTATTTTTTAAGGATGATATAGGGGTAGTTTCTGATCATGATTAAGGGTTGTTGAGTTAATGGTAGATGTAACAATAGTTGCTTATTTGTTATTGGTAGGGATAACTCTTTAACAAAAACATTAGAAACTTAGTCCATAACATTTTAAGTTTTTTTTCGGTTTTGGTTGTTTAGGGGTGGTTTTTTAACATATTTAGGGTAGCCGATATTCCTGCAGTAGTGGTAAACGTTGTTTATTTTTAAAGGATTAATTATTGCTTTGTTATATATCAATATATTGACGTTTTATACCTTTTCGGGGGTTTGGCATAAGTGTTGATGTATGAGGGGGTAGTTTTTTAAACTGCAAGGGTAGTAATCGTGATTTAAATTATGCGGTTATTATTACTGTTACCTTAGTTTATTAAATTATAGTGTAAACATTTCTTATTTAATAATTTTATTATATTTTACTATTTTTTATTGAAAATTGTGTCTCTGAGTTAAGGGTGGTTTTTCAACCCTTTCCCCAAGGTTTAGAACTTTCTTAGGTTGATTTTCGGATTCAGCAGGTTAAAATCTATAAAAACATATACTTCTTTTACAATCCCCTTAGGGGGCAAATTTTGACCATTTTTCAGCATCGTTCTTTAGAAATAATTGAATTTTGAAATTAATTTTTTTGAAAAAGTTTAATTGAATTTGTTTTATATTATTTGAAGTTTTTATTTTCTAATATAAATTTAATTGAAGAATTTACGAATAATTGTAATTTCATCAAATTGAATATTGTAAACAAATGGATTTGAAAATTGTCAAAGAACTTTTTCGAAAATTATTATGAATAATCGATTTAAAGAAGAATTTTAGTTAAAAATTCTTGAAAATAATAATTAAATTGATAATGATTTTATCACTCGGTCATCTTTAATTATTATAAAACATAAAGAAATCGATCACTCCGAGTCGAAGACTCGGAGTTATCGATGTTTTCATGTTCTATAGTTATGGAAATTTTAATTTATAGTTTCAAGTAAAATGTTCTCTTATTTGACTCGGACTGATTATATTTTTGTCAGTAATTAGTCCGTAATTTTTCATTTTTTATCCGTAAAGTCCGTATTTTTAAATAATTTCACTGGTTCGATCACTGGCTTAATACCATTTACCATCCGAATTAATAAATTCTATTATCAAATCTAAAAGAACTTCGAAAATGCATTTGAAAAATAATTGCAAGTAACCATTGCAAAAGGTGAGTTAGATCCGATTACATAACGATATTCATATACAGAGATTATAATCTGTGTTGTAATTCCATTTTTCGAGGGTCCCGGATAATAGTTAGGGTTGTTGTTGTTGTAGGTTGCGTCACGAATCAGACAACACCCACAAGTAGTTCGAAAGTGAAATGATAGTGTTAAAGCAATCTACGGCGAATCATTAATCGTCCATTTAGAATAAGCAGAGAGTTGTTACACCGTCAATGAGCGAGCACAAGAAATGATCTTGTTCCGAGGGTTTCTTTCGCCCCAAAAACTTTCTCCATTGTCGACTCAATCGATTATTACAGGTATTTCTATCTGGTAACTAGAAAGATATCTATATACATAATCTTGCGCAACTTTTTCACCGCGCATTAGAAAATTAAAAAAAAATTGCATGGAAGCTTATCTTGCAAACACCATACAATTTTTTCCCCCCTTTTATTGAAGGCACTACCGCAAATGTGTTTTCAACACAGAACAAGACACTTCGATAAATGCATTGGCGTTTCTATTCTGTATTGTATATTATCTCACTAATGACTCTCTAATTTTTCTAATTAAATACATTTCTTTTTTACCATTCAGTTTTATTTTTATTTCTAATAAAGTGATTTGTCGGCTAAGCAGTTAATCGAATGTCCGGATATTTGGATTTCGGGTTTATTAATAAAAAAATAAATAAATGTGAGTCTGAACGGAATAGGCGAAAGCGTCAGGTCGATAGAAAGAGACAGTATACCTAACGTCCACCTCTCTCTCTCTAGAGGCGCATGCGCACAACCGCCACCAATAGCAACTGCGCTTGCGCCACTGTAAACGCATCAGCGCGCATGCGTTAAAAACAAGGACAAAAGAGGGGACGTTACGTACACTAGCTGACTCAGTTTATTTATTTCCATAAAATTTTTTTTTTGCTTTTAAATCACAAACTCTTTACAACGTAGGCGGAACTCTACAATGAAAAGCATAGAACTAGAAATATTTTAATTTCGAAAATAATATAAAAATAATTGTTCGACGGAGTTTGAAATGAATCTTTTCAATTAGAAAATTAATTTAATGTCAATTATTTAAAGAGTCAATTATTCAAAGCATGAGCTCTATTCAAATGTGCTGGTTAATAGATCCCAAGTAACTAATTGATACAAATCTAATTACGATCATTATCTGAGACAATATCAGCTAGAAACTAATTGTGCGCCTTTGAAGTTAAATTTATCTGCCTTGAGTATATTCTATATGTACGCAGTATTTGTCCTTCGGATTATTTTCCATTTTTCAAAACGAAAATAGTCAACCGGAATTAATTAATTTACTAAATATTTATGTTAATCAACTAATTTAGATTCGAGACGTGCATTAAAGTAATGATAACATTTTTTTTCTGTACGATCGCTTAAACATCAAATAAATAAATTATTAATTATTTTTATTTATTTCTTTATTATTATTTAGTATTTTTATCTATTGTCTTTATTATTATTTATTTATTTGTATTTTGTTTTTTATTGTAATTGATTTTTTCTTAATTATTGTTTATTTATTATTTGTTTTTTTTATAGTTACCAATAAAATTACAAGAGGAGTCGACGCCAGTGCAATTGTATATACGAATGTCCGATGAAATTTAAATTACCAGCAAAGGTAAAACGATTTTATCAGTGTTACGCATTAGCCGTAACGGAGTGTCGAGTATATCTCGATATAATTATATTTATCATACACATTATTTCTTTACACACTGTTACATAAGAATTGTTTCTTTATATTTGAAATAATAACAATAATAGGAAGGTGGTTTCCTTCACCGTTTGACGAATTGTTATTCAGGGGAAAAAAGATCGATTTTATTCGCGATCAATATCAGAATATTGAGACATATCGATCGTGTTAAATACCATCGACAATATACATTGTATAAATATAACAATTAACGCGTAATTTGTCACTTAGCTTTTTATTTCCCAATTTTTTTTTTTTATTTATTTAATTTTACTGTTTGCATTTTATTTATATTTATTATTATTATTATTATTTTATTTTATTCTTTTTTTATTATTTACTATTATTTATTACAATCATATTTATTTTTAATTATAAAATAAATAAAAAAAACTAATATCAAAATAAGAAAAATAAAAAATCAAATATTAGTGAAAAAACTAAGGTAAAATTTACTTTCGGTCGTTGTATAAAATTAATTCCGGAAATAGTAAAAGTTGTGACAGAAATGCGCAGAAATTCCAGACGCAGTTTAGAGATTTTTCTAATATGCTGTAAAAGTTTAGTGTATGTATATAATACCGAATAGTAAAAGTCACTTTATTCGCTTTTTCCATGCACTTTATCCCAAATAGAAAGTATAACTAAACATCAATAAATCACAACAGAAAATAAATTTCCAATTTTACCAGACTAAAACTGCTAAAATACTTCTTGGAAAATTAATAAACAATTTTACTTAACAAGGATGAATAACTGAATATTAATCTTGAACAGAAGTAATTTTCTAAATTATAACAAAGTGAGATTATATAAAAACTGGAAAAAATATTTCATTTTTATATTTACTTTAATATTTAACTTTTATTTGTTCTAATATTTATTTCGATATTTATTTTAATATTTATTTCGATATTAATTTTTTAATATTTGTTCTAATTTTTATTTTGATATTTGATTTTAATATTTACTTCGATATTTATTTTAAAATTGTTTGTTTATCAATATAATAAACCGAGAACTCGCAATAATCAACAAGATTAAAATTTTCTCTTCCTCAAAAAATAAGATTCTAAGCAATTGTAATTTATCACTAATCTATAAATATATAATATAAGCAAGGAGTAACATTTAGGCTGGAAGGTAAAGTTTATTTCTGCGAATGTTTCAAGTCAGTGAAACGTGACTGAAGTTTGTTATTAAGTTTAATATCGTTTTCCATGATAATGGTAATTTAGGGGCCACGCAGTTTCTTTTCAATGAATTTCTTGGGCGAACTCCGTTTTTTTCTGTCATTATAATATGTCCAGCTCGTAATTATTAGAGTTATGACAAGCAGAAACATAATGCTGACTTTCTTTATACACTCTTACTTTTCAAAAGGTCTTAATAGTCAACGACTACATGTTTTTACAGCTTGAGTATATTAACCTTTAATAATAATTGTTGAATTGTAAATATAAAATTCTAAATAAAAATAAAGAAAATAAACAAAAGAAATAAATGTTATTAGTTTTTACCGAGGGGTGAACAACTCTCATTCAGGGCGTACGAAGAATATATTCCCAACAAGGAATACTTGAGAATACTGAGAATATTTGGGAATATGGAATACTCAGAATAGTTAGACAAATGTAAGAATATGTTTGAATAAACGTGAATATCAAGGAGAATATCGAAGAATATGTTTGAATATAAAGGAATATGCCGAGGAATATATGAATATGTTTGAATAGAAGGGAATATGTTCGAAAATATAAGATTATTATATATAATATTTAGAAAAATTATAGAATATTAGTCAATGTTTCTTGAGAAATATTAAGAAAAAGCGGAATTTATTTAAAATACCCTTTTATGTAAAACCGGGGTAAAATCTTATAAACTTTGAAAATATGCTTTTCTCAAAAAAATGTTCTATTACATTTATTTACATAAGTTCTATCTATATTTGTTTACAATCCAATTTCACCAAAAATTACGATTATTTTGAAATTCTTCAATTAAATATATGAGGCATTTCAATTCAAAAAATTTAACAAATGGTATGAAGTTGAATCCTAACTAACCTTCAACTTCATACCATTTGTTAAATTTTTCAAAAACACATTTTTTAAACAATTTTTTTTCTATTAATCCCATTAAATGTCCATAATATATTATACGGGAATGGAAACTAAAAAAGTTAAGCTTTATTTTCATATAATTTTGATAAAAATCGACGGGGGGGTGTTTTGAGATATTAAGAGTTTAAACTTTCAGACAGGAATTTATCTACGAAATTGAGAGAAATTTAAAAAAATAAAATAGCATTAGAAAGTTCATTTTTTCTTTCGATTCAGTGTATAATATCACAGTTTTTCAAAGGATATCAAATTGAGACAAAAAACGAATCAAAACGTTGCTTCGCAACACTTTTGATTCATTTTTTGTCTCAATTTGATATCCTTTGAAAAACTGTGACGTTACAAATAATTAAATTTTTAAATAATTATATTTATCAGAAAATCGCTCTCCTTGCGATTGTTTTTGTCGGTGGAACGATTTGAAATGAAATGCCTCATATATTAGAAAATAAAACATCAAATAATTTCAAAAAAATTTCAATTAAACTTTTTCAAAAAATAATTATTTCTACGGAATTGTTAGTTAAAAGTATAAGAAATTCAAATTTTGAAAGATTTTAATTTGAAACCTTTACAAAATTCAATTATGCCTAAAAATTAATTCTACAATGTATTTTATATTCACTTATTATCTAAAATTTTAACTGAAATTTAATTTAAATCAATTTTTTTTTGAAATTCTACAAAAATTCATTTATATAAATACAAAAATAAATAATTTATTGAATAATTGAATGTTTCTTAAAATTAAATTCTCATAAATAATTTTTTCAACAAATTTTTAAATAATTAAATTCTTTCGACAAATTTTAGTAAAATTTTGGAGAACAATTACATTTTACGAGAAATTCGATTAAAATTCTAATAAAAATAATTGAAATTCTGCGATGAATTTTGTTATTTATGAAGATAATTAAATGATTGCAAAGAATTTAATAAAAAAAATGTTAAATACCTAATAGATTTTTTTTGAAAAAATGTATGCAAATTCTATTTCAAATAACTGAATTCCTATAAAAATTTTACTATTTATGAAAATAATTCAACATTTGCGTAGAATTTTATCAAAATTTTTTATAAATAATTGAATTTGTTTAGAAAATTTTATCCTCGATTTTATCAAAATAGTACCTAGATATTAAAAATCATTTAATTGAGAAAAATGTTTGAAAACAATTGAAATTTTGACAAGAATTTTAATAAAATTTTTTTAAATAATTGAATTTATGAAGATAATAATTGAAATCTTTACGAGAATTTTTTAAAGATTTTTGAAAAGAATTGAAATTTACCAACGAATTTTATTACATTTGAAAATAATTGAATTCTTGTAATGAATATTGCTATTTATGAAAATAATTGCAATTTTGCTAAGAATTTAAATGTAATTTTTGGAAAGAATTGAATTTCAGCGAAGAATTTTGTTATTTATAAAGATAATAAGTGAAATTTTGACGAGGATTTTAAAAAAATTTTTTAAATAATTGAATTTTACTAAAGAATTTTATTATTTTTGAAAATAATTGAATACTTGTGGAGAAATTTATAGAAAAATTGTAAATAATTGAATTCTTGTGGAATTTTTTTTATTTATAAAATTGAAATTTTGAAGAGAAATTTTTTAAATTTTTGAACGAAACTGAATTTCTGCGAAGAATTTTATTACTACTTTGAAAATAATTGGATTTCTGCAATCATTTGTATCTTCTCCAAAATTCAATTTCTATAGCGTTTTTAACTGAAATTCTTCTATAAATCCATTATTTTTAATAATTATTAATAATTATAATGTGTATAAAAAATTTAACTAATTTCGAAATAATTTGAGTTATTAATATTTTTCAAAAATCTAAGTTCTTTATAAAAAACTTAGATTTTTAAAAACAATTTTTTTTAATTTTATAAAATTTCTAATTAAATTTATTAAAAATTGATATTTTATAAAATTTCAAATTAAAACCTTTTAAAGTTAATTTAATTATAAAAATTGTAAACGCAACTCTTTTAAAATTTAATTATTTTTGAAATTTTTAAGTAAAATTATTCATTAAATAATTTATTAGTAATAATTTTATGATAGTCCTTCAAAAATTAAATTATTTAAAAAGAAATTATTGTCAGAAATAGAAGAAATTGAACGTTTTGTATTAGAATTCGTGGTAATTTTATGGTATATGATTCAAACAGAAAGACACCAAAATTCAGAATTTTCTTATGAATTCTAAAAATTAATTAAATAGGGTAGTTGCACAAGTGAAAGAATTGACACCATTAAAAGAACAAATTGATTATTTATCACGATATTTAACAAATTATAACTTTTAACACTATGAAAAAAATGTTTCTTAGTTCCTTATTTCTTCAAAATATATTATGATAAAAAAAATAGATTCACTATGCAAGTTATTTCTGAAAATAATTTTTTTATTTTTTGGTGGGTTATGAACATGACAAATGAACGAAACACAAACAGTAAAAAGGATACAAGTTTCAAGTGCAATTAAATAATATTTCTGGGTACGTAATCAGGATAATATGAATAATAGTAAGTTGAAAAATTGTTTCAAATATTTGTAACGGTTTTCATATAATTTTTGTTATTTTTAGACACTGTATTGATATAAATTTGATATGTTCTTTCACTGGAAAATACAACTGTTCTTTTACTGGCCAATGTTCTTTCACTGGTAAAATGGACATTTTTCAATATTTGATTAAAATTTGATATATTATTATGTTATATTTATAAAATTTGTATCAAAGGCTTCAAATTCTTTACAGGTTTTCCTATCCATTGCATAAGTTCAACACGAAATTCAAGAATGGCAATTAAAATTAAAAAATATCGAAAGTATACATTTCCTTAACTGTTCTTTCACTGGTGACACTACCCTATAATAATTTTATTATTAGAAATTGCTTGCATGCAGTTTTCTGTTTTTCCGATTTATAAGCAAATAAATAAATAAATACAAAATTTGTAGGTCGCTTGAAATAAAATTTGCCCATTTGAAACAAATCCATTCCCCAAGTATAATTTCCCGACTCAAGTTCCATTAAAGAAAAGCTACTCGAATATAGAATTATATTGAAAGAAACGTGCAGTAATTCATGCATCTCACGGGAGGTGCGTACTATAATACACCAGACACATAATTTTCTCGGAGAAAACTCGCATTTTGTTTTTCATTAGTGCATTGCACCATGGGCAGCTAACGAGGAAATAATATGGGGGCGTTGGGCGGGGCAGCATCTTTGCTCTCGTCGAGAGAGAGAGAGAAAGAGAGAGAGCACATGTGTGCCCACATACTATTACACATATATTGGCATCATCAACTTCAAGAGGCAAGTGCGTCGTGAGCATAGTAGCGGATTTTTTTTCAAACTTTTTTTTTATGAGAGAAAACTGATGTGCACTTGCGAGAATTCTAGTGAAATCCCCTATCGATCGCGGGACTAACGAGAAAACTACATCTATGATCTCTAATGTAGTACTGCTGCTGTGCAACGGGAACGAGCATGGTGATCCCATGCAGCGCGCTGTTGCATTGGATTAGACCTCGTTATGTAACTTGTGTGTATAGACCTTATGTAAACTCTATAAGATAATCAGTTAAATTCAAATTCCACCCTGAAACCTGTCTGCTCATTTTGCACCCAAGTCTATTCTTCAAAGGACGTTCAAGGATTATTCCCACTTCATCCAGTTTTCCACACGCCTTTATGTTTCAATTCATCATTTTTTTTCCCTCCTTTAAATAATAATAAAAAGTAAAAGACTCTCTCTTTGCAATTTATAAGCAACGCATTAATCATATTTTAATTACGTTATTCGATCAACTGCATAGATAATGTAAAGGTTTAGAATTTTGTTTTCAAGAAGAAATTGAGTTTCAAGTTAAGAAATCAAGTCGAAGAAGAAAATAATTAAGTTGTTACTTCTCAAAGAAATTATTTTACAAATAAATAATGATGATGGAAACAAGAAAGTGCAGAGATCCACTTAATTATTGTTAAACATATTTTTGTTAATTATTTCATTATAATTATACTTTCTTAATTATATTTAAATTAAAACTAAACTTAATTAATTTCTGTATTTTTATCCTCTAATTAAATTCAAATTTTAAATGTTCAATGGAACCAAATATTTTTTCGAAAATACTGACTTTAATAGAAATGAACTGTTTGACGCCCGACTTTTACTATGTTCTACATCAGTTTTACGAAATTCAATATGGCAGATCCAACATGGCGGACGCAGGCCTCGGATCGACTTTAACGAGCCAAAAAAGTTGCTTTAGTCGATTAAAAATAGAAAAAAAAACCAAAAAAAGTCGTTTATTTAATTCAGTGTTGTTAAAAAAATTTTATTTTATATTTCCCTGATTCTTCACTGATTTCTAAATTCAACTAATCAAAACACAAATAATTTTGATAAATAAATATTTAAATACTTTTTATTTCTTTTTTCACGTGAAATAAAATTTAAAAAATTTCAACTTCTGAAATTTATTAATTTCTAAAAAATGACATCTATAACCCTTCCAAAATTCAATTGTTTTCTACAATCTTAAACTAAACTTCGTCTCTATAAATCAATTATAATCGCACTTTCCAAAAGTTCTTCGAGAATTAATTATTTCAATATAAAAATTCAAATTTTTAATCAATTTTTTAAAAATAATTTTTGAAAAAGTTCTTTGTGAATTTTCAAATTCTTTTCTTTACAATTTAATTTTACGAAATTTCGATTATTCTGACATTCTTCAATTAAATAAATTAGAAATTAAAAACTTCAAATAATTAAAAAAAAATCCATTAAACTTTTTGAGAAAAATTAATTCTACAGAATTCTTAATTAAAAGTATGAAAAGTTCAAATTTTCAAAGATTTTAATTTGAAATTAATTTTTAAATCAATATTTATCAGAAACATCTACGAGAATTCAATTATTTAACAATAAAAATAAATATTTTATTAAACAATTAATTGTTTCTTAAAATTTAATTTTCATAAAGAATTTTATCAACAAATTTTTAAATAATTGAATTCTCTTGACAAATTTTAATAAAATTTTAAAGAACAATTGGAATTGTTACGCGAAAAATTTCATTAAGATTTTTGAAAATAATTTTATTCTTTAGAGAAATTTAATTAAAAATGTATTGAAAATAAAACTTCAATTCTAATAAATAAATTGTAGCAAAGTTTATTAAAAAAATTAAACTTTGATAAATTTTAATAAAATTTTTAAGAATAATAATTTTTTTTGAGTCCATTAAAATTGTATTAAAAATAATTGAAAATCAGCATTGAGTTTTATTTTTTATGAAAATAATTGAATCCCTGTAAAAAATTTTTATTATTTATGAAAGTAATTAAATTTTTGCGTAGAATTTTATTAAAATTTTGTTTAACTTATTGAATTCTATTAGGAATTTTAATTAAATTGGTAGATATTAAAAATCATTGAATTGAAGAAAGTTTTTGAAAATAATTAAAATTTTTGAAGTTCATCTACTTATGAAAATTGTAAACGCAATTCTTTTAAATTTGAATTAATTTTGAAATTAGATTTCAAAAATAAACACAATAACTTTAAAAAAACAACAATTTTCCAGGATTTCGATCAAAATTCCCTGACTTTTTTCTAGGCTTTTTCAAGGTTTATAAAATTCTCTAATATTTCCAGATTGCGTAGCAACCCTGGATAATTAAGGTAAAATATTTCCAAAAATTTTAATAAAGAAATTAATTGACTTAATATTTTAAAAATATTTCTAAATAACTTTTAAAAGACAATATTTTTAGAATTACGCACAATTAAAATATGTCCAAAAAATAGAAATTTGGTAAAAATTTTTAAAAATAATTGAAATTTGACAAAATCTTTTCAAAATAATTAAGTTTTCAAAAAACATAAAACAATAATCAAATTTAAAAAAAATTTTAATTATAAATGATTTCTCCGAAATTTTAATAAGTCTGAAAAAGTAAATTTTATGAAATTTTAATTTATTTTGTTCGAAGGTAATGGAATATCTTAAAAAATTATGATAAAACAATTCGAAGAATTAGTTTTTTATAAATATTGTAATGTAATTTTTCGAAAATAATTGAATTTCTAAAAAGAATTTTTGTATTTAATTTAAAAAAAGGTAATTAATTGTTTGAAGAATTTTAATTAAAAATGTTGAATATGAATAAAAATTCATATCATCATTCATATCATTGAATAAAATGTTAAAAATGATTCTAAAAAATGTGAATGTTATTTTTTGTACCTATGTATTTTAATTTTCGGAAATATGAATTCAATCAAAAATATTAAAAATAATTGAATTTTAAGAAATTAGAATGAAAAAATTCTGAGAATTAGTTTTTTCAAAAATATTTTAAGATTATTTTTACAGCCTAATTTTCATTAATTTTCATTTTTATTAAATTTAGGTACACTTGATGATTTTTCATTGAAATTTTTAAGAATTTAATTATTTTCAAAATTTTCAATTAAGTTTCTTTAAAAGTTTATTTTCAAAAATTGTAATAAAATACTTGAAAAAAATGATATATTTTCAATAAAATTTTACAAAATTTCTATTATTCAAAATCTTTTTAATTTATTTCAAAAATTTAATTAGAAAAATTATTCAAAAATAACTTTTCAAAGATTTGTCTATAGTCGCTAATTACGAATCTGGTGTCAGTTTGACAAAATTAAAAATGTCGGACCCAATATGGCGGACGAAAATTCAAAATTCAAGCTTAGCTCACAAAAATAACTAGTCGGGGGTTTTAAAAATCGCTGATTACGAATCTGATGTTAGTTTTACAAAATTAAAAATGGCGGACGAAAATATTAAAGAGTTGAGCCAAGCCCTTTAAAATTACCACTCGGATATATTTTTTGTTTATGTTGTTACAATAACAAAATTAGGCCCTGCACGTTACATCTAAAAGGCTATAATAACAAAATTGTTATTAATTTATTGAACTAAAAATATAAAAAATAACTAAAATTTTCTAAAATATTGTAAAATAAATTAGTGGATGGTTGGCATTTAGAAATTGAAATTGAAAATGCAAGTTTTAATTTTGTTTTCTGAACATGTAAAAGTATCGAGTAACAGTATACGTGGAGAACGACGAAAATAAATCGCACAGAAGGCAAAGGGTGATCTTGGTCAACCGATCTACTCAGCTAGATCACTATAATCGCGACTGTGATCCTAAGATCACGACATTGAATAACCCCACTGCTTCCATGATCATGCTAATCCAATATAATACAGGGGAAGGGGAATTCTCTTCGAGCTGCCTGACCAAAATCGAGTTTATCTACTGCATGAACCACTCATTATATGTATACTTCTCTTATTTATAATATTTATATATTCAGAATCGAATTTAATAATTCTTTCTTAAAAATTCGATTTGAGTATTCTTTCTAATTTGAACCACTAATTATAAATAACTACTAAATATGTTTTTACTCTTATTATTAAGTACTTTAATTTGTTTTATTTATTTACTTTAATTAGTTAATTACTTTCTAAATTAATACTCTCTGAATATCAGTGAAATTTGACTGACAATCAGTGAAACTATTTCTTACGACCTCAACCAGCCGCAAATTTCGGTTCTGTTGAATGGGTTCTGTTGAATGGGTACAAAATGTAATATTTTGCTCATCCAAATTTTGAGTAGTAAATGCAAAATAAAGAAAAAAATATAAATTAAAAAAGAAAACTCACCATTTTCCCTGTTGACATCTTTGTATTTTCCAGCATTTCCTTCTACATCTGAAACTGCATAATTGACTCTTTTGATCCTATATATAATTACTAGCCTCCTTGTTTGACCTAAAACAAATAAAATGGAAAAAATTAGAAAATCAAAAATTAAAATTACGACTTAAAAAATAAAAAGAAAAAAAAATGTAATACTTACAGTAAATCAATTTTTATTGGAAAATTCGACAAGAATTCAATTATTAAAATAATTTATTGAATGAATGAATGTTTTTTGAAACTAAATTATCATAAAGAATTTTATTAACAAATTTCAATTTTTTCAAGAAATTTTAATAAAATTTTCAAGAATAATTAAATTTTTCGAGGAATTCAATTAAAATTGTATTAAAAATAATTGAAATTCTATGATGAATATTATTATTCATGAAAATAATTGAATTTTTGTAAAAAAAAATGTTATTATTTATGAAAATAATTGAATTATTGCGTAGTTTGCTTAGAATTTCATCAACAATTTTTTTTTTAAATAATTGAATTCTTTTGAAAAATTTTATTAAATTTTTTGGAAAATAATTGAAATTTGGAGAAGAATTTTATTAATTTTAAAGATAATTGAATTTTTATGAGAATTTTTTTAAATTTTTGAACATAATTGAATTTTTGCGAAGAATTTTATTACTTTTGAAAATATTTGAATTTCTGCAATCATTTGTAACTTCTCCAAAATTCAATTTTTTCCAGTTACTTAAATAAAAATCCCTGACTTTTCCCTGACTTCCCTGACCAATTTTACTTTCCCTGACTTTTCCCTGAATTCCCTGATTTCCCTGACCTGTGGCAACCCTGCTAGGGTAATAATGAGCATTGATCATTGCTACCCCAGTGTAATAATGAGTACTTTATTGATCGCTCGAAGGTCAATAAAATACTAGGGCAATAATGATCGCACGCAGGTCAATAAAATGACCATTATTGCCCTAGGGCAATAATGGATATTTTATTGACCTGCGAGCGATCAATTAAGTAATTAACGACGTGTCAAAAGCTATAATTCTGTCAACAAAAGACTAAAACAATATAAACTACCAAAGAATGTAAAAAAAAATAAGTTTCAAAGAAAAAAGCACCTTTCTTCAACGTTAATCGTACAAATACTCAAAAATGTAAAAAAAAATGACTTTTTCCAAGGAGAAATTGAACTGTATGAGATATTGGAAAATTATGCAAAGTCACGGAGTCTTTTGTAAATGAATTTCAGAGTGTGTATAAGGGAGAGAGTAACGTCAATGTAGAGTATATGTAATTTACAACCTTTGCAACACCTATTGCGAAGTTCAACGAGACGACTTCCCTTATATATATATATATATATGTGTGTATATATACGTGACTTAAAATGACAGCTCGGAGCATTTTGTGTGCGCACTGTAAATTATCGGTCAAGTTACCAGGAATATTTCACCCGTGTGACGGTAAACTAGCATTAACGTCAGCATTTTACATCTCAAAGATTTTATTCCCAACAAATTATATTTCCTTTCGTTTCAATTTTTTCCTTTTTCTACATCTGTATAGCTATAAGTTATATTATTCTTTTTTCCAAAAAATTAAACGCAAACATAACAATTTTGTCCTTTAAGCTATTCCACAATCAATACCGAAACTATAATTCTGACCTTTCAGTTATTCAACTTCTAAATTTTAATTCTGAATTTCAGTAAATCGTTTCGTGTAAAATAAGTAGAAAGTTTACACCGTAAAAACTTCAAAAATTAAAAAATTAATAAAGGATTTCTACATTTTGTAGAATTGAACTATATTATTTACAGTAGTTCAAACTTCGCACTCGTTAATTAATTTGAAAAAAGTAGCTTTCAAACTAAAAAAAGTAGTTATCAAAAAATTAAACTTGACGACCAAAAAAACACGTTTTAGACACTTCACAAAACCGACAAAAATTCCAATAAGTATATTATTATATTTTCTTTACTTTTTCCTAATTTTCATCAAAAATATTTACTTCTCTCTTATCCTGCTAATAAATATAATTCCTGCATCGAATTTTATAATTCATGAAAGAATTCCAAAATTTATCAAAATAATTTAAATTCTAATCTAAATAATTGAATTCATGATAAACTTTTATTATTCATGAAAAAAATTGAATTTTTTACGAAGATTTTTACAAAAAAATTTGTAAATAATTGAATTGTTTGGAAACTTTTTGAAAATAGTAGATATTAAAAAAATTATTGAATAGCGAAAAGTTTTTAAAAATAATTAAATTTTACAAAGAATTCTATTAAAATTTTTGACAATAATTGAATGTCTGTATAGTATTTTATTAAATTTTTTTGAAAATAATCAAATTCCTAAAAAGCATTTTATTATTTTTGAAAATAATTGAATTCTTGTGAACGATTTTATTAGAATTTTTTTTAAATAATTGAATTTCCAAATTCCAAGAAGAAAATTACTTTTAAAAATAATTGAATTCTTAAGATAAATATTGTTATTTATGATAATAATTGAATTTTTAAAAGAATTTTATTAAAATGTCTCAAAATAATTTTGATATTTATCGACATATGTAATTGTAATGTAATTAGAGGTGTGTTACTCTGACGTATCATGAGTGGTAGGGGACCACGAAGTTACACGAACTCTTATCGTCAATGTCAAGGCGATTCGGACGACAATTAGGCAGAGGGTCCCTGACCGTTTTCGCGTAAATACATAAAGTTGTGAATTGAACTGTGCTGTGACCTAATATTTTAAATATACTTCTTTTACTTTCTTAAATTATCACTCTCTCATTTATTTAAATCATCCTGACAAACCCCTTACATAATTGAATTCTTTCAAAGAATTATTTCTGTAAATAATTGAATTCTTGGGAAGAATTTTATTAAAATCTAAAAGAATAATTGAATTATTTCAAAAAAATTTAATTAAAATTGCATTTAAAATAATTGATTTCTTACGAACAATTTTATTAAAATATATGAAAATAATTGAATTCCGGTGAAAAATTCTAATATTTTTGCAAATAATTGAATTCTTCCAAAGAATTTTAAAAAAAATTTTAAATTATTTAAATTATTACAATTTTTTAAATAATTGATTTTTTCGAGGAATTAAATTTCTGGAAATGAATTTTTGAGCAATTTTTGTAAAATTGTATTAAAAGTAATTGAAATCCTGCGATGAATTTTATTATTTTTAAAAATAATTAAATAATTGCTAAGAATTTTATTAAAATTTTCAAAAATAGGTAAGTGAATTCCTGAGAAGAATTTTATTATTTATGAAAATAATTGAATTTTTCGATTACTTAATTTAAAATAGTATTAAAAATAATTGAAATTTTTCGATGACTTTTATTATTTATGAAAATAATTGAATTCTTGCTTAGAATTTTATGAAAATTTTTAATTAAAAATTGAATTTTTATGAAAAATGTTATTATTAGTAAAAGTAATTGAATTATTGTGAAGATTTGTATAAAAATTTTGTTAAATAATTGATTTTTTCTGAATTTTTTTTAAAATTCTATTCTAAATTAATTGAATCCCTTTGAAAAATTTATTATTTATGAAAATAATTTGAGGGGCTGATGGTAAAAATGATTTAAAAAAACATTGGGAGCAAAAGTGTGATAAGAGTAAAAATTCCTGAAGTGGCCCCCCCTATTTTCGCAAAATTGCAAAATTTAAAATAAGTATTTTTATTTGAATGTACTAGTATTTAGTTTATAATTTTTTGTTTTAAACAAATTAATACAATTTTTTGAAAAAGGACGTTTATTTTCTTATTCCGTTATTGCACCTGATGTCTCAAGGGATGTCTTAAGAATTTATTCTCCTTTAATTTAAGACAAAGAACACTCAAATCGGTTAAAAATTGTAGGCTGTAGACATTTTTGAACAGTAAATTGTAAAAAAATTCCACAGTGCGGTGCATGCGCGCAGTATGCAGCGCTCGACAAATAGTCAAATTATGAAAAAGCTTTTCATTTGCACTAAGATTTCTTTTCAGTTCTTGTTTACCTACATTTTAAGGAACATTTAGCAAAAAAAAATTTTTTTTTATCTCGTGTAGAAAGCACTTAAAACTGCATTTGTTTATAAAAAAATTATTAAAAAATGAAAAAGAAATAATTTTTTCAAATTTTTATTTTATTATTCGAAAGTACATTTACTCACTGATACAACCATAAATTTTTGTTCAATTTATGCAAAAACTCAGTTAAAATTATTTTATTAAAAGGGTTTAAAAATCTTTAATTAACAATAAAAAATATAAATAATTTAAATATTTTTGAAATACTCCGTGAAAATATTACTAGATACTAGTACTTTCAAATACAAATACTTATTTTAAATTTTGCAACTTTGCGAAAATACCCCCTATTGCCACTTCAGGAATTTTTACTCATAAGTGACTTGGGAGCAAAAACGAGTTAAAATGATTTTGTAATTTATGGATAAATTAATTGTAATTCATGGTCAAAAAATATTTAAAATAGTAAAGAAAAAATTATTTTATTATAATTTATATTTTGCAAAGCAATATTATAATAAACTTATCGATAAATACATAAATCATTTTATCCCGTTTTTGCTCCCAAGTCACTTATCTCATTTTTGCTCCCAATGTTTTTTTAAACCACTTTTACTTTCAGCCCCTCATTTAATTTTGAATGAATTTTATCAATTTTTCTTTTAAATAATTGAATTCTTTTGAAAAATTTTATGAAAATACTAGGTATTGAAAATAATTGAATCGTTTTAAAGAAGTTGATTATAATTTTTGAGAATAGTTATTTAATTTCTAGTATTAGCGAATTTAAAGTAGTAGAAATTCTAAAAAAAAAGAAATAGTAGCTTTTAGTGGCTGAAATCTAAAAAAACTACCCTAATAGTAGCATAACGTAAAAAAGTAGTAAATAGTAGGTTTTAGTACATGAGTGCCTTCGAAGCCTTGGTAGTTAAAATTTTTTTAACTGCACGGAAAAGAGCTCCTTTTTAAAAAAAAGTGTACATAATAAAATTACAGTTGACCTAACTTTCAATCGACACTTTCATCTAAAATTTCAATTTTTTCGATGCTTCGAAAACAAATAAAATCAAACGCGCCTTGTCTTATCTCGTCTAGGATACATTTGAAGTGAAAAAATTTTTTTTTATGTAATTCAAGTTGGTATTTGTGAGTTCAGTTTAGCGGGTGTTTGACCACTGTCATATTATGCAAAGAGATTGAAAACAATAATAAAATAAATAGCTGTAGAAAGTTTAGAATTATCCCTATGTGGAATTTGTTTCGGTATACATACATATATGTGTGTTATATCGTATCGTGATCTGAAGAAACATATACGTACACAAACATATATGGACTATATGGTGTCGCCCACGCGACCAGGAAGCAACCTGACCACGAATGTGGAGCCTGCATTCCACATTGTTTATCAATTATTATATCGCTATCCTTAAGACCTGGCGCGTTCGTTCGTTCGTTTGTTTTCTGTTGTTTTCTAACCTTCCTAGTTACTGCAACTCGAAGCTAGTCTTGTAATTACTGTATTTATACAGCACACAATGACGCGCCAATCGTTTCTTTCTTCAGCGTCCAATTACCAGCTCAGTGTCGCAAAAAGACAAAAACTCACTCGCTACTTTTCAACCCGTTAGCTGTGAATCGCCATTTTTTTTGCTTTTTTTTGCTATACGATTGTTTACCTCCTGAAAAGTTAGTCTTCATTTCTTCGAATGATTTTCCTTCTGTATTGCAGTATTTTATATCAAATATTTTCCGTTTTGATTTGGGGTTGAATTAACTTATTTTGCGGTTTAAATATATTAAATGTATAACTGCTCCAGAGTTGCCACGCTATACTCATTTAAAATTCTCTGACTTTTCCAAATTTTTTAGGTTAATAAACGGAATTTATTCAGGTTTTTAAAACTACAATTATTTTTTACCAAATTCAATAACTCTTATCAATTTCTATTCATATATGAAACTTTAAGTTTTATTCAGCATTGAAATTTTCTATTATTCAGGATGTTGTCGGGCAACATCCCAGCAACAACTTAGTTGATTTTCAAATGATAAAAATTATTAGAATTAGAAAAAATAAATATTAAATAAACAATATTAATTATCTGATAGCGTAAGGGTGGACTTACTACTATGTACCTAAAAGTTGAAATAAAATATTATTGGCGAACCAAGCCTCCGAAACGTCGTCTTATTAAAAAAGATAATCGTTTTTCTTTTTTAATTTTTCCATCATCTTACAAAAATCGAAAAAAGTTTCTTTTGAAACAAAATATTCTATCCTTCAGGATTGTGTAAGGCTCAATCACAACTACAACTCAGGTGATTTCCAGATGACAAAAATTATTAAATTTCGAAGAAATAAAAATTTTTACGTTTTTTTCTCAAATTCTGATTGTCTGATAGCGTACGGATGGACCAGCTACTTCTTAAAAATTGAAATAAAATATTCTATCCTTCAGGATTTCGTAAGACTCAGTCCCAACTACAAATTAGGTGATTTGCCGATGACAGAAATATTAAAAATTAGAAAAAATAAATTTTTAATGACTTTTTTTAATAAAATTCGATTGTCTGATAAAAAACGGATGGACCTGCTATTTCTTAAAAATTGAAATAAAATATTCTATCCTTCAGAATTGCGTAAGGCTCAGTCCCTACTACAGGGTTTCTACAAATTTCTCCTTATAAAATTAAAAAAATTGAGACTTTTTCGACTTATTTTCATAAGTGACTTTTTCAACTTTTATTTCAAACATTGCAACAAAATATCACAATTTTTAGTAAAAAAAAGTGCAACTTATTTTGATTTTTATAATGCAAAAAATAACTATAAACAAATTTTTCAAAAATTGTTTTTGAATAGTTAAAATTTAGTAAAATATAATTGAAAATAATTTATTTCAAGTATTTTGTTACAATTTTTGAAAATCAACTTTTGAAGAATTTTAATTGCAAATTTTGAAAATAATTGAATTATCAAAAATTTGAATGAAAAATCTTTAAAGGTAAATTTAAAAATGAAGATAAGCCTCTAACTTTTTTAAAATTCAATGTTTTTATTAATTTCAATTACATATTTCCAAAAATAAAAACATTTTAGAATTATTTTTAACATTTTGGAGAAAACTATTAATGTTCAAAATTTTTAATTAAAATTCATCAAAAAATTTATTAGTTTTTTTAAATTATACAAAAATTCTTTTAAGACATAAAATTATTTTCGAAAAATTACGTTAATAAAATATTCTTAAAAACTAATTATTAGAATTGTTTTGTAGGTAATAATTTTTTAAGATTCAAAATTTACTTTTTAGACTTATTAAAATTTTTGAGATATCATGGTCCTGTTTATAATTGAAATTCTTCAAAAATTTGATAATTTTTATTTATCCTTTTCAAAAATTCAATTATTTTTAAAAGATTTTACCAAATTTTAATTGTTTGGAAATTTTTCAAAATTGACAAACTATTATCGTTCAAAAATTATTTTAAAATATTTCAAAAAAATTAATTGTAAGAATTTCTTTATTACACGGAAAGAAAAAGTCCGTCAATCATTAATAGACTAGTATATTACTTTGAGACGGGACACAAAATCATTCAATGGATAACATACTTTGAGTCACAATCAGTGACGAGTTGCTTGCTAAAATTTAGAAAACTGTCATCAATATATAAAACTCGTTCACTAAAATTTAGAAAACTGTCTATTAAATTTTCTATGACTATCAAAAGCATTCAAAAAATTCAACTTCTTTCAGAATTATCCCTAATTTTAGACACTATTTGGTACAGAATGAACACATTTTTTTCGTTGCACAGTTCCGATATTTTATTTACACTCTTAGACGCTTTAGACCAACACATTTTCCAACACATTTTCGCACTTATAATAACTACACGTAGAAACGCACACTTATAACACTTTAAGTTTAGAAGCAAACTGTTCTTATATACCAAATAACAAAATTTTTCACAACTTGTGAGAAATGATTTTGCACTAATAACTACTTTTTAATTAGCGAGAAATATAAAAGAAAATATATTTTCATCGAGGTCAATTTCTAGACGCAATTCAACTGCAAATTGTTACTTAAGTTAAATATTCACATTACACATAATAGTATATAGGGATATGTATAGCAGACAGCAAAAACACATGGACTATAGAGAAACCGGAAGAAATGCGCATCGGTACACTGCGCAACAATGCGCTAGTGAAGAGCGCCGATTTAGAATACGAGTCAACTAACGTTTCACAAACTTTCACTAATGATTCGTAAACATTCAAACAGCCATTGATAACAATTCAGCATTAAATCTAAAACAATTGGTCACATACTGGCATTCTAATCAATCCATGACTCGTTTTCAATCGTTAAGTAAAGTTAAGTAACCATCAACGGAAAAAGTGTCCCGTCTCAAAGTAATATAGGGGAATGTAGTCAAGGTTGGTCTACTGTCTAGGTAGGCCACTCGCGTTTTTTTGTCAAGTTCACTAGCGCCACCTACGCGCATTTTTGTCGAAGCTTGTCTTAGTAAAACCTAACTTTTTGTTCAATTACATTTTCGGAAAATCAAAAATTGTGTTTTCTGTGACGTCGGTACAAAAAAAGCTCAAAAAAAGTTTTGTGCATAATGTGAAAAACCATTAATAAAAGATAAAAAACAAATTGAATCGTCAAGGCAAGTATGCAGAAAATTTGTGGGACTCATGGTTGAAAGAAAAACAAAGTAAAAAATCGAATCCCGAAACGTATTTCTTTATGGTTACAACAATTCGGTAATGTTACTTACTGTCAAGGTCGGCCACTATGTGTTTAAAATGCGCAAAGATGAGGACGAGCTACTTCATTTGCAAAAACTGCAATTCTGTATAACTCATAATATAATTGATCATCTTATTAATATTTTTATTTAATTTTATTAATATTTCAGTGCAAAATTTTTTTTTTATTTATTTTTATTTTTTTATATTGTTCATTGTTATTATTTTGTTATTTCATTAAGTTACAAGCTGTAAACAATAAAGAATCAATTTTCCGTAACTCCAAACATGTTATTTTATTTTTTAAAGATTAATGCCCTTTGAATTTTAAACATGGCCGACCTTGACTGTAATGGCCAACCTGGACTACAAATTTTTTTTTTTTTAAATCTTTATAACTTTTTCATTTTTAAACCTGTCAATTTACTTTGTACAGAAAAAATGTTCGTATTAAACAGGATTTTCCAACCATATACTTCAATTGTCCAAATTCATTTTTAAAAAAAAGTTATAAACAAAAGTCAAAAAGGTGGCCGACCTAGACTATGTTCCCCTACTAATCCATTAATGGTTGACGGACTTTTTCTTTCCGTGTATAATTTTTTAAAAATATTATACCTTAATAACTTAAGAAAAAACTATGGAGAGTCACAATTATTATAAAAAATTGAGTTTATGTATTTAAATAATTGAATTCTAGAAGAACTTTTGGAAAATTATTAAAATTAATTGATTCAGAGATGAAGTTTAGTTAAAAAATTGTAGACAATAATTAAATTCAGGAAAGGTTATAATTTTAATTTTTAAAAATTATTAAAATTCATAAATTTTACTCATTTTTCGTAAACATTAATATTTTCCTCTCTCTAAATTTGAATCAGTGAAATTTGACATAAGAATCAGTGACTCTATTCTCGCGATTTGAATAAGTGTAATTTTACTGAAAGTCTGTTGAAAGTAACTAAAATATCAGTCATTTTTCACTGATTGGCTAATTAAAAAGTTACTGTAAATTTCTGTCGCGCACATTGAAAATTTCACTTATTTTTTAATTGGCCAATCAGTGGAAAATGACTGATATTTTAGTTACTTTCAACTGATCTTCAGTGATATTTCAATGATTTAAATCGCGAGAATAGAGTCACTGATTCTCAGTCAAATTTCACTGATTCAGTTTTAGAGAGTTTGTAGGGTAAATGTGCCAATTATTATGGCGCGATTTTTGTTTAGCCACCTTTGAAATAGAAAATTCGACAATTATGATTTCCCTGGACTTGGGCAACTCTATAATTCTTAAACACTTTTTTGCTCAAATTTCTTTTTCCATTCATTTAAACTTACTCTTTAAATCTGAATTAGAGAGTAGAATAATAGTAATATGCTAACTGTAGGTCTTAAAATTAATTTCTGAACAAATAACTTTAAGAAAATAATTGAAAATAAAACTTTAATGCTTTAAAGCAACACGAGCGAGAAAGATACAAAAAAAGTGTAAATTATTTTTTCAAACAGGTGTGGCCTACATATAAATATTATATGTATAATATGAAATATACATATTAGATGAAAAAGGTTTATACGGCCCAAATTGATAAGAATTTCGATACGATGTCAAGACGTTTAAATAGCATTTTATAATTGCATGACAAGATGACAAAATTAGAGTCGACTGATTCAGCACACTACACCTGCATTTGCGTCCACTGAACGTCAATATATAGCGGAAAGCGTGGTCGTTAGTTTGGTATAAAATAAAAATGAAGAAGCCTTCAAAGAGCTTGATGTGGCTAGCGGTTTGACGTCCCATTCGAAGGGATTCAGATAAGGATAAATAACGATGTTGCCGTTTGTCGTTTCATCTCTAAAGTATCTTCATTTTAATGTCGTCATCCCATAAAAGAAAACAAATAACAACATTCACAAATTCTATATATTCTCAAAGAATAATCATCTAACTTCAAAAAAACTAATTTCTACAAAAACACAATCTGCACCATTTTTTCACTAACTTTTAATTCAGAGATTGCGATTGCGATGATAAAATAATATACATTTTGTATAACAAAATATTAATTTTACTTTCACTTTTAATTGACAGTTAACAAAATGATCTGCATTTAATTATATACATTCTACTATTTGATGAGGTAATTAAGTGTTTAGTTAATTATTGACGATTAGTAATAGCACTTTGACCATAATAAATATGAATAATTAATGTGGCCAACAAAATTACCGTTTAAGATTATAAACTAATTTCAATATTAAACTTCAGAGCTTTAATTATTCAATAATTTGAGATTATTATATTAGAAAAAAACGTAAATCAATATTCTATTAAAATTAATATGCAAATCAGCTTAGAGTGTGAAAACCTGATAGTTAAATCGCGGCTAAAAGCATTCTATATACAGAGAGAGATTAAATAACTACAATAATTATATATTCTCTATATAACAAGCAATCAAATTTTCCTCTGCATCTCTATCATAATTGTAACATTTTTTTATTTAGAAAAAAAATTATATTAATTATTAATAATTATCAGAAAATATAATTAATAAATATTAATAATAAATAACAAAAAAAAATAAAAACACAAGAAATTAATTATTAATTTAACTATTCTTCCATTTACTTTAATAAATTTTAGAGTAAAGTAAAATAAATATTCTTTTTACAAAATTTATACATGTCAAATTGACAAATAAAATTGTTAATAAAAATTTTAATTAATCTGCGGTTTTACTAAACAATAATTTTCTCGATGCTCTAAAAGTATAATAGTTATAGAGTTGAGAAAATATTTATTTTATTATAAAAATTTTATGTTAAAATTAATGTTGTCCCTTCCTTCGAAAGTCTTTATGTTGACAGAATAAAAAAAACTTTTTTAATCATTGAATTAAAAATAACAAAACTATAAACGATAACAGACGAGTTTTACGAAAGTGTTGATATTCTTGTCTGAATTATATTTGTGAATGAGGATAACATAATTAGTGTAAAAAGTAGGTGAACCAGACATCTTTGTTGTCGCAATAAAGAAGAGCGATCAACACAAAAGCCGTTAGATCAACGTTCAATTAAGCGATGCTTGAATAAACATTGTTTTTTTTTTATTCAACAATCATGAAAAATGTATTAAAAATATATTTCCTACTGAAAGCAGGAACGATAAAAATTCCATAAAACTAACATTTTATCTTAATAATCAAAAACCAGAATTTAAAATATTAATTAATTAAATTTAGACCAGACAAAATTTTATTCAAATAAACTTTTTCTTGTCTATTGCAAAATAAATATTTACTTGAATCAAATAATGTTTATTTAAGTTAATTTAATTTTCTTTCAACCAATAATTTCAGTCTTTGGTAGAAAAGACTGCTTATATTACTTTTACAATTATTATAATTATATATACTTATTGTAATAATAATAAAAATAAAAATTTATTATTATTATAATTAATTTTTATCATAATAATTTATTATTATTATTACAATATATATATATAATTATAATAATTATATTTATTTTTATTATCATTCTTATCATTTATCTTTTTGACGTGAAAAAAGAAAATGTTTAAACAAACAAGGCGTTCCTGAGGTGAAAATTTTTTAGTTGTCTGTTTACATGACGCGAATCTCTAAAGTGAGTTTGACATTTTACAAGGCGTTACTTGCCCACATATTATGTCCTCGAGACAGGGTCGACGATGAAAAGAGATCAAGCAAACGCTATCTAGTACAGCAAAGTCACTACAGTTTGTGGTTTATTGTGCATCAGACAAAATCATATTCATTCATCCTAGTCATTCGAGTTCGATACATTATATTCGATACACGGAGAAAATTTATTCCTGAAATTTTACTGAATTTAGTTCGGTAAAACTGGGATGAAGTGTCAAAACAGTAATTTTTCAAGAACTAGACTGTAAAAGAAATTGCATTGAAAAATAATGTAAAAATCATAAAGCTCACGATACATGTATTAGCGCTTCAGTTACAGTTCGGTAAAACGTAAGCCAAGTGCTCGCTACATTCATATTTATTGAATAGTTCGGTAAAACGTAAGATAAAGTCTTCGGTAAAACTGACGAGTTGCAATTTATTGAATAGTTCGGTAAAACGTAAGATAAAGTCTTCGGTGAAACTGACGAGTTGCAATTTACTGAAAGTTCGGTAAAACTTGAAGAACAAAAATAAAAAATAATGTTACTTCAGTAGATCTATATTAATACTGCCGTAACTCTCAATTTACCTACTTTAATCACTACCTAAACCCCCTACAATTGTTTACGAACAAATACTAATTGATACACCTGCCTACAGTACATTCTAAACGCATACACTAATACACACATCGCACGCTTTACATTAATGCTTCAGAAAGTTTCAACTGTCCTTATATATTAATCTCAATTTTATTTCACCGCTTGTGAGAAAGATTCAAATTAATAAACTATCGTTGTACAAAATTAAAAATTATTTATATTAATGAATCATTTCTAACTATATTCAAGGTCAATTTATGAAATATTTTTAAATTATGTTTTTATTATTATAAAGAAAAATGTTTAAATTTGTATTTAATGGAATAAAACAATAATTTATGAAAATCCTTATTATTTTCAAATTTTTGTGTTTAAAATTAAAAATATACATATTAAAAGTGCAAGTTGGAAATTATTAAATTAATTAATAGAAAATTAATCTTTCTGAAATATTAAATAATAATTGTGAGGTATTAAAAAGCGAAAAGGAAATAAGCAAGTAAGCAAATAAGGCATTAAGTAAGCAAGAAGGTAATAAGCAAGTAAGAAAGTAAGCAAATAAGAAAGTAAGTAATCAAGAAGGAAATAAGCAAGTAAGAAAAGTAAGCAAGGAGGAAATAAGCAAGTAAGCAAAGTAAGCAAGAAGGAAATAAGAAAGTAAGCAAGTAAGCATATAAGGAAGTAAGTAAGCAGAAAGGAAACAAGCAAGTAAGCAAGAAGGAAATTAGGAAGTAAGCAAAGTAAGCAAGAAAGAAATAAGCAAGTAAGTATGCAAATAAGAAAGTAAGCTAGTAAGCAAGCAAGTTATTTCCTTTTTGCTTACTTGCTTACCTACTTATTTACTTACTTACATACTTACTTATATGTTTAATTGCTTACTTATTTATTTCCTTTTTGCTTACTTACTTATGTTTATTTGCTTACTTACTTACTATTATTCATATTGAATTAAAATGAATAAATTATATGTTAAAAAAATAAGTATGTTATTGCCATTTTATATTTTCTTTTTACTTGATTTAAAAGCATTTATTACATATTTGGCAATTAATAAGTGTTTAAAATAATTAATTAATTGAATTTTAATTTAAATAATAATAAAATGATTATTAATTAAGTCTAAATAAGTTGGAAAAATCAACTATTAGTGTGAAAGTCTTTCATTTGACTGCGGGACATTGAAATAAAGTATTTCAATCCAGAAAACTAAAACTTTAGGCAAGTCAAGGAAGTTTTACCGAACTATTCTTGAAAACTAACACTTTAGGCAAGTCAAGAAAGTTTTACCGAACTATTCCTGAAACGTTAGTGCCCATCAAGGAGGTATTTATTTAATTTACATTAAACGTTCAGTTTCAATTTTTTTTCAACTTTTACAGTACTAGTTCTTAAGAAATAAAGATATCACATTAGATTTTAAATATTGTTACCGAAAAAATAATATAAAAATTATTAAAAATTACGATTATGCTACTATATCCCAAGTTTATTGAAAAATTCGGTAAAATGTAAGGAACAAATTTTCTCCGTGTATATTCAAATAATACGTATTATTTACATAAAAAGATAAAATAAAATTGCAAAAACTGCTTTTCTCCAATAAAATTATTTCTTCCAATTCTCGATCTCTTTATAAACTTCAACTGTAATTTTCATCAAATAGCAAAAACTTAATACAAGAAAAAAAGGTTTTATAATAATTTTTTAGAAAAAAATTTATTTGATTTTCAAATAAATTCAATAATTGAATTCGTTTGGAAAATTTTATGAAAATAGTAGATATTCAAAATTATTGAATTTTAATAAAATTTTTGGGAATAATTGAATTTTGGCGAAGAATTTTGCTATTTATAAAGATAATAATTCAATTTTGCAAAGAATTTTAATAAAATTTTTGGAAATAATTAAATTTCGGCGAAGAAATTTTGCTATTTATAAAGATAATTGAAATTTTGATGTGAATTTTTTTAAAATTTCTGAAAATAATTGAATTTTTCCAAAGAATTTTATTACTTTTGAAAATAATTGAATTTTTGTAATGTATATTGTTATTTATGAAAATAATTGAATTTTGCAAAGAATTTTATTAAAATTCTTGAAAATAATTGAATTTCTGGCAAGAATTTTGATATTTATCAAGATAATGGAATTCTTTTGAAGAATTGTGTTAAAATTTTTGAAATAACATTAAATGCATATTTAAAAATTCAACTAATTTCGACAGAATTGAAATTAAAATTTTTCAAAAAACTAAGTTCTTTTCTAACTAAATTCATTAAAAATTCAAATTTAAACATTTGGAAATTCATTTATTTTTGAAAATTAGAAACACAACTCTCATAAAATTCAATTATTGTTGAAAATTACAATTGTAATTTTTCCATAATTCAATTATTTTTTTCAATTTTTAAATAAAATTATAAAGATAATTTATTATGGTTTTAATAATTTTTTAGAAAAAAATTTATTTGATTTTCAAATAAATTCAATAATTGAATTCTTTTGGGAAAGTTTATAAAATATTAGTAAATATCGAAAATTATTGAATTAAGAAAAAGCTTTGAAAATAATTGAAATTTTGCCAAGAATTTTAAAAAAAGGTTTGGAAATAATTGAATTTTGTCTAAGAATTTTTCTATTTTATTTATAAACATAATTGAAATTTTGACGGGAGTTTTTTTTTAATTTCTGAAAATAATTTAATTTTGCAAATAATTTTATTAAAATTTTTGAATTTTTGGAAAGAATATGCATATTTATCAAGGTAATTGAATTCTTTTGAAGAATTGCGTTAAAATTTTTGAAATAATATTAAATGCACATTTAAAAATACAACTAATTTCAACAAAATTAAAATTTTTTAATTTTTAAATCTTTTGAAATTTATTTATTTATGAAAATTATAAACACAACTCTTATAAAATTCAATTATTGTTGAAAATTACAATTCTATTAAAAATTGGTGCAAATTTCTAATTTAAATTGGTGGATGACTTTTCACTAATTCAGATTCAGACGGTTGACAAAATTAAACTCGAAAAAGTTACACATTCCGACAAGTTCAGCTGTATAAAGAAATGATAAAATTCTGGCGCACAGAGTGTATTAAATACGGAAACTAATTGTAAAACCGAGAACGTGTATTAAAGAGCAGTGGTAATATTTATACAAACGTATTAAAACTTCCACTCCAGTAAATCAGACTCTTATCACAGAACTATATCCTTTAGGAAAATTTACAGTCGAGTGAATTTTATTCGAATCATCCTCTCAAAGAGCCTCTCTTTCTCTCTCTTTTTTTCTCTTTCTTTCTTTTTTTTCCCATCTTTCTTTCATTCTCTCGTCTAAATGCGGTGTTTCTATATCATAAAAGCATTTTATTCACTCAATAAATTGTCCTAAGCGTCATAATCCAAACATATATTACCCAGAAGGCAAAATTTCCAATAGGAGTATACATATATTGTATATGTATATACTTGAAGGTGTCTTTAGGATGTGTTAAGGACATTTTACTGTCTTTGTCTTTGATTATTTAACATTGCGGTTGCAGATGCGTGATGCGCATTCCAAACTCTCAATGAAATATATTGGTACACACACACACACACACACACACATATATATATATATATATACAGGACGAATGCATTGGTATTGTAACGGGTTAAAGCCGTCTGCGAGTTTCTGTTATCGCTGTGGCATTAAATAATGGTTGTCTCTGTGAGCTCTAATCCGTATATATAAGATCCAAAGAACGGATAGCGAAACTAGTTTTCTCAAATCAACGTCGCTCTTATGCTTCCCCTCCCCCCCTTTCTTTTTCCTTGTCTCACGAAATCTGACATACGATCGAAATCCAAGTGTTATGGAACATTCTCTGTGTTTGTATATATGTATATACACTGTCCTTTGATTATTGTCAATAGAATACGGTTTTACTTCTGGAATGCTCTCGCGAATCTTTTCAATCTTTTTAGATCTTAACTCCCGTTCTATGTGCCATGGCAATTCTACAATGGTTGATCTCTTATAAACTTATATTGTATTTTCTATATATATATAAATACTTATAGTTATATTTATTTTTATACATCACTCGTTTGCACTCATTGTTATATAAAAGTGGATTGCATTATTCACAATACAGATTCTAATTGTTATAATACTTTTGATAAAGTTTCCTGATTATAAATTATTATACGGAAGAAAACGATTTCTTTAAATTTATGGAATTTTTTTATTAACTGCGCTGGAAACAAAAATTACCTGAACCAAATATTCGTTTACTTGTCTATTATCAAAAACAAATTTACTTGAAATAAATAACTTTTATTTGAGATCTGTCAGACGGTGAAAATAAAAATTTATCTAATGCAATAATTTTTTATTTTAATATAAGCAGGACTCGAACCAGTGAAAGTATTTAAAACTACGGACTTTACGGATAAAAAATGAAAAATTACGGACCAATTACTGACTGATTAGTCCGAAAATTGTACGAAAAAGGTCCGAAAATGATCCGCGCTAGTCTGATATCAATCCGAACGAAAACCTGAATCCGAAAACACTCCGGAGTAATCCTGAATGTCTACGAATTCAGTCCGTTATTAGTCCGCAACAATCCAAATTTATGACCGGTGAAGAATTCTTCTAAAATAAGTAAGGAATTATCCGATATCAATATGTAAAGAATACGGAATCAGTCCGCAACAATCCGAGTTTAATCTAGTTAAAAAAATTTAATCCGCAAAATGTCCGGAGCAATCCGAACTCTGTAAGCAAGAAATCCGGTATTAGTCCGCAACAATTTGAAATTAAGTGTGGCAAAATCCTATTCCGAAAGAAGTACGAAACAATCCGAAATCTGTATGCTAAGAATCCGAAAATTGTCTGCAACAATCCGGATTTAATCCAACTAAAAGGTATAATCAGAAACAAATACGAAATAATCCGAAATCTGTACACAAAGAATCCGGCATTAGTCCGCTTCAATTCAGAATTAGTGTGGTAAAATCATATACTGAAACAAATACGAAACAATCCAAAATATGTATGCTAAGAATCCGGTAATAGACAGCCACCCGAATCATATTATATTCCTGGTAAAAATTTCGGAGTAATCCGGGTATATTAGTGTGGATTAGTCCGATAATTGTACGAAAATGATCCGTGTTACTCTAACATCAATCCGAGTGAAATTGTGAATCCTAAAAGTCCGTCTGGAGTAATCTTAAATGTCTATGAATTAAGTCCGTAATTATTACGCAACAATCCGAAATTATGTCCGTCAAAAAACTCATCTAAAATAAATACGAAATAATCCGAAATCAGTCCGCAATATTCCGAATTTAATCTAGTTAAAAGATTTAATCCGATACAAGTATGGAACAATCCAAAATCTGTATGCAAAGAATCCGGTAATAGTCAGCGTCAATCCGAATAATATCCGATCAAAACACCCCAGTCCGAAAATAAGTCTCATCATTATAAGAATTTGTAAATATATACAATTCACAGACAGTTCAATACAATCCATATTCAATCCAATTCAAAGACTTAATCCGGAATGATTTTAGAACAAAAACCTGTCCATAAGCAGACTGTTTCGGATTAGCTGCGGATTCACTGGTTAAACCAACCGGATTACTTCTGCATTTACTAGTCGCATATGATCTGACTAACTGCAGACTAAACCGGACTAATTACGGATTCAATAGTGATAAAAAACGGTATTGATTTCAAACTTAATTCATGGTGAAAAAACTCCACAATAAACCGTACTGTTGCGGACAAATTCCGGATTAGTCCGAAGTCTGTCCGACTTCTTATTCAGGGTATTTACTTATGGTAAATAAAATATTTAATTCTGCAGTCATAATTTGTTTTTACAAATTTACTAGTATTATTAGTTATCTTGTTTCAATATTAAAATTAACACTGATTATGTGTTAGTTTCTTGTAATTTCTTTTCGTGGCACTTTATAAATTCTATTATGAATTTGAACTCCCATGCGAGCGTGGTATAGTGGTTAGTGTATTCGATTTCGGTGCGTTATAATGTTAGATAGGTGTAGGTTCGAATCCCCAAGCGTTAGAAATTTTAAGTTAATGTAAATAAAATTGCGATAGGTAAATCGAAAAATATGTTGAATGTACCATAAAGTAATAATAATTAATATGTGTAACTTGTACAATTATTTTTTTTTATTAACATTTACTAAATTGTCCGGAATAATTTTTGATTGCTTCAGACTAATTCCAGATTTACTATAGTTAAAATTAACTGATATTAATTTCGGACTTCATCGGACCAACTCCGGATTCACTAGTGGTTCACAAACCGTATAGAGTTCGGATTTTTCCGGATTAATTTCGGGTGACAAAAACCTGACCATAAACCGCATTGTTTCGGACAAATTTCGGATTAGTCCGAAATCTGTCCAGTTTTTTAACCAGGGATTTTACTTAAAACTACAAATTAAATTTTTCATAATTATAAAACATGAAGATATCGATAACTCAGAGTCTTCGACTCGGAGTGATCGATTTCTTCATGTTCATGTTATTTTTAATAATTTTCGAAAAAGTTCTTCAGCAATTTTCAAATCCATATGTTTACAATATTCAATTTTACGAAATTTCAATTATTCGTAAATTCTTCAATTAAATATATATTAGATAATAAAAACTTCAAATAATATAAAACTAATTCAATTCATCTTTTTCAAAAAAGTTAATTTCAAAATGCAATTATTTCTAAAATTTAACGCTATATTGCTTTTTATATCCAATTATTATCTAAAATAAATTTTAACTAAAATTCATTTTTAAATCAAATTTTATTAGAAAATTCTACTAGAATTAAATTATTTAAATACAAAAAAAAATAATTTATTGAATAATTGAATTTTTCAAAATTGAATTCCCATAAAGAATTTTATCAACAAATTTTTAAATTATTTATTTATTTATAATTGAATTCTTTCGACGAATTTTAATGAAATTATTAAGAATAATTACATTTTTAGAGAAATTCGATTAAAATTGTATTAATAAAAATAATTGAAATTCTGCGATGAGTTTTATTATTTGTGAAAATAATTGAATTCCTAAAAAGAATTTTATTATTTACGAAAATAATTGAATTCCTGTAAGAATTTTATTATTTATGAAAATAATTGAATGATTGCGAAGAAAATAAAAAAATTGGTTAATAATTGAATTCCTGTGGAATTTTTATTATTTTATGAAAATAATTAAAGGTTTGCGTAGAATTTTATTAAATTTTCTTTAAACAAACAATTATTTAAAGAAAATTTAATAAAATTCTACGCAAACCTTTAATAAAAATCATTGAATTGTGGAAATTTTTTGAAAATAATTGAAATTTTGACAAGAGTTTTATTAAAATTTTTAAAAATAATTAAATTTCGGAGAAGAATTTAAATAATTTAATTAGTAAAGATTTTGAATTTTTTTTTTTTGTTAAGAATACACATTTATTTCAATTTAAAATTGTTAATAATAAATGTGGATTCTTAACAAAAACAGCCTTCAAAATCTTTTCTAAATTTAAAAAATCCAAGAACAAGTTTACATCTTTACAAGAATTTAATTATATCTAAAGATAATCGAAGTTTGTGACTAGAATTTTTTTTGATTTTTAAACATAATTAAATTTCTGCGAAGAATTTTATTACTTTTGAAAATAATTGAATTTCTACTTGTAATTTCTCTAATAAATTCTCCAAATTATATCGTAAAATTTTTGAAATTTTCATCTTTTTTCAATCAAATTGCAGACTTTATAAACCTTTTTTAAAATAACTGACTTTTACGAACTTTTCCCTGATTTTCAGAAAAAATGATAAAAGTAAATTTATTAATTTTATAATCGGTTATTTTAATCAAATAAATTTTTTCCCACTTTAAAAATTTCAAAAATTACAAGAAAATTTTACTAAAAACTGGTAGAAATGTAAAGAAAATAAATAAAATCAGTACAGCTAGACTTTTTCTTCCATTTACCATCATGAGCTGTATTTTTTTCTGAAATTTTTCAAATTTCTGAAATGCTTTCCTTCAATCTGACTTGGTTAGAGAATTTCATTATTCAACTAGGTAACATTATTCTTGCACTTGGCACACACACACCATAATAGTGAATCATTGCGTGGTTATAGCATTGTCAGATAGTATCGATTCCTGAGCTTCAGGAATCGAGGAATCTTAGGCGCGACCTTTTTAAGGACGAAGTGAATGTATATCCCCTATAGCTTCAAGAACACGTGATTTTCATACTTAATTACAACGTTGCCTTTAACCTTTGCCTTAATTATAATAAATCAATGCTAATTAAACAATTAACGTTTTAATTACACTTTCTATTTTACATATACACACAACTCTCCCAATTAAATCTTAAATGATGGCCAATTTTTAAAACAATTCTCAAACAATTTTAAGACAATTTTTTTTACTTTCACGGTATACAGTTTTTAATTCTTTGTAAATTTTACGTATTTTTGTAATTTCTTTTTATAACTATTAGCAGATTTAAAGTAGTGCAAAGAAAAAAGTCTCGAATAGAAATTTTTTTTGTTAAATTACAAAATTACCCAAATTGTAAAGTTTGTAATTTATAAAATTTCAGTACCTAAAAATTCCCAAATGCATGTAATCTAAAAACATTTTCCAGCAATACGAAGTAAAAACGTATTATTTATAATTAGCCGCACTATCGATATAATTTGTAATAAAATTACTATCTTAATTAAGAGAAAAGAATTCATAGACATATCCGCAAAATAGAAATTATGATTTTCTTTCACCACAGCCAAAAATAGAAAAATTTAATCTGGTTTGAAATCAGGAAACTATTTCCAGTCTAGTGGAGTAAATTGTCTGCGGGCAGTAGAATATGTGCGCTTTGCCACGTGCCAATGTCGATTCCTTCCATCGGATTTACCTAGAGTTTGCAGTTCCTGTCTGCTGGCACAACACACAAACACACACGAGAGATAGTTACCGTTAATTGGCATAATCAATATGTCGCACATGAAACGAGACACGGCCACCAAGTGCATATCTCTCATACAGGGAAATTAAATAGTCCACACACTACCATATGTCAAAAGAAGAATGACGACAGATACTGTATTTTATATAGAAATCGACATTCCACACTCTCATCTATACAACTATATATCTATATACCTACACATATTTTAAATATACATTTTGTTTCATGTCAAAGAGTCAAGATGTACTCATTTCGTGAAATGCATTCATGAATAAAATCAAGATTACTATTTTCTAATTGACAATCTGTCCTTTTTTTCTTTTATACTTTATATTTTCCTCTCCTGACAGCTTTTTTTCTTTTTCTTTCTCAAAAAAAAAAAAAAAAATCATTTTGACATTAACTGTTTCTATTCGAACAAAAAAGAATGTCAATTAATCGAAAACGATCTTTCTGGGTCATGATAGGAATTATTGCTAATATTAACATATCATTACTTGTATCATAATTATTATTAGAAATGAAATATCGTGTCAGATATCAACGCAGAAATTGTGACTTGTCAAGTGTAAACACTTTAAACTGGTAAATTACCATCATTAGGGGAGAAAAGAAAGAAGAGATCTGGAAATATAAATTATATTTCTTTTCAAAACTTATTATTTTTGCTCTATATTAGATGTGAGAAAAAAAGTAACCGATAATTTAGTTTTCAATCTTTTTTTGTTCATTCCCTCAAGTTTTTAACTAATGAACGATATATATTTTTTTTATTACTAATCAGGGTTGCCACAAATATTTAATTTTATTTTTCCCTGACTTTTTTCTGATTTCCAGACAAAATTTCCACTTTTTCCATGACCCTCAAGAATATTCTGATTCACTCTAAAAATTATTAGATACTCAAAAAAATGTTCTATTACATTTATTTACAAATTTCTTTAATTGTAAAACTATTCAAAAAAAATCAATAACTTCTTTTTTAAATAAATATTTAATCATTATTATTTTTCTGTAGGAATTCAAATTATTCAAAACATTCGAATTCAAACCTTTTTGAAATTCAATAACTTATAAGAATATTAATACAAAACATGTAGAAGACGTTCACTCTCAGTCGAAGACTCGGAATGATTGCCTTCTTCATGTTTTATACACGGAGAGACCGAGATTACTAATTTTTGTATAAAATCACACTAGAATTTACTATTTTCACATTGCAACCACCGGAAATAAGGGGACTTTTTGTATTTTTTACTATTTTCTACACTAAGTCACTAATCCCGACAAATGTTCACCAAATTAGCAAAGTTTCTTACTATTTCGTCCAATAGTTCCAAACAACTGTAGTAAACTCAGAAGCATTGTGTACGTAAAATTACTATAGTCGTTTGTAAATGCAGAAAGAAAGAGTGAAAAGAAAAAATACGGATTTTTGTCGCCGGTTTCCCGTCAATTCTTGACTAATGGAGGTAAACTGGAAGGATTTTTACATACACAGACACACACACACTTATATATTTGTTGGATAAATATTTGAAGACACACACATGTTTATTTCACTTATATGTATAGACGCGGTTAATTAATACACTAATACACAACTGCACGCACGACGACGAATTTCGCTGAAAGTATACATCTTTGTTTCCTTATATATTGAATGATGAAAATTTACAGCACTTACGAGAAAGAAGTTTACTTTTAACAACTTATTATAAGACATAGTCCTTGGGACAGGAATAAATGCAAAATTTATCAATTTATAATGGTCAATTTCTGAGATAACGAACGACCTACGTTTCACTTTATATTTAATTATTGTAGATAATATCCAAATTTATTTTACATACGCGAAACATAGTCACTGTCAATGATCGGATAGCATCGGCTCAATTACGGAGATTGACGAAGTTAGCAACCAATAGAAATGCAGGCACCATATGACTGCACTCGCTAGCCACACTTGCTCACCAAAAATTACTACAGTGGATCGTAGGTTTTAGTGGAAAATGTTTTCATTTGTCAGATTTTGTCTAATTAAATTAGAGAAAACTATAATCAATTTTTGCTACATTTACAACTCTTACACAAAATATTAAAACTTGCTATTTCAATGTAGCAAATTTATCTATTTCTTTTGTAAATTTATCTAATTCTGTAGCACATTATGCTAAAAGTCTCCTTATTTCCGGTCATTGCAACCATTTTTAGTAATTTTTACGAATGTGGGTCTCTCCGTGTAATAATTTAAATTACCATAAAATTTTTCAAAAAAGTTAATTATTTACAAAAATCCTAATAAAATCCTTCGCAAGAATTTAATTATTTAAAAAAAATGTAATAAAATTCGTTGCAATAATTCAATTATTTTCATAAAAAAAAAATCGATTATTCGGTAATTCATTTCTAAATAAATTTTTATTAGAAAATTCTAGAAGAATTCAATTATTTAAATTAAAAAATAACAAATTAATAAATAATTGAATGTTTGTTAAAATTGAATTCTCATAAAGAATTTTACTAACAAATTTTTAAATAATTGAATTATTTTGACAAATTTTAATAAAATTTTTAAGAATAATTACATTTTTCGAGAATTTCGATTAAAATATTGTATCAAAAATAATTAAAATCCTGCGATGAGTTTTATTATTCATGAAATTAATTAAAATTTTCCCAAGAATTTTATTAAAATTTTTCTAAAATAATGGGATTTCGGGAAAGAATTTTATTAATTATAAAGATACTTAAAATTTTGACAAGAATTTTTTTTTTATCATAATTGAATTTCTGCGAAGAATTTTATTATTTACAAAAATAATTGAATTCTTGAAAATAACTGTGTTAAATTTTTTTAAATAATTGAATTCTTGCGACGAATTTTATAAAAATCTTTTTTAAAAATTGATATTTTTAAAAAAATTTTATGAAATTTTTTATTTTTAATAATAATTATTAAAAATTCCTGTGAAAATTTTATTATTTATGAAAATAATTCAATTATTTCGAAGAAATTTATTAAAAATTTTGTAAATAATTGAATTCATGTGAGATTTTGACAAGAATTTTATTAAAATAATAAATTTATTTTATTAATAATAAAAATTTATAAAAATAATTGAATTTTGATATAGAATTTTTTTAAAAATCTTAAACATAATTTAATTTTTGCGAAGAATTTTATTACTTTTAAAAATAATTTAATTCTTTCTACGAATTTTATTAAAGTTTATAAAAATTATTAAATTTCGGTGAAGAATTTTATTATTTATAAAAATAATTGAATTCTTGAAAAGAACTTCCTTCAATTTTTTTAAATAATTGAATTCTTGCGACGAATTTAATAAAAATCTTTTTAAATAATTGATGTTTTTCGAAAAATTTTATGAAATTTCTTATTTTCTTATTTTAAATAATTGAATTTCTGTGAAAATTTTATTGCTTATGAAAATAATTGAATTTTTTCGAAGAAATTTATTAAAAATTTTGTAAATAATTGAATTCCTGTGAAATTTTGCCAAGAATTTTATTAAAATTTTTAAAAATAATTGAATTCCAATGAAGAATTTTATTATTTATAAAGATAATTGAAATTTTGAAGAGAATTTTTTTAAAAATTTTTGAATATAATTGAAATTCTGCGAAGAATTTTTATAATTTTTAAAAATAATTTGAATTTCTGGAATCATTTGTAACTTTTCCAAAATTCAATTTTTTTTAGTATTTTTAACTAAAATTCTTTTATCAATCTAGTATTTATGAAAATTGTAAAAGTTATTCATTAAATAATTTATAAGTCGTAATTTTATGATACTTTTCGAAAAATTAAGTTATTTAATAAGAAATTATTGTCAGAAATAGAGAAAATTGAAGGTTTTGTAATAAAATTCGTGGTAATTTCATAGTTTACGAGGCAAACAAAACAAACATTAAAATTCAGAGTTTTCTCATGAATTTTAAAAATTCAATTTTTTCCAGTACCTACTTTTACTAAAAATCCCTGAATTCCCTGAATTCCCTGACCTATGGCAACCCTGACTAATATTATTTTGAATGCATTTTATTTTGCATATTAAAAAAATTATTTTGAATCTTATTTTGCACATTAAAAAAAATTATGAATTTTATTTTGCATATTACAAAATATTTCCTATTATTAAAAATATTTAATATAAGATTATAATTACTTACTTAAAATATTTCCTATATTTTTTGTAAAAGAAAAAATTTAGTCAATTAGCCCATTTTCTAATTCAACAAATCGCTAAACTGCCATCTACTGAACAATAATTCCTCTCGTAAATATAACAATTCACAAAAAAAGAACAAAGTCCGCTTATAATTATATCGTGCACGACTTGAAGAGGTGATGAAAAAAAAATCAACCCGGAATGTTAAACGGAGAATTTCCACACACTCTTATTTCAAGGCTGAAATTATTAAAATTTTATTTTACCCTTGAGAGTTGAAATTTTTTCCCTATAGATTTTTTTTTTTAAATAAATTTTTTAATTATCGCAGGTTAAAACTACATGTTTCATGTAGGTTAATACTTTTTCTTTTTGTCACGAAAAACAATTATCCGAGCAAATAACTTCAGAAGAGAAAAAGAAGGAGAGAGAGAAAGAGATAAATTTTTCAAGTAAATTTTGGCCTAAGGAATTTTTTTCAAAAATTTCTGTAGAGAAGAAAAAAATTGAGAAGAGAATAATTAAAATGAGGAATAAAAATTGATGAAAATATTCATAATATGAAATAATGTCAGAGGTTAAATGTGCATTAATTATAGTTAAGAGAAGTGCAACAAGCACGCAGAGTGTATTTATAATGAGAAGATAATAATACTTTTTAAGAAATTAAAACGCCCCATGACAACAAATAAAAGTAGTAAAACATAATCTACAACTAGTTTATCCAACAAGAATATTTAAGTTGTTACTAATATTTAACGTCACCAATCGCGATAGTATTTAAAATAGAATTTTTATTTCCTTTGAGAAACAACATAAGAACCCTGATCACGCACATGTTAATTTATTACCCATCTGTTTATTACGGTAACATCCTTTGTGCCCTTTTTTTAAATATCCACATACTGAGACACTAAATTCAAATTATTTCACTTTTTGCATTTTTTATTTCTTTATATAATTATAAATAAACTTTCATTAATATCATTAATAAATAGAAAAAATACTTTTATAAAATTCGATAAACAAAAAAATATTGAATCCTAAAAATTCGAAACAGTAAAAACTACCTAAGACTAAAAATTATTTTATTTTCAAAAATAAAAAAATATTTCCATTTTTCTTGGTGCTTTTACTCCAGAAACAAAAAACACTTGCAACACTAGATTTCAATCGAGATACAAAATTTCTTTTGTTTTCAAATTTTATAAAATTCCTAAAAACGAAAACAAGAGACAATGATAATGTGGTTATGGAGCATGAAAAATGGACTTTTAGTATATAGTTTCAGAGAAAGTCGTTCCTTAGAGAAAGTACATATTCTAAGTATAATTAACAAAATTAGATCATTTACTACACTTCTGTGTCTTCCGCATTTTCCACAACTCACACGCGTACTGCCCATTTAGAAGTGCCGCGTGATTTAATATTAATTAATTAATTAATTGCTCTCTCTTGCACACATAAGCAATTCCACTTTTACTTCTCTATCATCAATTTTTCATCTATAATTCCAACTAATTGTTATTTTTCTTTTTCAACCCAAATCTTTTTTTTACTCTAATACGATAATTATAATCAATATTACGGTTTGTTAAACACTCGTTTTTATATAGAAACAAAGTATTATAGCTAGATGATGTTATAAAAATATTCATATCAGAAAGTCAAGTGAGAACAATTTTCAAGATACTTAAATTGATTGAGGAAATAGGCGATAAGAAAAAGAAAAAAGAATTTTAACCAAAGAGATTAATAGGGAGAGAAAAATAAAGAGAAAATAAGAAAAATTACATGTTGAATACAATTTTTTTTCATGATTAAAAGATAGTTTTGCAGATCAGAGTTCAGTGTAATTTGCACGAAACGCATATAAGCAAATGCAGAAAAACAATTTGTTACGCGCAGTTCGCACAATGAATATAAGAGAGGAGTATGGGAGGAATACTTTCACCCTGGAATCCCAAATGTCAAGGTATTACTGGTCGGCAATAATTTCACATGCAATTCACATTACGCAAGGTTATCTCAGAAAGGGAATTTGTATGCTATCTCTCACGCGAAAAAAAAAATGTTCCCTCATTATCAATGAAAAAAACTACTTTCAACGAATCAATGCATTTCTTCCATTGTTAAGTATCCTGTCAAACAAAATTAATATCTATGCAGCAAAATAAAACATTCGGTGATTAAACAGTTTATACTACTACATCTGATAAATCTAATTTCTTTATTTAGATTTTTCATAACAGTCGCATAGAAAATTAATATGAAATATAGTAGGGTAGCCACCAAACTTCGAAAATATAATTCAAAACATTTCCCCAATAATCTCAAAGAAAATAAAAAAATATAAGCATTTTAAAATATAGATTAGCATAGAAAACGTCTAAAAAGTCAAAAATAGTCCAACAAAATTATTTAATTATAAATAATTATTAGTATAAAAAAGGATTAAACACCCAAAGGTCCTAACTCAACGCTTATGCTCTTTACAAATTCCCTGGCTTTTCCAGGTTATAAAAAACGGAATTTTTACAAATTTTTAATACAAAAATTTGAAATTCAATAATTTATAAGAATATTATTATAAAACTTCTTCAAAAATTATTTTCATCATTACGATTATTCATTTCTAGAATTTTCAACTAAAATTCTTCTTTAGGTCAATTTTTATTTAATAATTTTTGAAAAAGTCCTTTGAGAATTTTCAAATTCTTTTATTTACAATTTAATTTTATGAAATTTCGATTATTCTGACATTCCTCAATTAAATGTTTTATAAATTAAAAACTTTAAAAAATTTAAAAAAAAATCCATTAAACTTTTTGAAAAAAATTAATTCTACAGAATTCTTAATTAAAAGTATGAAAAGTTTAAATTTTCAAAGATTTTATTTTGAAACCTTTTGAAAATTCAATTATTTCTGAAAATCCACGCTATAATGCTTTCAATATTCAATTATCTAAAATTTTAACTGAAATTCATTTTTAAATCAATATTTATTAGAAAATTATACGAGAATTCAATTATTCAACTACAAAAATAAATATTTTATTCAATAATTAAATGTTTCTTAAAATTAAATAAAGAGTTTTATCAACAAAATTTTTAAATAATTTAATTCTCTTGACAAATTTGATAAAAATTGTATTAAAAATAATTGAAATTCTGACAAGAATTTTATTATAATTTTTGAAAATAATTGAATTTCGGAGCTAGGAATTTTATATTTTATAAAGATAACTGAAATTTTGACGATAAGTTTTTTTTTAAATTTTTGAATATAATTCAATTTTGAGAAGAATTTTATTACTTATGAAAATAATTGAATCCCTGAAAATAATTTTAATATCTATGGAAATAATTGAATTATTGCGAAGAATTTAATAAAAAAATGTTTATATAATTACATTTTTAGAGGAATTCAAATAAAATTGTATTATCAATAATTGAAATACTGCGATGAATTTTGTTATTTATGAAAATAATTATATTCCCAAAAAGAATTTTATTATTTATGACAATAATATTGAATTATTATAAACAATTTAATAATAAAATTTTTAAATAATTACATTTTTCGAGGAATTTAATTAAAATTTTATTAAAAATAATTGAAATACTGCGATGAGTTTTATTATTTATGAAAATAATCGAATTACTAAAAAGAGTTTTGATAATAAAAGTTTTAAATAATTGGTTTTTTTCAAAAAAATTTTTGTAAACTCTATTTTAAATAATATCATTCCTGTGAAATTTTTATTATTATTTCTGAAAATAATTTATATATTTTAATTATTATTTAAAATAATTTTATTTAAATTTTTTTTTTAAATAATTGAATTCGTTTGGCAAATTGTACCTATTTATTTATTTATTCATTTACGGGTATTGAGTCCCATTCCTACATAAAGTACTAAAAATATTTAACAGTTGTAAAAATATTATAAGCATTAGGTTGTATTAAAAATTTAAAATAGTAGATATTAAAAATCATTAAATTGAGAACATTTTTGAAAATAATTGAATTTCGGAGAGGAATTTCATTTTTTACAAAGATAATTGAAATTTTGACGAGAATTTTTGTAAATTTTTGAACATAATTAGATTTTTGCGAAGAATTATAATACTTTTGAAAATAATTGAATTCTTAGGACGAATTTTATTAAAATTTCTTTTTAAATAATTGAATACTTTTGAGAAATTTTATTGAAATTAGTAGACATTGAAAATAATTCAACTTTGCCAAATTTTTTAAATTAATTAAATTTCTACGAAGAATTTTATAAAAATTATTTTGAAAAAAATTTTATTGTTATAAAGGATTTCATTATTTATGAAAATAATTCAATTTTTTGAAGAAATTTAATTAAAACTGTATTGAAAATAATACTTAAATTGTAATAAATAAATTATAGCAAAAGTTTTTAAAATAATTGAGTTTCTTTGCTGAATTTTAATAAAATTTTTAAGAATAATTACATTTTTCGAGAAATTCCATTAAAATTGTATTAAAAATTAAAAATAATTGAATCTCTGTAAAAAAATGTTATTATATTTATGAAAATCGTTGAATAATAATTTATGAAAATAATTTGTAAATAGTCATGGTTGACACAAAACAATAAATGTAAAGTTCCAGGCTTTTTCCTGGTCAATACTTATATATGAAGTTCTAGTCAAAAGTTAAAAAAAAATTGCTGGCCTGATAACATAGCTTTGGCTCTTAAAAGTTTTTTAAAATTTCCAAATACCAGAAACTTAATAATAATTACGAGCTAAAAATTTTTTCTTCCATTGAGATTTTTATACAAAAAGTTTTCACATGGAAGCATTTATCAATCGAAAGTCTTATCTATTGCGTATTTTTTTTATGAAATTAAATTAAAACTTATAAAGTACTGAAGTATCGAATTTTCAAAGGCATAACATAGTTTGCCTTTTAAGTTTGGTGGCCACCCTTTCTAAAGTTAGTTATCAAATTGTAATTTCTTGTTTTGAGTAATATTTTTTTTTGCAAATTTTTTGTCATATAATAACAATAGGATCATAGCGAAATTTTCGTAACTTATAGTTGAAAATTGAAATTTGCTATTAATTTAAGTGAATAATGATTTTATGTATAATTGTAAACATAGGCAAGTGTAAAATAAATAAAAAATAAATATATAATTGTAGAAGTTGTAGTTTTCTATAAATTCAATTTAAATTTTCTGGACTTGATTTAAGATCAATATCGTTTGTCCAATAAAGGAAAGGAGTGGTTTTGTGTAACATGGCACATGATCGAACGTGATAGGCCTAGTAAGGTAAATGCCAAAATGTATGCCATAATTATTGCCGAACCGTAAAATACTCTTAATGATTGGCTCATTATTAAATGCCAGTATGTGCCACATAGAAGTGTCGGATTGCTTAATAGCCTCCACTTAGCATATACTATATATTATAGGAAAATTCAATATTTTTAAAAATCCATTATTCAAAATCAACACATAAAACTTTAGAGGAGTCAAAATTTGATTATTAATTAAACTACGAAAGATTAAAAATATTTGAAGCAATTCGAGACACCAAAAAAACTCCATCTATTAATTTTAATTAGTAACAAAAAATTTAAACAATTTAATATTGACAATAGAATCGGAAAAATTATAAAGAATGAATTTACAAATTCTTTTGAAATTCTATTTAGTTTCTTCAATAATAAAGAGAAACACGATTTTTTTTCTGTAGATGTGTGTGTGTAGAGAGAGAGAGAGAGAGAGAGAGAGAGAGAGAGAGAGAGAGAGAAAGGATATAGAGAAAATTTATTAGAAGAAATAATTTTCCTAGATTGTTTGGAAAGCACGAATTTTTCGCACCATTGTGTTCGATGTCAGTGATAGATGTCGGTTGAGATTAGAGTAAATAAAAATGAAATAGTGTGCCAAGTTAACTGCGTAAGTAAACTTTTTTCTTTATCAAAAATTAAAAAAACACCCATTTAAATGTCGAATTGCATTCCTTTTACGTAATTTGTTAATCAATTGACTAATGATGTTTAGCTACACGTGTGAATTTCAAAATTATTGGAAAGTCTAATTAATTGGTGATCGTTCACTGTCTACCAATATTTATGGGAGTATTTACTATATATTTTGAAAGTCGACTTTTGTAATTTATAATCTGCACATATTTTACTTTTACACCTGCAAAAGCCTAAAATTAATTTCGCCTCATAGTTCCCCCATTAACAAATCTTCATGTTTCACTGACAACATTTCAAAAATAGTAAAATAAAATAAATAATAAATTTAAAAAATAAAATTTACCAAAAATTTAAGTTTCTAAACATAATAAATTGCTTTTCAATTTTAATTTATCTATCAATTAATTTAAATTTTTCTCCATGCTTTAATCGAAAATAACAACTAAAAAAAAGTTAAGTAAAAAAATAAGGTAAACAAAAATGAGGAAAAACTAGAAAAATAGAACAAAGAGAATAAAAATAAAGGGAAAAAAATTGTAAAAATTGGTAAAAACCTTTTAGCGTTGCAAAATTGTTTTATGTTTATATTAGGTATCATTAGGCAATTTCAAAGTCACCAATTCAGTGAAACAGTTCAATAGGTATAGAGAACAATATTTGCAGCTGAGCGCAGTGAACCTCGAGTTATAATTATCAAAGTTACGCCATTTGCGACTACTGATCATAAAATACATGTATTTATATCGACATTTCACCTGACACTGCGGATAATGGTTCAATTATGTTGGGCAAGTCACTTAAGGGAACCTCTGCAACAATGTTCCCGGAATGTGCAATAATTGGTTAAACTTGATTGCCAATCGATCTCAACAAAACCATACATCTACTCTAACTAACAAAATTAACTTAAAGTTAGTTTCTCTCTAAACCTTTGTTTCTCACATAAAGGAAAAAAATTCCCTCTAATATCGAAATCGTCACGAAAAGACAAAATAAGAAAGAAAACAATGAGAATGGTAATTTTTTCTCAAAATTCCATTTAATTATTAAATAATATTAGGTATTATTAATTTTAAATATTAACATTAAATATTATTATTAATAGTAGGTATTAAATAATATTATTATTATTAATATAATTAAATAATATTATCAATATTAAATAACATAATTATTATCAATATTAAATATGTAAAATCATTTTGAAATTTAACTATTTCTAAAAATGACAATTGTAATTCTTACAAAATTCAATTTTTTCCCAATTTTTAAATAAAATTCTTCAAAACTTTAATAATTTTTTTGGGAAATAATAAATTAATAAATAATAACATTTTTCATAGAAATTTAATTATTTTCGAGAATTTTAATAAAAAATTATTAAAAAAAAGTCAATTATTTTCACAAATAATAAAACTTTTTATAGAAAATCAATTATTTTCAAGAATTTTAATAAAATTCTTAAAAAGATTACAATTATTTCTAATATAGATAATAAAATTCTTCGCAGGATTTCAATTATTTTTAAAACAAGTGTAAATGCATTCCTCAAAAAGTGCAATTATTTTTAAAACCTTTATTGATATTCATCGATTGATTTTAATAATTATCAAAAATTTTTTATAAAATTCGTTATAAGAATTCAATTAAAATTTTAGATAATAATTTAATTTTAAAAGCGTTATAACATGAATTTTTAGAAATAATTGAATTTTCGAGAGATTATTGAATTAAAATCTTTAAAAATTTCAATTGTAAAACTGTTATAATATTTAAATATTTATTTTAAAAATTTATTCATTTATTATTTTCCAAAAAAATTATTAAAGTTTTGAAATTTTGTGAAAATAATAATTCTTGAAAATAATTTAATTTTTTATTAAAATTCTTGAAAATAATTTAATTCTTGCGAGGAATTGGATCACAATTGTATTAAAAATAATCGAATTTTTATAAACAAATTTTATCACAATTTTTAAAAATAAATTATTTCTTTTGTAGAATTCAATAAAAATTTCTTTAAATAATTAAAATCTTTCGAGAAATTTTATTCAAATAGAAAATATTGAAAATAAATGAACTCATATAAAAAATTTTATTATTTATGAAAATATGTAGTTAAATTTTTTTGAATAATTTTTTATTAAAATTTTTGAAAATAATTGGATATTGTTAAAATTTTTGAAAACAATTTAATTCTTTCGTGGAATTGAATTACAATTTTTTTGAAAATAATCGAATTCTTGTAAACCAAATTTTATAAAAATTATTAAAAAATAATTAATGACTTTCGAAGAATTCAATAACAAAATTTTTAAATAATTGAATTCATTCGAAAACTTTTATTAAAATAGAAAATATGAAAAGTAATTGAATTCCTACAAAGAATTCTATTATTTCTGAAAGTAATTAAATTCTTGAGAAGAATTTTTGAAAATAACTTTTTAAATTTTTCTATATAAGAATTGAATTAAAATTTTTAGAAATAATTTTTTATTCCATCTATTAACGGATTTAAAATGGAGCAAATTCTCAAAAAAAAGTATCGTTAAGTGTCACAATTTTTAGAAGAAGAATCCAAATAGTATAGCAAATAGTAAAAAAAGTATAGTAAATACTAGGTTGTAGTAAACGAGTACGAAACCTACTTCTTTAATTTGTGAAAATACTATTTTTAGACAAATAATTGAATTCACAAGTGCTACTTTTCAATGAATAAATTATGCTTTAAGAAAAAAAAGATCCAATAATGTTGTATATCAGAAAAATGAATTAGATTCTAATCTAATTGTGTAAAAAAAAAGTAAAAGGATCTCAGAAAATATTTCTAATTATGCAAATTATGCTCAATTTATACGAGATAGTATTGCGCCCTTCCGAGAGACTATTGCTCAATGCTCACGATTAAATTCTCGCAGTTATTCTATATCCATATGATACTATCTTTAGTTAATTTTTCCATCACTTATACTCACAGCGCACACATGAGTAGTAGATTCATTACAGTGAATGAAATTTGAATTCTAGATTTACGCAATTATTTTAAAGTTCAAACTCACTTTTCCGCACGAGTTTCAGTAAAATTTGCAAAACATTTATCTCCTCAAGTAGCGGAATAGATCTAAATTCCGATTCTTTATAATCACTATATGTATATAAATACTATAAATAAATATCACTTTAGGAAAAGATAAAACTCACCGATACTGAAGATACTGCTTTCGAATTCAGAGAGTTATACATTGATTGATAGGCAGAAATTTATTTTGACACTTCTTTACGACCGAAACTCAATCACTGCAATCTATTTCTGTAATACACGCGAAGGAAAAAAATTATAATTAGTTATTTAATTTTTTGTTTTTTTTTGTTTTTAAATAATCGTAAGAATTACGAAAATAAATGTTTTAAAATTGCGAGAAGATAGAAAAAAAATTTACAAACAATTTGCAATTATTTCAATAATTAAAATTTTTTTAAATACAGTAAAGTTCCCAACATGTATAATAAAAAATATTTTTCTATTTTTGTATAAAAAAACTGTTTTACATAATTTTTTGATCGAGAATTTGAAAGAAAAATTTGTAAACAAAACATTTTAGTGTTAAATTAATTTAAATTAAATTAATTTCAATTAATTTCTATCTTTGTGAACTTCGCCGACCTAATAGCAAAGAGCATTTTAGAAAAAGATAAAAATTACCAATTTTGAAGTAACTTTCGAATCCGGAATAATATTTTGATTGATAGGCAGATTTTGACACTTCTTTATGACCGAAATTGCCAAGTATTTCTGTAACATAAAAGGAAATAAGTCACAATTAGTTATACAAGTTTTATTACAAGTAATTGTAAGAATTACGAAAATAATTTTTTAAAAACTACAAAACAAGGAAGAAACAAAATTAACAAGAGTTGTAAATTATTGCAACTAATAAATAACATTTTAGAAAAAGATAAAACTCACCGTTACTGAAATATAACTTTCCAACTCGAAATAATATTTTGATTGATAGGCAGATTTTGACACTCCTTTACGATCGACAGAAAATCACTTCATATGTAATTCTGTAAAAAAATAAAAATGTAATGAGAGTAATGTAAAAAATGAATAAGTTACTAAAAAATAATTAAGTAAATAAATTAAATTAAATTAAAAATATTATAAAATTATCTAAATTATTAAAAAAATATAAAATACCAGTAAAAATAGGATTTTAAATTATTTGTTTTAATTATCATTTTTTTTAAATATTTATTATTTAATTTTATTTTATTAGTTTAATATTATTTAATTTTAGTTTAGTATTTTAATATTTTATTTTCATTTATTATTATAATTATTCTTCATTTTTTTATTAGGAATCTTGAAAGTAAACGTTAAATAAACAGAAAAAAGTTTCCAAATTCCAAGAAAAATGAAATATTAACAGGAAAGTTGCAAATTATTGTAACTAGAGAACAAATAAAACTAAACACACAAAACTGATTTTATACAATGATAGGTATAGCAGGAAAACACTTTCATTTCTTCGAAAAGTTGTAACGTGACTATTTATAATTTTCAACTACCGGAGAAAAAATTCAACCAAACAGAAAAATTTCTTTTCACATAAAACTCATCAAATGGTTAAAATTTATATTTCTCTACAATCAATCAGTAGAACTTTAATAATTTTTAAAATCTCAAAAACGTGTTTAAAAAACTATCAACTAAATAAATAATAATTAAATAAACAAATTATTATTATTATGTTTGTAATTATAAATAAAAAATAAATTTTCATTTATTTATTACTTATTTCTTACTTATTTTCATTTACCATTCTATTTTGCCGTAGAAAATAATTTATCAATTTGCCGTATTTTATTCTCGGCTGCAAAATATTGTCTTAAAAAACACTTCAATCATAACATAAACATATAATTTTGAAACAAGCAAGTTCATGAAATTCGAAAAAATTTTCTCGCTTTTTTTCATAAACATTGTAAAATTTAGAATCGAAAAATTATTTTTAAACATAATATAAGAAAAAAATATCTGCAAAACTTTAGTTTGAATTTTGTTTTGAATAATGCCTTTTCTTAAAACACAGTTGTTATGAAAACGACCAAATACCGATCCGCTATGGAAAGAAAACAAGCACGAAAATAATCCAACTGTGACCATCAGTTTTCAACAAATTACGACAAAGTAGAGTAGCAGAGTGATGCATAATGTCATTTAATCAACGAAGACACACACTTTACTGATGTTTAAATAACGTTTTTGGCCAGACAATGACTTATAAGAACAAAAGGATAGAAAATCGAAAAAAACGACTAAATTGAAGGAAAAGTACAACAGGGTGTCTACTATTTTCGTTCAACAAAATTCCCGGTTTTGTCCTAATTTTTCCCGGTTTTTTTATCAAATTTAAATTTATTTGATTTCAAACATAAATAAATCTACAAACGGCTTCAAAAATTTTTATTAGAGTTTTAATGAATAATGAAATTCTTTTGACGAGTTTCTTTAAATATTTTGAAAATAATGTTTTTTTTTAATAATTTTAATTAAAAATTTGGAAAATAATTGAATTAAACAAAGAATTTTTTCAATTTTTAGGGTTCCGTACACCTACGGTGTATCGGCGGAACCCTATTGGTGAGACTCTGTTGTTCGTAGCCAAATCGTGTCCCCCCCCCCCTAGCGGCTAAACTATTTGACCTAAAGAGCTCAAATTTGGTACAGATATGTATTTTCACACGTAGATTACAGGAAAAATATAGAGAATGTGTTTGGAGATGATGGTCATAGCGTTGTTAAGGAAATAACAAGATTTTTGGCCAAAAATGCATAAAAAGTGACCATTCCCCCCCCCTTAACTTCTAAACTATTCGACATGGAGAGCTGAAATTTTGCATGCTGGTGTATTTTTACTCGAATATTACAGGAAAAATATAGAGAACTTGATATGTAATGATGGCCATAGCGTTGTCAAGGAAAAACTAAAAAAATTTAAAAAAAAATTTTTTTTTTCCCTAACTTTTACATTATTTGACCTAATGAGCTGAAAATTGGTATCCTAGTGTTTTATTACAGTCTGACGACAAAAAATTTATTTAAGAAACTTTTTGAAAAAAAATCAAAAAAAAATTTTTTTAAATTTTTTTTTTCAAAAAAAAAATTTTTTTAATTTTTTTTAGTTTAAACACGTGGCATTAAATATTTTAAGGAAGAGAGTGAAATTTTAAGAGAATAAATGAGAGGTTGTTTTCTGACTTTAATTTCTTAACTAAAAATAAAAAAAAATTGGACAAGTGCGAGTTGTACTCGCACTGCAATGGCGGGTTCCGCACACAAATATTAAAACAATACTTGTAACATTGATCGGTAATTGGTAGAATTAAAATAAACAATTATAAAAATATATTAAAATCATTTGATAAAAAAAAATAACTAAAGAAAATTAAAGTATTGTATATATCTAATATTGTAAACAATAATAAGCAGAGGAACAAAATTTTCAAAATTTATTACATATAGTTCTTCTGCTTATTATTGTTTACAATATTAGATATACAATACTTTAACTTTTTTTAGTTATTTTTTTTTATCAAATGATTTTAATATATTTTTATAATTGTTTATTTTAATTCTACCAATTACCGATCAATGTTACAAGTATTGTTTTAATATTTGTGTGCGGAACCCGCCATTGCAGTGCGAGTACAACTCGCACTTGTCCAATTTTTAAAATAATCTTATCTACTCATAATTAAAATTGAAAATTCGATTACTTCAATTTTATTAAAATGTATTGATACTAATTGAATTTCTGCAAAGAATTTTAATATTTATAAAAGTAATTGAATCCTTCCAAAAAATGTTATTATTTATTAAAATTAAAATAATTAAATGTTTGCGTAGAATTTTATTAAAATTTTTGAAAATAATTTAATTGTGGAGAACAATAATATTACAAACAAAAATTATTTAATTATTTATAAAGATAATTGAAATTTTGAGAATTTCAAAAATTTTTTAAATATAATTGAATTTCTGCGAAGAATTTGATGGAAATTTATATGAAAATAATTGAATTCTTGTGAAGAATTTTTTTTTAAATAATATTCAAAAGAATGTAATAAATCTGAAGAATTTGGCTATTTATGTTAATAATTGAATTCTTGAGAAGATTTTTTTTCAGTTTCTAGAAATAATTGAATTCTTTCGACGAATTTTAATAAAATTTTTAAGGATAATTATTCGAGGAATTCGATTAAAATTGTATTAAAAATAATTGACATTCTGCAATGAGTTTTACTATTAATGAAAATATTTGAATATATTGCGAAGAAATTTTTAAAAATAAAATTATAATTACAGTGACTAACTTTCCTTGATTATTTTCGAAAAATTTAAATAAAATTCTTTAAAAGAATTTAATTATTTTTAATAGAATGTAAAGAAATTTCAAAAATTTTCAATTACTTGTTTATAAAAATTCAATTATCTTGAAACAATAGAATTGCAAATTTTCAAAAATTTTATTTTTCAGAATTTTTAAAAAAACTTTGCGGAAATTCAATTTTATTAAAAAAATTTTAAGTGTGTATCTTTTTTTAAATTAACTAATAGAAATTTTAATAGTTAATCTTCGCACTAAAAAACATGAATACATTAGAATGTGATTCAGTAAAAAATTCAATTTATTATCAATTATTAAATTAAAATACTTTGGAAATTCGATTTATTAAAAAGTTTTTAATGAAATTCTTTAACAAATTTAATAATTTTCAGTTGAATTTCATAAAATTAATTAATTAATTATTAATTAACTATTATAATTTGAATGTTCTTTCATTCATTCACTTTTTCTGTCCCTCACACTCTGAAGTTGTCTTTTATTTATAATTTTGTTTTTTGTTAACTTTACATAGATTGTATATATTATATTATAATTATTTTTATTTTATAATTAATTCAAAATTCTAATGACATGAGCATTTTTTGTCACTTCTTTTCATTAAAAGGCTAAAATTTTGTTAAACATTATGTTTTCTCAAATTGAAATTATGCAGATTTTTGTTCTTTACTTCTAAACAAAATAAGAAAATTGTTAATCAACTGTGATAAAGAAATAGAAAATTTATTTATTTTGCATTATTTTTGTTTATTAATCACAATTTTTTTAACAAAATTATTATTTTATTGTTATAAAACATGAAGATATCGATTGCTCCGAGTCGAAGACTCGGAGTGATCGATTTCTTCATGTTTTCTAATAATTAATAACGACTAAGAGATAAAATCATTATTTTATAGTATAAGAATATTGTTACTGTAACTTCATTAAAATTTTTTTCATCATTTTAATTCAATTACCTATTATTTTCTAGAATTTAAAATTATTTTATATGAAAATAATTGAATTTCTTAAAAAATTTTATTATTTATGAAAATAATTGAGTTCTTGTGAAATTTTTTATAATTTATGAAAATAATTAAATGTTTGCATAAAATTTTATTGAAATTTTTGTTTCAATAATTGAATTCTTTTTAGGAATTTTTATTAAAATATAGATATTGAAAATTATTGAAATTAGAAAATTTTTTGAAAATAATTGAAATTAGGACATAAATCTTTTTGACATTTATGAAAATAATTGAACTTTGGAGAAGAATTTTGTTATTTATAAAGATAATTGGGATTTTTACGAGAATTTTTTTTTCAAATTTTGAACATATGTTGAATTTTATATGAAAAATTTTATTTTTTTGTGAAAATAATTGAATTTTTGCAATTATTTGTAATTTCTCCAAATTTTAGTTTTTTTTAGTTTTTTCAACAAAAGTTTAAATTAGAAAATTTTTAAATTCTATTATTTTTAAAATTGCTAATTTTATTTTTAAAAAAAATGCAGTAAGAAGTTAGCCGCGCGCTTTAATACGCGAATTGTTGCTAGTTTCTATTAATTGAATAATTTTTTTAAAATTTATTTACATACTATATTTGAATCAGTGACTGATTTTTTACTATCAAATTAATTATTTGTATCTAATTAAAATTTAGAAAACTGTGTAAATATCTATAAAAATTGATATAAAAAGCGATTTTTTAAAAACAAATTAAAATAATAAAACTTTTTTTTAATTTGGTGAAAAAATTCCCGCTTTGGCATAAAATTCCTGGCTTATTCCCAGTTTTTCCGGTCAAATTAAATTCCCGGCTATTTCCCGGATTTCCCGGTTAGTATAGACACCCTGTACAAAGTACAATAAAAAAAACTATATACTTCGATTTTAACTGTCAGTGAAAAAACAAAATTTTGTTTCGGAATTGAAAAGGTGATCGCAAAGCGAATCGCAAATTGTGAAAATACAAAATAGTGATAGTTAGATGTTTATACTCGCGATTGTGTTTCTGTCTCCAAATAATCAGGCGAATGGCACCTAGACTCTCACGCTATTGACTCTCCCGAGAACCTAAGGGCATCTATATGGTAAATGCTTTCACTCGATCTCAATAAGCCATAAAAACAAATAATGAAAAAATCCCATCAACAATCGAACCTTCCTTTCCGTTTCGATTCATACAACACGATAACTGATTGACCTAATACCAATCTTTTTTTTCTAATTCTCCTGCCACAAGATAAATCTCAAGATTTGCTTACAATAGAAACTATCGCTTTTAGTCCCTTTCCTTAAAAAAAATTCCCTTTCCTTTTTCTTTAAAAGAAAAATTTCCTTTTCCTTCCCCCATCCAAATCGATAAACACACATCAGGAATATGACTTTTTGATAATTGAAAAAAGTTGATAATAAATCTTTTGAAAATTATTTTCTGGAAGAAAGGAATTTGGAAAGTCCTCTGAAAGTAATTTATCGTTCTCTGCTTCCGCAAATAAGCTCCCTCGACCCCCTCGCTAAAAATTGTTCTGGCCTTGTGCCCGGAATGTACTCAGTATTCATTGAGTTACAGTTTAAAGAAAAAATTGGCAGATGCTGCCTAATTAATTATTCTGTCAGAATGGAGGGCATTAATTCTTGATACTTTATCTATTTGAGTTTGAAACATCTTCGAAATTTGATATCTCAATTTTCGGAAAAGCGAATGCTAATTTCAAAATTGGGGTGCCTTTTGGTTAAACATATGAGAGAGAGTTGCGGGGTGATGATGTTCAACTATTTTCACTAAATGCATGAATATTAAACCTAATTTGCCACTTGTAAATTATTCTTTACTTTACTACTTCTTGTTCTTTTGGGTATTTCAGATTATTAAGAGGAATTTCGAGCTGTCTACCCAAAAAAACAAATCCAAAGTTTCTGCAGTGGAGTTTTCTACATTTATCTCTCCAGAACAATTTTCACAATAATTTAAAGTTTCTTTTTCAGGGTTGCAACAAAAATTTAATTTTCTTTTTCCCTGAATTTTTCCTGATTACCAGACAAAATTTTCCCTATAATTAGATACTCACAAAAATGTTTATTACATTTATTTACGAACTTCTTTAACTGTAAATAAATCATTCAAAAACATTCAATAGATTTATATAAAATAAATATTTAAACATTTATTATTTTTCCATAGGAATTAAGATTTTAATTTTGAATTAAAAATTTCTAACTAAAATTCTTTTCTAAATCAATTATTTTTAATAATTTTTGAAAAAGTTCTTTGAGAATATTCAAATTTATTTGTACAATTTTAAAAACTAAAAATTATTTATCAAATGTTTAATAGTTTTTTTTAACTACAATTAAATGTAATTAAACTTCTTTGTCAATTCAAATTGTAAACAATTTTTAATTTGAAACTTTATGAAATTTAAATATTTCAAAAATTGCTACTATACCTTCTCCAAAATTCAATTATTTTCTAAAATTTTTAAATAAAATTATTTTTTAAATCAAATATTTTTAAAATTTTTAGAAAAAGTTTTTTGAGAATTTTAAATCCATTTGTTTACAATTCAATTTTACCGAATTTTCATTATTCAGAAATTCTTCAATTAAATACTTATATTAGAAAATAGAAACTTCAAATAATTTAAAAAAAAACTCGATCAAACTTTTTCAAAAAAATTAATTCTATATCATTGTTAGTTAAAAGTATGAAAAATTAAAATCATTAAAGATTTTAATTTGAAACCTCTTCAAAATTCAATTATTTCTAAAAATTTACGCAATAGTGCTTTTATTATTCAATTATTATCTCAAATTTAACTGAAATACATTTTTAAATCAATTTTTATTAGAAAATTCTACGCGGATTTAATTATTCAAATATAAAAATAAATAATTTATTGAATAATTGAAAGTTTCTTGAAACTGAATTCTCTTAAAAAATTATATCAACAAATTTTCAAATAATTGAATTCTTTTGACGAATTTTAATAAAATTTTTAAGAATTACAAGTCATTGAATTGAGGAAAATTTTTGAAAATAATTTAAATTTTGCCGAGAATTTTATTAAAATTTTTGAAAATAATTCAATTTCGGAGAAGAATTTTTGTTTAATTTCTGAATATAATTGAATTTCTGCGAAGAATTTTATTACTTATGAAAATAATTGAATCCCTGAAAAGAATTTTAATATCTATGAAAATAATTGAATAATTGCGAAGAATTTAATAAAAAAATGTTTAAATAATTACTTTTTTCGATGAATTTAATTAAAATTGTATTAAAAATAATTAAAATACTGCGATGAGTTTTATTATTTATGAAAATAATAAAATTGCTAAAAAGAATTGTATTATTTATAAAAATAATTGAATCCCTAAAATAAATTTTAAAATCTATGAAAATATTGAATTATTGCAAAGAATTTGACAATAAAATTTTTAAATAATTGATTTTTTTCAAAAAAATGTTTGCAAAACTGTATTTCAAATAATATAATTCCTGTGAAATTTTTATTATTCATGAAAATAATTGAATGTTTGCGTAGAATTTTATCTAATTTTTTTTTAAATAATTGAATTCGTTTGGAAAATTGTATTTAAATAGTAGATATTGAAAATCATTAAATTGAGAAAATTTTTGAAAATAATTAAAATTGTGACAAGAATTTTAATAAAACTTTTGAAAATAATTGAATTTCTAAAAAGAATTTTATTATTTATGAAAATAATTGAATTTATTTAAAATGAATTGAACATTAAAATGAATTTTAATATTTATTAAAATAATTGAATGTTAGCGAAAAATTTTATCCAAATTTGTATTTAAATAATTACATTCGTTTGGCAAATTGTATTAAAATAGTAGATATTGAAAATCATTAAAATTGTGACAAGAATTTTAATAAAACTTTTGAAAATAATTGAATTTCTAAAAAGAATTTTATTATTTATGAAAATAATTGAATTTATTTAAAATGAATTGAACATTAAAATGAATTTTAATATTTATTAAAATAATTGAATGTTAGCGAAGAATTTTATCCAAATTTTTTTTAAACAATTGAATTCGTTGGTCAAATTGTATTAAAATACTAGATATTAAAAATCATCAAATTGAGAAAATTTTTGAATGTAATTGAATAATTGAAATAAAATTTCAAATTAAAACGTTTTTAAGTTCATTTGTTTATAAAAATTGTAAACGCATCTGTTTTAAGATTTTATTAATTTTGAAGTATTTAAGTAAAATTATTATTTATTAAACAATTTCTAAGTAATAATTTTATGACAGTTCTTCAAAAATTAAATTATTTAAAAAGAAATTATTGTCAGAAATAAAAAAAATTGATGATTTTGTATCAAAATTCCTGGTAATTTCATAATTTCATAGTCTTTGAGCCAAACAAAAAAAGACAAAAATATTTAGAATTTTTTTATGAATTCTAAAAACGTAATATTTCCAGTACTTTTAATAAAAATCCCTGACTTATTTCACTGATTTCTCCTGACCTGTGGCAACCCTTTTTTTCATTAGATTTAAAAATGTTTGAGAATCGACGGCTCTAATGACTTTCTGGGTGGATATTTATTTTTGCGACAACTTTGACTGAGTCAACTGGAAGTTACTATTCTCGACTATGTAATAAATTTCCCTGCTTTAACGAGGCAACTTAAATAAATGCGATAGGCAAGTACAATAGACTTCGAGGAGCAAAGGTCTGTGGAACGCCTTAGAAGAGAATCCGTGCAAGGCGATGCCCTCTCAAAATGTCCCTGGAAAGTCGATATTGACTGCTCTCAAACAAGTAGAGGGCAATTGATTAGAAGAGTGAAAGGAGAACGATGTCAACGCTTTCTTATCGTTCAAACACACATAACTTGATATTCCCACAAATATTCAGAAGCTGCTTTTCAATCTGAAAAATCATTTAAAGTCGATAAATATTACACAATATAAACCTGAAAAAATTTATTAATTTCCTTTTTTTCTCTTTAGAGAATAATTTTATACTCCGAGACGAATTTTTACGCGGTAAAATGTAATCTTTGTATATGAAGGAAGAAAATATTTATTACTATTGAGTAATATACAAAGATTCATCAAGTTTTGAAATTATTATTGACCACCTGGTATTATACTTTTTCTCCTCAACAATAATAACGCCATTTCAACTGATGATGAGTCTGATTGCAAGACACCAATCAACTAATCAGAGTGGCATTTAATTTTTCTAATAGCGTAATTACGACATTTGCAACTTCACCCAAGTCAATGTCTAACGAGAGAGTCTTTAAAATATTTTAATGAGAATATTTTTCAACACAATCAACATGTTGTAAATTTTCTAATTATTATTCGATTTATGTTTTCTTTTTAATTGCCCTTTTACTTTTTAGATACTAAGTAGAAGAAGAAGACGAGGAAAAAGTATGTTTATTAATAGAGATGATTTCTGTCTAATTTTGCTTCTATTGGAATAATATTCCACTGAATGTAACTGTTAGAATGTAGCACACAAAGTTAAAGAGAGTGAATTTGAAAGGATGGCGATAAACGGCTTTCGGACAAGATTGCCTTTAAAAAAAAGAGATCGATGCGGTAAACTATGCGGATGGTAATTGGAACAACATCAACGATTTTGAGTGCCAGAAAACGATAACGAGGATGACACTTATGAAAGCTTAGAAGTAGAAAATAATATGGGACAGAGGAACTTTAATGTCTCGCGACAGCGGCGATAACTAATTAGAGTCATGCGTAATTGCTAATCGTGCCGAGTGAATAATGTAAGAGAAATGCTCTTCTCGAATGATATAACCAATGAAAATATTCTTTAAACGTAACTTATTACTGATTCTATTTATATACATATAATTGAAAATTTCTCTTCACGCAACATTTTCATACTTTATTAAAAGAAATCAAAAATTTATTAACAAGACGATTATTTGAGTAAATAAGTAATTTATCAGTTCATTTAACCATTTTTCAATTAAACAAGAAAGGAATTTGCTTTTCTTTAAGGTCAATTAACATTTTCCCTTTGGAATGACAAAACACCTTCACACGGATGAGTTTACATTGTCTTTTCTTTTCAGCAGGTCTGCTTTTCAGATTCTCCTTTCGTAAATTATGCAATTGGACGACATAGTGTCTCGGTATTCGAACGCTTTAGTGACTCCAAGGGAAAATGTTTGCCAAAAATAACGACATTGCAACTTGAAGAATAAAATCCTTGCATTGAATAAACTTTTTCAGATTTTCAACTGGCGCCAAAATTCCTATATCTGAAACTATTCAAACTATTCTCAAGTATTCAAACTTTTTCAATAAAACAAAAAATACACTATATATTTATAAATTTAGAATAAAAAATTAAAAAAATTTCTAAACTTCCAGAATGAATACGAATAGATACCATTAAAAAAATGAAAGTAAATAAAGTTTTCTACAAGAGGCATTACAAATGTAAGGAAGAAGGATATTGAAAAAGGCAAAATATCCGGGTCGACTTTTAACGTCGGTTACATCACGTCCACGCGTGCATACCGATGACATCGTCCTGTCACGTTTTTGCGGATGAATTCGCATAACGAAACATGACGCCGACCAATGCTTTCTACTCATTTCATTTTGACTGATGATAATTATCTTGGATCTGTCAGAATGTTGGAAAAAAGCCAGCTAAACGGGCAATTAAGATATTAATTGGGGCGCGGTATCTTATTTGAATTTAGAAATTCCACAAAGAGAACTATAAACGATTTGCTTTTATGAATCAAAAAATATATAATCGTAAGCATACAGACTTTAAAAAAGTAAATTCAAAACCATTTTTTCAAGAAAATATAAAAACAAATAAAAAGAGTAGAATTTCCCCGACTTTTTCCTGATTTTCATAAAAAATATTAATTTTTTTCTTGTCCTGATTAATTTAACTTTAATTATAAATGTTTCTAAAATTTTATTTTCTAAATTTTTAATTAGAATTCTTCAAAAAAACAAAAAAAAAAAATTATGTTTAAGAACAATTTTTAAAAGTAAAAAATAACATTTATTTCAATTAAATTTGACAAAATTTTCAATGAATTGAATAAAACTCTATCTTTCAATTCATTTAATCTATTTTCAAATTATTTACGAACTATCTAAACAAAATTTTAATTACAATTTATCAAAAGTATAATTTTTAATATAGTTTCTAAATTAAATTATTAAAAATTTGAATAACTATTATTAAATAAATATTTAAATACACATTCTAATTTATTTTCCCTCAGAAATTAAAATTTCCAATAATTTCAATGTAAAAATGTTTTGAAATCAAACTATTTAGTTATTTACAAAAATTACAATTATAATTTTTTCAAAATTCAATTTTTTTTCCAATTTTTAAATAAAATTATTGAATATTTACATAATTTTTTAGGAGCCACAAAATTAATAAATTTTTTAAATATTACAATTTAACAGCAATTCAAATTTTCAAAGATTTTAATTTAAAATTCTCTTGAAATTTAATTTCTAAAAATTCATATTATGTATAACGTTTCTGATATTCAATTATTCTCTGAAATTTTATCTCAAAATTCACTTTTAAATCAATTTTTATTAGAAAATTCTCCGAGAATTCAATTATTCGAATACACAAATAAATACCTAATAGAATAATTATTGATTATTTCATATAATTTAATTCTTATAAAGAATTTTATCAAAATTTTTTTAAATAATTGATTATTTTATAAGAATTTTAATAAATTTATTCAAAATAATTGCACTTTTCGAGGAATTTATTAAAACCTGCATTAAAACGAATTAAATTCCTGGGAAGAACTTTATTATAATTTGTGAAAAATTGAATTTTTTATTAAAATTTTTTGAAAATAATTCAATTCTTTCGAGGAGTTTAATTAAAATTGTATTACAAATAAAATAATTATTATAAATCAATTTTGTCAAAATTTTTAAAAATAATTCATCTCTTTTGAAGAATTTTATGCAAAGTATTTTAAATAATTAAATTCTTTTAACAAGTTTTACTAAAATTGTATTAAAAATAATTGAATTCTCGCAAAAAATTTTATCAAAAGTTTGGAAAACAATTTAATTCTTTTGAAGAATTTTAAAAAATTTTTTTAGAATAATTGCATTTTTAGAGCAATTCTTTTAAAGTTGTATTGAAAGGAATTGAAATTCTGCGAAGAATTTTATTTTTAATGAAACTAAGTGAATTCTTGCATAGAATTTTATTACAATTTGTGAAAATAATTGAATTTTTTATTAAAATTTTGGAAAATAATTGAATTTTTTCGAGGAATTTAATTAAAATTGTATTAAAAATAATTTAATTATTATAAACCAATTTTATCAAAATTATTTAAAATATTTAATCTCTTTCGGAAAATTTTATGAATTTTTTTTAAATAATTAAATACTTTCGAGAAGTTTTGTTAAAATGGTATTAAAAATAATTAAATACCTGCAAAAAATTTAAATACAATTTTTCAAAATAATTCAATAATTCTTTCGAGAAATTTTAATAAAAATTTTAAGAATAATCTTTATTAAATAAATAAACAAATACCTAATTATATTTTTCGAGGAATTCATTTAAACTTGTATTAAAAATAATTGAAATCTTGCGAAGAATTTTATTATTTTCGAAAATAATTGAATTCTTTAGAAGAATTTTGTTAAAATTCTTGAAAATAATTTAATTCTTTTGAAAATTCCATTATTTCTGAAAATAATTGAATTTCTGCAAAGAGTTCTATTATTTTTGATAAATAATTGAATTTTTGAGAAAAATCGTATTAAAATTTTTTTAAAATAATTAAATTCTTTCGAAGAATTTTATTACAATTTTTGAGAATTATTTTTTTAACAATCAGCGGACTGAAAGTAGTACAAATTTAAAAGAAAGAAAAAAGTATTTTAGTATTCACAAATCTAAAAAAAATCCCAAATAGTTATTTCTAGAAAAAAACAATAGAAAAAATTGAAAATGCGAAAAAATACAAAAATAAAAATGATAGAAAAAAATGCAAATAATAATAAAGAAAAAGGAAAAAAGTTTTTAGATTTATAGAGAAACAGGAACTAGAAATTGTGCCGCACTTTGACATTTAAAGGAAACAGAACCAGATTTTTAATCAGAAGAATTATTTTTTCGGACAAGAAAACGATAATATTAATCGATATAATTGCAATTTTCTATAACGAGCACAGGAAAACATACACGTTCGCGTGGCAAATATTTGCCAAGCAGGTGTGTGAGTCAGTACATATGTCAAATGTCGAAAGGCGTTGCGTTAGGGGGATTTTCTCTCTGATTTTGACGGAGCGTGACAACAACACTTATACACACACGTGGACAGTTTCCAAAGTAAGCTTTTTGGGGTATTCATCTCGCAAAATGTTTGAATTTTCACTGAAATTTACTCATCGTCCCGCTAAATTTACGAAGAATATCATTACATTCACTTGTTCTATCGTATAATTCGCGTGACACTTATCATAAAAGCAAATTCCTTCATTTCACTCTTTGATTAATCAAAAACACTAAATTTCCGCGAATTTTCAAACATTTCTCAAAAATTTATTTATACCTAACAATTTCGAAAAACTTAAGACATTTTTTTAATATTTAAAAATATTAAATATTAATAATATTATTATTATTATATTATTAAATATTAATAATAATAAATCAAAATCGTATTGAATTTAGATTATTTTTCAATTTTTCAATTATTTGCAAATCAAGAAAATCATTGTACTTTGAAATTATGAATTTTTAAATACCTTCAAACATTCCACTAAAGGGAATATTTAATCAATGATTAATAGATGATTTAATGAATTGAATGCATTGCATATACTAAGATTCATTAGTCTCACTACTAATTAGAAAATTAATGCAAAAATTTACAATTAACCTTCATCGTAGTTGCATTTCAAATTACTTCTGGTATTTTATCAAAATTTATCAAATTTTACTTGCAAATTTTTCCCTTTGCGTTTTATATCATTTCCGGTTTTTTCAAATATTAACAAATTTATTTATTTTTATATATTTTTGGTTTTTGCATTTTTAAATGGTTTGAATTATATTCAATGTTTATTATGCAATATATGTGACGATAAATAAATTTAATGTTTAGTGATAAATGAATTGAAAAAATTATTCTGTATTTTACCTTATGAAGAAAGATCTTATAGGACTCAAAATTTCATCACAGGAAGAATCAGTCTCTCACGTTTCTCAATAAAATTTTCGAAAATGTATTCGTTGAATAATTCTTTCGGCAGGCTCCTCAAAAATCCATCGCAAGTAGAATAAGTTTTTCATTAATATCCACAAACATCTGCAAAAAACAAACAAATTAGTTGAGAAAAATTATTCTTTTCAAATCAAATTTATATTTTGTTTAACAATAATACTAAGAATAAAAATAATAATAATAATAAATTTTCCTAAAGTTTTGAACGTTCAAATGAACGAAATTTTTTTCGTTTAATTATTTTTAAAAATTTACTATCTACATATGAAAAATAATTAAAACTAAATATTATTTACTAAGTGAAGAATAAATTTTATTTTTAATATTACACAAAATAATTTTTCACTATAAAAATACAAATTAAAAGAAGTGAAAAATATTGTCGTTCAAAACTTTAGGAACTTAATAATAGTAATAACAATAAAAATGATAATAATATTTTTATAATTTTGAATTCAACAAAATTCAAAAAAAAATATTAAAATTAATAATGACAATATTAATTTTTCCTTAAGTCGATGATGAACTTTATTGACCGGACAATAAAAATAATCACCAAATAATAAAGATTTTGAATTTACAGTGAATAAATTATCATTATTTTTGAATCCATTTTTTAAAATTTTACATCGTTATGTGAGGTTATATTGTAACATTTAATTACACTTGATGGTTTTATTGACATTAATTTAAATTCACGATGAAATGATTCCAAGTAGTGTGGCTTTCAGTAAATTGCAAAATTTTATGCATAAAGAGCAATGTCTCGTATTTATCTTCCCGTTTATATAAAATATAATTCTTTATAATACGAAGTAATTTCTGAAAATAAAAAATTATCCATCGAAAATTCTATCAATTCTTTCTCTTTATTTTTATTTTAAAATTATTCATCGAAAATGATATTAATTCTTTCTCTTTATTTTTACCTATTTATTTATATAAATTTTACCTATTTTTATCTCTCTATTTTTCTTTTAATGTCAATTATTAAATACTTGCAATACTTGAAATGAATAAATAATTAATATCATTTTAATGATTTTAATAAATAAATAATATCATTATAATAATTTTAGTAAACAAATAATTAATATCAGACTAATAATTTCAATAAATAAATAAATAATATAAAATTAAAATTTATTTTTAGAAAACTCAACTATTATTTTAAATTAAACATAATAAATTTAAATGAAATATACTATAAATGATCATGAATTTTTTCTCTCTGCAAAACAGGTTAAATAAAGGAAATATAAATTAAAACCGTTATAAGATCAAAAAACAGTTTCCTGATGGTTATTATAAGATGTCAATTGATATCAAAAATAGATCACTATGAAAATTATAACCTTGCAAACAGGAAGTAAAATGTTGTGGTCTCGGGAAACGTCTTCGATTCCAAAAACCACAAATCCGCTCCTTTAAGATTTTACTATTATTATACGAATCAACTTTTATAGATTCAAATGAAATACACAGTGTAATTCAATCACTGTTTTCTTTTTACTCCAAAAAAAAGTAAGAACTAGTCTCGAAAAATGTTTCTAAATATTTCTCATTAATGAGAATACGGTACTCTTTTTAATTTAATTTTTTCGAGTAGAGAATCTTTTTTGGAAGGAGTCTTTTTTTTCTTTTTTTTTGAGGATTCACAATAAGTATTCTGTCAAAGTGGATATGTATATAGTGGGATTATATCTCGTTCGGCGCGGTTCTCAAGCGAAATTGCCCGATAATTGCGGTATATTGGTAATAAATTTATGTTTCTCAGAAATTTACGGGTTCAAGAATAAATGGAGTTGGAGAGATGCGAGCATGTGAACACAAAACCGTGAGTCTTTCGCGATTATGTCTTTATTACGAGAAGTCATCACTCTCACAAAACCCTCTATTGGTTAATTTCCCCTCGAGAGCTCCATTATTCTCTCTCTCTTTTTTTTTATTTATTTATGTACTTTTTTCATGCCTCACGACCTTGAACCCCATTCTTCTAAAATCACATTTTTCAACCAAAGACTATTATCCCTTTTTCCTTCCTTGAAATTTTAAATCCTCACGAGTCAAAAATTATTTTTAAATTTAATACCAAAATTCATTATTCAGAATTCATTCATAAGTTTAAGTACCTAATCAATGAAATTTATTCTGCAAAGAAATTACGAAAATTAAGAATAGTTGAAGAATTTGATAGAAAATTCAGTAAGGAATTAAAATAAAAATACTAGTATATAGAAAAATTTGTCACAAATAATTTGTGACAAATTTTTATTTTAATTCGTGACTATTTTGTGACACTTGGAAGAGACTTGAAAAAATAAAATCACTCGAGGAATCTTTTCTCGACAAATTGCGAGAGGATAAAATGAAGCTGTAATCAAGGACTTGACGGCTGAAGGTCACAAACTGATAATAAAGAAGGATCTATAAAGTGAGACGATGGAATGTTAATAAGCCAAAAGAGAAAAAATAACTTCATTAGCCTCGAATTTAATTTAATTAAAAAAAGAAAAAAAAACTAAACAAGACGTCGAGCACGTTTTGCGTCCTTATAAAGTTTACGCACTCCCTTCACCCAACTCTCCTCTCTCCTTCTCTCTCTCTATTTTAGTCCACTTTTAACAACCGTTATATTGCACTATATAATTTAGAGCAACGTTTATAACCCTTTTTCCCTACACTTGAATTTTATTTCATCACAAAAACGATGCTAATTTTTCTCCTAAATATCAAAAAAATTATCACCAACCTCGGATTGACTTTAAGACGCAAAAAAAAGTTGTTTTAGTCCATTCAAAATACGACAAACGGTGAAAAAGTCGTTATTTCCTTTATTCTGGAATGTCACAAAAATTTTATTATATATTTTTTTCTGATTTTTCCCTGATTTTCAGCCAATTTTTAAAAAATTGTAATAAAATTCTGCAAAATATAAAATTTATTTCAATAAAATGTGACGAAAGATTTTACAATTTTACAATTGTTTGACAATTTCTCAATTAATTGCTTTTGTGGAATTCAATTATCTTTAAAAAAAAGTTTAATTACAATTTTTCAACAAATTATTTTTTCCAATTTCTGAATTCAATTATTCAATTTTCAAAACAAAAATTATTCAAAATTTCAATATTTTTTTCAATTATTATAATTATTTTTTAAATTAAAAGATTTCTTATTTCAATTAAAATAATTTTTTTAATTAATTGAAATTTTCAAAAAACTAAAATCATTCAAAATTTTATCAATTTTTTTCATTTACAATTATTTTTTAAAATAAAAATTTTTCAATTTCAATTACAATAATAAATTTTCCTAATCAATTGGAATTTTTAAAAAAAATTTAAGTTGAAACCTTTTGAATTTAATTATTTCCAAAATTATTTCTAGAATAATAATTATTAAATTATTAGGTATGTAAATATGAGTATTTAATTATTTTTATAATTTAAAATTGAAATTTTTCTCTAAGTAAATTATGTTTTTAATAATTTTGTGAAAAGTCATAAAAGTTCAATTATGTATTTGAAAAAAATGCAATTAAAACTAAAATTCGATTGTTTTTAATTCAATTTAACAAAAATTTTGAATATTCGAAAATTTCTCAATTGAATATATGTTTGAAAATTCCAAAAAAATTATTAATAAATAATTAATTTAAAAAAAAGAATCAAACAATTTTGAAAGAAGTAAACTGTTTGGAATTTTTAACTCAAATTATCGAAAATTCAAATTTTAAAAAATTTCAATTTGAGAAGTTTTGAAATTTAATGACATTTAGGAAAAAATTTCTACAACAATTCTTCCAATATTCGATTATTTTCTAGAATTTTTATCCCAAATTATTTTCTAAATCAATTATTTTTAATAATTTTTAGAAAGTTCTTTGACAATTAAATTGTTTGAAGAAAAAAAGAAAGTTTAGTTACAATTTTTCTTTAGAAATACAGTTATTTTTAAAAATTTGTAATAAAATTCTCTAAAATAAAAAATTTATTTCAATAAAATTTGTCAAAATTGACAATTGTTTGAAAATTTATCAATTAATTACTTTTGGGAATTTAAATATTCAAAAAAACTTTTAATTATAATTTTTCAAAAATCTAATTTTTTAAAGTTTCTGAATTAAAATTCAAAACTAAAATTTATCAAACGTTTAATAATTTTTTTCAACTACAGTTAATTGTAATTAAACTTCTTTATCAATTAAAATTGTAAACAAATTTGAAACCTTATGAAATTTGAATATTTACAAAATTGCTACTGTAACTTCTCCAAAATTCAATTATTTACTAGAATTTTTAACTAAAATTCTTCTCTAAATCAAAAATTTCTACTGTAACTTTTCCAAAAATCAATTATTTACTAGAACTTTTAACTGAAATTCTTCTCTAAATAAATTATTTTTTAATAATTTTTGAAAATTTTTTTAAAGAATTCAAATATTTATAAAAAAAGGAAAATTCATTTGAAATACTCAAAAATTCAATTATTTTTTTACTTTCTATTTCTATTTCAATTTACAAAATATTCGAAAATTCAATTTTGTCAAATTTCAATTTAAATTCACGAAACATTCGAAAATCGAAAATTTCGTTTCAGAATTCAATTTGAAAAATAAAATTTCGGAATTCAGAATACAGAAATTAAAAAGACGACAGATAATAAATGGAGTTTTCTTGTACAAATATGATTTATATAGTACAAAGTGTGATAGATATCAAATGCCGTTCCATTCAAAAATAGACTTTCATTTTACAAGTTCAAAAAATCAATCAATATACCTTCTCTGACATCTGCCAGAAATGTAATTCATTTCATCATTTAGGTGAATGAACTACTTAAAAGAATTACTTATTCGATTTGAAAGAATTTTAATCACCTTTGCCAAAAAAGTAAATATTGCAGAAGAAAAATATCTCACCAAGAGATAAGAATAAGAAATAAACGAAAAAGCTCTCTCTCTCTCTCGAAGGGAATAGAAAAATTAAAAAAGCAAGAAAAGAAAGAATCGAAAATTTTTCTAACGCAAAGTTATAAATTTGAAGATGAATATAGTGTTAGTTGTTATTTTGAGTGGTATGCCTTGTGAACAAGTAACGAAAGGGATAAGCGCCGAGGAATGCGATGATGGACACAGCGATGTTCAATTTGTGGCTGACATCGCTCTCAAACATGTAACGAATGTTGGCCCGAAGGAACGAGAAGTCTCTCTCTCGCAATCTAAATGACGAAGGTAGCGATAGAGCACAAGGCCGAAATAGCATCGCGGACAGCGAACCTTTAAAGCCAATAAAATCCCCATCACACACCCAAAGAGAGATATATATACGTTTATATGTATATATATTGTGTGTTATTGGTTCTCTTATGTGTTTTGAAACAGGAACGTCCTTTGTTCCATATAAAAGCTTCGTTTGTATATGTATGAGGGTTCTGCAACCTCTAAATCTATCTCGAATCGCATTTTCTAGGTCTCGGCCTCCATCAAAATAAACCGTTTTGGTCCATTTACTTCGAAAATCAGCTCATCAAGTATCCCAAGGATTTGTTATATAATTATTTCTTCAAGAACAATAGTAACACTATGTAATGTATCTTATGTAAAAACACTCAAATTCTGATGATGAACGAAAATCTGTAAACATTCATTGATGACAATGTTCTTGTAAATAATAATTATTTTAATAACTATTATTTTGTATTTATTAATTTAATTTTATGATGGAATTTCACTAATAATTATTATCATGACCTATTATTAATTTTAATTATTATTTAATTAAAAAATAACAATTATTTAAATAATTATTATTTTGTGATCATTAATTTAATTTTATAAATGGAATTTCACTAATTATTATCATGACCTACTATTAATTTTAATTATTATTTAATTAAAAAATAACAATTATTTAAATAATTATTATTTTGTGATTATTAATTTAATTTTATAATGAAATTTCACTAATTATTATCATGACCTACTATTAATTTTAATTATTATTATTTTTAAATAATAAAAAAATTATTAATTTAAAATAATAAAAAAAAAATTATTATTTTAAAATAATAAATAAAATAAACATTTTAAAATAAATAACAAAAATTATTTGAAATTGTTTTAAATAATACTTAAATATTTTAAACAATATTTGAATATATTGATACTTCAAAAATGATTTTTTTCAAATAATTTTCAAACACTTTTTGAACTTTACTTTTAACTAATAATCTCAATTTTATTTTATTTCTCTTTAAAATAAAAACGTTTGTAAAATTCACAACGTTTATTAATCAACGATTTAGGAGAAAAAATATTTTTCTATTTAAATTTTTATATATTTCAGTATAAAAAATGTTTTGCATAATTTTTGTTAATTTCAAAAAGAAAAATTTGTAAACAAAAATTTTATTGTTTTCGTCAAGAAAAAATTTTTTTTCCTTTAATCGTTGATCATAAACGTTGTGAACTTCACTTTTCTCTCTAAAATTGAATTAGTGAAAATTATTTTAACTTTTTACTAATTTCAAAATTCACAAAAAAAATCACTAATCTCAGTGCAGTTTACAAAGTTTCTAATAAAATAAAATAATAGATTTTTATTAGAAATTTTTCTTTTTAAAATAATCCATAAAAAAATTTATATAGAGATTTTTAACCTAAAATTTATAAAAATTTGCTTAGACAAATATTTTTTTTCTTAAATCGTTTATTTATCAGAAACGTGATTGTATCTTCAACTGCTTTTTAATAATGTTTCTTCTATAAAACTTTTGAATAACATCTTATCGTCAAAAAGTATTTTCCTAAATTTTTGAACGATCAAATGAACAAAATTTATTTTCTAATTCAAATATTTAAAAAAAAAAAATTTAATTAAATATTTACTTAGAAAGGTAATGAATTTTTTTCAATATACAAAATAAATTTTTCTATAGAAAAATATAAATTTAAAAGTAAAAAAAAATATCGTCGTTCATTTGAACGTTCAAAACTTTAGATAATAAGTCAGAATGTAGAAAATTATTTTTAAGAAAATAAAAAATTAAATTAAAAAATTATAAATAATTGAAGGAAAAAATTAAAAAGAAATTTAAAAAATAGAAAAAACTAAAAAATAATTTAAATTACATACGAAGATTTTACTAATTCAATTTTAGAAATAGTATAAAAGTAAAATTTCAACCTGTACCTAATATATAATATTGACAATATCTAACGGCAAAGAAATTAAATTATTCATTATTATTGCTATTGAATAATTAATATTGAATATTATTATTAAAGTTACTTTAAAATCTTAAATTATTTTTTTACCTCTAGTAAATAAGATGAAGAAAAATCTCAAAAGAATTCTTGAATTTGTCTTGGAAGCAGAATAAACCTCTCAGTGGGATTTTGAAAAATTTTTTGAAAGTAGAATAAATCTTGCAGTAGAATTTTCAAAATCGTATTGAAAGAATGAATTTCTTAGTAGAATCCTCAAAAACGTTTTGAAAGTAGAATAAATCTCTTAGTAAAATCCCCAAAAACTTATTCATAAGTAAAATAACTCCTTCGGCGCAGTTTTATCCAAACGTAGCATCTGTAACGAAAAAAGAACAATAAATTATAAGTAAAATTGTCCTTTTTCAAAAAAAGTATGTTAAAAAATATTATTTTTCCATTGAAAAATAGTAAATAATTTGATTATTTGACCCGTAAATAAACAAATTGTTCCAAATATTCAATATTTATTCAATTGACCAAAAACTAACTTTCGGAGCAATTTTTTGATTATTTACAAAAATAGTGTAAAATATGTGCAATGTAAATGTAAAATAAATAATAAAACTACATTTTTCATTAAAAATCGCGTTTATAATGAAAAATTCCCATGGTTTTTGTTATAATCGTCAAAATTTTCCTATCAATGTTACTTAAGCTCGCAACATAACCTAAAAACCACTTTTCACACTTTTTGAGTTTTTTCAACAAAAAAAAACGATCCAAACATATTTAAAATATTATAAGTATAAAGTTAGTCGATAGTTACAAATAATAAATTTACCGTTTCTATCGAAGATTTATGAAATAAACGTAAAGTTTGAAAGAAAAGTGCAACTTCGCCCGTCCCCTTTGTCTCCGTCTCTGTTTCGTGTTATACCGTACACTAAGGGGCAAATTTGCTTCCGATTTCTACATGTTAATACAAAATTCGTAAATTACCTCAGACTGATTATACTAAATTTGCCTCGTGTTTAGTAAAAACTACGGATGGAATATTAGAAAAAACGGAAAAAACACTTTTTAACACGCAGCAATGATGAAAAAACTCTGAAGCGTCGGCCATTTTGTTTTCTACTAATCAGTGTTGCCACACTTACTATTTTTCTTATGACGTCACGATTACCAATAGAAAAATCCGAATCAATACTGCATGTCTTTGAACTCAATCATATCTCAATTTTTTATAGTTATAATTAATAATAACAAAAATACTATAAATTATCTTTCACTGATACTTGTTTTGACTCGAATTTAGTAAAAACTACCGATTGAAAATTAGAAATAAACACTTTCAAAAAATGAATGCTGTAGAAACTCTAGGGCGTCGGCCATTTTGTTTTTTACTTTTTGCCACCATTGCTACTTGCTATTCTTGTGGCGGCACGATTCAAAATACAACAATAAAAAAAACGAAAAAATATTAATAATACTATGCAAATTCCAACATTTTCTACTTTCATATATGAATTTTTGAATAATTTTAGATTCAAGCTTCAAAAAAATTCAATTATTAACTAATTTACTAATGAATTATTCTTGTTTATTAATTGAAAAAATTTCAATAAAATTCTTCGCAAAAATTCAATTATTTTCATAAATAATAACATTCTTCGTAAGTAATAATTATTATCTAAAATTTTAATACATCCCTCGAAACAATTCAATTATTTTATTTAAATAGTCAAATCTTTGCAAAACTTCAATTACACAGGTCAACAAAAAAAGACTTACTTTTTTTTTATGAGATAGCGGAATGGTTTCCTATGTATTTTTGGACGCTGAACACGATCCCGACTTCCAAATTTGCCCATCACATCAGGATTTTGAGAAAAGTGGGGGTAAAGACCCCAAAAACGCTTTTTTGAGGATTTTCAACATTTCTTTTCTCTTTAACCTGACGTGCTAGAGACTTCCACAAGGTCTTAAATTACAGCTTGTAATGTGCACTACAAGACCAATATCCATAAAATAAAAAAAAATTAAAATTTTTTTCAAAAAATGGGGTTGAAGACACCAAAAATTTGTGTTTTTGGATTGCTTTAATAGACTTCTTGCAATCGCTTGGATTCGCTTGAAAATGGGTACTTGGGGTTTTTGGGGTCGCTGATTACGAATCCAATATTTGTTTGCAAAAATTTAAAACGGCGAAACCAAGATGGCAGATGTAAGAATTAAGAATTGCTTGGATTCGCTTGAAAATTGTTATTTCAGGGTTTTTGGGGTCGCTGATTACGAATCCGCCATTTTTAATTTTTGCAAACTAATATCGGATTCGTAATCAGCGACCCCAAAAACCCCAAGTAACCATTTTCATGCGAATCCAAGCAATTGCAAAAAGTCTATTAAAGCAATCCAAAAACACAAATTTTTGGTGTCTTCAATCCCATTTTTTGAAAAAAATTTTAATTTTTTTTTATTTTATGGATATTGGTCTTTTAGTGCACATTACAAGCTTTAATTTAAGACCTTGTGGAAGTCTCTAGCACGTCAGGTTAAAGAGAAAATAAATGTTGAAATTCCTCAAAAAAGCGTTTTTGAGGTCTTTACCCCCACTTTTCTCAAAATCCTGACGTGATGGGCAATTTTGGAAGTCGGGATCGTGTTCAGCGTCCAAAAATACATAGGAAACCATTCCGCTATCTCATAAAAAAAAAGTAAGTCTTTTTTTGTTGACCTGTGTTATTTTCATAAAGAATTTCACGAAACAATTCAATTTTTTCTTAATTCATTATAAAATATTTTGAAGAAATTCAATTATATTTATAAATATTAAAATTCTTAGCAAAAATTCAATTATTTTTAATAAAGTTTTATTAAAAGAATTCAATTTCTTTTTTAATGTTTAATACAATTTTTAAAAAAATAATTATTTTCCAAAATTTTTATAAAATTCAATAATTAAATGTTCAATTTTAATTATTAACAAACACGATTATTTTAAAAACTTGAAAGAAATTGTTTATAAAATTAAATTTTTTTCAAAATTTTTAATTAAAATTATTAAATTTAGGAAAATAACTGAATTCTCAAGAAAAATTTTACTATTTATAAAAATAATTGAATTGTTCGGAAGAATTTATTAAAATTTTAGAAAAAAAAGAATTTTATGTTAATTTTTGAAAACTTAAATTCTTTCGAGGAATTCTATTAAAATTGTTTTGAAAAGAATTGAATTTCTGCAAAGATTTTACTATTTATAAAAATAATTGAAATGTTTCGAAGAATTTATTAAAATTTTAAGAAATAATTAAATTGTTATGAAGAATTTTATAGAAATATTTAAAAATAATGAAATTTTTTCGAGAAATTCAATTAAAATTGTTTCGTAAATAATTGAATTTCTTTAGAGTATTTTATTAAAATTAAGTATATTCAAAATAATTGAATTCATCACAAGAATTTTATTATTTTCTAAAAGCAGTTGAATTCTTTCAATTTTTTTGACGAATATATTTAAAAATTGCATTGAAAGTAATTTAATTTTTATATTGAATTTTTTAAAAATATTTTGAGAATAATTGAATTATTTTCAGAGAATTTTAAATTCTTGTTGAAATTGAATTTTATTGGAATATTTAAAAATATTTGAATTCATGCGAGGAATTCTATTAAAATTGTTTTGAAAATAATTGAATTCCTGCAAAGAATTTAATATTTATAAACTTATTTGAATTCTTGAGAAGAATTTTACTATTTATAAAAATAATTGATTTTTTTCGAAATGTGTTGAACACATTTTTAAAAATTAAATTCTTCTGAGAAATTCAATTAAAATTGTTTTGAAAATAATAGAATTTTTGTAAAGATTTTACTATTTAAAAAAATAATTGAATTTTTTCGTGAAATTTTATTAAAATTTTTAAAAATATGAACAATAATAATTAATTTTGTACTCAATAAATGAATTTTTAAAGCCTTTTTTAGTTATTAATAATCTATATTATTTGCTTATTCTTTGGTCCCTTTTTTCCCTCCTCCCATTCTTAGGAATGCGTCAAATTTCTTTTTCGTAAAAAATCCGAATCAAATACAAAATCTATTACTAAAAAATTGTCACCATATTTTATTTTCGTAATTCGATTTGGTATTTTTTTTACCGTTTTGATTAAATTGAATTTTAATCATCATCATCACACACAAATAACTCATTAGTGATTAAAAAAAAAGAATTTGAGAATTTCAACATATTTCAGGATTAGAATTTTTGTGAAATGAAATTCTTTTTTTTAAGAATATAAAATGAGAATATATATGATAATATGATTGATGGTGATTTTATATTAAAGTGAGGGGCACAAGGTCACTTTGTGCCACGCGCCCGAATGATTCGGATTCACTGTTGTGAATCTCAGCGAGCTCTGGAGTGCCTTGTGTCTGGCCCGATCTTGACAAGCGGTCTGGCCACCCTGCGTCATTTATCTTTTATCCGACATGCAAACATTGAATAATAGCGACCCGGGGTTACGCGTGCTCTCAATCCTTTTTATACGACATGAATTTAAATCTCAAAATGATTTATAAAATCCTGATGACAAAAAAAAAAAATTTCTTTGCAGTAAAATTCTTTTTGAATTTTTTTTTCTTTTTGCTGAGAATAATTTTGAGATAATTTTTTTTATAAGAAACAAATTAAACGTACATTTCACATTAAGTGCAATAATGAATTAATATTCATTATTGCGCTTATTAATAATTTAATATTTATCGATTTTCTCTTTTGACGTCTATTCAAAAACGATAGTAATATAAATCTTTTTGACCTAGAATTTTAACCGCGTATATTTCATATATTTCAAATATTTTTCAACGTAAAAATTTCAGAACAGGGCGAAATTTTCTAGGTCAATTTTTGAGAGCCTCGGGTTCGCAGTAATATTTTTTTTTTCATTTTTCAAAGTAGAACAGGTACTTATATATGCTCCATAAAAAAACGGGCTATGCTTTGAAAAATTTTTGCTCTGAAGAGCCGGCAATTTAATAATAGAGCCAGGAAGGTAGTCCAGGTCGAAATTTCACGAGGAGAATATATATATACCTTTTGTACAGTTAACGTTGTTCCAAAAGAGAAAGAAAAATTTTTTCAACAAAAGTTAGAAAGCGTGAGCACATTTTTTTCGTGAGTTGGAAAAAAAACAATAATAATGAATATTCATTTCAGATTATTGTTAAAGAATTTAAAATTGAAATAAATCCTGAAATTTTATGACCACCATGAAATAATTACAAAATGTAATTGATCGTGTTAATTAATTGAAGGAGAAGGAGATAAAAAAAATTTTTTTTTCGAGAGATTTACTTGAAAAATAAAGTCGCGCGTAAAGCGTAAAATAATAACGACGTTGGTATAATTTTTGTTCTCTCTTCTTTTATTTTTGAGGAGTGATGTCCGGCACGCAATGCGCGTTCGTAAAAATTTTTATGGTGGTCATGTCAGTTGTTGGAGAAAAACCACAAGAGTTTAAATCAAGTATCCAAATGACTCGTTTCGGACATTTAATTATATCGGAATTTTTTTTTCTTTCTCTTTCTTTATTTCCTTGAAAAGGCAGAGGGGATATTTTTTTGCGTTGAACGATTTCATATAGGAAAAAAATAAATAAATGGTATTACAAAAGGTGTATATATATTCCACCTTCCAGTTTAAATGCGCGACACCCACTGAATTTATGCCCATGAACTCTGATGAACCTCTGAACTCGTTTTTGTCTCGAGTTCAAGATTCCCGCCCTCGAGAGATTCATCGGAGGACAATGACAGAGGAATGGCAACTCCCGGATGCCATTGTTTATACCATTTACCTCATTCTGTCTTTCTTGAACATTATCTCCATTCATCGATCTGGACGTGAAAATTAAAGGGTTCACATTACCTTTTCCTTTCAATTTTTTTTCCTTCTTCTTAAACGCACTTAATTTATTGCACTGCAGTTGAAGAAACGAACCAATGGAGTTGAATTGCTAGAACAAAAAAACAGTCTTTTATTATATAAAAAATGTATACTCGGAAAAAAATATTTTGAAAAAATAAAATAATTTGGAAAATTTAGACAAGTTGTTTTATCAACAAAAAATGTATATTATTTCCATAATGAACCGTTTTTCTATTCTTTGAATAACAAAATATTTATTTTACTCAGCAGGCACTAAATAGAAATCGATTTCAATAAAATATTAATCCACTGAAAAAAAATATATTTTATTCAAATAAACGATCACTTGTCTACATTATCGAAAAAATATTTATTTGTACAAAATAATTTTTATTTAAGTCAATTAAATTATATTTATTTCAAATACTAAAATTATTGATTTAAATACAACTTATTGTGAATAAAATAAAAATTATTTGACTCAAGTAAATATTTATTCGATAATAAATTGAATAAAAAAATCTTTTTCCAGTGTAAAAACAAAATTGATAAATAATTAAAAAATTTAGATAGATTAGAAAGAAAATATTTATCATATTGATAATAAAAACACATTAATAATAAAATTATTTGAAAAAGGATCAATGAAGAAAAAAAATAGTTAGCAGAGCGTGGTTTCGATCCACGGACCTCTGGGTTATGGGCCCAGCACGCTTCCACTGCGCCACTCTGCTCTTGAAGATTTTTGAGAAATTGAACCATTTAAGGGAGCGCTACTACGTGAATCAATATTTCCTACGCAAATATTTTCCAAATTCTTCTAAAAAGTAATTTTCGAACGATTTCTTCAATAATTCTATTTACGTATGCTATACGAGAGGTAAATTTTTTCCCATCTGCTACTTTTCTCGAAAGAATAAATTTTAAATCCTCCCACTCGATTGTCAGAAAAAAGAAAATCCTATTAAAACAGATTTCATAAATAAATAATAAATAAAATACTATTTATTTTATTTACTAAACATAACTAATAAATATTATTTACTTTATTCATTAAAAATAAATAAAAAATATTATTTATTTTATTAATTAAGAATAAATAATAAATAAAATATTTACTTCATTTATCAAAAATAAACAAAATAAATTCGATATACAAAAATTTGTTCAGAAGAAAGATTCAGAAAAAAATATCAAATTTCACGATCACTGTTCACGCGAAATTCTCCCATCGGTAATAAAGAATTTTCCTCCATAATAAACAAAGTACGAAATAAGACGTGCAAATATAAAAATAATTGAATATTACATTCAGTTATAATAATAAACGTTTTCAATTTAAAAAGTATCGCGTCCTGGTGGATATAAGAAAATTAAAATGCTTTTTATATTGCAATTGTCAAGTAAATTGTATGCAAAAACTGATACTTTATGGAGAGATGACCTTCTTTTATACACGGACGTCATGTCTTAAACTGTCATATAGAAATTATTCGCGAGAACATAAATATGCCTCTCATATCAAAAAGAATATATACCCCTCATTTCAATTAAAAAAAAACTTTCTCATATAAAATCCCGCAATAATACACACACAAAGTCGAAAGTCAAAATTCGCAGTTTAACACCAAAAAAAAAGGGGAAAAAAAACAAAAAAAGAAAAAATTAAAACATTTACGAAAATTAATAAATAAATAAAAATAAATTCAATACGATTTCAAGAATACAAAAATTTAATTTAATTTATCTTAATAAGTGAATTTAATTAATTAATTAATTAAATACCTAATTTAAAATTATAAAATAAACAAAAAATATAACAAATCATTTTTTTTCGTTATTTTTAAAAACTTTTTTAATTTGTAATCTTTCAAATTTTTTTCATATTTATCTAATGGTTTTATTAATTTTTTTATTATTTTATTATTTCATTTTATTATTTCTTTGGTATTAATTTAAATAATTAATATTTTATATTAATAATAATATTATAATTATTATTAATTTGTTCTCGTTTTTTATTTCATAGGCAATTTTTTATTATTTTTTTATATTTAGATATATACCATTATTTCTCAATAAAAAAAATTGTTCACAAACTCATTCCTTTCTGTTGGAAAAAAAACATTACATATTCAAAGTTTTTTAAAAATAAAAGAAAAAAATGTTTATAAATTCTATTTGTCAATTACAAATTTTCTTTGAAAATGAAATTGAAGATTTTTGTATTTTTAGAAAATAAAGGAAAAACTTTTACTTAAAAAAATGTACTGTTACATTTATTTACGAATTTCTTTCATTTTAAAATTATTCGAAAAAATTAAAAACTTCTTTTTTAAAATAAATATTCAATCATTATTATTTTTCCCTAAGAATGACGATTTTAAAAAAATTTTAATTTCAAACCTTTTGAAACTAATAATTTATAATAATTAAAGATGACCGAGTGATAAAATCATTATTTTATATTATAACAATATTGTTGACTGTAAATTCTTTAAAATTATTTTCATCATTTCAATTCAATTATTATTTTCTAGAATTTTTAATTATTTTTTATGAAAATAATTGAATTATTGCAATTTTTTGCAATTTTTTTAAAATTTTGAACACAATTGAATTTTATTACTTTTGAAAATAATTGAATTTCTGCAATTATTTATAATTTCCGCAAAATTCAATTTTTTAGTGTTTTCAACGAAAATTTGAATTAAAATTTTTTAAATTCTATTGTTTTTAAAGTTGCTAATTTTATTTAAATAAGTAAGTAAGAAGTAAGCCGCGCGAATTGTTGCTAGTATTGTGAATAAAATTAATTTGAAAATAAATGAATGAACTGAATTAAATTAATGTGAAAATAATATGACAATTAAGAAAAGACTTTTAAGACAAGAAATTAAATTTAAAAAAATGTTGTGTTCAAATTTTTAAAAAATAACTAATAATTAAATAAAAATTAAGAAAAAAATAACAAAAAGAAAAAATCTGTTTCAAAATTAATAAAAAAAGTATAAAAATTGTAAATACACTTAAAACTTGTAATTAAAATCAAAAATCCCCTTTTCTACATTGTTTTTCAATTGCATTACGAAAGCAATATAAATTGACAAATATATTTTTGCAGTGACTGTTTTCGACATGAATGTGTTCTATTTTTAATCTACGAATGAGCATATTATAGGGATAGTAATGGTGACGTCTGACTAACCGTTCTATTTTGCGAGATCTATACACCGAGATGAGTAATCGAATCACATATCTTTGCCCACCAAATGTTATTACACGCACAAAATGCACATTGCAACGTTATCGCAAAATGAAGGGTTTACACCCACACACTCACACGCTTAATAGAATTTAAAAAGTTTATGGAAAACACACCGCACACAAAATAAAAAAAAGAGCAAAAAATATAAAAACTAAAACCAACTTTTCGCCCACGTCATGTCTGATAAATATATACGTTTTTCAGACACTTTTTTTTCCTCTCTTTCTTTTCGTTTTGCTTAAAAAAATAAACAGATGGGTAAAAAAAATTTAATGCATCGATGACTAAAACCATTTTTTTCCAAATTTAATTTTGTAAAGTTTATGTTACTTTTATTCATTTGATCATTTTTTTATAAGCGAAGTCAAAGAATAATTAGTGACAATTGTAATTTAGTTTTTATCATAATAAAAATTATTAAAAATAAAAAAAATTGGAGAAGTTCGCAACGTTTGTAAGCAACGATTTAGAAAAAAAACTATTTTCCGACGCAAATATTTTCCATTCAAAAAAATTTATTATTTTCCTTCTGAAAATAAAAAAAAAAAAACCTTTTCTTATCGTTGACCTTTACTTAAACGTTGTGAACTTCTGTAAATAAAATTAACGTCAATTTTATTCATTTGATAATTTTATAATCAAAGCAAAAGAATAATTCGTAATAAGTTATAATTTTGTTTTTTTATAACAGAAATTAATCGAAAAAGAAAAAAATTTTTTTGAAGAAGTTCACAACGTTTATAATCAATGAATTAGGAAAAAGAAATTTTTATAAACTTTTGAATAAAAATATTTTTATACAATGTCGACATTTTCTTATTCATAGTTATATTTTTAGTTTCTTGATCCAAAATTTATGGAAAAAATTTATTTTCCTTAAATGAAAAATATACAAATTTTTTTAATCGTTAACCATAAACATTGCGAACTTTCTCTATTTGAAAAAAAGAAATTACAATCAATATTAAATGTCAAATATTAGTCAATTTTTGCAGAATTAAAAATTTAATACAAAATGTTTTGCAAATTAAGTTAACAGAAATTTTTTCGTCCTGAATGAATTTAATTTCTTTTCTCGAAATTCAAAAGAGGAGAAAAATGTGTAAAATTGCATAATTTCCACAGACACACAAACACACCTGTACCTATAATAGTTTTCTACGCTAATTCATAGCATTTGAACTTTCAAATGATATTACACGTCGGCTTTCTTTATAGTATCAAATAGTTGTTCAAATGAAATCGTATATATATAAATTACTATTAGCTACAGATGTGTGGGCCTTTTATTCTTATTGAGAAAAACATATGTATTATGCAAATGCGGGCAAAACGTGCAAACAACTTGATCTGGATGTAAAATGTGCAACACAATTTTTTGGGACGCACTTTTCGTAATAATGAAACGAACGATAAATCTTATCTTCTCCTCTATTTAGTATAAACTAAAGTTAAACTATAAACTCCATCCAATATAAACATCCTGAACAATAAATAATGGAATTTTTCCAAACTTTAAAATCAAATATGGAGGAATATCAAATCACGACTTTATATTTATACACTATTATAATACTATACAGTGTATAAGGAATGTTAATTCTATAGGATCGAGAGTTGGGTGTGCGATTTGGCAAAAGTTACATTTAAAGTCACTCACGTGATGAAAATAATGAATTGGCGCACGATTCGAATAGAAATTCCACACATAAATGTCACAAGTGTCTGAAATTTTTTAGTTTCTGACTGGAAATGGGTCACCATGAAACTCCGGTCCCGAAATTTTCTGCAAAGAAAAGAAAGAATTTTAGTTTACTATATTAAAGTATTATATCGAAAAATATTAATGTTAAAAAATATATTACAAAATATTAATAAAGAAAAACTGGGTGTCTACTGAAAATATGATTTAAAATTTCAGGACATTACAGGACAGATTCTTTATTTTTCCAGGACATTAAAATAGATAATATTATTTTATATTACGATTAGCATATGATTATCATATGAAGAGTTAAAAATCTATATTGTAGATGCCTATTTCTTTAATCAAACTTCAAATTTGAATTATTTTTTGATAGATCACAAAAATTATTTTTTTAAGTTTGAGTAAAATTTATTATAAATATTGAATATTTTAAAGTAAAATATGGAAAATTCAAGGACAAAAATTGAAAATCCAGGACATTTAAGGAAATTTTTTCAAATTCCAGGACATTTTTAGGAATTCCAGGACCAGTAGACACCCTAAAAAATAATATCACAAAATATTAATAGTGAAAATTCAGGGTGGACACAAGTTTCAGTTTATAAATTTCCCTGACATTTCCCTGATAATTTACTGACATTAAAATTATTTTCCCTGACAAAATTCTTTTTACAGGAAAATGAGTAAAATTTATGAATTTTAATAATTTCTAAAATATATCATTATAACCCTTCCTGAATTCAACTATTTTCTACAATTTTCTACTAAACTTCATCTCTAAATTAATTATTTTAAATAATTTTCCTAAAGTTCTTCTAGAATCCAATAATTTTAAATATAAAACTCAATTGTTTATATTAAATTGTAACTGTCCATGTTTTTTTCTTAAGTTATTAAGATATAATATAATATTTTCAAAAAATTATAAAAAATAAATTCTAAAATTATTTTTAAATCATTTTTGAAAGATAATAGTTTTTTAATTATATACACGCGAAAAATTACCAAACAATTGAAATTTGGTTAAATTTTTTAAAAATACTTAATTGAATTTTTAAAAAATATAAATAAAAATCAAATTTTTGAAGAATTTTAAATAAAAATGATTTCTCCGAAATTTTAATAAATCTAAAACAGTAAATTTTTATAAATTTTTATTTACTTTGTTTAAAGATAATTGAATCTTAAAGAATTACGATAAAACAATTCTAAGAATTAGCTTTTAAAAATATTTTAATGTAATTTTTTGAAAATAATTAAATTTCTTAAATGAATTTTTGTATAATTTAAAAAAACTTTTTATAATTAATTTTTTTTATGAATTTTAATTAAAAATTTTGACCATGACTTTTTTTCCAAGTTGTTAAAAATAATTCTAAAATGTTATTACTTATATTTTGTAAATATTAGAATTTTCGGAAATATGTAATTAAAATTAGTGAAAATATTGAATTTTTAAAAATTAGAAACTAATTTTCATTAATTTTTATTTTTAAATTTACATTTAAAGATTTTTCATTAAAATTTTTGATAATTCAATTATTTTCTATAGTTGCAATTAAAATTCCTAAAAAGTTGATTTTTCAAAATTGTAACAAAATACTGGAAAAAAATGATTATTTTTAATTAAATTTTACAAAATTTTAATTATTTAAAACGATTTTTATTATTATATTTGACAAATTTAATAATCTTAAAAAATGATTCAAGAATTTCATAATTTTTTAAAGATTTCTTTATAGTTATTTTTTGCAATATAAAAATCGAAATAATTTTCATTTTATACTAAAAATGTGGTATTTTGTTGCAATATTTGTAGAAAAAAAAATAAAAAAAGTCGCAATTTTTGGAAAATAAGTTGAAAAAATTCTCAATTTTCTTAATTTCCCTGACAAAGATTTTTTTCCTGTCATTTCCCTGACTTTACTGACATGTGGCCACCCTGAAAATAATATTAAAAAATAATATTACAAAATATTAATAGTGAAAAATAATATTAACATTTAAAAGTAAAACTATTGAATACTGAATCGACAAAAAGTTAAATATCAACACAATGCTGATTGTTGTTTTTTTTTGACATTTCACCTCTAATCAAAAAGTTGAATAAGAATTTTTTTCAATTAAAAATTAAATAGAAAATATTGCAAGTCACATAAAATCCTCATTATAATGCGAGTTTTATCGATTGGCTCAAATGGAATATAGAAGAACGACATTACTGTACCTGTAATTACTGTTGGATTAAAATCGTTATTGCACCTACGTATACAACTCGTAAGAAAATCTAAACTCCCTCAATGTTGTGCAAGAGCATTTTCAAAGCTCCATTAAATATATTTTGCGAACAAAAAAAGAAAATAAATAAACTGAAATTGAATTATAAATATCTGTAATGCTCCATTATTCTGCGAACAAAAAAAACAGAAAATAAATAAACTAAGATTGAAATTGAATTATAAATATTGCGCCCTAATGCTCCATTATTTTGCGAACAAAAACAGAAAAAAACTAAAAATTGAAATTGAATTACAAATATTCCTCTAATAAAGTATAAATACAGTTAATAAAGTTTATACTCTTTATTAAAGTATTAAAGTATACTCTATCAAAGTATATACTTTATTAAAGTATATATACACATTATTAAATACATAAAAGCCAATTTAAAAAGAATTCCAACTTTTATTAATTATTATTCAAAGGTGTTTAATACGACTTGAATAAATAAATTGGTTTATCCCATCGAGAACATTTAATTAAATCAGTAGCACTCTTCTTTCTCGCAATAACCGCGACGAGACCCCATTCATATATTTTAAAACGTCGACGTAATTTAACAAGGATCTGGTTTCTGTTAACGATTTATCCAGACCAAACATTTATTTTCTGTCACCATCAAAGTGTGGCAATATATATAGGATCTTGTTTAGTATATACAAAATTTACTTGCAATTAAATTAAACGATAAATACCCGTATGTCAAATGAGAGAAAAAAAAGAAAAAAATCCAGAACAGTGATTAGACAATTAATTAAAAGTGAAACTGAAATTTTTTCTTTTCGTACGCGGTGATAAAAAATTCATTTACACAATAGGGTTATAAATTTTATTAAACTCACGTGCTAATTTTCTAAATGAACTTTCTTGTGTGTTTGGTTTGTAAAATGTTATACAAAAAGGAATGTCAAATGACAATTGTATGCGCGCAACTTACATCACTTTCATTTGACTTTCTTTTTTGAAACAACACATCGATCGCAATAATTTTCTTTTCGCTTAGAAAGTTTTTGGAATCGGAAATCGAGCCTGTGGAAAAAAAAGTGTTTACAAATGTCTATGTATGTTTTTGTATGATTTTCTTTCCGATTTATTCGAGAATGTATATAAGTTTATATCTCTTTGAATATTCGATGCGCGCGATATAACCGTTACTTTTCCCTCTCAAATTGAATTGAACGTGTCATCAAGTTTCAAATGAAAAAAAAGGTATATGTACTCGTATTTCATATAGGTATTCTTCTATTGAGCCAATCGAATTTTTTTTCATTTACTTTTTACAATTTAATGTTTTAGGAATCACACCTTGCGGTCTTTTAACAGGGTTGCCACAAAAATTTAATTTTGTTTTTCCTTGACTTTTCCTTGATTTAAAAACAAAATATTGATTTTTTCCTAAAGAATATTCTGATTCACTTTAAAAATTAATAAGTACTCAAAAAAATAATAATAATAAATAATAATAATAATAATAATAATAATAATTTAAATAATTACTTTTATTTACAAATTTCTTTAATTATAAAATTATTAAAAAACATCAATAACTTCTTTTTTAAATAAAGGTAATAAATATTTAATCATTATTATTTTTTTACAGGAAAGAAAGATTTTTAATTTCAAATTCAAACCTTTTGAATATAATAATTTATCAAAATTAATAATAATAATGAAGTACATGTTCCGGTAATCTGTTCGCATTTTCCTTTTCAAATATTTTCAATTTTAAAATTAATGTATTGAAAATCATCGAATTGTTGCAAAGAATTTTATCAAAAAATTTAATAATAATAGAATTCCTACAAAGAGTTTCATTATTTAGAAAAATAACTGAATTATCGCGAAGAATTTTATTAAAATTTATAAAAATCCTAATTAAATTCTTTTGAAGAATTTCTTTAAATTTTTTTTAAACTAATGGAGTTACTTTAATAATTTTAATTGAACATTTTGAAAGCAATTGAATTTTATTAAAATTTTAATTAAAATAATTGAATTCTTTTGCGAAGAATTTTACTATTTATAAAAATAATTGAATTGTTCCGAAGAATTGATTAAAATTTTAAGAAATAATTAAACTGTTATGAAGAATTTTATAGAAATATTTAAAATAATGAAATTTTTTTGAGAAATTCAATGAAAGTTGTTTCGAAAATAATTAAATTTTGAGTTCATCACAAGAATTTTATTATTTTTTTGAAAATAATTGATTTCTTTAAATTTTTTTGTCAAATATGTTTAAAAATTGCGTTGAATGTAATTTAATTTTTATAAAAAATTTTTTAAAAATATTTTGAAAATAATTGAATTATTTTTAGAGAATTTAAAATTCTTGTTGAAATTGAATTTTATGGCATTTTTTGAAATAGTAATTAAATTCTTTCGTAAAATTTTATTAAAATTTTTGAAAATATGAACAGTAATAATTAATTTTGTACTTAATAAGTGAATTTTAAAAATTTTTATTATGAAATTATTTAAAAAATTTATATTTGAAAATAAAAAATTTTGTAATTTGCAAGAATTCAATTACTTTTCACAAATAATAAAATTCTTCACAGGATTTCAATTATTTTTAAAAAATGTCATAAAATTCGTTGCAATAATTCAATTATTTTCATAAATAATAAAATTCTTCACATAATTTTTAATTATTTAAAAAAATGTAATAAAATTCATCGTAAGAATTCAATTATTTTAATTAATAATACAATTTTTCACAGGATTTCAATTATTTATTATGCAATGTTTAATAAATCTCTCGAAAAATGTAATTATTTTCAAGTATTGGCAAATTTTTGCAAGAACTCAATTACTTTTCACAAATAATAAAATTCTTCACAGGATTTCAATAAGTATTTCAAGAAAAAAAAATGTTATCAAATTAATTATTACCTGAAATTTTAACTAAAATTCATTTTTAAATCAATTTTTATTAAAAATTTTACTAGAATTCAATTATTTAAATACAAAAATAAATAATTTATCATATAATTGAATGTTTCTTGAAATTGAATTCTCATAAAGAATTTTATCAACAAATTTTTAAATGATTGACTTCTTTCGTCGAATTTTAATAAAATTCTTAAGAATAAAATTACATTTTTTAAGGAATTCGATAAAAATTGTATTAAAAATAATTAACATCCTGCGGTGAGTTTTATTATTTATGAAAATAATTAAATTACTGAGAACAGTTTTATTATTTATAAAAATAATTGAAACTGCGAAATTGAGAAGAAATTTATAAAAAATTTGTGAATAATTGAATTTTTGGGAAATTTTTATTATTTATATGAAAATAATTAAGTGTATGCGTAGAATTTTATTAAGATTTCACTTAAATAATTGAATTCTTTTAGACAATTTTATTAAAATAGTAGATATTAAAAATCATTGAATTGAGGAAAATTTTTGAAAATAATTGAATTTTGAAGGAGAATTTCATTATTTATAAAGATAATTCAAATTTTGACGAGTATTTTTTTTTTAAATTTTTGAACATAATTAAATTTTTGCATTCATTTGTAACTTTTCTAAAAAAATTAAAATTTTTTTAACTAAAATTCATAGGTATTTAAATTTGTTTTTTATTCATTTATTTTTATCCATAAGTAATAATTTATTGAATTCGATTAAAATTGTAATTTTGCGTTAAGTTTAATTTCTATTTTTCAAAAATCTAAATTCTTTAAAATTTCTAATTAAATTCATTCAAAATTGAAATTTTGTAAAATTTAAAATTAAAACCTTTTAAAAGGTTATTTATGAAAATTGAAAACGCAACTCTTTTAAAATTCAATTAATTTAGAAATATTTATGTAAAATTATCCATTAAATAATTTATAAGTCATAATTTTATGATTTTGAAAAATTAAGTTTAAGGGGAGAACTCGAGGGAAAAAAAGAAAAGAGAAAAAAAAGAACCAACTGTGAACCCTGCGAGATTTTTTCAAACTTTGTTTGAACTTTTCAAAATGTTAAATTTTATAGCAATTAAAAAATAATTTTATTTCATTTTTTATTTTTTATGTTCGAAAGAAAAATTTATTTTCTAAATTTGGAATATTTCTTCAATTTCAGAATTGATGAAGAAGAAGAAGGAGAAGAAGAAAATCAAATTCGAAATCTAGACAAGAATATTCAAAAACTAGTGACAGTATATTTCACTAATGAAAAGAAAGAAAACGGAAATGGTTTTCTTTTGAGAAAACAAGAATGACTCTCTGTGAGTTTCGTGAAGTGAATATATCACGAATGAATTGTTTTGTTTTCACCCTGATGAATAAGAGCGTGTGCTTGACTTCGATAGGAACCCTGGTCGCATGAAAGTGGAATTCATTACTTTTCCATTTTACAAAGTAACAACGAGTCACAGTTCTATATATTTTCTTATATACGTGCGCAAAACGAAAGTAAAATCATTAATCTGTCGAATGATACACGACTCTAGAGTTTATGTTATATACCTTCCTCTATCATTTCTACCTATAGGGTTTATGTACTAAACGGATAATTAATGCAAGTGAAATGCTAGTTAATTAAAAGAGGGTAAATGACTTTGGCTACTTGAACGAGTAATTGCCTTTCGGTCCCAACTTGAAAACCCCAACGACTATATCTGATTGATACATCATATATCTTATTTCAATTTTAATTTCCTCCCATTCATTTCTTTAACTTCCCGCAAAGACTAATTAGATTTCCTCAAAAAAATTCCCACACTTCTTTCCGTTTGTGGCAATTTATACATTTACCAACAAAATTAAATATTCAAAATTCAGTATTGGTTTCAAATTTCAGTTTTAACTATAAATAAAATTTAATGAAACTGAATATAAACGAAATAAAATTCAATAATTGAAAATAATTTATGGATGTAATTTTTTTGATGGGAGAAAAAAGTTTATACATAGTACCTAATCAGAATTCCTGACAATCAGCAACTTGACCTCCAGGTTGTAAAGATGCTTCTCAAATTGAAGATGCCAAACATCAGAGTGAGAAAACCTGGCCTATAGTTTCCTCTGGTTCCTCTAATAATAGTGCAGACAACCCTTGGTCGATGTACAAGATGAAATGCCACCTAGGAACCGAAGCACATCCAAGGTTAAGATGCTCCCGGGATTAGAAGAAGCTCCGAGATCATTATCGGCATGCATACGCTAATTCCGCGTGTTTCTCAATCCAGCTGAAAAAAATAATAAAATGTAGAAGGGCAAACTTTCGCATTTAAAAAAACACTCATTCAAAAATTAGAATTATTATTTACAAGAATTTTTAACTAAAATTCTTTTTTAAATCGACTATTTTTAATAACTTTCGAAAAAGTTCTTTGACAATTTTCAAATCCATTTGTTTACAATATTCAATTTTACGAATTTTCAATTATTCGTAAATTCTTCAATTAAATATATATTAGAAAATAAAAACTTTAAACCAAGAATCAATTTTTATTAGAAAATTCTACTCGAATTATTTGAAACCTTTTCAAAATTCAATTATTTCTAAAAATTCACGTTATATTGCTTTTAATATTCAATTTTAACTGAAATTCATTTTTAAATCAATTTTTATTAGATAATTCTACAAGAATTCTATTATTTAAATACAAAAGTAAATAATTTATTAAATAATTGAATGTTTCTCAAAATTTAAATTTCATAAAGAATTTTATCAGCAAATCTTTAAAGAATTGAATTCTTTTGTCGAATTTTATTAAAACTTGCATGAAAATAATTACTTTTTTTAAGAAAATCAATTAAAATTGTATGAAAAATAATTTAAATTCTGCAATGAGTTTTATTATTTGCGAAAATAATTGAATCCCTAAGAAGAATTTTATTACTTTTGAACAATATTTAATTTTTGCGAAGAATATTATTACTCTTGAAAATAATTGAATTTTTGCAATAATTTGTAACTTTTACAAAATTGAATTTTTTTTCGTAATTTTTAACTAAACATCTTCTATAAATCCATTATTTTTAATAATTTTTGAAAAAGTTCTTTAAGAATTTTCAAATTCATTTGTATACAATAAAATTTTACAAAATTTAAATTATTCGTAAATTCTTAAATTAAATATATATTAGAAAATAAATACTTTAAATAATTACAAAAAAAATCCGTAATTAAAGTTTTTCAAAAAAAATTAATTTCACAAAATTGTTAGTTAAAAATATGAAAAATTTAAATTTTTAAAGATTTTAATCTGAAACTTTTTCAAAATACAATTATTTCTACAAATTTACGATCAAATGCTTTTAAAATTCAATTATAATCTAAAATTTTAACTGAAATTCATTTTTTAATCAATTGTTATTAGAATATTCTACTAGAATTCAATTATTTAAATACAAACTTAACAATTTATTGAATAATTGTATGTTTCTTAAAATTGAATTCTCATAAAGAATTTTATCAACAAATTTTTAAATAACTGAATTCTTTTGACGAATTTTAATAAAACTTTTAAGTTAAAATTTTTATTTTAATTAAATTTTTATTAAAAATAATTGAAATTCTGCAATGAATTTTATTATTTATGAAATTAATTGAATTCCTAAAAAGAATTTTATTATTTACGAAAATAATTGAATCCCTGTAAAAATTTTATTATTTATGAAAGTAATTGAATGATTGCGAAGAAATTTATAAAAAAATTTGTAAATAATGAAATTCCTGTGAAATTTTTATTATTTTTTGAAAATAATTAAAAATTTGTGTAGAATTTTATTAAATTTTTTTTAAATAATTGAATTCTTTTGGAAAATTTTATGAAAATAGTAAATATTGAAAATCATTGAATTGAGAAAAATTATTGAAAATAATTATTGAATTTCGGAGAAGAATTTAATTATTTCTAAAAATAATTTAAATTTTGATGAGAATTTAAAAAAATTTTTGAACAGAATTGAATTTCTGCGAAGAATTTTATTTCTTTTGAAAATAATTAAATTTCTGCAATCATTTGTAATTTCTCATTTGCTTCTTATCTTTCTTGGGAGCGCGCCACAAATATTATTATAAATATTAAATAACATAAATATTATTCATATTATTTTATATTATTTATAAAAATAATAGAAACATTATTTATATTATTTATAAAAATAGTATAATCATAATGCGTCAATGTCTTTCTCTCCTAGTTCGTTGACACTTTTACTAGAACTGGACTCTCAGCTTCCTTTATTATCTGTTAACCGATGGCGATTAATAAGTCACGGCAATAAAATCCAACGTCCTAAAGTTATACCTGCTTATTGTCGTTTCTCGTTTTTTTTTTTCTCTCTCTCTCTCTCTCTCCAACCATATAAAGCCGCAGTCGAAGACCTTGTGTTAAATATTAAAACCCATAACGATTGTTATTAACAGAGACTGAAAAGATGTCAGAAATTACGCAACAAAACCCGAACGCAGGATAGTTAAAAAACAAAAATTAAATATGTGACAAAATAATAACATGAATTAACTTTAAATAGGAAATTATTATATATGTGTATTCATAGAGAGCTTGAAGTGCCCACTTTACATTTTTAAGAGAAACATTTATTTAAGAGGTTTTAAATTTTTTTTAAAAAAACTTTCATTTAAACGATTTAAACGTTTTACACTTACGCACCAATATGCCCACTATTTTAAGTTTCTGCGTAAAAAAAGTTAATTACCCTAACCTAAAATTTGTCTAACTGTAAATAATCATTGAAAATAAGTAACAAAGTAACCTTGTGGAAAATAATACGAAAATAATTAAGAACTTATAGTGAATAAGAAAATCGAAAGGAATAAAACATTTTTATGAAAATAATCGAAAAAAACCATTTCGTCAAGAATGCAATTCCAAGCTGAGAATTTGTATACTTACACTTGAGTATTTAACGGCAAATTCGTGATTGATTCGATATTATGATCAAACAAAGTTGCAAACTCGTTCACAGAATTATTAAACAGTGTTCTTTATCATTATTTACAAATTACAATACATATTTGTATTTTCATATTCAACAAATTTATATTTACACTGCTTTATTTACATTTCACGGTAATGTGTTTTTTCGTCACCGGAGGGCGCCAGAAGCTAACTTTTTCCCGCGCAAAAAGAGGGGGCAAATTTTCGTCTACAGTAATAGCAAAAAAGTGAAAAAGTAAGACAAAACATACTTACAACAAAAGAAACGCATGCTTTCCAGGTTAAACTAGTGAATATCGTGGGTGAAAAGTTGAAAACTATTAATATTGATAATTAATCGATCAAGATCAGTCCAACCGACGCCGCCGCCAGCATCCGGTCCATGTTCTTCTTCCACCCATAGAATATCGTTGCAATTATCATAGATGTGAAATTTGGACTGTGATTAGTGATTATGTTGATAATGTTGACTCCGGGTCATTCTTTTTTCATTCCATCCGCAATCACGCAGATTCCACCTTGTTGCGTCGCGCCCCACCATGATAACTTTGCGAGGTGGAAGACTCGGTTCACCGAGCTTTGTCGAACTTGCCCGAAGCGCCGCCGAGCGCAGCAGTCGGAAATGTTCGTTTCGTTCGTTCCTCAGTTCCTTACGGCAAGTCGATCAGTTTGGGTGTTTGTTACTTTAGTTGATTTCGAATTTATTCAAATTTATTATTATTAAATATATACATATATAAAAAGTGATTCCGGTAAATTTACTAATTAAATTTGTAGCCTATATCAAGAGTGACGATAATTTGATTGAATCAATAACGTTAATAGGCAGTGCGAACTCTTGTTTTCCGGGATTTTTTTATAGTGACGCTCCCTTCGCAAACGGCTGCTCTTGAATCTCTCTTCGATTTGGATTTCCACCCTTTGGATTTAACCACGGATAACCAACAAGGAATTAACATTAAAAAGGTAAGAAAATTTGTCAATCTCAATCTTCGGTAATAGGGTGGGAAATTTTTATTTTCAGTTGAAAGTTATTTTTTTCGGAAGTGTTTTTTCCCGCTCGTTTTTCTTTTTGGAGTGGGTTTTTAGTTTTTCTTTTTGAGGTTAGAGATACAATTGTTTTTAGAATGAAAGCTTGTAATAGTGAACCGGTGAAGCCGTAAAAGTTCATTTTGCCCAGATTAAACTTCCAGGCTGTTCTCGTAGGAAACGTTATCCGTTTTATAGAAAGCCTACAACTTCATTAACAGAATTTTTTTTAAAGAGACAGAAATTTGATTAAATCTCTAATTTGCGACCATCTTCCGTTTTGCGGAGGCGATCATGACAATGGCCAATTAAGGAAACTTAACCTCAATTTTTTCTAATATCCTAAAATGGAAAGCTTTACTAAAACTAAAGTGGTTTCTTAAAAACCGAAAATTGATCTTAGATTGCTATTATTATCTTATTAAGTGGGCTCATTGCGGGCAATTAATGGATTTATGGAAAAAATGTCTCGACTGGTATAACCAGATGTCGTTTTTCTCTCTAAGCTTTTCATAAATTAACGATTAGCTGTTACTTAAGGAAAAAGAAAAAGTAAACATCTTTAGAATTTTAAATTTCTCGACTGTCCTTAATTACATATAGCTTGCAGCAAAGAAATTTTCTATTTTATTCACTCTGTCCACAATTAATTATTGAAAGAATTTAAAACAAATTTATTACCGAGTGTTAATTTTAGTGTTTTTAACAAATTTTGCTATAAATGAGTACAAATACCTATTTGGTCGCATATTATCCAATTAGTCTATTATTTAAATTTTTTCTCTTTTCTTTGAAAAATGAGGTTCGGTTTCAAGTGCATAAATACAAATATATGATCACGATCAATGTCTATTGAAGACTGCATTTGTTTCAATTATGCTACATCACCGCAAGCGACGGTAATCAGTTTCATCATTTTTTCTCTAATATTCTGTTATCTCAAAAGAATTTTAAACTTTCTAGAAAAAATTCAAATATTTTTCTTAATATCTTAATTTTTCTTTAATAAGGAAATGTTTCCGCAAAAATATAAATTTATATTTTGTTTTCCTTTTGGATTTTTTTAAAAAGAAATTAATCGAATTTGTGCAATTGAATTCAAATCAAGTTTGTAGTTTTTTTACTCGTCGTGAAAGTTAGTTGTTAGTTTTCTTTTTCAGGTTGGTTTCATTAATCGAAAAATAATTTTATTTCGAATGAATTTTAAATTCATTTCATTCAAATACTTTTTCCTTACAAATAAAAAAAAAATCACTAATGAATAGAATTTTTTAACTGATCGGATAAAATTTTTCCTTTTAAAAACTACACGAGTCTTTTTTTCTGTCACGTTAGCAATTCTTTTTTCGTTTGGAATTTGTAATTTGATTTTATTAATTCTGATAAATTTAATGAAAAATTTTCAACTATGTATTTCGTAAATTTAATTTTATTTCTAAGACACTTGAGCTTTTTTTCTAAAATACACAAAAAATAACATTTTATTTACTTTTATTTACTTATCTAGAGAAAAATAAATTGAGAGAAGAACAAAATAATCCATTCAAAATATTTTTCTGAAGACAAAAATATTACACTCTTGGCAAAATTTTGAGGTTTTTTGCAATAATTTATCATTCTTTTTTTTCTCATCTTACTTTGATGTGCGAAATTAGTCGCATCATTTTGTCATTAACTTTTTTTTTTCTCTCTTGCCAAGCCAAAGCTGAATTCTGAAAGGATGCTGATCTTGAAAGATTAAAAGACAGATATTATCATACATGAGTAATTTTACCGGTTCAATGAACTTGGCAAGGTTGCCTTTTGTGTAGGCACACACATACACTCACTCACTTATTCGCGGAGATGCTCAATTTCATTCTTCATCGATTTTCGAACGCGAAACGAGAGCCTGACAAAACCGGTTGTCTTAAAAAAAAGAATTTTTTAAAAAATACAAAAAGAAAAAAAAATCTTTTCGTCATAGAAAGTGATTTAGACGAGATCATGTCAGACGCATGAGATTCCGTGACTCGGCGAGAAGTTTTTGATAACGTTTATAGATTTTCAAGGAGATAATTTTGTAGGTGAAATAATTTATTTGAAATTATTTTTTTGTATAGTGTGATATAGAAATTGACGCGGGGGGGAATTGTGAATGTAGAAAGGTCTTGTCAATGGGGGGTTTTAAATTAATTGAACTTTGAGATAAGAATTAATGTGCATTGTTTTTGAAACAATTTACGAAACATGAAAAGCTTTGTCTTCCGCATTTCTGTTTTGGATATATCTATTGATTAAAGATTAGCCACGCGCTTTAACTATATATATGAATGCGGCACAGACAATTGCAAAGATATATTTATAGTCTCAACATTTCACGAACCGACAATGTCCTGTAATCAAGATTTAGCAAAAAAATTTCTAATTCGTATAAATTTGAATTTTTTTTAATCCCGATTATACAAGGTATATAAATTATTTCAGAATATTGTTACCTAGTGATATTTACGGTTGTGTTAAAATCTTGTTTGGTATTTTTTTTGCTTCACTCTTGATTTTAAATGTCAAAATTCACGCAATTTTCAATTATTACGATTTTAAATTCCTTTAGAAACAAGTGTTAAAATTCTCAATTCTATTGTTGTAGAAATTTAAAAATAACCAAAAATAAAAATAGCGAATAAAAAATGAAGAAATTAAATTGAATTTTTTTTTCTGTTTGAGGGAATTTTTTGGCATAAATGAAAAAGAAAAGTTTTGAGGAGGGGTTTTTTTTGGTTTCATAAATGGGAAAAAATACGATGACGTTTTAACGTTTCTTGCGTGACAAAAGAGGAGAGAAAATAACGGGTTTCAAAAATTGGATACAATTGAGATGACAATTTGCGGAGGTTGTTTCTTTTTTTTCTTTCTTTCTTTTTCAAGCGAGGGAACATTAACCTCAGTGACATCTTCGACTTTTTGGGGGACCCGAGAGGTTATGTACCGTACGTTGATCGTAAAACTCGCGATACGAGAGGTATGCATACAAACGTGCGTGGCCCGCGTATTACGAATGAATGTGTGAGGTGCATTTTGCACACCAAAAAGATGCATCAAAAACATTTGAGGTACCGTTTTTTTTCGCTTTTATTCTTCCTTTTTTTCAATGTAACGCAACAACATTCTCAACACAATCCGAATAATATAAAGGAATATTTTATCAAAAATTGATTTGTAATTTTTAATTTCTAATTGTAATTGAAATGCAAATTGTAATTATAATTGTAATTGCAATTCTAATTGTAATAATTGTAATTCAAATTGTAATTGTAATTGTAATTGCAACTCAAATTATAATTGTAATTCAAATTACAATTGTAATTGCAGGCTTCGCACTCGATAATTAATTTTTTGAAAAAGTAGCTTTAAGACTGAAAAAGTAGTAAAAAATAGTTATCAAAATTAACTTTCACGATTAAAAAAACTCGTTTTAGTTGATTCACAATAATTAAAAAAATTCGATTCTGTAGCTATTTCCCAGACTTTTTCCTGATATCCATAAAAAAATCCACTTTTTTGCTTATGGTGATTAATACTTAAATTTTAAATATTTGGAAAATTTAATTACTTTCTAAATTTTTAGTTACAAATTTTTATAGTTTATAAATAAATTTATTCAGAATTTGAAAAATATTTGTTAAATAAATTATTTTAATTTGCTTATTTTATATACTTATTTTAATTTGCAATAAAACTTCTAATATTTAATTATTATCTAAAATTTTAATTGAAATTCATTCAGTAAAAAATAAATAATTAATACAATAGCTTATTATTTCTTAAAATTGAATTTTTATAAAGAATTTTATAAAAATTTTTGAAAATAATTGAATTTTTTCAAAGAATTTTAATAATTAAAAATACTTGCAATTTTCAAGGAAATCATTTTTAAATTGCATTAAAAATACTTAAAATCCTGCAAAGAATTTTATTATTCATGAAAATAGTTGAATTTAATTATTTGAGTACAATAATTAATTGATAGAACAATTATTTTCTAAAATTGAATTCCTATAAAGTATTTTAATAATATTTTTAAGAATCAATTGAATTTTGCGAGGAAATTATTAAAAATTTTCTGAATAATAATTGAAATTGAAAATTTTATTATTTACAAAAATAATTGTATTCTTGCAACCAATTTTGTACAAAATTTTTTAAATAATTGAATTCCTGTGGGAAATTTTATTATTTGTGAAAATAATTGAGTTGTTTTTTTGAATTATTTTTTATTAATTTTTGAATTTTGTGGGATTTTTTCGAGAAACTGCAAATAATCAAATTTTGTCAAAATTATTAAAAATTCCTAGTTGATTTTTTTCGGAGAATTCAATAATATTTTTTTTAAATAACAATTGAATTATTTTTAGAACTATATTATTAAAATAGAAAATATTGAGAATAATTGAATTTCAGCGAAAAATTTTATTAAAATTTGCTGACTTGTTTCTAAGAATTTCGTTAAAATTGTTGAGATTGAGAATAATTTTTTTATTTCAACAATTAGCGGATTTAAAGTAGTGTAAATTCTCAAAAAAAAAACAAAAAAAAATGTAGCTTGTAGTGTCACATATTTTAAAAAAGTATTCAAATAGTAGCAAATTGTAAAAGTAAACAGTAGGTTTTAGTAATTGAGTTCAAAGCCTGAAATTTTTATTTGTAATTGCAATTATAATTTCAATTCAAATTGTAATTTTAATTTCAATTCTCATTATAATTCAAATTGTGATTTTAATGTCAATTCTAATTGTGATTCAAATTGTAATTTTAATTTCAATTCTAATTTTAATTCAAATTCTAATTTTAATTGCAATTATAATCGTAATTTGTAACTTGTAAATAGTCATTACAATTTTTCAGCGCACACATTTTGAGTATAATTTACTATCCAATTAGTTAACTTTTCAGATTTAATTGTCTGTTAATGAACAGCTGACAAATTTATATTCTCTAGAAGACCTCTTTCTAAAAATTATCTCTTGATTAAAACTTTAAACTTTTACTTTAAAAAAGAAAAAAAAAATTTTATCATGTTAAACGATAAAAATCATCATTTTCCCCACATCTTCATTATTTATGCGTGTGAAAAAATTGAAATTTCTATAATGAATTTAATTGTATTTGATAGAGAAATGCTTTAAATTTCTATTTTGAGTTTTCCATTTTTTGATGAGATCTAGATTATTGGAATTGATATATATTTTCACAGTTATATATGTGATGTGTAGGTACCTAATATTGAAAAGGAATATTTTACTGTTAGTAATTTGGAAAATATTTTAACTGTAATTGTGCTCGTTATGGTAATTTAATGACCATTGAAAATGTTACATATATGTGTTTAAATGAATATTTTCTTAGGAGAGGTACATTTATATATTATTTTTACTGTTTTCAAGTGTATGCGGTTACTCCTTTTTGATTATGGAGAAATATTTCTAAACTGGTGCAATTGTTGTTTCGAAATAAATTATTATATGACCGACATAATGGTGTTTTCACCTCGGAAAGATATTATATACTTTAAACATCGTTCTTTATTATTCTTTGGCTATTTTTGAAAAAGGGAAAATAAAAACTTAAAGTATTGTGCCGTTATGACGTGTCCTTTGAGATTCTTCTTGAGGTTCGTAGTTTTTCTAAGGATATCAAATTGAGACGAAAAACGAATCATTCGTTTTTCGTCTCAATTTGATATCCTTAGAAAAACTCTGTAATTTATTCGAAATGTAGATCTAAAGGGGGTGAAAATATTTTCTGTAGTAGACGATATTCTAAAAGTCCACATTTTGTTTGTTAAAATTTTTTCCTAGTTTGATTGATTTATGATGTTACAGATCCGAAATTTGATTTTCTAATAGTGTAGAACACTCTAATAGTGTCTGTTTGTTTGTTTGTTGCTATTTTTGCGCCTTGTGCCAGAGGAGACAGGAATGACAGGAGATAAAATAGGTTCACAATTCATCGTAGGGATGTGTTTTCAATTTGTCTTTTTTTTCTTGAAGCGTATAGTATTTGAATGCGAGTGTACTATATCGGCTAAATGAATGTGCCAAGCGCATTTACTAATAATCTGCCCCACGGTGAATCGAGTATTGGAATGCAAATTGAATGTTGGAGGTTGCCTAGACGAGATAACAGGCTTATTTGCAGTAACTCGACTCCTCACTTGGCCAACTCTCATCCAGCATTACCAATCAGGTCGGGAAATCCGGCTGCAGCAATGTCGGGTGCAATAAATGTGATACCTAGTCACATTTCATGTCCGTCATTTGTGCTCTCCTTCATTGCATTATATTTATTTCCGGTATATCAAGTCATTTCTAACTTGTCACATTTTTGTTATCCATCAACTGTTATATGGAGTGAATACTTTCTATTAGTAGTCCATTTTTTCTCTCCCTCCTTTTTTAGGGTTTCGTGGCCCATGGCCGAAAGCCTTATAGTTTCACTTTGGCGTCCGTCCGTCCGTCTGTCCGTCGTAATTTGGGGCACTATAGTTCCCAAATTTGGGGCATTATAGAATGATACTGAAGTCCGCAACGTTTTTAAAAACGAAAACGAAAAAATAAAGGGACGGTTTTGTTTATTTTTGATTCTAAATCATGTTAATTTTTAATAATTGTATCTTAAGCAACAATTAATTTCTTAAAAATTAAGAAACATGAAAATTAGAGATGAATTTAACTTGGAAAAAAATTCTTTTTTGATTTTTCGTTTTTAAAAACGTTGCGGACTTCAGCTTCATCATTATAGATCCCAAATTTGGGGCACTATAGATCCCAAATCAGTCAGTCAGTCTTAACCACAATGGTTTATGATAACCAAAACAGGATTTTCTTTTTAAATGCAACGAAACCCTAGATGTAGGCGTTTTGCGCCTGCTTCTCTTCCAATTTTTTCAGTATAGTCCTTGTTTTCAGTAATAACTCGATCTGCAAGATTGAAACTTTGAATAGCAACAAAAGCACAATTTAGATTCACTTAATCACTTTGGATCACAATTTGATTCATAAGCAGCAAATTGTGTGTAAAATAGCAGCAACTACTATAAAATAATCATATAATCATTTATTAGTTGACGTATCAGATCAGAATTTATCACTTAATAAATAATTTACTAGATATCGTCTTGCTGATCCATTTAGTTAGAAGGAAGAATTGACTTTCCTTCTTTGGCGAAGAATTATTGGCGTATCGATAACTGTTTCGCTGGTGTATAGACAAGGGCTGCGATCGAAAGCGATTTTAAGTTGATCTTGGCGAACTTCGTGACACTGAAATGTTTTCTCCTGTGAATATGTGTATTTAAAGCGATGCATCTTTTATCAATCGCGGGGTGAAAGTGACGCTTCTTTAGATACAAATTTAGAAAGTCAATTCGAATGTTCCAAATACGAAAACGTTATTTTATATTTATAATCTTCCGGAGAATCTTCCAATACTTGAACAAGTGCTACTAATTAAATATCTGTCTCATGTTTCAATTTTTATCGCCTATCAGTTTCTAAAATTGCATCTTATTTCTTCTTCCTTCTATTTTCACTCTCTAAATCTGAATTAGAAAACTAAGCAAAAAAAGAATAATTTAAATTAGACGAATTTGGAAGAATACAGCAATCAAAAATTTGGGCTATGGTCTAATTTTTCGTTTTGTTGTTGAATATAAATTGGCTGGTTGGCGGAAATTTCTTCTTCCGCTTGAGACACTCAGGGGTGTTACAAACGGAAGAGAGACCTATTTGTGAAAGTGAAGTCGATTATCTTCTTTAGCATTTGCTATTCCAATGAAATGGCAGTAGATTACATCATATTTTGAAATATGCAATTATACTAGAAATACAGTTTTTTATGCTCCTTGAAGAGAGTACCTGTTTTTAAGCCATTATAAACCTATTGCATCAAAATGTTGAAAATTTGAATGTTGTCATAGTTAATTGGCTCAAAAATTACGATAAATTATGTATCGCTTTCCAATTTTAATCTCAGGAAGAAAGTGAATTTTCTTTAATTGTTTTGATAAAAAATATGTATTCTTTGAGCTTTGATTGATTTTGATTTGATTGACTAATTATAGATTCGAGTGAATGAAGAGGCATCATTAAAAATATCTATTCAAGTGTCAGAATTGTATAAAAGTTAGAAGTTTCAAAAAGATTTAACACTGAAGATTTCAATCTTTTTTTTTGAGATTTCTTGGTTCTTGATTTTCTTAGTGTCGAACGGCAACTACTGGACTTTCTCTATACGTAAAATGAGCCGGTATGCTTCCTAGTATCTATACACATACTTGAGAAACTCAAAGGCCGCACCTGGTTGCACCTGTGACTAGATATCGCGCAAGGGCGAGAAAACGTGGGATGCGCTGCTGTACTAATGGGAACGTCGTTCGTAAAAGACGTGCGTCATTATTTTTCACCGCTTTTGTTTATTCAATGTCAGAAACTTCTTTCATTAGCGTTCGCCACAGTAGTTGATCTTTCCGCGCGTAAAAGGCAAATTTTTTTTTTTGTTTGCTTTTCCTCATCATCTCTTTTGTGAATCCGTATTGGATTCATTGTTTCTAGCTCTTCTGTTTCTGTCTCTAAAAATGAAACTTTCAACCATTGCTTTGCAATAAATTCTAAATAGCTGTGAAACTTAATGGAGAACAAGTATAGTTTAGCATTCTGGTTTAGAAAACTGGTCATGGTTTGTCGATTTTTAAATTGTTCAAAATTGCTACTTCCCAGGCGCGAAAGACCAATGCTGACGATGGATTGAAGATTTATTGAGCCTTGAACGCCCAGCCTGGGTAACCCAGTGTTGAAGCAGTCTTTATACCACTGTCACTCAATGTTGATTCAGCATGGGACACCAATGTTCGTCCCATGCTCGATTCAGGACTCGGTCAATCTTCGTGAGTGAAGCTCGAACATCTGATCTTAATTCAAGCCTGAATCAATCTTGACAGTTTATTTATTGACGTGTGCACTTAAAAATATTAAATATAAATATTTATAATTTATAAATTAATTAATATTAAAATATATTTATGATAATTTTGTATACTATTTAAAAATTATTATTAATTATTATTATCAAGATATCAATTGGTAAATAAATATTAATATTTATTTAGTGTATAATATTTATATTAATTATTAATTTATTAATAATAATGATTATTATTATTATTTTTTTTTTTTTTTTTTTTTTGCTTAGGGACTTTTGGGAAATCTGCCTACAGATACCTTGGATTCCGCACTCCAAGGCTATGTGGGGTTGGTATGATAAAAAAACAAAAGAAATATAAAAAAAAGAAAAATAAATATGTATTATCAAAAAACTATTTTTTGTCAAACGCGTGCGATTAAACACAAATAACCTTGAGACTTTAGCATTGCCAACTCAAGAGTTTAACGTATGTGTTGAGTTGGTAATGCTGGAGTTTCAAGGTTATTTGTGTTTAGTCGCGCGCGTTTGACAAAAAATAGTTTTTTGATAATATTTACTAAACAGTTAATCCTAGTGTAAAATTACTAAGCATAAATATTTATCACTACCTAATGAACATTTTTTTCACTGAAAATTTTTCAGATAAACGAAACTCTTGAATTTGAAAATAATAATTTGACACTGTGCGAGAAAAAAAATAATATATAATTTAACTTATAAAATTATCAGAAAAAATATTTTAATAATAAATAATTTATAAATATTGATATTTAATATTGTTCAGTGCACACGGTAATAAAGAAAGTGAATATTGAATCAAGATTGACCGAGTCTTTAATCGAGCATGGGACGAACATTGGTGTCCCATGCTGAACAAATATTGAGTGACGCGCCGTATATACAGAATATACGGCGCTGGCATTGAAATAGTAGATTAGGCGAGGTGCCTTCCAGCCTTCTGTGGCCGAGCGGTTTAAATGCGTGCGTTTAGAACTTCCGGTATGCGTTAGGGGCGGGGTGCGTGAGTTCGATCCCACATGCGAGCGAATATTTTTCATTCTTTGTTTTAAGCGTTATATAAAATAATAAAATTGTGTGTTGTGTTGTGAATAAAAACTTGTGAACATGTTTGTAAATAATGTTAAAAAGTCTGCTAAAAAATCGAGAAAAAAATGTATCGATTAACAGAAAAATTGTCTTTTTTTACTAAATTTTTTTTTTAATATTACTATTTCAAATGACATTTATTGTTAGTAATATATTATTTATATGATAATAATATAATTATTATAATAGTAACTTAATGCCATCAAATTAACAAACGCATATAATATGAATAAAAATAATAACAATAATATTCATTACTATAATAATAATAATTATTATTATTATTATTATTAATATTATTATTATATACAATTCATATATCCATATTATATTGAATGAGCGCGAGAGACGCGTAAATTTGGGAACAGTGGAAACAGCCTTGTTTCAGTCTTGTATTAGGGTTCCGCAGCATTGATTGAACATTGAACGCGAATCTTCAACAAGGACTGGAGCGTCAGTCTTAAATAAGTGTTACATTATAGCTAGAAGCAACCTTCGTTCCGCCGTCCCACCAAGGCTTGATCAATGTTGACCAAGCCTCAACGAAGGTTCCGTAAAGCCTGAATCCAGCGTCAGTTCTCGCCTGGGATTTATTTACTGATTCAATTTTGCAGATTGGAGGTATACATATATTGAAACTAATAGTGCAGAAGTGAAAAGAAACATTGAAATTGGTAGCACTGTTTTTATGTTTATAGATGCTAAATTCAGTTTAATTATTGTTGAAATTATTGTTGAACCGACTTTTATAATTCTTCAACGCGTGTCGTTTTTAAGCTCACGCTATTTTCACTCATTTGGCGTAAATTACACTCTTTCTAACCTCTTTGACAACAATTAATGCCACGACAATTTTAAATTGACTGCAACTGGCACAATTCTCAGAGAAATGAAAATCACACATTGTTATACCGCCTCATGTAATTAATACTTATTTTCTAATTTTTCTTTCGGCTTTTTCTAACAGTGGAAATTATATCCGAAAACGAGAACTACAAATGTGCATTTTTCCCCCCTTTTTCTTTCGACTGCAATATTTTATTATAATTGTCATCTATTTTTGAAATTTACATTTGCTCATCTCCAAGGCTGATTATAGATTCACGTTCGTTCCGGATATCGAGTTTCTTCATCATCTTCTGCTTCTTCTTCTCGTTCTTCTTTTTCTTCTTTTGAGATGCGCCCCTCGTCGGATAACATGTGCTCAACTTTCATAAAAGGTCTGTTCTTCACGCACAACAAGCAAGACTACATACAGGATGTCCGGTGACAATGGGTCTTAACAAGACTTGTCATTCCTCTCTCAAATAATACGCAAAAATATACATATGTACTCTCATTTTTATTTTTTGTCTTTTGAAAACTAAACATTTGCTTTACGCAATATCCGGATTTTTTGGTTTTTTTCTGTTAGAAGGAGATTATTTCTTGTTTGTTGTTGAAAAATTAATAGTCTAGTGACAAAATCTCAGCAGTGGTGCTTGTTTCAGTGTAGTTGTTTTCACTGACGTGTTTCACTAATGTTTTGTTCGATAATAAGTGATTCTTAAGAAATGATTCTTATGTATATTAGGCATTTGAAGACAACGTTTTTTCTCTCAACTGTTCATTCAGAAATGGTGAGAAATTTACATTTTCAAATCGTTACTCAATACGTGTGGGTATTCCATTTTCAATGCGGTTGAAGACAGTTGAAAAGCAAATAAAACAAAAAATATCTATTGATGTTGCAAAATGGGTCAAGAGTTCTTTTGGTTACTTTACATCTTTGTTGTATCGCTTTTTTATAATTGTCTCTTCTCTTTCTTCTTATTCTTCTGCGCCTTTGAAAGATCTTTGAAATCGATTGAAAATCTCTCGTTTTATTCATAATAATAATTTCCATCTTTGTTGATTTTAGAAATTTTTTATTTCTAGTTGGAAAGAAAGTATTGCGTGTTTTGAAGGAGAGAATTGATTTTGTCGCATATAGGCGCGTGAGCATTAGGTAAATCTATATCGCATGCAGGAGGCATTAGGTAAATCTAAATAGTACACATGTTAAAAGTATATTTCTCCGTTATTGTTCTATAATGGTTGGAATGCAAATTCCATAGAGTGAAAATAATAATGACCGTATAACAACGCGATGAACCATAATTGCAGTTATGCCACAGAGTGAACGTGTATATATAACAACAGAGGATAAAACATTTAAAACGATAAAAAGAAAAAAATGCTCTCTTTCCGATTTTTTCTCTTTTTTAAAAGAGCATCAAAAATTTTATCTCCACGAAGAAAATTATACGAGAAGTGCTGCTCTGCCTTTTCGATTTTTCGAAATGGGTATTATAAAACTGAAATTTTTACTTTCAAGTATTTAGAATTTAAATTCCTTTCCTCTTTTTTTTTTTGTTTTCCTTATACTCAAGTTGATTTGGAGTTAAGTCACTTTAGGATTTCGCAAAATAATATTCTTTTTAAGTTATGCGGGAACTTGTGCAGCATTCTTGAGAGTCAGTGTGATGACGGAATGTATCACCCACGCTTCTAAATTCTTTCCTTTTTCTGTGTTAAATCACATCCGTTAAGAAGCTAGTTTTTTTTCTTTTGTAACATACTTTTCGTATGGTATAAAAAATTATTTTTACTCTCAGCCCACTTTTGACTAACTTTTAGGATCTTTTACATTAGAAGCATTTTCGACTGAATAAAGAGGCTTCTGTGTTATTGTGTCCTAAAATTGGAGAGAATAACAATATTCTAGTTTTATGCTTGAAAATAAACTACTTTATTTTAGTTTCATGATGTTATTCTTTTTTGTTTTTGGTTGTTTCTTCTCTACAGGTTTCTTTTACACCTGACGATTCAAATAAAATTTTCGGTGGAAAATTTTTCTTGTGGGTATAAAGTAAATGACACCCAATCTTCTTTCCCCCCTGGGGAATTTGTGAATTTGACAAAGTTGCCTCCTCTCAAGTACAACAAAGAGATGCACTGAGATATTGGATTCTTTTTTGGCAGCTGTTGGTTGGCTTTGTGCTTATTTCGAACTGACCTGCTTAGACTGGTGTGCACGTTATACCTGTTTCGAAGAGATTCTCTGGGGAGCTCTTCACTTATTTTCATATAAGTGTATATTTGCACTGTTTGGATTTTTTTTCCTGTGAAAACATCGATTTTTGTTTCTCATTTTTACTTCTTTTTGGTTTTCAGCTTTTTCTTATTCTTCTTCTTTTGGTTCTTCTTTTTTTTTGCTTCTTCTTCTGGTTCCCAGGTGCGAAAAGTTGGTCGGGCCATGGTCGCGCCGACCAAGTGGATAGTCGTGCCGACCTTGGCAACCAAAGGTCGGCCGAACTAGCGAATTGTAACACCCGCCGTCCAGTGGCTGACATGGTCGGGCCGACTATGGCTGCCAAAGTCGGACCGACCAGGGGTGCCAAAGTTTTGCCAACCATGTGAAAGAATGTCGGCTTGACTTTGGCAACCATGGTCGTGCCGACCTTGGCAGCCAAAGGTCGGCCGAACTAGCGAATTGTAACACCCGCCGTCCAGTGGCTGACATGGTCGTGCCGACTATGGTTGCCAAAGTCGGGCCGACCAGGGGTGCCAAAGCTTTGCCGACCATGAGAAAGAAGGTCGGATTCACTTTGGCAACCTTGGTCGTGCCGACCTTGGCAGCCAAAAGTCGGCCGACCGATTGCAAAAAATTATTAATTATTTATTATTATTATTAATTATTATTATTCATTATTTATTTGTTTATTGTATACATCTTAACACTAAACGCAATCTTACACATAAATACAAATTAAAATTTCTAACGCTCGCAGGAATCGAACTCGCAACCTAACGCACCGAAGTCTAACACGCTAACCATTACGCTACGCTTACATGAAAGCCTAAGAACAAAAATGATTTTATAAGCTGCAACTTCAAACTGACCATCGGCCCGACTCTGGCCAAAGTCGGCCCGACCAAGTGAAATTAGGTTTTTTGCACTCTGGCTGCCATAGTTTTACCGACCGTCGGCCCGACTCAGGCCAGAGTCGGCCCGACCAAGTGAAATTAGGTTTTTTGCACTCTGGCTGCCATAGTTTTACCGACCGTCGGCCCGACTCAGGCCAGAGTCGGCCCGACCAACAGAAATTAACCTTTTTAAACTCTGGCTGCCATAGTTTTACCGACCATCGGCCCGACTCAGGCCAGAGTCGGCCCGACCAACTAAAATTAGGTTCTCTAAACTCTGGTTGCCATAGTTTTACCGACCATCGGCCCGACTCAGGCCAAAGTCGGCCCGACCAACAGAAATTAACCTTTTTAAACTCTGGCTGCCATACTTTAGCCGACCATCGGCCCGACTCAGGCCAGAGTCGGCCCGACCAACTAAAATTAGGTTCTCTAAACTCTGGCTGCCATAGTTTTACCGACCGTCGGCCCGACTCAGGCCAGAGTCGGCCCGACCAACAGAAATTAACCTTTTTAAACTCTGGCTGCCATACTTTAGCCGACCATCGGCCCGACTCAGGCCAGAGTCGGCCCGACCAACTAAAATTAGGTTCTCTAAACTCTGGCTGCCATAGTTTTACCGACCGTCGGCCCGACTCAGGCCAGAGTCGGCCCGACCAACAGAAATTAACCTTTTTAAACTCTGGCTGCCATACTTTAGCCGACCATCGGCCCGACTCAGGCCAGAGTCGGCCCGACCAACTAAAATTAGGTTCTCTAAACTCTGGCTGCCATAGTTTTACCGACCATCGGCCCGACTCAGGCCAGAGTCGGCCCGACCAAGTGAAATTAGGTTTTGTTGCACTCTGGCTGCCATAGTTTTACCGACCGTCGGCCCGACTCAGGCCAGAGTCGGCCCGACCAACTAAAATTAGGTTCTCTAAACTTTGGCACCCATAGTCGGCCCAAACTTGGGTGGAAACAGTAACCAAAGTCGGCCCGACTTTGGCTGCCGACCTATTGGCAGCCATAGATGGGCCGACCTGCGCCCGACCTTCCAACTCTGGCGGCCGACCAAAATTCGCACCTGGGTTGTTGTTCTTCATTTTCTTGTTTTTATTATTAAATATCCAAATTTGTTTAATTGAATAGCAAAATTTCCATATCGGTAGGGAAATCTTATCATCTGCATAGAAATTATGCTTTTGCTAGTGAAAAAATAAGTAGTTGCTTGTGCAGTTTCCACAAACAGAATTACAATTCCCGACGAAATAAATTTCTATATTCTTTACGCGTTCGTTTTTCTACTTTCTGTTTTAAAAATAGAACCATAGATATTAAAATGATGAAAAGATCAAAGGTCAAAATGTCATTAACCTCATCCTTAAGATGCAAAAACGTACACGCGATACCGTTGGCACGAGTTTTGATGCACCTGCCATTTTGTTGAAGCACATTCCTTATGGCTTTGTTTTTTTCGAATTAACTTGCGCCAAAAATCGAATAAATAGTTTTTGACCAAATTATGATGATTAAGTCTAAATTCTTTAAATTGATGTTATTTTTTCTCCTTTTTTCGGTTTTATTTTGCCCATCACCGCTCTGAAAAGTGGGTCCTCTCTGTTACATGAGATTCGCGGTTTTGTAGCAAAGTAGTTATAGACGGAAGTTACATAATAATCCTAGCGCCTAGCGGTACTCGTGGTGAGAGCAGAGTCCATCCGGCACGTCATAATAACTTAACCGCGTGGTTGAAAAGTAATAGTACCGAGGGAATGGGAATAAAAAAAAAAGTTTGCTAGTTTGTGGGCCCACACTTGCCTCTCGCGTTGCACTTGTTATGTCTGTAATATACATACTATGTTACAAACGAGAACCGTTTGTGGTCAATGCAAAACTGCAGACTGATTAGTTCAAGGTTTCACTGTAGAACCTCATTTTTATATGTAGTTTTGTAAATTTTTATCCGTAATTCTTAACAGATTTTGTACTCATCAACCAAAACCTACTATTTGCTACTTTTTTTTTACAATTTTGCTTAATACTTTTGCTTTTAATTAATAAACTTCCCACAGAACCTGGATTTTTGAAATAGGTTTCTTGTATAGAAATTCTGTTAATATTAATTAATTAATAAAAGATTTAATTTTGCTTAGTGACTAAATACCAACTTTTAACATTTTCTTTCTAGTTTTCATAAAATATTTATTTTGAAAATTATTCTGACAGTAAAATAGAAAGCTCCTTATTGATGATGAGTGAATTATCATTAAACTGTATAAATAGTGAAGGACGTCGTCAATTCGCGATCGTTTAGGAGAAACAGTAAAGGTACAAGTTAATGGACCATGTTCTAGCAAGTAACGAGTAATAAAATAAAGCAGTAACGAGTAACAATATAGGAGAATAAATCTTTTGAGCGACGAATACGAGAGTATAGAGATCGGAATAAGGAATTTAGTTTTGACGCATACTACTAATTTTTTTAATATAAATGGCAAAAAATAATTCTTGGTATATATAAATATTGTTTAGAGAAAGAAATTTAGTGTCGGGAAGTGAAGAAGCTGGTATTGTTTCAAGAAAAAGATTTTTTGAAGAAAATAATTTCATGTTTTGTAGCCAATTTCCTGTGTCTTCTTTTGCTTTTTCAGGGAGTTTACACCGGAGTCTTTTCCGGTCGGGCAGCAGATGAAATGATTTACACAAAGTCTTGTTAACAGAAAGAGAAAAAGAGAGACAGAGTGATGTCTTTCAAGTTCAGTGTTGATCTGTTATTCCGCTCGTCTAGAAATAGTCATTAACTCTTTTGATGTTTATAATTAGCTCGCACACAATCTCCGTGTATTTTTACAGAAAGAAGAAGAAATTTTTATATACAGAGTAACTCGACAATTTTTAAAAATTTTGAGGAACAATATATTTCTTCTGTATACAATTCTATCATAGTTTATCGTTGCATTTTACTTTTTTTTTTAAATTGTTTATTTTACTTTTCACTAGAGTTGAAAATTTTTCTCTTGACAATTTTTTTTTAATTTTGAAATGCGAAACATGAAAATAAATTGCACAAACACAAAGCGAGAGTGTCTGACCTCGCTGTTGGACATTTGTCTTTTCATGTGTTACAGTAGTAGATAGTACATCATCCGTTTAGCGTTTTCAAAGGTCTCTTTAATACGTTACGTAATATGCAAAAGTAAACAAGGTGGGCTTTTTAAAGAATAAAAAAAAATGTTTACTCATCCGACAGCTGAGTAGAACCAAAATAAATACTGCGAATGTTTTTTAAATACTGTTCTTAATATCGAAATTTACTAATAATTCTAATACAAAACTTTTTTTTCTATTTCTGACAATAATTTCTTTCTAAGTAAAACTTAATTCTTGTGTGAGACAAAATTTTGTCTGGAAATCAGGGAAAAATTAAAAACCCTGTAACTATAAAATCTATTAATCTACCAGCTAAATCTATTAAATCTCCAATTGGATAATTATCAAGCGCAATTATATAAATATCGGGTTGAATTATGATCATTTGAAACATCATTATATCATTTCAGAGTAAATTAGACAGTTGGAAATAAATTATATGTTGTATTTCCAATTTTTTGTAATTCAAAACTGATAATCAATTTTTCCCTTTTTACCTTTACTGTATATAACATATTGGAGTGAAACTTGTGTCATAGGTGTGAACTTACAAGTTTTGTTGCGTAAGTTATACCGCACTACAAAGATATATGAGATATAGCAAATGAATTTACTATTTTGCATTTATTTATTTGACTCATATTTACGAGAGGGGGGCAATAAGTAAAACTCACAGGTGTTCATACAGGTTGATGTCATGCTTCTTATGTAATTTTCAACATATGCCGAGAGTCGTACCCGATGACCGGCTCTCCATGGTTATAAGAAAATAAGACAAAAAGGGCTCACTTCTCCTTTTCCTCGGAACCTGTTGTTGCCACTGTGTGTTTAAAACTCTCCAAAAACAGGTTTTCTGTCGAAAAAAAGAGGAAAAAATCCACAACATACACGGAATAAAAAAAATGCCGTCAATTAAAAATTCATGTCCTTTAAAGAAATCGGAAAGGAGAATAGATTTAAAAATTGATTTCCTGATGTATTTGTATAATATTTTGTTTCTAGTACTATTTCGCAAACGGTATTAATACTGTTCAAGGAGAGTGATTTTATACCTACAACGAAATTTGTTTAAACGGATTAGCATTGTTTTGAAGAGTGGGCAAAAATGACGGAAATAAATTCCTAAAAGGCGTGTATGATAGAGGATATATTGGATATATGAGGCGAAACTTGACGATAGAGGAAATACAATGCATCTGTAACAACAAAGGAAACGGTTGGCAAGCTTCAAAGCGAATGAACGCTCGACCTACTTGTTTCTCTTGTAATGCACCAGGGACTCCATCAAGACGATGTGTTTCCTGTCTTTCATTGACTAAATCGCCCCGCCGGAACGTTCCCACCCCTTTTCTCCATTTGGAAAAGTCTAAAGACTCTGAAAACTGTGTATAATAGTTTTTGGTTATTAGTCGAAAAATGATATTAGTTTCAAAGTGTAGTCAGATGTCTTATTACTTTTGTTTTTATTAGACGATCCCTATCCTAGCACTAATGGTGGTTCTTTTCTTTTTGTTTCAGGTATGTTCCAGTAGTTGATGATCCTTTGGGAAAAGTGTGAGTAGTAACGAAGTTTTCTTTAAAAATTTGCATCATTATGGTATAACATGTGCCCTAACAGCAAAGGAAATCTTGAATATTCAGCATAACTACCAATTTATCAATAGATCTACTGATATTTTGCTGTTGGGGTACCTGGTTGATGCTCTAATTCGGTATTCTTGTTTCTACTATTTTTGGCATGTAACACATTTTTTTACATTATATTTTCTTGAAGGTTCCTGAAAAGTTAACGACGAAGATAAGCGTCGAAAAGAATTTTTTACCGCAGATCTCGAAAAGAAAAGTGCATACTTGAATCCGTTTGAATCGATTATAAAGAGACATGTATAGATTATAATTTTCCCCCATATTGAAAGATCAATATTATTAAATGCCAATCTATTAAGAAAGAAAATCGAAATGTTATCGCAGATGAAACGCGCACGCAATGCAGTTGAAATTTGATATAACTGTTAATTATTCCAAGTGACCTACGCGCTACACCTGCACTCGGATTTCTTTAATTAACCACTCGAGGTAAAAGGGGCAAAGAGAGAGAAAAAACAGCTAAGAGAGTAAAGGAGGAAGAGAGAGAGATATTCGCGTCAAGTGAATCGAACGAGATTACGAAAGATTTAACATAGATATTTGCAACTCTAATCCGTATAGTGCGGTGTTATAAAGTCTCGACGCATATATTATCGTAAGCGCAAAAGAGCGCATATGCCGTCGTTATAAATATGATAATTCAGAGAAGTTGTGGGTTGCACTATTGCTGTGAGGTGATCAAAATTTTAATATAGCTTTTTGATATTTATTATATTAAGTACCGTTTGTCACGTCAATGTGACAGAAATAGTTAACCGTTAATGATCCATTCTTTGTTTTCGATTTATCATCATCATTCATTTATTTATTATACTTCTCTCATTTACTGGAGAATTATACATTTAATTTTAGAAAATTAAATTTTGCTACGAATGTATAGTAAAAGTCACTTTACCCTTATTTCCCGTGTAATATATAATACTGATTTTTCAAGTACGTAATTCTTTAGTATTTTTTTCTAATCAGTAAAAATGTATATATAATATTCCAAGGTGGTTCGACTTGTTTTAAACGTGAATTTATGTTGGTGGTTTTTAGAAGGAAACTTGCTTTGCTTTCAAAAAAATTTGTTATCTCTCGCTGGAGAAACAAGAAAAATCCCTCTTAAAAAAAAGGATTGTGAAAAAATTTATTTCATAACGAAACAAAAAAGCCCAATACAGTCATCTCTCGATAATTATAAACATTTGATAAAACCTTCAATTTTACTATAAAGCATGAAGAAATCAAAGACTCGAGATCTTCATGTTTTATAATTATATTCCTATAAGTTATTTGATTTCAAAAGGTTTGAACTTGAAATTTTTGAAAATCTTAATTCCTATGAAAAAATAACAAATGATTCACAAAAATTCAATTACTTTCACTAATAATAACATTTTCCATGGAAATTCAATTATTTAAAAAAATGTTTAATAAAATTCTAAGCAAGAATTCAATCATTTTCAAAAATAATAAAACTCATTGAAGAATTTCAATTATTTTAAATACTATTTTAAATTAATTAATCAGAAATTCAATTATTTTCACAAATAAAATTTTCCACAAGAATTCATTTATTTAAAATAAAATTTTCATAATATTTATTATATTTCGAAAAAATTGACTATTCAATACAATGTTTATAAAATTCTTATGAAGAATTCAATTATTTTCAAAAATAACAAAATTTTTCACAGAAAATCAATTCTTTTTAAACATTTTAATAAAATTTTTCGTAATAATTCAATTATTTTTGAAAACTTTAATAAAATTCTTTGTAAAATTCAATTATTTTCATAAATAATAAAATTCATCGCAGGATTTCAATTATTTTCACTACAATTTTACAGGAATTGCTCAAAAATGTAATTATTCTTAAAAATTTAATTTCAATTCTTTGAAAAAATCAATTATTTAAAAAAATGTTTTTTTTAAATTCTTTGGAAGAATTCAATTATTTATAAAAATATTACAATTTTTCACAAGAATTCAATTATTTTCAAATACAATTTTAATTAAATTTTTATTAAAATAATTAAATTATTCTTTTCGAGTTTAATAGAATTCTACCCAAAAATTCAATTATTTACATAAATAATTCTTCGAAAGAATTCCATAATGTCGATAAATAACAAAATTATTCCCGAAAATTCAATTATTTTGAGGCATTTAAATAAAATTCAATTATTTTCATAAATAACAATATTCACCTCAAGAAATCAATTATTTTTAATAGTAATAAATTTTTTCCTGAAAATTCAATTATTTAAAAAAATTCTAATAAAATCGTTCGCAAGAATTCAATTATTTTCATAAATAATAAAATGCTTTTTAGGAATTCAATTATTTTCACAAAATTTTTAATAAAATGACACACAGATATTCAATTATTCTCAAAAATTGTAATAGAATTCTTTGTAAAATTTAATTATTTTAGAAAACTTTTCGCAATTCAATGATTTTCAATATCTACTATTTTCATAAAATTTCCAAACAGAATTCAATTATTTAAAAATTTTTTGTAAAAATCTTCGTAAGAATTCAATTATTTTCATGAATAATAAAAAATTCCTCAGAAATTCAATTATTTAAATTAGAATTTGCATAAAATTAGTCAAAAGAAATCAATTATTTAAAATACGTGCCTAAAGTTTCGAACGTTCAAATGAACGACATTTTTATTACTTCTTTTAATTAAAACTCTATTTAGGTAAAAAATATTTTTTTTTAATTAAAAATAATTCTTTACCAAATAATTGTCCAATTAGAATATTTTTTATTTCAGTTTGGTAATTTTGGAAAATATTAGATAAAAAAAAAATATTTTGTTCATTTGAATGTTCAAAACTTTCTTTCATGAATAATAAATTATTCGTTGGAGGAATGCAATTTATTATCAGGATAAGAAAGAAGTAAATTCAGAGTTGCTATACAGAACCTGGAAAACCTGGAAAAGTCAGGGATTTTTAAAAAAAAGGTCTGGAATACCTGGAAATGTCATGGAAATTTGAAATACAACCTGGAATTTTATTCCACTTAATACTTTTTACCACATTTTTTCTTTTGAAAATGGATCAAATTCAGTCATATCCATTTAACGATTTGAAAATTTGCGGTATTTTGAGATTTTAAGAAAGTTTTTAGATCCTAAATCCATCGAAATGTTTAAAAATTTTTCTGTTAAATAATTATTATTGTTATCTGTGCACGGAGAGACCCACATTTGTAAAAATTACTAAAAATGGTTGCAATGACCGGAAATAAGGGGACTTTTAGCATAATATACTACAGAATTAGATAAATTTACAAAAGAAATAGATAAATTTGCTACATTGAAATAGCAAGTTTTAATATTTTGTGTAAGAGTTGTATAAATGTAGCGAAAATTGATTATAGTTTTCTCTAATTTCATTACACAAAATCTGACAAATGAAAACATTTTCCACTAAAACCTACGATCCACTGTAGTAATTTTTGGTGAGCAAGTGTGGCTAGCGAGTGCAGTCATATGGCGCCTGCATTTCTATTGGTTGCTAACTTCGTCAATCTCCGTAAATGAGCCGATGCCATCCGATCATTGACAGTGACTATGTTTCGCGTATGTAAAATAAATTTGGATATTATCTACAATAATTAAATATAAAGTGAAACGTAGGTCGTTCGTTATCTCAGAAATTGACCATTATAAATTAATAAATTTTGCATTTATTCCTGTCCCAAGAACTATGTCTTATAATAAGTTGTTAAAAGTAAACTGCTTTCTCGTAAGTGCTGTAAATTTTCATCATTCAATGTATAAGGAAACAAAGATGTATACTTTCAGTGAAATTCGTCGTCGTGCGTACAGTTGTGTATTAGTGTATTAATTAACCGCGTCTATACATATAAGTGAAATAAACATGTGTGTGCCTTTAAATATTTATCCAACAAATATATAAGTGTGTGAGTGTGTGTGTCTGTGTATGTAAAAATCCTTCCAGTTTACCTCCATTAGTCAAGAATTGACGGGAAACCGGCGACAAAAATCCGTATTTTTTCTTTCACTCTTTCTTTTTGCATTTACAAACGACTATAGTAATTTTACGTACACAATACTTCTGTGTTTACTACAGTTGTTTGGAACTATTGGACGAAATAGTAAGAAACTTTGCTAATTTGGTGAACATTTGTCGGGATTAGTGACTTAGTGTAGAAAATAGTAAAAAATACAAAAAGTCCCCTTATTTCCGGTAGTTGCAATGTGAAAATAGTAAATTCTAGTGTGATTTTATACAAAAATTAGTAATCTTGGTCTCTCCGTGTGCTTCAATAATCAAATGGAGATAATCTAACGTGAATATTTTTATAACACAGAAAAATTCTAATTTATTATTATTAGGCCAATGTTTCTTCAAAAATTGCTCTAATTTATAATGTTAAAAAGGTGACCTGGAGATTTATCAGATTTGATACTGGAAAACCCGGAAGAGTCATGGAAATTTAAAATCAGACTTTTGTAGCAACCCTGTAAATATTTTTTATGAAAATTAGTAAAAAAGTCGGGGAAATAAAATATAGAATGGAATTTTTTTCAGTTTTGTGAAGTGTCTAAAACGAGGTTGTTTGGTCAAGTTTAATTTTTCAATAGCTACTTTTTTACTACTTTATTTAGTTTGAAAGCTACATTTTGCTACTTTTTTAAAATTAATTATCGAGTGCGAAGTCTGTTAGCATTGAAAAGTTCTCTTTTCCTAATAGTATAAGTAAATGTAGGTACTGAGAAAATATTTAAAAATTTTTTTTCACCTGTCACTATATCTGTTGTGAAAGGATGGAATCGTTTCCGATTCGGAAAGATAGGAGATCGTTTGTTTCAAGGACGTGCTTTAATGAAACACTGGACCATCTCACTGTCAAGGACTATCGCATCTGGCATTTCTCTCTCTCTCTCTCTCTATCTCTTGAGGGAATATATATACAAATCCCAATCGAGAAGTCTCGAAGTGAGAGTAGTGGAAAAAGCAAAAGTGAGTTGGGTATCCTTTGTCCTTGGAAGATGGAGCGGAACGCGCGCGACCGTCTATATCAACGACAATAATTATAACGGAGTCACATAAACATACTTGGAATCGAGTGGGCATCAACCTTGGATCTATCTCATGCTGTCCTCAATTGTCTCACAATAATAAATATCGCACTTTTTTTTTATTTTCTTTCTTCTGTGTATTCCTTGCAAAACCGGACACACAAAGGATAATGTCCCTGAAATTAGCGTCTCGACGCTCAGCGTCGAAAATTATAAAAGCTTTTAGGGACGAAAATGTTACTAAATTCAACTCTTTTATTTACCTAGGGACTACTTAGGGATTAGGGAGTTAACTTTTGTAGAGTACTTTTTTTTTACCTAAAATCTTCGAAAAAATTGTTTTATTCTTTTCGATTTCGACCTGAGGATTATCGAAAATATCCAAATAGGAGGAAATGAAAGAAATGAAAAGGTTTTAAAAATTCCTACAAAAAAATAAATAAAGATCCGCTGGAAGACTGTGAAAATATAAAAATATCGCAAATTAAAAATAGAAAAACAAAATTAATTTGAAAAAAAATAATAATATTAAAAGAATAACAAAAATACTGTTGTTTATAGGAACGTTCGTTGCTTTAGAGTTTAGGAACATAAAAATTTAATTCTTCGCTCCGGAATTTGCGTTTCCGCAGTTCTACAACAATAGGATCTTGATGAAAAATAGAGGAAGGTAAAAAAAAGATGACTGTAAATCAGCTAATTATTATTAAAACGTCAACAACCGTTTTGTTATGGCGAATGTTTCTTTTTCTTATAAGCGCATCTTATATATAGCCACAACTTTTATGTATATATATATATAAGCAACGGTAGCATGTTGATTCCGTTACTATGGCGTTTCTGCTGCATCGAAGTGTAGCAACATCCGTGGATTTTCATTGCGAGAAAAGGAAATGCGCAACTATGTTTCATAGAGAAAGAGAGACTATAGAAAATTGCTCAGGGGAAAAATAAACACGCTACTTTTCCACACACACAGAAACAAATACTGTATTAGTTTGGTACAAGAACAACACCACGACGTCCTAAATTAGAAAACAACTTTTTTTTTCTCTCTCTCTCTCTCTCTCTCTTATTTTTCTTTTGAATTTTATCTTTCGCATCCTCTATAAAATCAAGATTCTAACGTTTCATTTTCAGATGTATGGCGAAAATGGAAATTTTCTTGAGAGTACTCCCACATAATAAATTTTCAATGCTTTTTGTTTAGTTGATTTTAAATTTAAAATCATTTTTTTGTTGGAAAATTATACTTTCAAGTATTTCAGGCAATTTTTTTTCTTATTATTGTAAAGGAAATAATTAATTCGTGTGGAATAACTTATTATTCAGTAGTTTATTCATATTAAATAAAAATAGTCTTTACTGCTTAAATTAAAAGTATCAAATTGAAACCAATTTTATACCAAAAAATGTGAATGAAATTAAAAATTGACCCAAATTTTTGGTAACAATTTCTATCAATTTGATACCTGCACTTTAGTACCAATTTGATACTTTCAAGAAAACTGTGATTTTTCCAAATAAGAATGCTATTTGAGAATCTTTATGAAACTGAAGTTACCAAAGTTGATTCAATAAACAATAAGCAAAAAGAAAATGGCTGGTCAAAGGATAACTGCAATTTTAATAAATTTTTTTGTAATTTTTTTTTGATTTTTTAATTTTTACGGGCAGAAAAATCAAGTTTTCCGGGCGGCAATTTTTCTGAAATTATTTTTACTTATTAGTGGAGTATGTAGAAGCAATAAACAAAAAGAAAATCCCTGGTCAAAAGATAATTGTAATTTTCACAAATTTTTTTCTAATTTTTTTTCAATTTTTTAATTTTTACGGGCAGAAAAATCAAGTTTTCCGGGCGGCAATTTTTCTGAAATTATTTTTACTTATTAGTGGAGTATGTAGAAGCAATAAACAAAAAGAAAATCCCTGGTCAAAAGATAATTGTAATTTTCACAAATTTTTTTCTAATTTTTTTTCAATTTTTTAATTTTTACGGGCAGAAAAATCAAGTTTTCCGGGCTGTGATTTTTCTGAAATTATTTTTCATTATTAGTGGAGTATAAAGAAACAATAAACAAAAAGAAAATGGCTGGTCAAAGGATAACTGCAATTTTAATAAATTTTTTTGTAATTTTTTTTCGATTTTTTAAATATTAAGGGTTGAAAATGACAACTTTCCCCTATCGACTTGCGGGTCAAAATTTTTTTGTATTCATTGGGCATCGAGTGAATGAATTTTATGCAATAAAATTTATGGTCTCGTTATTGGTTTATAAATAACAATTTTTTCCTATTTTTTTTTTTATTTTTTTAAATTTAGGGGTTGATTTGACAACTTTCCCCTATCGATAATAGGACGAAACTTATTAGGTATTTATTGGGTACCTACTTGAGTACGAAAATGCAAAAAAATTGATGGTCTGATGTAAAAAAAATTTCGATGCTGAGCATCGATGGCAACTTCAGGCACATCCTTTTTCCCCTTTTTTTTGCTGATTTGTCCCCTTTTTCACCTTTTTCTAATAAAAAATAAACAATTTTTTCTTTTTTGAAATCTTTTTCAAAGTGTAATCATAAAATTTAGACTCAATTTTATAGAATTCAGTGAGTTTTATTTTGAATTTAATTAATTATCAAAAATAAAGAAATTAGCGAGGAATTTTAGTTAAAAACACTAAAAAAAATTTGAATTTTGGAGAAGTTTCAAATAATAGCAAAAATACAATTATTTTCAAAAGTATTACAATTCTTCGCAGAAATTCAATTATATTAAAAAATTTAAAAATTTAAAGAAATTCTCGTCACAATTTCAATTCTCTTTATAAATAATAAAATTCTTCTTCAAAATTCAATTATTTAAAAAAATTTGTCAATATTTCAATTATTTTCAAGAATTTTCCTCAATTTAATGATTTTCAATATCTACTATTTTAATAAAATTTTCTTAAAGAATTCAATTATTCAAGAAACATTTGATAAAAATTCTTCACAAACGTTTAATTATTTTCATAAATAATAAAATAATTTCACAGGAATTCTATTATTTACAAATTTTTTATAAATTTCTACACAATAATTCCATTATTCTGATTAATTATCAAACTCATCGCAGAATTTCAATTATTTTTTAGTACAATTTTAATCGAATACCTCGAAAAATGTAATTATTTTTAAAAATTTTATTTAGATTCGTGTAAAGAATTTAATTATTTAAAAATTTGTTATAACATTCTTTATGAGAATTTAATATCAAGAAACATTTAATTATTCAATATAAATTATTTATTTTTGTATTTAAATAATTAAATTCTCGTAGAATTTTCTAATAGAAATTGAATTAACTTAAATTGAAATTAAAAATTTTAAATTTTAAATTGAAAGTGAATCTTTAAAAATCTGAATATGAACTATGAAATTTCGTGAATTTGAATTATAAATGCAAGTTGTATAAACAAATAAACTTTTTTTTCCCTTTTTCCCCAATTTTTCTTTTATTTTAGGGTTTGAAGGGTTTACTTGCGTTAAAAATAAACATGAAAAATTTGTATCCTAAACTTTTTAGAGAAAAAATTTTTTTTTTAATTTTTTCATTGAATCAACGTTGGTAACTTCAGTTTCATAAATCTTTGATAAAGGCATTAGGATGGAAAAAAAATGTCAAGTTTGGTTTAAGAATTTTTTTTAACTCAAGTAGCCGGAGCACTTGGACCAGAAAACACTTGGCAGCATACAATCGATCGCATATTCCATCGGTCGTTCTCCCTGTAAATATAGATCGGAGGTGTCAGGTAGTCGGCTCATTTGAGAGTATCCCTTTTTGGCGATTCTCCACGTGATCTAACGCACAAACACACTCATGTCCTGACACATTTCTTGCGTGGCCCGCAACTCACGTAATTAAAAAAATTAAAGAAATAATTAATATATAACCATTTTTGTATTTTAATTATCCATTTCAATTTCATTTACACCGCTGAGAGAAAGTATATGAATAAATAAATGAGAAAAAGAGGTGAAAAAACAATAAACAATGAAAGAAAAGTAATTAAACAATAATGATGGAAATATTAATAGAAATAATATAATTATTTCTATAATATAATTAGAGGAATAATACAGGGTTGCCACATGTCAGGAAAATCAGGGAATTCAGGGAAAAGTCAGGAATTTTTATTAAAAGTACTGGAAATTTTTTTTTCTATTTCTGACCACAATGCATTTTTTAATATTGTTCAATTATTTTTAAAAGTTTTAATGCAATTATCTTGATGAATAACAAAATTCTTTACAGAAATTCAATTATTTTTAGGAATTTTGATAAAAATCTTTGCAAAATTAAATTATTTTTATAAATAACAATATTCACACAAGAATTCAATTATTTTCAAAAGCAATAAAATTCTTCGAAGAAAATCAATTATTTTTAAAAAATTTAACGAATATCCAGGGTTGCTACAGAACCTGGAAAACCTGGAAAACCTGGAAAAGTCAGGGATTTTTTAAAAAAGGTCTGGAATACCTGGAAAAGTCAGGGATTTTTTAAAAAAAGGTCTGGAATACCTGGAAATGTCATGGAAATTTGAAATGCCTGGAATTTTATTCCACTTAATATTTTTTACTACATTTTTTCTTTTAAAAAATGATGTCTTGGAATTCCTAGAAATGTCCTGAAATATCCTTGAATTTTCCATATTTTGCTTTTAAATATTCAATAATTTAAAAATTTTACTCAAATTTAAAAAAATAATTTTTTTGATCCATCAAAAAATAATTTTAATTTGTCGTTTGATTAAAGAATCTGATATCTATATTATATAATATTGATTTTTAACTCTTTTTATAATAAAATTAATATTTTTGTTCAAGTAGGTTAATTTAAATTCCCAATGGGAAATTTACAACTGGCGTAGTACTGCGCCAGCACTGGCAGCAAGGCTGAGAGCCAGCACTGGCATGGCACTGGGATGATAACGCCGTCTGGCGCTGCCGAAGTACTGTCTGTCAGTGCTGCCAGACAGCGCAGGCGCAGCACTGGACCAGTGCTGGCTGAGAATATTGCCGCAATAAATGCCGTATTGTTATTAATTAGTAGTAAATTAATAATTATAAATAATTTAACAACAAAATGGTAAATAATATTAATAAATAGTTATTATTCATAAAATATATCTCTTCTTAAAGAAATTGTATTAAAGATGGAGACTAACAATGGATATAGTAAATGAAGTAGAAAAAAATTGTTTATAACATTTAAAAATTAAATAATAAACAATTACAGTAAGTGTGCATTAGATTTTCATATTTTAGTACCTAACGATTGGAATCTAGAAATATCGCAAACCTATGAAAATAAACAAAATTGCTGACGAGGGGAATCGAACCTACGACCTACACGGAGAGACCCACATTTGCAAAAATTACTAAAAATGGTTGCAATGACCGGAAATAAGGGGATTTTTAGCATAATATACTACAGAATTAGATAAATTTACAAAAGAAATAGATAAATTTGCTACATTGAAATAGCAAGTTTTAATATTTTGTGTAAGAGTTGTAAATGTAGCGAAAATTGATTATAGTTTTCTCTAATTTAATTAGACAAAATCTGACAAATGAAGACATTTTCCACTAAAACTTTCTATCCACTGTAGTAATTTTTGGTGAGCAAGTGTGGCTAGCGAGCGCAGTCATATGGCGCCTGCATTTCTATTGGTTGCTAACTTCGTCAATCTCCGTAAATGAGCCGATGCCATCCGATCATTGACAGTGACTATGTTTCGCGTATGTAAAATAAATTTGGATATTATCTACAATAATTAAATATAAAGGGAAACGTAGGTCGTTCGTTATCTCAGAAAGTGACCATTATAAATTAATAAATTTTGCATCTATTCCTGTCCCAAGAACTATGTCTTATAATAAGTTGTTAAAAGTAAACTGCTTTCTCGTAAGTGCTGTAAATTTTCATCATTCAATATATAAGGAAACAAAGATGTATACTTTCAGTGAAATTCGTCGTCGTGCGTGCAGTTGTGTATTAGTGTATTAGTTAACCGCGTCTATACATATAAGTGAAATAAACATGTGTGTGTCTTCAAATATTTATCCAACAAATATATAAGTGTGTGTGTGTCTGTGTATGTAAAAATCCTTCCAGTTTGTCTCCATTAGTCAAGAATTGACGGGAAACCGGCGACAAAAATCCGTATTTTTTCTTTTCACTCTTTCTTTCTGCATTTACAACGACTATAGTAATTTTACGTACACAATACTTCTGAGTTTACTACAGTTGTTTGGAACTATTGGACGAAATAGTAAGAAACTTTGCTAATTTGGTGAATATTTGTCGGATTAGTGACTTAGTGTAGAAAATAGTAAAAAATACAAAAAATCCCCTTATTTCCGGTGGTTGCAATGTGAATATAGTAAATTCTAGTGTGATTTTATACAAAAATTAGTAATCTCGGTCTCTCCGTGTACGGACTAACAGACTAACGCTCTAACCACTATGCTAACGACACATGTGTACAGTAAAGTATTAATATCTCAGTATCATTCAGACATACAATTATTGAGTCAAAGATGAGAAAAAAATAGGGATACGTTAGAAATAATAAATTGAAATAAAATAAATTAAACTAAATTTTTAATAATTAAATTAAATTACTTTACTTATTGCATTTAACATTTTACGTAATTTTTAAACTACGTGGTAATTTTTTAATAATTTTTTATTTATAGTAAGAAGTATAATAGTATTTTAATAGGAACCAAATTATTATTGAGATTAAAGTTTAAATTTTGTTTATAATTTTAATTTGTTTAAATAATTTATTATTTACAAAATTAGAGAATTGTGTTAAATTGTTATTATTAAATTTAATAAGAATAAAAAATGAACAACCAAAAAGTAAAATATTAATTTTTTGAATAAATTTATATTTATAAACATTCATAAACTTTTTTTATAATTTTGTTCAAGTTTATGTCAAAAAAGCAATGTTGGCAAAGAGCGTTGTGAACAATTTTTCTATACTCAGCCAGTACTTGCCGCCGTGGCTTGTCCAAGCTTTGGCGAAACAAAAATTCTGTACTGCGCCAGCACTAATTGTCGAGGCTCGGCTAGACTACGCCGAACAATCGTCTGAGTACTAAGCCAGTGGTGAACATCGGCACTACACTGGCATTTCTTATTGGGTTATGTTAATCGTAATATGAAATAATATTACACATGTAAATGTCCTGGAAAAATAAAAAATCTGTCCTGGAATGTCCTGGAATTTTAAGTCATATTTTCAGTAGACACCCTGTCTGTGCTTTAATAATCAAATAGAGATAATCTAACGTGAATATTTTTATAATACAGAAAAATTCTAATTTATTATTATTAGGTTAATTTTTCTTCAAAAATTGCTCTAATTTATAATGTTCAAAAGGTGACCTGGAAATTTATCAGATTTGGTACTGGAAAACCTGGAAAAGTCATGGAAATTTAAAAACAGACTTCTGTAGCAACCCTGATATCTCGTCAAGAATTCAATGAAAATATCATAATCTTTCACCAAAAATTCAATTATTTTTAAAAATTTAAATAAATTTCTTTGCAAAATTTCAATTAACTTTAATTGTTTTTCGCAATTCAATAATTTTTCAATATTTACCTACTATTTTCATAAAATTTATTAAAAAATTTAATTATTGAAAACAATTTTTGATACAATTTCACGAAAACATTCAATTATTTTCATAAATAATAAAATTTCATTTAGGAATTCAATTACTTTCAAAAATTGTGATAAAGTTCTTCTATTTTCATAAAATTTATTTAAAAAATTAATTATTGAAAACAATTTTTGATACAATTTTACGAAAACATTCAATTATTTTCATAAATAATAAAATTTCATTTATTAATTTAATTATTTTCAAAAATTGTGATAAAGTTCTTTAATTTAATAAATTTCTGTAAAATTTTAATTACATTTCTTAAAAGAAATGAATTATTTTGAAAAGTTGTTAATAAAATTCTTCATAAAAATTCAGTTTTAATAAATATTCAACTATATTGAATAAATTATTTAGTTTTGTATTTAGATAATTGAATTCTCGTAGAATTTTCTAATAAAAATATATATCAAAATGAATTTCGGTTAAAATTTTGGATAATACTTTAATATTAAAAGCATTAAAGAACATGAATTTTTAGAAATAATTGATTGTTTAAAAGGTTTCAAATACAAATCTTTGGAATTATAAATTTTTCGTACTTTTAACTTCCCAATGGGAAATGCCAGTGTAGTGCCGATGTTCACCACTGGCTTAGTACTCAGACGATTGTTCGGCGTAGTCTAGCCGAGCCTCGACAACTAGTGCTGGCGCAGTACAGAATTTTTGTTTCGCCAGAGCTTGGACAAGCCACGGCGGCAAGTGCTGGCTGAGTATAGAAAAATTGTTCACAACGCTCTTTGCCAACATTGCTTTTTTGACATAAACTTGAAAAAAATTATAAAAAAAGTTTATGAATGTTTATAAATATAAATTTATTGAAAAAAATTAATATTTTACTTTTCAGTTGTTCATTTTTTATTCTTATTAAATTTTATAATAACAATTTAACACAATTGTCTAATTTTGCAAATAATAAATTATTTAAACAAATTAAAATTATAAACAAAATTTAAACTTTAATCTCAATAATAATTTGGTTTCTATTAAAATACTATTATACTTCTTACTATGAATAAAAAATTATTAAAAAATTACCACGTAATTTAAGAATGACGTAAAATGTTAAATGCAATAAGTAAAGTAATTTAATTTAATTATAAAAAATTTAGTTTAATTTATTTCAATTTATTATTTCTAACGTATCCCTATTTTTTTCTCATCTTTGACTCAATAATTGTATGTCTGAATGATACTGAGATATTAATACTTTACTGTACACATGTGTCGTTAGCATAGTGGTTAGAGCGTTAGTCTGTTAGTCCGTAGGTCGTAGGTTCGATTCCCCTCGTCAGCAATTTTGTTTATTTTCATAGGTTTGCGATATTTCTAGATTCCAATCGTTAGGTACTAAAATATGAAAATCTAATGCACACTTACTGTAATTGTTTATTATTTAATTTTTAAATGTTATAAACAATTTTTTTCTACTTCATTTACTATATCCATTGTTAGTCTCCATCTTTAATACAATTTCTTTAAGAAGAGAAATATTTCATGAATAATAACTATTTATTAATATTATTTACCATTTTGTTGTTAAATTATTTATAATTATGAATTTACGACTAATTAATAACAATACGGCATTTATTGCGGCAATATTCTCAGCCAGCACTGGTCCAGTGCTGCGCCAGCGCTGTCTGGCAGCACTGACAGACAGTACTTCGGCAGCGCCAGACGGCGTTATCATCCCAGTGCCATGCCAGTGCTGGCTCTCAGCCTTGCCGCCAGTGCTGCCAGTGCTGGCGCAGTACTACGCCAGTTGTAAATTTACCATTGGGAAAAATATTTTTCTGTAAAATAATAATTTTATCACTGTGTTATCTGTAATATTTAATTATCATAAAAACATGAAGAAGTCAATCACTTCGAGTCGAAGACTCGGAGTGATTGACTTCTTCATGTTTTATAATAATTTTCATATAAATTGTTGAATTTCAAAAAGGTTTAAATTTAATATTTTTAAAGTCTTAGTTCCCAAGGAAGAATAATAATCAGAATATTGTTTAGGGTCAGGGAAAATGTCAAAATTTCTCTCTAGAAATCAGGGAAAAACAAAATTAAATTTTGGTGGCAACCCTGTAATAGTGATAGAATAATAGTGATAATATAATTATAGAAATTACATTAGTATAATATTATACGGAAATACTTAATATTCAGCCCATTTTTTTAGTAATATTCTTTTTTCATATTCAAAATCTTGAAAATTAATTTTAAAATAATCATTCCGGCGTTTTGAAATGAGGAAGCTGTAATTTTCCTCTTCTCTAATTTCCTAAATCCTTTCTCTCAAAAATTATAATAAATTCTCCAGAAAAGAAAAAACGTAATCATTATACGTCTGACAAATTAGATATTAATGGATTGAAAGTTTTAACGCCTACGAAGTTTTACATGAAAAATCCACTAAATCGTGATTTATTATATGGATTCTCTTTTAAAAAGTAGAACATGTAAACAAAACCACCTGCATTCGGAGAGTGAAACAAAAAATTACGCTCATCTTTTATGTACACATACAAGAAAAAGAGGTGAATGAGATATATTATCGTAAGTTGACACCGGTTTTAAAGGGAAATTTACATAATAAACACAAAACCGAGAAATTTATACATTATGCTATGTAGGTGCCACACTTCGGCTTTCTTCGACCTTGGCTTCTAAGTCGGACTTTATGTAAATTGCTATCTCTTTTACTATACACTTTACTACTGAGTTGTTTTTTTTTACGATTTTTTTTCGCTTTTGTCTTTCTCTAATTAAGCTTGGTACGGAAAATGCGCACACCTGTCGTTCTACATCTTCTGGGCATTCATTCTTTATACTGGAGAACGTTTCAACGATGCGAGAACTAAACTTAAAGTCAGTGTCTTTCTGTTTTACGAGCAAAACAGCTGACGGTGGTTTTATTTTTATATATAAATGATGTTTTTTTGAAAGAAGAAACGAAACAAAAGTCTATTATTTTTAAGTCGAAATAATTAGGTGCGCTTTCTCCTTGAAAGATTTAAAAAAAAGGGGGAAATAGTGTCAAAACTAATATTTCGTATTTGAGTCTTTTTTTATCTTAATTTTAATATTAGCCTTCAAAAGTTGGTCTAGTATTTAGCAAAAATTTGGTTCAATATTTGCAGACTTAGCACTCATCTACTAAAACCTACTATTTACTACTTTTTTTTACGTTATGCTACTATTTGGGTACTTTTTTAGATTTCAGCAACTAAAAAGCTACTATTTCTGTTTTTTTAGAATTTCCACTACTTTAAATTCGCAAATACTAACAATCAAGAAACTATTCTCAAAAATTATAATTAAATTCTTTAAAACGATTCAATTATTTTCAAAAAATATTCGAAATTCAATTATTTTCATAATAAATAAAATTTCAACAATAATTCAATTAATTTAGAATAGCATTTTCGAAAAAATCAATTATTTAACAAAATTTTTATACTATAATTTAATTACATTCACTAATAATAACATTTTTCATTAAAATTCAATTATTTAAAAAAATTCTTGATAAAATTCTAAGGAGGAATTCAATTATTTTTATAAATAATAAAAATTATCGCAGAATTTTAATTATTTTTAAAAATTATAAAATTTTTCACAGAAATTCAATTCTTTCTAGACATTTTAATAAAATTTTTCGCAATAATTCAATTATTTTCATAAATAATAAAATTCTTCATAGGAATTCAATTATTTTTGAATATTTTGATAAAATTCTTAGCAACTATATTCAATTATTTTCATAAACAATAAAATTCTTCGCAGTATTTCAATTATTTTTCATACAATTTTACAGGAATTGCTAGAAAAAATGTAATTATTCTTAAAAATTTAATTTCAATTTCTCGAAAAAATCAATTATTAAAAAAAATGTTTTTTAAAATTCTTTGGAAGAATTCATTATTATTTTCACTAATAATAAAAATTTCTCAGTAATTTAATTATTTGAATTAGAATTTGCATAATATTAGTCGAAAGAATTTAATTATTTTCATAAATAATAAAATTCCTTGAAGAATTTCAATTATTTTCAAAAATAACAAAATTTTTTCATAGAAATTCAATTCTTTTTAAACATTTTAATAAAATTTTTCGCAATATTTCAATTATTTTCATAAATACCTAATAAAATTCTTCTTAGAATAATATTCAATTATTTTTATAAATAATAAACTTCTTCTTAGAAGAATTATTTTCAATTATTTTCATAAATAATAAAATTCTTCATATAGGATTTCAATTATTTTTTAAAATTTTAATAAAATTCTTAGCAAATATTCAATTATTTTCATAAACAATAAAATTTTTCGCAGGATTTCAATTATTTTTACTACAATTTTACAGGAATTGCTCGAAAAATGTAATTATTCTTAAAAATGCTCTTTTAAAATTCTTTGGAAGAATTCAATTATTTACAAAAATATTAGAATTTTTCACAGGAATTCAATTATTTTCAAATACAATTGTAATTACATTTTTATTGAAATAATTCAATTATTCTTTTTGAGTTTCATAAAATTCTTCCCAAGAATTTAATTATTTACATAAATAATTCTTCGAAAGTATTCAATTATGTCGATAAATAACCAAATTATTCCCGAAAATTTAATTATTTTGAGGCATTTTAATAAAATTCTTTGGACAATTCAATTATTTTCATAAATAACAATATTCATCACAAAAATTCAATTATTTTTAAAAGTAATAAATTTCTTCATGGAAATTTAATTATTTTTAAAAGTACATAATAAATTTTTTCATGGAAATTCAATTATTTTCAAAAATTCTAATAAAATCGTTCGCGAGAATTCAATTATTTTCAAAAATAATAAAATGCTTTTGAGGAATTTAATTATTTTAAAAAAAATTTAATGAAATACTATACAGACATTCAATTATTGTCAAAAATGTTAAATAGAATTCTTTGTAAAATTTAATTATTTTTCAAAACTTTTTGCAATTCAATGATTTTCAATACTTATCTACTATTTTCATAAAATTTCCAAACTGAATTTAATCATTTAAAAATTTTTTTGTAAAACTCTTCGTAAGAATTCAATTATTTTCATGAATAATAAAAGTTTCTCACGAATTTAATTACTTAAAATAGAAATTGCATAAAATTAATCGAAAGAAATCAATTATTTAAATATTTTTTATAAAATTCTTCGCAAGAATTAAATTATTTTTATAAATATTGAAATTCTTTAGCATGAATTATAAATTTCGTTTATATTGTATTTTTACTGTATTTTTAATGATTGTCCTCGTGGTATTTACCTAGGACATAATAAATATATTCTATTCTATTCTATTCAATTTATTAGCAGTAGGAAGAAGTGAATATTTTTGATGAAAATTAGGAAAAAGCCAGAAAAATAAAATATAAAATAGAATTTTTGGCAGTTTTGTGAAGTGTCTAAAACGAATTTTTTAGGTCGTCAAGATTAATTTTTCGATAGCTATACTTGATTACTATTTTTTTTAGTTTGAAAGATACTTTTTTCAAATTAATTATCGAGTGCGAAGTCTGATATTTGTCAAATAATTTTGGTCTAATTGGTAGGAGAATTTTGTCAAATATTAGTAACTTGATTATTAGCTGAAATTTAGTTAGTCTAATATTTTCACACACATGTGTTAGAATTTATGAAAATAAATAATGTAGATTGGGTGAAATTTCCCTCGATCTTTGATCTTATGTGTTGAATCTGAACAATTCTTGTTTCCCATCGTTAATATCGTGTGCTTCAATCGTTGTCTGTAATGATCCTTTATAGTATATAGCAGGTGCGCGAGGAGGACGTGTTTTAAATCACTTTTCTCGAGATAAATCGTGTATTAGCATAAATATGTGTGACTTATGTCGAGTTAGATTCTCAAACTGAAACCGCATCTTCACGAGAATATTAACGAGTGAAGCATATTGTATGTATATGGTAATCACCGATATGCATTTTCATCCATTGTGTCCCGAGTCGTTTATTTCTGCAATAATATTCTAAATACTATTCTCAAAGTGCGATTCAAGTATTTGAATTATAAATTTATAAATCTTTCCCTAAGAATTTTTTTTTTTTTGTAGTATCTTAGCTGCAAATATTTTTTAGGCTGTTCTTGTCATACTGGTTTCGTTCTTTTTAAACATTTTCTTTTTTATTCATTTAATATTCTTTTTAATTTTTTTTGTATTTTATTTATTTATTAGCCATTTCTGTATTTTATTTATTTATATTTATTTATTATAAACGGGCAACATCATCTTATGCCCATTTGTCTTTTGTTGAAGAAAAAATTTTATAAATCATTTTGTTTATTTTATTGTTTACAATTTTTAAGAAAAAATAAAAAATAGAGGAAAAATTGTATAAATTTCTTTTTTCATTTTATTGCTTATAGAATTTTTTGTGAAAGAATGGAAAATAAGAGAAAAATCGTATAAATCATTTTCTTTTATTTTATATTGTAAATTGTGTAGAATTTTTTTTTTAAAGTTTGGGAAATAGGGAAAAATAGTGTTTTAGAGTTTTAAAAATCCTTTTATGAGGTTCACTCGTGAAATATAAATCCTGGTGCGTCGGAATAGTTCTTCTGCAGCTTCAAACACAAAATGACGTTTACCTTGAGCAAAAGTCGTGATTGCATTGCTGCAGTTGAACCACACCTCGCCTCAATCGCACATTTCCTTGTTTCACGGAAGACATTATCGCTGAATAAAACTATATATAGTATATATATACGCAGAATTCGAGTTGAATATTCAAAAAAAATTTCCACCCACTTCTTTTCTATTTCAATTCTCGAATCTACTGTTTCAATAACTTTTACTACTTTCAAATTTAATTTTAGTGCGGAAATTAGTAAATACCGCTTTTTATTTAAACACAAGACATAATTATTTGTAAATAAATAATGTGCTAGTATTTGCAACTATTGCTAACATTTTATGACACTTTTGATAATTTTTTATCGACTTTTCTTCCAAATATTGCAACAAAATACAACAACTTTTAATACATAAAAAAGTGCAACTTTGAAATTTTGTAAAATGTAATTGAAAATAATTAATTTTAGTGATGCCGCGAGAGTTCTCTCGTCCATGCAAAAAGTCGAGACGAGACGAGAATTTACGTGTTATCGTCTCGTCTCGCGGCATCACTAATTAATTTATTTCAAGTATTTATTAACAATTTTTGAAAATCAATTTTTGAAGAATTTTAATTGCAAATTTTGAAAATAATTGAAATATCAAAAATTTTAATGAAAAATCTTTAAAGGTAAATTAAAAAATGAAAATTAGCTTGTAATTTTTCAAAATTTAACATTTTCAGTATTTTCAATTACATATTTCCAAAAATTCAAATACATACAAAAATAATAACATTGTAGAATTATTTTTAACATTTTGGAGAATACAATCAAGTTCAAAATTTTTAATTAAAATTGAAAAAAAATTAATTACTTTTTTAAATTATACAAAAATTTTTTTAAAGAAATTCAATTATTTTCGAAAAATTACATTAAAGTATTTTTTTAAAACTAATTATTAGAATTGTTTTATAATAATTTTTTAAGATTCAATTATCTTTGAACAGTGTGAATAAAAATTTATGAAAATTTACTTTTTGGACTTATTAGAATTTTTCAGAAATCATATTTATATTTTTCGAAAATTAAATTATTTTTAAAAGATTTTACTAAATTTTAATTGTTTGGAAATTTTTCAAAATTGAAAAACTTATTATTATATAATTACAATTATTATAAGAAATTGAGTTTTTGTATTTAAATAATTGAATTCTAGAAGAATTTTTGGGAAATTATTTAAATTAATTGATTCAGAGATAAAGTTTAGTTAAAATATTTAGTTTTACTATTATACATAGTGAAGTAAAAGTTACTTAATTACTTGCTTCCGTTAATTTTCGTCCAATATTGACTGAATTTCAAAATTTTTACTCTCTACTCCGTATGCCATTAAATCTAAAAAAAATACGTTTTTACCATTGTAATAATAATTTTCTCTCAAAATTAGAAAAGTTATTTTCTCCCAAAATTAGTAAAATAAATTACTTTCTAATTGTGAAAAATAATTTGACTTTAAAATGAAAAAATTGAGTTAGAAAGATAAATTGATTTCAAAGAAAAAAAAAGGATTTCAAAATAAAAAAATTAAATTGATTTTAGTATTGGAAAAATAATTCGGTTGCAGTTTTGGGAAATTAAATTGATTTAAAATGATTTAGAGAATAGTTTTTGTTTGTAAATAAAAAATTTTTTTAGAAATAATAATATTTTCCTTTTTTTGTGTTTCAGGTCAGTATATTCAGTGTATTCTTTTGGTTTGGATAAGTTTGTTCTCATGGCTGGGAGGTTAAAGTTGGGGGTTAAAAAGCAAAAAGAAGTTCACAGCTTTAATTCTTTAAGAGTTGACCCGACAGACCGCCGAGAGATTATCGCGTGGATAAAATAGCTGGCTTAATTATCCGGTAGGTACCAAAGAATGAGGGAGAATCAAGAACTTTCATTGCATGACCTTCAGCTTTAATCATGTAGAAATATCTGTTTCTCTCAAATTGTTTCAAGATTCTTCATGAATTTTTTTATTTAAATTACCTTTAGATTAATTCGATATCTCCAGAAAATGCTTCTCCAAAACAACGAAACTCGCAATTTTTTTTTGTTTACCATATAAAAAGAATTCCTATTTATTTTGGATTCTTTTTGGAAAAAATCACGTGGATCTTGAATCGAAAATAAAAAAAATAGAACTTTTCAACTACCACTTGCTTGACACTATTTTAGTTCTTAATGAGTCATTTAATGAGTCCACAATAAAGAGGAAAACAGATTTTTCAATCATGATTGTAAGCTATAATTTTCTATTTTTAATAGACTTTTTTTTTAACTCCATATTGTATTTATCGCAGCAGCAATGATAAATACAAAATGAAATATCCGTTATAGTCTCGAATTTAATTGAATGATAAATTTTTTACCGCTTTAAATTGAATCGGATAATTGGTGAAACACACATCTCTTTTCGATGGTTTTTTTTTCTTTTCTCCTTTTTTTGAGAGAGTGATTAAGCTCTCATATATATGGATAATTATAATAATCGTATAATATGGTCATGTTTGAAATAAATTGACCATCGGATTAACCTAATTAACCTTCATCAAATTTGACGATCTTTAGGTATATAAAGGATGCGTGGCCCCTCTCAATATAAATTAAGTCACTTACCGAATCGTAAACTGCTACTTGAGGCACGCGAACATGTATGTATATAAAATACGCGAGAAGGAGAACACAGCTGGGTTTTGGATTTGTTTATAGTGTTTATATATATAAATCGGGTGTGTACGTGTGTTTGTGTGTGCTGTAATCGTTCAGCTATTCATTAAATCGACCATTAACTTCTAATTAGTTTCGCTTTCGTAAAATAAGACAGTATCAATGAAATCTTCTTCCGTTAAGTCGAAAAAGTTTTTTTTTTCCTGTAATAAATATATATAGAGTGCAGGACTTTCGAAAGTGGTCGATTTCAATCTTTTGTTGAATCACTCTTTTTCGAATGTTTCTTCCCATTGGCGGAACTTGATAATATTCTGTTATTTATGTAATTCTGATGGTAAATATAATTGTGATTTCTGGTTTTAATTTTGATTCCTAAGAAAAGTTTTTTTTGCCTAAAGGCGAATTTTGAATCTAAATATTTGCTTTTTCAAATGTTATTTGTTTTTACAATTTGGGAAATTTTTCAAATTTTATTGAATTTGAATTTCGCGCCATTATTTTAATTCAGTGACGCGTCCGCCAGATGAAGATGAGAAAATTCTCAGCAAAATTCGCTCCTAAATTATCTTTTCTTTCAATACTAGAATTTAATATTTTACTATTTACGCAATAATAACTATTAGTAGGGAAGAAATCTACGAAAGACAATTTTTGAATTTAAATATAAATTTACATTAAATGTAAATGATTTTTACACTTAACAGTTTATTCCGATTTATTGAATTTGAATTTCGCGCCGTTAATTTAATTCAGGGACGCGTCCGCCAGGTGGGATGGAAGAAAAACCATCAAAATTCGTGCGTAAATGTTTCCTTACATATATTTGAATTTAATAATATTCCATTTATTTATGTAATTCAAATAAATAAATAATTGCAATAAAAATTGCTAATTGAGGTAAAATACAATTCACGCGAGGACACATTTTTTATTTAAATATTAGGTATTTTTACACTTTATAGTTTATTTAGTTTTATTCAATTTGAATTTCGCGCCATTATTTTAATTCAGTGACGCGTCCGCTAGATGGAATGAATTCGTATTACTATTATTGTTATTATTACTATTTCATTTATATTGTTTTTTTTCAATATTTTTTAATTTCTGTTTTTTTATTTTTCTTTTTCTTTGAATTCTTTCGATGGGAAAGCAATTAGTGTATAGCAAATATATATGCATTCATACAATGGAAGTGTTGAAAGTGAATGTTGAATTTCCATGATTATTTAACGGAAGTGGCAAAAATGTCGTGGCACAACTTCAATCTGACTTGTTCTAATTACTTATTCAAATTAATGGAAATTAAATGTCACTGGCACGCTTTTAGCAAAACACGTTGATGAAGCCACGCTTCGTTCTTAAACAAATTTAGGTCATGATGCACGTTTATTATCTCACGCAATCATTATTTTTAGTTCTTTGTGAAAAATAAAAATGTTTTCCTTTTTTTGTATATTTATCAAGAAGTAAATATTGCAGAATTATTTAAAAATTAGTTTAAAATGAGTTGAATCTTTTTTTTTAATTTATAAAAATTTTATTTTAACTAATTTCAAATTTATTTGGATTTTTTAAAATTAATTTCAAAATTTGAATTGTTTAAAATTAATTTCAATATTTAAATTGTTTAAAATTAATTTAAAATTTAAACGGTTTAAAATTAATTTAAAATTAATTTGAATTTTTTTTAAATTAATCTAAATATATTTATATTTAGTATTTAATTAGAACTTTATTCGAAATTAATTCAAAATTAATTTGGATTTGTTTAAAGTAATTAAAAATTTTTTACAATTAATTTAGAAATATTTTTAAATTATTTTTTGACTTCTGTTTCAATTATTATACTTATGATTATTTTTTAATTTACGGTACTTAGTATTTAAATACTTTTTTTGACTTTTCAAATTACTTTTTAATAAAAAAACACTCTTTTTAAAATTATCTCTCTTTCTTGAGAATAATTAAATTTTTCGTTATTAATTTAAAATTACAGTATTCTTTTTTTTTTGAAATCCATTAATAAAAGATTATTTTCCACTACAAGAAAACTAAATGATTGTTTTAAGCTACAAATAGACACACACTGTATTTCATATTGAAAAATGTAGATCAGATAAAAAAGAGAAGGATAAAAGTGTAATTAGTCGATTAGGAATCTTAATAGTTGATAATATCGTAGATGATTGATATATACGTGTATATATACGGGATTAGTAATTAATTTTCAGTATAGAAGAGATTCATATATATCTATATATATAGTAGTCGGGCTAAGGTGAAAAATATAATTGCTTTATTTCTCCTGGAAATAAAAGGGGATCATTGTACTCTCTCGATGTGTATTATTTCTGTTTATAATCGATTGTTTCATGCGACAACAATGTTGATTCATACAAATGGTAGTTGGAATAATCGTTTAACTATCCGGATATGAAATTTGATTGAGCTTATAATCTATCAATTGATCTTATCGAATATCGCAGTTAAACATGTCCCGATTGTCCAAGGTCCGGTACTTATAAGGTTGCCCGTCGAGGTGAGAGGTTTTTGTTTAATAATTAAAAAAGAAAAAATATTTTATGACCTTGGTTTATGCTTTCTCATTTTCTTCTCGAATGAATATAGAACTTATTAAACTTTTTAATTATTAAAAGAATTGTAATTTGTATATTTTTGTCTTGGTATTTTTTATCCTAATTGCCCTTTTTAATTTGCTCTCAAAAAACCCTTTTCTGGATTTCTTTTACTTGCGAAAGTACGTATCTTTTAAATAAATATAAATTTATCCTAAAAAAAATTTTTTCAAAAGACAATAATATTATTTTTGTATTTATATTTTGTATCAAAGATTTTTTTTATTTTAATTTTATTTAACAGCAGTACGTTTAGATTAACATCAGAAAATTCATCTCGTTTATGAGCGAGTTTTCATGCCATCTGGACGGTGACTTTTAGTATCACAGTGGCGCGAAGTTCAAATTTCAAAAAACAAAATAAACGTTAAAAATAAAGTAAAGTGGAGTGCAAAATAAAGTGAAGAATATTTGCGATTGGTTTTTTGAAAATAAGACAAAAGTTTTTTTTTATACGTAAAATAATGTAAAGATTGGTTCTTTAAAAAAAAAAATTGAGGTCTCTGGAAAGCAGCACGCTCGCTGAATTCAGGGAGAGAAAAAAAGTACAAGGACGATGGGTATTCTGTCACACGACGACTTTTGTTTCATTGTCGTGCATATTTCAACGTGTTACGTAAGATATTTGCCGACAGTTTCGAGTTTGCATGTGTGTTTTTCTCGATATGTGCTGAAAATCGTTTCATTGTTTTTTCTTTTCATTCCTAAAAGGAAACTTTCACCATCCGGTAATATTTTAATCGAATGTTAAATAAATAAGACTTTAGGACCGATAAATATTTTCCATCATGTTTCTTCTTAAGTTAAATTCATTGTTTAATTTTTTATTTCACATTCTAAAACCTGTGTGTAGCCTGTGTTTTACATCCAATTGCACTCTCCCGCGAAATGTTTACATTTCTTTTGTATTACAGATAATTTGAACATATTCCATATTTTTTGTATTTATTAATTTTTATATTAATTTGCTTTTGTATTTATTTTTATACTTATTTATTTTCATATTTTTTTAGTTTTATATTTATTTATTTTCACACTTAATTATTTTTATATTTATTTAGTTTTATATTTATTTTTATACTTATTAATTTTTACATTTATACAAATTCAATACAGAAAATTTGGATTGAACGCAAACCTACGAAATAAATAAAATCTGACGCACGCGAGGATTCGAACCTTCGACCTACGAACTTGCAGACTAACACTTTAACCCCTAGGCTACTGAAGCTTTTTATTTTTTTTCATATTTATTTCTTTTTTTGTTTCTCTTTTTTATTTCTCTTTTATTTACTTATTTTTTACATTTATTTATGGAAAAGGAGTAATTTCCTATACATTAAATTTCATTTATTGCAAAAACTAAACTTCTCCGTTTCTTTCGCCCATATTTTTTCGTTTCAAACGTATAGAATTTGAAAGGAAATATATTTTTCTCTCTATCCCATTTTTGTATCAAATATCCCGTCATCATGGATACGTATGACATTACCCCGGGGATTTCTCTCTCTCTTTTCGATTTTTTTTTAAATGAAAATACACTGACCATGCCTACTTCTGTTGTGTTAAAGTTCTATTCAACATCCGAGGATTTCCGCTCACCGAGGGTATAGTGTATATAGAGGACGTAGAGACCGTAGATTTCTATTTCACGACCGGTATACATATATATAGAAACGCAATTCTCTTTTCTCCTCCAAGGTGACTATCATCTTTCCGTCTTAATTATTATCGTTAGACACTGTAATTATATCGTCGAGAGTGCGCACACACAGAGCGTTCTTGAAATCCATCGCTACTTCCATTTCTCAGGAATGCATACATTCCTCTCAGATCAAAGAGCCATTTCAGGAAATTACTTCCATATAGACTTGAAAAGTTACTCTCCTCTTTCCTATATAAACCGTATTTAAATATTCGCATTATTTTTGCCATTATTTCGATATCTTATCATTCGGGCACGAAATAAGTGGCTGCTCCGAAATTTCTGCCGGAGGAATTTCGTTTATGTTATTTAATAAATGATAATATGTAACATAATACTGATGCAACATATAATAATAATTATTATTTATTTATTATTATGGTTATTAATATATTATTATGGTTATTATTATTATTATGGTCAATATTAAAGTCTCTGAAATTAAATAATAATATTATTCATTTTATTAAAAAAACTGTTTTTCAATTTTTAATATTTTTTATTTATTAGTTAGTAATTAACATTTTTTTCTATTATTAATAACAAGACTCGAACCAGTGAAAGTATTTAAAAATACAGACTTTACGGACCAAAAATAAAAAAATACGAACCAATTACTGACAAAAATATAACCAGTCCGAATCAAATAAGAAAACATTTTACTTAAAAAAAACAAAAAATTAAATTTTTTATAACTATAAAACATTATCGATAACTCCGAGTCTTCGACTCGGAGTCATCGATTTCTTTATGTTTTATGATAATAGAAGATAAACGAGTGATAAAATCATTATCAATTCAATTATTATTTTCTACAATTTTTAAATAAAATTCTTTTCTAAATCAATTATTTTTAATAATTTTCGAAAAAGTTTTTTGAAAATTTTCAAATTTATTTCTTTACAATATTCAATTTTACAAAATTTCAATTATTCGTAAATTCTTCATAAATATATTATTATAAAATAAAAATTTGAAATAATTTTTAAAAAAATCCGCAATTTAACTTTCTGAAAAAAATTTATTCTATAGAATTGTTAGTTAAAATTATCAAAAACTCAGATTTGCAAAGATTTTAATTTAAAACACGGAGAAAACTGGAGTGTTAAATTTCGAATGTTAAAAATTTATTTAGTCATTCTAATCTTCTTCATAATATTACCTACCAACACTTTACCATATTTTATCCTTCGTAAAAGTTACACATATTTTATTATTTGTTTTACACTCCAGGAAATTTAATCTAACCAGTTTTTTAGTTTAAGTAACTAACCACAAATGCAGCAAAAAGTGAACATCGATAAATAAATTTTGACGTTTAAAAATATGGGTTATTATTTATTTATGATTTATTTCTGTGGATGTTATAAAATAATAATTTCTATTGAAACAAAATTTAAATTAATTAAAATGTTCAATATTTTAATTATTTTTCTTTTCAACAAAAATTTTTTTTTTTTATAGAATTATTAGGGGAGTATCGTCGAGGTTGGACCACTGTCTAGGTAGGCCACTCGCGTTTTTTTGTCAAGTTCACTAGCGCCACCTACGCGCATACTTGTCGAAGCTTCTCTTAGTGAAACCTATCTTTTTGTTTAATTACACGGAGAGAAATCTGTTGCTATTATTGCTTGCAGAATCTTTACAAATTTTATTAGTCACTGCTGAATAGAATTTTAGCTTGAGGTTATAATAATTTATATACGAAATCATCTATTTAATGTAATGGAGAGTTCGATGCAATAAAAACAAAAAGCAGCTGCTAATTTTGCACGAAATCTTTATTATAAATATAAAGAGAACGTGCTATAAAAGTATTAGATTCTTCTTATAAGAATCGCTCGAACTCCGACTGATTTTCAGGCGGACTTTATACAACACATTCTTACCTGTGTATACGCACATATAACTCACACACACATATATTTCTCTGGATGGTTTCGAGGAACGGAACGCGTACAATCCGGTGACGTTTGCAATAACATAACCTAACAATTTTCACATGTTGCTTATATATTCAAACACGAATAAAAATGCAATAATTTTTAAATAATATACTTACTATTAAATAAATATTATCTTTTTATAACAGCAACAAGTATTAAATACTACATATAATATATAATAATGTTTTACAGGACAAAGAAATATCAAATATATATAGGAGAGAGAGAGAGAGAGAGAGAGAGAGAGAGAGAGAGAGAGAGAGAGAGAGAGAGAGAGAGAGAGAGAGAGAGAGAGAGAGAGAGAGAGAGAGAGAGAGAGAGAGAGAGAGAGAGAGAGAGAGAGAGAGAGAGAGAGAGAGAGAGAGAGAGAGAGAAATATATGTGTGTGTGAGTTATATGTGCGTATACACAGGTAAGATTGTGTTGTATAAAGTCCGCCTGAAAATCAGTCGGAGTTCGAGCGATTCTTATAAGAAGAATCTAATACTTTTATAGCACGTTCTCTTTGTATTTATAATAAAGATTTCGTGCAAAATTAGCTACTGTCTCTTATGCTTATTGCATTGAAAGTATTTTTACAATAAGTATATGAATCCATGCTAAAAATATAAGAGAAACATTAAGCAATTTAAGTAATGTGCTCTTTCGAGTAATATTAGCAGCAGATTTCTCTCCGTGTACATTTTCGGAGAATCGAAAATTGTGTTTTCTGTGACGTCGGTACAAAAAAAGCTCAAAAAAATGTTATGCATCATGTGAAAAATTATTAATAAAAGATAAAAAAAATTGAATCGTGAAGGCAAGCATGCAGAAATTTTGTGGGACTCATTGTTGAAAGAAAATCAAAGTGAAAAATCGAATTCCAATACGTATTTCTTTTTGGTTACAACAATTCGGTAATGTTACTTTCTGTCAAGGTCGGCCACTCTGTGTTTAAAATGCGCAAAGATGAGGACGAGCTACTTCATTTGCAAAAACTGCAATTCTGTATAACTCATAATATAATTGATCATCTTATTAATATTTTTATTTAATTTTATTAATATTTCAGTGCAAAATTTGTTTGTATTTATATTTATTTTTTTATATTGTTTATTGTTATTATTTTGTTATTTCATTAAGTTACAAGCTGTAAACAATAAAGAATCAATTTTCCGTAACTCCAAACATGTTATTTTATTTTTTAACGATTAATGCCCTTTGAATTTTAAACATGGCCGGACCTTGACTGTAAGGACCAACCTGGACTACAAATTTTTTTTTTTTTTAATCCTTATAACTTTTTCATTTTAAAACCAATCAATTTACTTTGTACAGAAAAGATGTTCCTATTAAACAGGACTTTCCAACCATATACTTCAATTGTCCAAATTCATTTTTAAAAAAAAGTTATAAACAAAAGTCAAAAAGTGGGCCGACCTCGACTATGTTCCCCTACTAAAAAGAGTAAATGAATTCTGAAACTCTTTAAATGACTGAAAAGTTAAAAACTACTTTAAAAAATCCAAAATGTTCTGCGATTTAAAATTTTTATTATCTAAGTTAAATATTTTTAATTGTTTAAATAAATTTTTTACAAATAAAAGTTTATTTTTAAAAATCTAATTAAACAGACAAAATAAAGTACTACACATTCCTGGAGTGTAAAACTAATTACGTTTATTTTACACTATATAAATAGTAATCTACAAACAACAGAGTGTTGTCCTATAGTTGACACTGAAAATTTGTCAAGTTTTACAATCCTCAGGGTAAATTTAAGTATCCTTTTTTCTCCGTGAACCTTTTCAAAATTCAATTATTTCTAAAAATTTACGTTCTAATGCTTTTAATATTCAATTATAATCTAAAATTTTAACTCAAATCAATTCTAATTAGAAAATTCTATTATCTTATTATAAATCAATTTATTCAATTGTTTTAAAAATTGTATTAAAAATAATTGAAATTCTGCAATGAGTTTTATTATTTATGACATAATTGAATGCCTGTAAAAATTTTATTATTTATGAAAATAATTGAATTTCTGTGAAATTTTTATTATTTTATTAAAATAATTAAAGGTTTGCGTAGAATTTTATTAAATTTTTTTTAAATAATTGAATTTTTTTGGAAAATTTTATCAAAGATATTAAAAATTATTTAATTGAGGAAAATTTTTGAAAATAATTGAGATTTTGACAAGAATTTTATTAAATTTTTTGTAAATAATTGAATTTTGGAAAAGATTTTAATTATTACTAAGGATAATTGAAATTTTCACGAGAATTTTGAAAAAGTTTTTGAACATAATTAAATCTCTCCGAAAATTTTTTTTTATTATTTATAATATAATATTATTATTCATAGTAAATAAAAGTAAAATATAAATAATAAAAATATAATTTCAGGGTAATTGTTATGGATTTTAAGGTTTGAATTGTTTATTAAAAACAATTGTGAGAGAAAATGAAATAGCGGGAAGTAGTCATTGTAGAGGAATGGAAAATAACCACAAAATCAGCAGCTGTAGAAAATAGTACATGGTCGATAATTTTTTATTATTAATTTTTTTCTCCTCTTCAATAGCACGTGACAGAGATATTTTTGATGGAAAGAAAATCTCGTTCAGAAAAATTCTTGTGGTTTGTTTGTTACGGGATTCGTATTTTTGTCTGGGCGAAAAAATTATGTATATATGTTTATGTTTATTTAAAATTTAGTCTGAGTGGGCTTTAAAAAAAGTCCAAAAACTTTTATTCACTTACTTTTATTATATTTTTTGAATGCATTTTTAAGTTTTTACTTTTATCCTGGGGAATTAATCTCGTTTATGAGCGAGTTTTTATGCCATCTGGACGGAAAATTTTCGAATTACAGTGGCGCGAAATTCAAATTTCAAGAAACAAAAACGTTAAAAAGTAATGCAGAGTGAAAAATAAAGTAGTAAATACATTCTGTATGCTCTTCTTTCTTTCTTTTTCTACACGGAGAAAATTTGTTCCCTATATTTTACCGAATTTTTCAATAAAGTTGGGATATAGTAGCATAATCGTAATTTTTAATAATTTTTATATTATTTTTTCGGTAACAATATTTAAAATCTAATGTGATATCTTTATTCCTTAAGAACTAGTACTGTAAAATTTGAAAAAAAATTGAAACTGAACGTTTAATGTAAATTAAATAAATACCTCCTTGATGGGCACTAACGTTTCAGGAATAGTTCGGTAAAACTTTCTTGACTTGCCTAAAGTGTTAGTTTTCAGGAATAGTTCGGTAAAACTTCCTTGACTTGCCTAAAGTTTTAGTTTTCTGGATTGAAATACTTTATTTCAAGTGTCCCGCAGTCAAATGAAAGACTTTCACACTAATAGTTGATTTTTCCAACTTATTTAGACTTAATTAATAATCATTTTATTATTATTTAAATTAAAATTCAATTAATTAATTATTTTAAACACTTATTAATTGCCAAATATGTAATAAATGCTTTTAAATAATGTAAAAAGAAAATATAAAACGGCAATAACATACTTATTTTTTTAACATAAAATTTATTCATTTTAATTAAATATGAATAATAGTAAGTAAGTAAGCAAGTAAACATAAGTAAGTAAGCAAAAAGGAAATAACTTGCTTGCTTACTAGCTTACTTTCCTTCTTGCTTACTTTGCTTACTTGCTTATTTCTTTCTTGCTTACTTGCTTACCTACTTATTTGCTTACTTCCTAATTTCCTTCTTGCTAACTTGCTTGTTTTCTTTCTGCTTACTTACTTCCTTATATGCTTACTTGCTTACTTTCTTATTTCCTTCTTGCTTACTTTGCTTACTTGCTTATTTCCTTCTTGATTACTTACTTTCTTATTTGCTTATTTCTTTCTTGCTTACTTTGCTTACTTGCTTATTTCTTTCTTGCTTACTTCCTAATTTCCTTCTTGCTTACTTGCTTGTTTCCTTTCTGCTTACTTACTTCCTTATATGCTTACTTGCTTACTTTCTTATTTCCTTCTTACTTACTTTGCTTACTTGCTTACTTTGCTTACTTGCTTATTTCCTCCTTGCTTACTTTTCTTACTTGCTTATTTCCTTCTTGATTACTTACTTTCTTACTTGCTTATTTCCTTCTTGCTTACTTGCTTGCTTCCTTTTTGCTTACTTACTTCCTTATATGCTTGCTTACTTTCTTATTTCCTTCTTGCTTACTTTGCTTACTTGCTTATTTCCTCCTTTCTTACTTTGCTTACTTGCTTATTTCCTTCTTGATTACTTACTTTCTTATTTGCTTACTTTCTTACTTGTTTATTTCCTTCTTGCTTACTTTATTCCTTATTTGCTTACTTGTTTATTTCCTTTTCGCTTTTTAATACCTCACAATTATTATTTAATATTTCAGAAAGATTAATTTTCTAATTATTAATTTAATAATTTCCAACTTGCACTTTTAATATATATTTTTTTAATTTTAAACACAAAAATTTGAGAATAATAAGGATTTTCATAAATTATTGTTTTATTCCATTAAATACAAATTTAAACATTTTTCTTTATAATAATAAAAACATAATTTAAAAATATTTCATAAATTGACCTTGAATATAGTTAGAAATGATTCATTAATATAAATAATTTTTAATTTTGTACAACGATAGATTATTAATTTGAATCTTTCTCACAAGCGGTGAAATAAAATTGAGATTAATATATAAGGACAGTTGAAACTTTCTGAAGCATTAATGTAAAGCGTGCGATGTGTGTATTAGTGTATGCGTTTAGAATGTACTGTAGGCAGGTGTATCAATTAGTATTTGTTCGTAAACAATTGTAGGGGGTTTAGGTAGTGATTAAAGTAGGTAAATTGAGAGTTACGGCAGTATTAATATAGATCTACTGAAGTAACATTATTTTTTATTTTTGTTCTTCAAGTTTTACCGAACTTTCAGTAAATTGCAACTCGTCAGTTTTACCGAAGACTTTAACTTACGTTTTACCGAACTATTCAATAAATTGCAACTCGTCAGTTTTACCGAAGACTTTATCTTACGTTTTACCGAACTATTCAATAAATATGAATGTAGCGAGCACTTGGCTTACGTTTTACCGAACTGTAACTGAAGCGCTAATACATGTATCGTGAGCTTTATGATTTTTACATTATTTTTCAATGCAATTTCTTTTACAGTCTAGTTCTTGAAAAATTACTGTTTTGACACTTCATCCCAGTTTTACCGAACTAAATTCAGTAAAATTTCAGGAATAAATTTTCTCCGTGTAGTTAGCAGAGTTTTTCTCAATATTTTCGAATTTAATTTTTTATTTTCTACTTTAACGTATATTTCTAGTATTTTTATATTGATATTCGCGCTTAGAGTAAATTAATTTTCGAATATTTTTTCTATCATATACGAAAACAATCGTAAAATACCACATTCCTGATGCACGTGAAGGTCGACTGGATATTTCTGATTTTTCTCAAAACACGCACGGTTCAGCATATATGAGCGTAAATTTTTCGTAGGATTGACACTAGTTACGCTACACTATATGGTGTATGTATATATGTGTCTAGTAAAAATGTTTCATTCCTGGTGATTCAATTTTCTCTCTTTCTCTTTTTTACTCCCTCACTCTGTCTCTCTTTATTTCGACGAGAAGCACATCCCAACATTCCTGCATGGGAATGCCTTTGGATGCTGCAGAAATCTTTTTCAACAGTCCTTCGAGGAGCGACGCATCTTCAATATATTATATATATATATATATATATATATATGTGTACGCAATGTGTGAGGGGATCTTCACAAGTTTTGTTTCGTCGGCTCTTATAGCGAAATGCCTCTCTCGTTAAATTGCACACTCTTATCGAAGACCTTGACGATCATTAATGACCTCTTTACGATCCTCCAATTTCGACAACAATCAACCTTCAATCGCTTCACACACGAGGAACGAGAACTTTATCCCTCTTATACTTTCTCAAATTTTCTTTTTATTTTTTCATTTCGCGTGCGTATATTATACTTTAATATAAAAAGAAACTTGACCAAAAAATTGAAATTTTATCGTAATTTAAAATGTAATTCAATATTTTTTATGCGCAGTTATCGAGTAAATTGGGGGGAGGAGTACTTTTGGACCACTATTATGAAGATTGGGTCAATATTGACCTAAAATTGCGAGATATAAAATACCAAGAGCAGGAATTTTTTTTGTTAGATTCAATTTGTATTTTGCACCACTGTGATTCAAAAAGTCGCCGTCCAGATGGGACTTATCATTCAACTGTAAAGTATAAAAACTTTTATTAAAAAAAAACCGGATTTAAAGTAGTGCAAATTCTCAAAAAGAAAGAAAAAAGTAGCTTTATATTGTCACAAATATAAAAATAAGTAATAAATATTAGGTTTTAAAAGATGATTGCGAAGCCTGCACCTCATTTGCGAGAGAATTTTCATGCCATCTAGACGGCGACTTTCAGAACTACAGTGGCGCCAAATTCAAATTTAAAGAAACATGAAAAACAATAACAGGGTTGCCACAGGTCAGGAATGTCAGGGAATTCAGGGAAAAGTCAGGGAAATTAGATTTAATCAGGAAAATCAGGGAAAAGTCAGGAATTTTTATTAAAAATACTGGAAAAATTAAATTTTTAGAATTTATAAGAAAATTCTGAATTATTGTCTTTTTTGTTTGCCTTATAAACTATGAAATTGACAAGAATTCTAATACGAAACCTTCAATTTTTTTCTATTTCTGACAATAATTTCTATTTAAATGACTTAATTCTTGAAGAACAATCATACAATTATTATTTAGAAATTATTTAAAAATTAATTTTACTTAAAAATTTCAAAATTAATTAAATTTCAAAAGAGTTGCGTTTACAATCTTTATAAGTAGATGAACTTGAAAGGTTTCAATTTGAAATGAATTTAAATAGAAATTTTTTAAGAACAACTGAATACATCAATTTAATTTTTTTCAAAAGTGATAAACTTCTTCGCATAAATTCAATTACTTTTAAAAATTAAAAAAAATTCTTGTCAAAATTTAAATTATCTTTATAAATAATTAAATTCTTCTCCGAAATTAAATTATTTTCAAAAAATTTAATAAAATTCATGACAAAATTTCAATTTAATTATTTTCAAAAATTTCTCTCATCATTTCCATTATTTTTATTATCTAGTATTTTTATTAAATTTTCCAAAAAAATTCAATTATTTAAACAAAATTTTAGTCAAAATCTCACAGGAATTCAATTACTTACTAATTTTTTATAAATTTCTTCGCACCAATTCAATTATTTTTAATTATTTAATGAAGTTTCTCTAAAGAATTCAAATATATTCAGAGAATTGAAAAAAATATTTCTGACAATTTCACTTATTTCAAAAAATTTAAATAAAATTCTTTTAAAGATTCTGTTATTTAAAAATATTTTGACAAACTTCTTTACAAGAGTTAGTTAATATAATTGCAAATTTTAATAAAATTTTCCTATGCAATTCAATTATTATTTTCAAAACAATTCTTCATAAGAATTTAATTATTTTTACAAATAATACATTTTTTTGTGGGAATTCAATTATTTTAAAAAATTTGAATAAAGTTCTTTGCAAGAAATCAATTTTATTTTTATAATTAAATTAATAAAATTTTTCTTCAGAATTCAATTATTTTAAAAAATTTTAGTAAAGTGCTTTATAAATTTGAAAAATTATAATAAAATTGATCATAGAATACAATTATTTACGTAAAATATAACATTTTTCTTAGGAATACAATTATTTACGTAAAATATAACATCTTTCCTAGGAATACAATTATTGTCAAAAATGTTTGTAAAAATTTATCTTCAAAAAAATTCAATTATTTTCGTAAAAATTAAAATTCTTCTAAACAATTCAATTATTTAAGAAATTTTAATAAAATTCTTTTCAAAAATTCAATTCTTTTCAAAAATAACCATTTTTATAGAAATTCAATTATTTAAAAAAAAATTAATAAATTTCTTCGTCAGATTTCAATTATTTTCAATTATTTTCATAAATAACAAAACTTATCGCAGAATTTTAATTATTTTTTATACAATTTTAAATAAAATGATAGAAAATTGTATTTATTCTTAAATTTTTTTTTAAATTCGCTGGAAGAATTCAATTATTCATTAAAATTCAATTTTAAGAAATTTTCAATTATTTATTTTTGTATTTAAATAATTGAATTCTCGAAAAATTTTCTAATAAAAGTGATTAAAAAATTAATTTCACTTAAAATTTAAAATTTTAATTGAATATTAAAAGCATTAAAGAGTGAATTTTAGAAATAATTGAATAATTTTGAAAAGGGTTCAAATTAAAAGCAAGCTGAAGTCCACAACGCTGATCAACGAAAAAAAATTGTTTATTTAGTAAATTAATTAAAAATAACGTAGCAATATTGACACAAAAATATTTAGAAAAAAAATATTGATGTTTATATTTTGATAATAATTACTTAACAATTAAATATTAAATGAAAAATAGTACTTGAATGCATTAAACAAATTTTTTCCGTTGATAAACGTTGTGGACTTCAACTTCGTCAAATTAAAATCTTTGAAAATTTGTATTCATAGTTACAATATTCTTATGATATTAAATAATGATTTTATCTGAAGACTCGGAGTGATCGATTTCTTCGTGATTAAATATTTATTTTTCAGGGTCAGGGAAAAAGTCAAAATTTTGTCTGTAAATTAGGGAAAAGTAGTAAAAGTTACCAGAAATGTTTTACTATAAAAGTAGTAAAAGTTACTTAATTTTTTTCTTCTTGTGGCAACTCTGAATAATAATAATAATTCTCGCGCTCGGTTACATTATCAAATTTGAAATTCAGCATTGCAAATTAACTACACCTTGATTATTGTTCTTAAATAAATAAAATTATAAGAGGGAAAAACTGCAATCAAGATACATTGTAAGTTGAGAATTATTACACAACTGAAAGAGTAACAATCGCTACTGAATGGAGATAAAAGACAATCGTGACTACCAAATAAAATACTGTGGAAACAACACTATCCGAGACATATTATGAATTCCATGTATATATATACAAGTTAACAAAAAATCAACCAACTCTCTCTCTCTCTCTCTCAAGAGAGATAATTTTGAAATGATGAAACGTTTCCACCCATATAGAGATTATTTCTGCTAGACTTTGGTTTCTTCTTTCCACGTATCATGATCCTTAGAAAGGCGATTATTCTTGCGCGAGCTAAGAGTGAGCAATCTTCAACTTGTTTTTTTCTCTTTAAAATCCCTCTTTAATTGCTATCCACGATAAATGTACATCTTACAAAGTAACAAACGGAATATAAGAAAGACAATACTTCTCTCAGTTGACACTATCATTATTTTCCATATAGTGACAGGATGATACCTAATTAAATTCTAACTCAGTATTGAACAAACAATAAAATTATACATTTCTGTGTATTAGAAAAAAAGTTGACATTCTTCTCGTTGGTATTTTAATAATGCTACAATTTTAACATATAATTATAATTGAAAATACGTTTAAGATTTTTCCACCTATCTTATCTTGATGGGTGTTTATAATTTTTTTGTGACAATATAACGGTTGTTTTTTTCACAATATCCAGATGAAGGGAAAATAATAAGGTGGAAATTTAACGTCAGCGTTATTTGAAAGACTTCCTTATCAGAGTGTGTTTGAAAATTGACAAACGTGACAATGGTCTGTCCCTTTTGAAAATCAAGTATCACCCGCAGGCGACTTCCGTATTGAAAGAAGAGGAATATTTTGCGATGTCGATAAGACGCGGAGCCGAGCCTCTTTAGAAAATGAAACATGACTTTGCTATTGACTTTATAAAAACAGTCATTTACTTTGTTAACTTTGTTAACAAAGGCAGTTTTATATTGATTCAAAATTAATTTCTTCCACGCTAATACAATAAAGCAGAAAAAATTTTAATAAAATTCATAGAAACAATTTAAAAAGTGTTAATAGAATTCTTCGACAGAATTAAATTTATTATTTTCGAAAATTTTAATAAAATTCAATTATTTTCACAAATCACAGAATTTTTTTTGCAGGAATTCAATTATTTTTAATGTCTTCTATTTCAATATAAAGTTCTCGAAAAAATTTAATTATTAAAAAGAAATTTTATTGAATTCTCCGAGGGAATTATTTTTAATAATTTTGACAAATTTTGTTTGAATAAAGTTTCAATTATTTTAAATATTTTCTATATAAATAAAAGTTCTTGAAATAATTCAGTTATTTAAAAAAATAAAGAATTCAATTATTTTTATAAATTTTGGTAAAATTTGTTTAAATAAAATTTCAATTATTTTCAATATTTTCTATATAAATAAAAGGTCCTCCCCGAGAGAATTCAATTATTTTTTATAATTTTGGTAAAATTTTTTTAAATGTGAATTAAATTATTTTCAAAATTTTCTATTTTAATTAAAAGTTCTCGAATTAATATTATTCAAGACAAATTTGTATTGACTTCCCCGAGAGAATTCAATTATTTTGAATCATTTTGGTAAAATTTGTTTAAATGTGAATTCAATTATTTTCAAAATTTTCTATTTTAATTAAAAGTTCTCGAATTAATATTATTCAAAACAAATTTTTATTGACTTCCCCGAGAGAATTCAATTATTTTTAATAATTTTAATAAAATTTGTAAGAATTCAATTATTTTCAATATTTTCTATTTTAGTAAAAGTTCTTGAAATAATTCAATTAAAAAAAATTATAAAATTCATTGCAAGTATTCAATTATTTTCATAAATAACGAAATTTTTACGAAAATTCAATGATTTAAAATACAAGTTATAAAATTTTTTGAAAAAAATCAATTATTTAAAAAGATTTTTGTAAAATTGTTTATAAGATTTCAATTATTTCCAGTACAATTTGAACTAGATTTCTCAAAAAATCTAATTACTCTTAAGAATTTTATTACATTTTAATAAGAATTTCAATTTTAAAATTGTAAATAATAATTGAATATTAGAAGCTTTATGACATGAATTCTTGGAAATTATATTAAATTTCAAGGGATTTTTCAATTAAAATCTTTGGAAATTTCAATTAATGTGGAAATATAAAGTAGAATAAAAATTTAAATATTTATTTAAAATAAAATTATACAAATGTTGAATAATTTAATTTAGAAACTACAAACTAAAAATTATAAAATAAAAATAAAAAAAACTATAAACTATAAAATTAGTTAATAAAAAAAAACTATAAACTATAAAATTAGTTTTTTGATAAATTGTAATTAAATTTTTTTTATATAATAGGTAGTTAAATTCGCTTACAGAATTTTAAAAAATTAAATAAAATTTCCAAGTAATTGAAAATGTTGTCAGATTTAGTTGAAATAAATTTTATATACTTATTTAAAAAAAATGTCTTTTTATTTTTGAAAATAATTAGAAATATAATTGTATTTTTGAAGAAAATTTTACAAAAATTAAGAATTAAAATTATCAGGATAGGAAAAAATTGAATATTTTTTATGGAGCCTAGAAAAATGTCAAGGAAATATAGAATCAAAATTTTGTCATTATTTATGAATGAACTAAAAGAATTTTTTTTTCGTCGTAAAATTTAATTTTTCAATAACTACTTTTTGAAACTTTTTTTTAGAATTATAATAGAATGCAAAATCCAGAGATAGAACAGAGACATTTTTTTTGGTTTTTTTTAATATTAATTCTTTGTTAATTATAACACATTTTATTTTTTTCCCGCGAGAAAAAATGAAACGTAAAAATAAATTCCTATTTAAGCAAAGTCTCATCTAAAATACAGTATAGGTAAAATTTCTGCTTTACTGGTTCTCTTTTTTTTAAATGAACGAAGATTTTCCAGTTCACTGAATCATGAGAATAACTGTTTATAATGTTATTTTTTACGAATCAATCGAATTTATTAAGTTCCTAATTTTTTCCCTCTAGAAACAATATTCTTCAGTTGTAAATTTAATCGCGGCTAAATTTTCCATTCTCTCCCTAAGTTTCCTTATTGGACTACCGTTTTCACTTATATTGGAAAATGGTTGATGTAATTTTTCATATTTAAGGGCGCACATGCTGCCGCCAAATTTGGTTCTCACTGAAGAAAACAACTTTTCCTGAACGGGGTCGTTACCTTTAATAGACTTCGGCGTGACCATATTACGTGTCCGACAAAACGATGTTCGCTTTCGGTATTGCGTGATGTCCAATTGCGGATTCGGCATACCGAGAGTAATCAGACTAACCACACACAAACCCATATGTAACTTCATTTATCATTTTAATTCCACCGTGGCGAATTTATATTATATTTAAATGTGACCGATGAAAAAAAATTTTAAACGTATTACTGCGTTAAATACTTTATGTAATAAGATACAATACGCAACAGGCGAATATGTTAATTAACTCTAAACTTATTCGGTAAAACAACTTTTCTCTGAATTCTCTGAATTCTCTCTCTCTCTCTGTCTCTCTCTCTCTCTATTTCTCTTTCTCTGTCTCTCTCCTCTTTTTTCTTCTCAATATAGAAATACTGACTTATTTCCACTGAAGTTCATTATGCAGAAAACTTCTCCAATTTTTACGTCTATATTATAATAAAAATGTAAAATAGAGAATAGTGTTTTTTTAGTGGGACGTAAAAAAATTCTTCATTTTACCGCTGATCGCTAGAAAATATTTATCTGATGAGAGAAAAAGAAAGAGACAACAATCGCTTTTGCGGACGATTTCTCATGAATTATTATTACGTCGTTTCCATTATGTCTTTCGAGCGTAAAGTCTGTGTATGTATCCCCCCCCCCACCTCCCACTTAAAGTCACTTTTGCTCAGCAGCTTTAGTCTAATTCGTTTTTTTGCAAGAAACAAAAGTAACGGCCAACAAAGATTCGTACCTACTTCTTAAATCAGAGGATAACTATAATTCAAAGTACCGCTCCTTCTCATTAAAAAGATGTTTCTTTTTATATGTATGTATATATACGCATTTGGGTATATGTATAACCGCTTTTTAATTTTTACGGTTATGGGGCGTAACGTCCTCCCAGTAAATGCGCTTCCTCTCCCTTTGGGAATATATTGAATTTGCATTTTTAATGTGTGGAACGAATTAAACAAACTTTTAGTGGGAAATGTACTAAATTGGCCCAGGTTTGAGATTTTTATTGAATTTTTCGCTTATCTTATATTTATTTTTTCGTTATTTAGTGGAATTTTCATTATCCCTTGAATGCTTCTTAATTGTCTTGTATTTTTCTTTTGTTATGTTATTTATTAGAATTTTTGTGATTTTGATTAAATTTACTAATACTCGCGGTTGTAGACGAAAATACCTGCTTCTGATTGCTTTACCAAATTTGAATTTCGCGCCACTTTGACTCGAAAAGTTCTCGTCCAGATGGCGCGAAAGTTCTCTCACAAGTGCAGTAAAGTTTTTTTTGAAAAAACACACAGCATATTTCACAGTTTTCGTTTCTTCACACTGTAAAAAACAGGTTCTAAATTAGAGTTGATTTCGGTATTAAAATAGAAACAAATTACGATTTATTACCAAAATTGGTACTGAATTAGTATACCTTTCTTTTTACTGTGCAGACTTGAAGATACTTTTTAGGCCTTTTTTTAAGTATCGAGTACGAAGCCTGCAGATGGCATGAAAGTTCTCTCACAAGCAAGATAAAGTGGATAGTTTTTATAAAAATTCCCGATTCGTTGAGACTGTATAATGTCCATCTGATCAGTTTGCATCCAATTTTCAAGATTTTTTCCTCATTTATTACAAATACGAAAATTGGAAGTGCATTTCCATTAAAATTGTTAAGCAGACGTTTAAGGTATATTCGTATATTATACGTATGGGGAAAATTGAAAAAGGAATCGAAATCGTTAGATGAATATATAATGGAGTGTGTATGATTTAGTATATGTGAAATTGAAAATGGAAGTTATGTGATCGTTAGCTGGCAAATCGATTTGCGATCAATGGAGGTTATATACCGTACGCAGGACAGTAAAACTCTTCTCGATTTAGATGCTGGTTGCTCAGCAGAACTTCCTTATAGCGTCGCCTATAACTATACCAGAGCAAAAGCGAATGGCTTTAGCCTCCACACACACACACACACACAAACAACCACGATTTATATGTCGTCCACTGCCAACTTACATAACGTCTTAACTCGAAGATCAATCTCCAAGAGAGCTAACAATGATGGATGACCTTCCAACACGGCAGACGAGAATAAAAATATCAACTTGATCCAAAAAATTAGACTAATTGTAAGATTTCTAAATATTTAGATTTCTTCTATTGATTTTAGTTGCAAAAAAAAGTTTTCTAAATAAAACTTCTTCTTCACTTTGGTGGTTCGGATGCACTTTGGAATTCAGCACAAAAGAATTTAAATGACAATATGTACGAAACCCTTTCTTTCTGAGATGTTGGCGACAAAAGTCCATTGAGTCAAGAGCACTCGCTCAGAAAGATTGGGACTGAGTCATTGATTTTTATTTTGAGTCTAAAGAGGAAAGGGGAGAAGAAAGGAAGAGTTGACAATGGCCGGGAGGGAAAAAAAATTGGCGCATATAGGGTTCCTTCTTCTTTTTGAGTATTTGTATGGCGAAAACATGAAATGAATAAATTGCGCGTTCTTTCTCTCTTGACCATCGCAAAAATTCTTCTTTTCCTGCTATCCTCGAGGCTCTTTACTTTGTTCTTCTTCATTGAGGCGACGCCAATTTATTCTTTTTCTCTCGACACATTCATCTTTGACGAGCCCTCGTCTCGTGGTAAGCCATTCAGTGGCAGTGTGTATCGAAAACCGCATTTTAGCACATAGGAGATATGCAAGGATAACTTGGACATTGAGATGTAAAAATGAGACGACTTAGCGTTTCGTGGCATGAACCTTGAGTTTTCTTGTCTTTGAAGTTAGCGTCGAGGATTAGCGTCGAAAACTATTTTTTCGAGTCACTACACTGAAAGAAATGCTTTGCAACTGTTAGCTAAAAAGTTTTGTCTGCTAAAAAATTCAAAAAGATCATCCAAATTTCCATTTCCAGCTAAGAATCCAATCCAGCTGAGATTTTTAAAAACAATATCAAGCAATTTTCAGATCGAAGATAATTTCTAGATTTTTCAAAAAGTCGACTTGTTTTGCAAAGTTGTGCGGCTTGGGTGCCATATTATCCTAACGGTTTCCAAAGCAGACTTTCTGAGAATCTTGATTTAAGGAAAGAGTAGATTCTCGTTGAAGAACTGGACCTTGGAAACTGGACGTTGAACGAGATGACATTCCTTGGTTGAATGCTACCGCGTTGTTACAAAATGCAGGTTACGCTCTTGTCCACTTGGCTACTGTTTGTTTTACCCGTACATGTATCTTAAGCAACTTTATGCGATCCAAGAGATCCTCTCTTGTTACTAAAAGAAGATGAGAATTCCCTCATTGGACCCCAAGAGCTATTATAAAAGAATTGAAGTTAATGTTCTTGTTCAGACGGAGAAAATTACGTCAAACTGTTTTTCTCTTTGAAAGGGGTCAGAGTTTATGTAACTTAATTTAAACTTTTTCTTCTTTTTCTTCTTCTTGATTGTTTTCCTTCTTTTTCTTATTCTTGTAACTCTGATCTCGATTTATACAACCGTAATCTTAATTGGCCGCTATTGTGAAATATTAACGACCATTACGACGACACTAAGTATTTTTAGTTTATAAATTTTTCATATTGTTGAAATTGAACCACGTGAAGCGAATCAATAATTTTCCGGAGATATTATAAAGTTTGTATTGCCCTTAACGATCCATAAATTAACAAAATTGATTTCTGTCGATTAAAAAAGCCAGACATGGCGATTGTGGTGAAAAAAATACGGATTTGGGTTATGGTCGAGTTTTCCTAGACAAATGAAAGTTATATCGACTTTTTACTTTTGGTACACAGTGGTTTTGATTACGAAATTCCCGATTGAAAGCTGCTTACTACACAAATACGAGAGTAATGACAATAATCAAAAATGCAAGAAATTGTAAGTTGTAAAAATTAAAATTTAATAAACCTAAATAATACCGTTGCTAAATCCCGTTTTGTGGTGGTATAAATGCTATTTATTGCATTCGGTTTTTATTGTGACGTTGAGAAATCCTTGGGTATTACTATCCTAGAAAGGAGATATACATTGCGGTCGCATCCCGAGGAATCCGATCGATGTCAGATCGAATTCCTCGCGATATGTTTGCTTGTATTTATCCACAGAAACAATTAATAATTCTTTGTCTCTCTTTCTCTGTTTGTTTGTTTCAATCGAATGGACGATTTTTAGGAACCACGATTTGCGATTTCAAAATTCTGCCGTTTATCTTTTTCTAAGCAAGAGAAAGAGCTGTAAATGGGTATTTCACAAGAGATCGACCTGACATCAATCTCCTTTCGAACCCGTTTCAAGCATGCAATTTACTTGCACCGCACATTTTTCTTGAAAATGGAGGGAAAGAGAGGGAGGGGAAAAAAGGAATTCCAGCTGAAAAAAAGCAGGTAAATTGTGTGGAAGTCTAGAGTCATTATAGTGGTGGTTGCTGTTCGACCCAATCGGATGACATGTTTTTGAGAATCTCGGTAAAAACAAATTGGTTTTCTATTTAAATTTATGTTTGTTCTAGTCTGAGACGAGTCTTAAAGCAGGGACTTTTCCATCTTCATCTATTTTATGAGAGTGAGTTTTCTTGCCATCTGGAGACTTTTGGTCTGGGTTGTGTCCGTTTGGTTATGACCATATTTGGACTATGTCTATAAGGATTAACCATCATTTGGTTACGTCCATCATTATGTTCATCCGGATTATCCATCATTGGGTTATGTTCGTTTCGTTACCGAATATCTGGATTATGATTATGAAGAATGAGCTTCACACGATTTATTGAATTCACGGGAGCAAATATAAAATGAAGAAATTAAAATGCAGAAATCTCGACAATGTTGGCCGATTATTATCATCGTTGTTTCTTGCAATGACTGACCACGCATTTTCCCACGAGGAACACTGAGAGTAAACGTTAACGCACACGCACTGGAGATTTTGTTGTGTGACACACCGCGATGAACAGACATAAGCACAAGCAATGCTCCCCCGTTGACACCGACGCGACGCGCTTTCGTAAGGACATATTCACTTCTTGTCCGCTTGCACGACCGCTATTCCATCCGCAAGTTTGCGCAATTCCGAGTCAGCTTATTATTCCCTATCATACATGTCCTTCGCTCCGCTGTGCTGTGAGCTTGGCGCCAGACGGGAAGTATAATTGTCACATTATGCGCGTTCCAGGGACTAGAAACTTTTTTTTTCTTTTTGCACCAGTCGCAGCTTCATTCCTAAACGCCAAAGAAAGATGAGTCCTTCCTTGGGTGAAAAGAATTGTATTCTTTAAGTATTCCGTTCCCTTTTTTTGAGGATTGAAAGTTTTCTTTTGAAACAACAGTTCTGAATCCGTTCGTGCCAATTTCAAATTTAAAGAAACAAGTAATTCTTACGCTTAGTAAGAATTACTTGTTTCTTTAAATTTGAAATTCGCGCCACAGTAATTCTGAAAGAAGTTCAGATGGAATGAAAACTCTCTCACAAACGACTTGATGGAGCATTTCTAAACAGTTCTACGATTCAATTTCGACAACAATTGAAGAAAACCACTGCTAAATATCCTAAACAAAACATAAAGTGATTGATGATAAATTTATTAGCTCTCCCTCCATTGTTGTATTTAATATTATATCCTAGAAAAAAAACATAATAATCATTAGATTGAAATAAATTTACGACTGAAATAAATTATCCTGCATATCTGAGAACTCCCTCAAGGAGAAAAACCGGTTGTTGATGTATTACCAGACATCAGACGTCAATGAATGGCAAATAAATGGAATATCATAACGAAATTCTAAAGAATAAATTGTAAACATTACTGGAATAGTGCAGGTTCACACGTCAAGCGATGTACTCGTAATCGTAAAATACATTATTAATCAACGTTACGCAATTGACTATTTATGTTTACCGAGTACAAGTTATACAAAATCATCCACTGTATAGGAAGAGGGAGAGGGAGAGAGAGAGAGAGAAATGAAAATATGAGCGGCTCATGAGAAAAATTTCTATTAAATTAAGAAGTTTGCCATTCATTTATTGTTTTAGTGCGCACGGTGTGCTGAAAACTTTTGTACTTACATCACTCTTCATTTTGCAATATACTCCTTTTGTCTATACTCGAAACTATAACTATTGTATTAAATTTATCACAAACTGATTAGTTTGAAATATTTTTTTCGATTCGTGAGAAAATCTCTATTCATTTGGCGGAAAATAAAAATGAGAACGAGTGAGATATTAGTTTCTGCTTGTATTGTCTGTTAAAAGTATTTAATTTTCGGAATTCTTTCGCTTGGAACGAAACAATATTGCGGAAAAAAAGGATTGTTACTTCGACTCTGGAAATTAATGTTATTTTTCTATTATACCTATATAATTGAAAAAACTGTTTTTCAAAAATGGTTTCGAAATATTTTTAGAAAACTAATTTTATCAGTTCTTTTATTACAATTTTTGAAAAATCAGTTATTTTCAATATTTTCGGTTAAATGTTTTAAATAATTCACCTGAATTTTGGAAACTAATTAATTTTGGGAAGGGTTATTAGTTATGTTTAGAAATAAGCAAATTTCAGAATAGATTCCTGGAAAATTAGAAAAATAACCTAAAAATGTACCTCTAGGTTCGTCCTTCTCTTGAAAGCACATCACATTAAATTGAAAAAGAGTTACATTCTTTTAAAAATCGTTTTTTCTTTTATACATACATCAGATAATTTTCCCCCTCTCGTAAGTACTGGATTCTTTTCTCTCACAACCGGTTACTTAGGAAATCGATTTCTACTTCTTTGAATTCTTTTTTTTTGTGCGAATTTTATACTGCCTCCTAACACATGTCAATTTGGCAGAAAGATGCTTTGATTTTTAAAAATTAATTTTATTGTCATCTGTCGATTTTTTTGCATCTTTTTATATGGACATAGCTTTTGGTAACACTTTTTTAATAAAACTTTAATTTTATTAATGATTTCAGAAATTCAATTATTTTCAAAAGTAATAAAATTCTTGGCAGAAATCCAATTATGTTCAAAAACTTTAATATTTCAATTATTTAAAAAAGTTTTAATAAAATTCCTTGAAAGAATTTAATTATTTAACATAATTTTGGTTAAAATTTGTTTATTAGAATTTAATAATTTTCAATTAAATTTTTGAATTTTTTGAACTTTAATACTTTTTTAATTAAATTTCTTAAAAGAATTTAATTATTTTATGTCCCTAAAGTTTCGAAAGTTCAATTGAACGACGATATTTTTATTACTTCTTTTAATCCGAATTTTATTTTCAAAATATTGTTTTTTATAATTAAAAAATATTTTTTTAGCTTAATAAATAATTATTTACAATATTTTTCCATTTCAGTCTATTAATTTTTAAAAATATTAGAACACAAAAAAAATTTTTCGTTCATTTGAACGTTCAAAACTTTAGGTAAATATTATTTTTCAAAATTTGAATGCAATTATTTTAAACAATTCAATTAATTTCACAAATTTTTAATAAAATTTTTAAGAATTGAATTAAATATTTTCAAATGTTATAAATTTCTTCAGAGAAATTCAATTATTTTCAATAGAATTTTATTAAAATTTCTTGATAGAATTCAAATATTTTTTACAATTGCAATAAAATTCCTTGAAAAAATTTAATTAAATTCAAAAATGTTGATAATATTCTTTAAAAGAATTCAATTATTATTATCAGTATAATTTAAATTGAATTCCTTGTACGAACTTAGATTTTTTTCGAAACATTTGAATTTGAATTTTCAAATTATGTTTATATCTATTATTTTCATAAATAATACGATTTTTTTCAGGAATTTAATTATTTAATTAATTTAATTTAATTTCAAATATTTTAAATAAAATTTTTAGGGAAGTCTTCGAAAAATGTAGTTATTCTTGGAAATTTTATTCAGGGTTGCCACAGGTGAGGGAACGCAAAATTGGTCAGAAAAATCAGGGAAAAGTCAGGGATTTTTAGTAAAAGTACTGTAAAAAATTGAATTTTTAAAATTTTAATACAAAATCTTCAATTTTTTCTATAACTTACAATAACTTATTTTCAAATAACTTAATTTTTCAAAAACTATCATAAAATAATGACTTATAAATTATTTAATGAATAATTTTTACAATTTTCATAAATGCTAGATTGATAGAAGAATTTTAGTTAAAAATACTAAAAAAAAAGTTGAATTTGGATGGGTTACAAATGATTCCAGAAATTCAATTATTTTCAAAAGTTATAAAAATTATTCGTAGAATTTCAATTATTTAAAAACATTTTTTTTAAATTCTCGTCAAAATCAGAATTATTATCTTTATAAATAAAAAAATTCTTCAAAATTCAATTATTTTTGAAAATTTTAATAAAATTCTTGGCAAAATTTCCCAGAAATTCAATTATTTACAAAATTTTTAATAAATTTCTTCGAAATAATTATATTATTTTCATAAGTATGTAATAAAATTTTCACAGGAATTCAATCATTTAAAATACAAAATTTCATAACATTTTTCGAAAAATATCAATTATTTAAAAAGATTTTTAAAAAATTCATCGCAAGAATTCAATTATTTAAAAAAAATTTAACAAATTTCTTTTCAAGAATTTAATTATTTTTATATATATATAATAAAATTCTTCACTGAAATTCAATTATTTTTATAAACTTGAACAAAATTCGTTGCAAAAATTCAATTATTTATATAAATAATAATCTTCTTCACAAAAATTCAGTTATTTTTATAAACATAAATAAAATTCATTTAAATTTGAAAAAAGTTAACAATTTTCCCGAATCAATCTACACAAATAAATTAAATATATTAAATAAATCTCGATAAGCTCATGGGCTTAAATGTATCGACAGCACAGCTCCCCTAATACAGAAACCTGCTTAATTTGAAAAATATTTTCGAAATTAATTAATAATTTCAAAATTATCAAAGAACTCAGAAAAAACGGTAGCATTAGGCAGGTTTCTGTATTAGGGCAGCTGTGGTGTCGATACATTGAAGCCCATGAGCTTATCGAGATTTATTTAAGATATTTATAATTTATTTGTGTAGATTGATTCGGGAAAATTGTTAACTTCTTTCAAATTTAATATTTAATCACTAAATGATAAATTCACTTCCTTCAATAAATAAAATTCGTTGGAAGAATTAAATTATTTTCAAAAGTAATAAAATTCTTCGACAAAATTCAATTATGTTTAAAAATTTTTAAAAATTCTCATCAAAATTTCAAGTATCTTTATAAATAATAAAATTCTTCTCTGAAATTCAATTATTTTAGAAAAATTTTAGTTTTATTCTTGGGAGAAAATTTGAATTATTTTCATAAATAATAAAACTCATCGCATGATTTTAATTATTTTTTATACAATTTTAATCGAATTCCTCGGAAAATGTAATTATTCTTAAAAATGTTATTAAAATTTGTCAAATTAATTCAATTATTTAAAAATTTGATGATAAAATTCTTTATGAGAATTCAATTTTAACAAACATTCAATTATTATTCAATACATAAATTGTTTTTTTAATTTAAATAATTTAATTCTTCTAGAATTTTGTAATTAAAATTAATTTAAAAATGAATTACCAAATAATCGATTAATTATTTTTGAAAATAATTGAATTCTTGCAACGAATTTTATCACATTTTTTTTAAATAATTAAATTTTTTTGAGAAATTTTACTACTTGTAAAAATAATTGAATTCTGATCAAGGATTTTATTATAGGATTTTTGTAAATAATTAACTTTTTTTGAAAAATTTTATGGTAATTTAACTTATTAAAAAACATGAAGAAGGAGATCTCCTTCTTTATGTTTTGTAACAATATTCTTATAAGTTGTTGAATTTCAAAATGGTTTGAATTTGAATGTTTTTAAGAATTTTAATTCCTACAGAAAAATAATAATGATTAAATATTTATTTTAAAAAGAAGTTATTGATGTTTTCGAATAATTTTACTTTTAGAGAAATTTGCAAATAAAAGTATTAGAACATCTTTTTCAGTATCTAATAATTTTTCGAGTGAATCAGAATATTGTTGAGGGTCAGAGAAAAAGTCTAAATTTTGTCTGGAAATCAGGAAAAATTCAGGGAAAAAGAAAATTAATTTTTTTTTGCAACCCTGTTATTAAAATTCGTCGAAATTTTATTTTATTGAATTTCATTTTTGTATTGAAATAATTGAATTCTCACAGAATTCGCTAATAAAAATTAATTTAAAAATGAGTTTTAGTTAAAAATTTTAGATAATTGAATATTAAAAGCATTATAGCTTGAATTTGTGGAAATAATTGAATTTTGAAAAGGTGACAAATTAAAATCTTTGAAAATTTGAATTTTTTATTCTTTATGGTTAGGAAAAAGTGAAAATTTTGTAAGGAAATCAGGGAAAACAAAATTAAATTTTTGTGGTAACCCTGGAGTTAGAAACGATTTAATAAGTATTTGCCGCAAACATATTAAGATATAGAAGATGTTGTATATTTGTGTGTTGGCAAAATAAAATAAAAAAAAGAAGAAAAAAAGAATTGTATACATAGAAGAGGAGCAGTGTTTTGCAATCTATATTGCAAACGATATACGCAACTGTGCTTTATTGCCCTCGGCCACGCCATGGTATTCCCTTGGCATATAAGTGCGTACACACAGGGTGGCTTCCGATTCCTCTTCTTGGATGAAAGAAAATTGAGCTATTCTTCTCGGAAGAAGAGAGAAAGATTGCTCTCCACTGCGCGCATATTCGCGTGATTGCGCTGAAAAGATTTTTGGATTATGTGAAGAATTGTTGGTTTCAAGCAAAAGTTATGCTGATAATGATGATAATTTTCAAATTGCACTCAAGAAGAAATATTAGAAGAAATTTTTCGGTATGTGTTATTGCCTTGCATTATAATTAGAAAACGATTAACAATTTTTATTTAATATTCGTCAGCTATTTTTGTTATTTTTTCATTTTTTTGTTTTTTGTTCTTTCTTTCCTTCTTTTCGAGTAAATTTTGGTATGAAGAAAATTACTTGAAGTATAAATTTTACTCTTATTTTTATTGTAAATTTTATACTGTTACAAAAATAAATTCTACCGTTATGCGAAGAAAATTTTGGTATTTCTGAAGTAAGTTATAAATAAGTAAGTTTCACTGTAAATAAAAGGTTTTTAAATTAGAGCTGATTTTTAGTATTAAAATAGAACCAAATGACGATTTAGTACCAAAATTGGTACTAAATTAGTACCTTTTTTACAGTGTTAACAGTAAGTTTAAAATAAATTTAAAATAGAAAAAAAAAGTAAAAATTAAAAATTAAAATACAAAGTAAAATGTAAAACATAAAGTAAAATATATTCAACGTGCAGACTAAAATACACTCAAAAAAAAAACTAGTAGATTTGACTACTTTTTAACTACCCTGAGTGATTCAATAGGTCCTCAACTGAATTTAAAAATTTATATTTACTACCGAAAGTAGTAAAAAGAACTAAGAATTTAGTTGATGTAATTAGATTTTGTAGTTGTTTTTGCAATTTAACTACTTTTTTTAGTTATATAAACTATTATTCTTCAACTATATTCAAAGTAGTAAAATCAACTACACAAAAATTGTTAGTAAAACTAAAAAAGTAATTAATTTGACAACTTTCAACTCAACTAGGTAATAGTAGTTAAAGATTTCGACCGAATTTTTTTCAGTGTATAAATTACAAAGTAAATAAAATACACACTTCTTGTTTAACGTAATGTTAATGCAAAAGTTATAATAAAATTTAATAGTAACTAATAAAGAAATTCCTGATCAGGTAACATTCTCGAGTGCCAACATATAAGATACATAATTCAGTTCTCACGGCATTGAATCAAAATATAGTGTAATACGTAACGTTGGAAGTAGATTGAAAAATAGATTGCAAAGATTGTAATTACCGTTACTGTCATAACATACCAATATATATACAATATGCGTTATAAAGTTATTAAAAGTCTAGAAATTCTCGATTTGATGGCAGTTTTTTTTATTTTTCTTCTCCTGCTTCTTTTTTTCTCTCTCTGCCCCTACGAATGAAGTCAGTAATTTTTCAAACAAGGTTGAATCACTGATTGTTACCTACGATTATATCTTATAGGTTCCTTGAGGCAAAGGCGCGCAGGTATATCAAAAGCCATACACCTATATATTTGTGAGATGAAAGTGCTTTTTTTGAAGAAGGGGGAATTCTAAACGATAAAATACCGCAGTTTCTGATAATCTTCGTGGATAAAAAGAGGCGCGGTATTTAAAATACAACAACTTTGTGATATTCGACTTTGATATTTATCCTTTCTGAACAAGTATTGGAGTTTTTTTTTCTACTTTTTCCTTCAATTTTTTTTATAGAAAGGGAAATTTTCTTTTAGGGCAAAATTTTTGTTTTATGTTAAAAGACATTTTATTTTAGGCAAAATTTTCTTTTATTAGCATCAAGGGAATTTTTTTAAGCCAACGTTTTTGTTTTATAGAAAAGGAAATTTTTTTTATTTACACTAGATTTCATTTTCATCGAAAGAGAGAGAGAGAGGAAGAGGGAGGGAGGGGGGAGAGAAAAAAAAGAGGTGTAATAGTGCAGAATATAGCGAGCGAGTCCAGAGATGAGTTTAGAATGCAAATGATCTCCATAAATTGTAAATGCTGGACGCGGTGGTTGGGATTGAAAGTAAGTGCCTCGTTTCCTCTGGAGAACACCTTTAAAAGGCTTGTCCACTTGCGAACACGATGGAAAAAGAAAGAAAAAAATTAAAAAAAGAAAAAAAAGGGAGAGAAGAAAAAAAATTACGAAAATGGCCAACGATTACCAATTGGTCATCCTCTCTTCAGCCAGCTGCAGTTTCTCGTTGTTTTCCATAATGCTAAAAATGCAATTACTTATTTCCTGTCTTTCGGGAAAATTATATTTTGATATCAAGTTTTGTTCAAAATAATAATTTTCATTTTAAAATTAAAAATTTTTAAATATGATGAATTTTTCCTTATTAAATTCTAATTAAATTCCAATTTTCAAATAGTGTAAAGTTTAAAAATATTTTAAATATTGTAAATTTCGATTATTTCAATTTTTAAAATATTTAATTCAATTATTTCAAGTTTTGAAATTTTCAGATATTGTAAAATTTCAATTTTCAAATATTGTTTATCGCTAGTATTTCAATTTTCGAATGCTGGAAAATTTAAAATATTGTAAATTTCAATTATTTCCATTTTCAAATGGTTTGTTTTTTGCTAGTATTTCAATTTCCGAATGTTGAAAATTTAAAATAATGCAAAAATTTTAATTATTTCAATTTTCAAATATATAATTCAATTATTTCAAATGCTCGAAATTTCAAATATTGTAAATTTCAGGTATTTCCATTTTTTAATTTTGTTAGTTTCTATTATTTTAATTTTCAAATATTTCAAATTTCAAACAATCTGTCAATTTGAAATGTTTTAAATTTCAAATATTGTAGATTTCACTTTTTTAATATTTTCATATTTAAAATATTGTCGAATATTAACAATTTCAATTTTTAATATTGCAAATTTCAATTATTTTAATTTTCAAATATTTAATTCAATTATTTCATGTAATTCAAATTTCAAATATTGTAAATTTCAGGTATTTTAATGTGCATTTAATTCAATTATTTCAAATGTTTCAAATTTCAAAAATTTCAATTACAAATATTATTAATTTCTAATATTTAAATTTTCAAAAATATTGTGAATTTCAATTGTTCCAAATTGTAAATATATTGTAAATTTCAATTATTTAAATTTCCAAATATTTATCCAGTTTAAAATGTTAGAAATTAAAAAATTTAAATTGAACATTGATTTGATTAATAATTATTTCACTGTATATAAAATATTTTCTTAAATAATAGATTAAAAGTTGTAATAAAAATATTATTAACAAAAATATTTATTTGAAAGTTCAAAGCTTTAGGAAGAAAAGAATTTCTAAAATGTAATTATTTTCTAAAAATTTTATAAAATATGATTACTAAATAACCGTGTTTTTCTGTCTGTTACAGGTGAGCTTTTTTATTATCAACAAATAAAGGAAAATGAAAAAATTAAGGTAAAAGGAATTTTAATTTTATATTTATAAGAAAATTATTTTTCAAAAATTTTCGAAAATTCAAAGAACGAAATATTTTTTAATATATAAATTTTTTTTTAAAATTAGGTACTATGATTATAAACTTAAAACATAAATGGAACATTTCATAAATTAAATTATTAATAATTAGTAACAAATAAATGGTAATTGATGATAATAAATAGTTAATTAGGGGCCGTACACATAATACGTCACGCGAACAGGGGGAGGGTGGTCAAGACATTTGTGACGACCTATAGAAAAAATGGCGCTAATGTATGGGACAGTGTGTGACATGGGGGGAGGGGGGGGGGGGTCTAAAATGGTCAAAAATCGCGTGACGTATTATGTGTACGGCCCCTTATAATAAATTATTATTAATGAATAAAGAATAAATAATTATAATAAATTATTAATGAATAAAAAATAATTAATTATAATAAATTATTAATAATTAAATTTTTCAATATTTGGAACAATATTTTATTTTTATTACAGTTTTTCTGCAGATTTCAAATTGAGACAGAAAACGAATCAAAAGTGTTGCGAAGCAACATTTTGATTCGTTAAGATCCTAAAGTTCTGAACGTTCAAATGAACGAAATTTATTTATTTCTTCTACAAATTAAATTTTTATTGCAATTATTTTGCGTCACTATCCAAAAAATTAATAACTGAGTTTTTAACCGTAAATATTTTAGTTTTTAAATTTTTTGTGATTAGTAATTTATAAAAATATCTTCAATAAAAAATATTTCGTTCATTTGAACGTTCAAAACTTGGGGATCATGATTCGTTTTTTGTCTCAATTTGATAAGTGATATTCTAAAAACTGCGATTAAAAAATTAGAATTTGAAAGAGAAATAAATAAACTATTTTTTCATTTGAGCGTATTTCAAGAATTAATTTGCGAACATTTTTATATAATCAGAAGGATTATTGTAATCTATAAAATTATTTTATAATCAAAAATAAAAACAAGAAGGCGTGTCGCGAAAAAGAATAAGAGTTGCGCGCGTTCTCAACAAGTTTGCTCGCGAGTGAATGATCGAGCATGTAAATAACAATCACAAAGAAGATTTTGATCGATAAAAAATATATTCTCCCCTTAACGAGAATAGATAACCGGTGCGTCCGGTATGCCGTGAACGCAATAAAATAGTTTTCATATAAATGACACGCCGGCAATGAGCAAACAAGTAAATAATCGTTACTCTCTCTCTCTCTTTTTTTTCACTTTAACTCCCTATGGTAAATATACTCTCCCAGAGAATCTCACAATCAGCCAATTTAATCTCACGAAAAATTAATACCGGAGAAAAATTTGGCGGATCGTTAAAACTTTGTCCTTCGGTTAAGTTTTTTGATACTTTTTTTTTGTTTCTGCTTTTAGTAGATATAAAGAAATTTTTAGTGGTGCGTGATAATTATCAGCTGTGAGAAAAGAAAAAAGTCTTTAACTTAAAATTTAAATTTTTATCTTTAGAGAGAAAAATGATACTTTTGGTAGGAAAAGATTGATTCTTTTTTAGTAAAAATTCTTCTTCTTGAGAGAAACTGCAACTTTTTGAGGATAAAATTGAGAGCAAAATTTGTCAAACAAATTTATTTTTCATTTGAAAGTTTGATTCTTTTTGAGTAAAAATTCTTCTTCTTGAGGAAAACTAAAACTTTTTGAGGATAAAATTGAGACAAAAATTTGTCAATAAAATTTACTTTTCATTGGAAAGTTTGATTTTTTTTTAGTAAAAATTCTTCTTCTTGAGGAAAACTGCAACTTTTTGAGGACAAAATTAAGAAAAACAAAAAATCTTTGTACATTTTGCGTAGGATAGAGAAATTATGGAGTTTGAGGAAAACCAAATGATTTGAATACAGAATTTCGTTTCTTGGAAGTAAATAGCGTCTTTTCGTGAAGGTTAGAGGTCAAGGAAGGTGCTGCTGGACACTTTTATGCATTTTGCGGCAAGGTTGCGAGTATAGTGCAATGGACATGTATACATTGGGCATTGGTCCTTATCAGGAGCAAGCGATCATGGTGATTTCTCTCGATTTCTTGACGTTGAATCAACGGCAGCAGTTGGGAATCGAGGTTGTCCTTGAACTCGTCCTCCAACGTGGCCTGGACCCCTGAACTCTTCTTTTTTTTTCTTCTTCCTTTCCTTTTTTTCCTCCTCTTTCTTCTTCTATCCCTGTATTAAAATCCCTCTCCTCTTTTGTACCACCCTTTTTGCAAAACTATCATCATCCTCACAATGTATACATGCAACCAACTCAAGAAAGAATTCATATGTTGAAAAAAGAATGGGAATATGTTTACAAACGAGAGGAATTTAATAAAAATGGCAAAATTTTTTTAAAATTAATAATAAAAAATATTTTTTTAAATCTTGGCAAAATAAATCCGTTACAATTGATAAATATTTGCTCTAAGTAAAGTAAAACATTGAACCGATTTTTTTGACAATTTTTACGTAAAATTTTGCCAAAATATTGGAACTACTTTTGGTGCTAATATTCATCCTAATTTTATTGCTAATATTGTCCTAAGTTTTCGCTAAAAATTTGTCCTAACTTTATTGCTAATTTTTGCCGAAGTTTTCGCTAAATATTGGACCAAATTTCGTAGCTAATATTTGACTTAAAACTTTATTAAATATTCCACCAAGATTTTGCTAAATTTTGAATCGAATTTTACCTAAAATTGTGACTTAAAATTCCGCTTAATATTGGATAAAGATTTTGCTAAACATTTGAACAGATTTTGCTAAATATTGAATCAACTTTTATCTACAATATTGAGCTAAAAAATTGGCTAAATAGTGAACGAATTTTAGTCGCTAAATATTGATAAAAAATTTCGCTAAATATTGAACCAATTTTTGTCGCTAAATATTAATAGAAAATTTTTCTAAATATTAAACCAATATTTATGGCTAAATAGTGACTTAAAATTTCGCTAATATTAGACAAAAATTTCGCTAAATATTTGACCAGATTTTGCTAAATATTGAATCAACTTTCATCAAAAATATTATAACTTAAAACTTCACTAAATATTGGACCAATTTTTTTCGCTAAATTTAAAAAAAAACAGACTGTAAGAGTAGAAATCAATTTTGAATTTAACTCCCATTGACTGAAGATTTTCATTTTAAACAGAAAAAATCATTTTTTGAATTAATTTTATCAACAATTTTTCCGCACACAATATTTATTACTATTATAAAGATAATGCATTTTTATTCCTTTTTCTAAATATAGAGGAAATTAAAAAATACGTTTTAATTTTTCAGATAAGAAACGTAATCACTTTATAAACAGTGATTAAATAATTTTGATTATAGAGACGTGACGTTACTGTAAAAGCATTTTTTTTCTTCTTCTCAGTGTAATTAAAATTAATTAATGTTGCGTCATTTTAGAAACAAAACTTAAAATAATTATTAACAAGTTTTACTATTTATTATTACATTTTAATATTTATCATATATATTTATTGATTATTAGTTATTTAATATTTATTATTATTCAATTATTTATTAAATATTGATCAATTTAAATTGAAAACTATTAATTAATTATCTATTGAAAAATTATTTCAAAACAACTTGAAAAATAATAATAATAATAATCATAATAATAATAATAATAATAATAATAATAATAATAATAATAATAATAATAATAATAATAATAATAATAATAATAATGCTAAAAGTAAACAACAATTTATTTTCTACTATTATATATTATTATTAAAAAGTAATGCAATAAATATTTTAATACTAAAAATTAATCTTTTATCTCTCGAGAAAAACTTACTTTTTGTTAATTATAATTTCAACAAGGAATTCCAATAATTTCCAAAAAGCGAAGAATTTATCTATTGGATCATTGACTTAAATGGTGAAGCGTGACAAATTAATTTTAATCTAATCGCTATGAGGTAGTTTCCATTCCCATAGAAAGAGAGAAAGAGAGTGAGAGGGAAAAAGGAGAAAAAAAGAGAGAGAGAGAGATAATTACTGAAAAGAAATATTTCAATTATAAATTCTAATTCCTCTCATATTTAAAGTCCTTTCACCTTCGAACGAAGACTTGAAAAACTGTAAAAGGTCAAAATGGCAACGAATTTCCATAATCCTACTTGTACCCCATATTTTCTCTCATCGTTCGCCTCCTCTCGCTTGATACTATAGCACACGCGAGAAAGCCCCAACGATGTAAGATGAATTTTTTTTTGTTTTTTTTTTTTTTTGCTTCCCCCCCTCGTGTGTAAAAAACGTATCGCTTGCATACGTAAATAATTTGAGTCGGTGAATCTTGGATTATAAAATAATCTTCAACGCTTATGCATCACACACAACACATATAACATATATTATAGGTACGCGAGATATTCTCCTCTTTATAGTATTTTACAAATTATTTTATATCGTGCGAGAAAATAAATAATAAATATTTACGGTGGCGACTATTTTTGCAATTATTACGAATATTTTCTCACACTTTTGATAGTATTTTTTATTTCTAAATTTGGTTCGAGGCGTAAACAAGGGGAAAAAAGTTTTTTTTTTACTTCTTTCTCCTTTTTTTATTTTTTTCCTTTTTTTACACCTCGAACTGAATTTAGAAAAATAAAAGAAGAGTGGGAAAAATAGAAAAGGGGAAAAAGTAAAAATAGGGAAAAAATAATAAAAAGGAAAATAAGGAAGAAATTGAGAAATAAAAAGAGAAGAAAGTAACAAAGGGAGAAGGAAGGGAAAAAATAAAAGAAGTGAATGAATAAAAAGAGAGGGAAAGAAGGAAAAAAGTGAAGCAGGAAAAAGAAACGCATATCGATGGTAGGCATTTTAACCGCTTGCAATGAACCTCAAGGACGGTAATACATCATAAGTAGTAATGAACGTGTTGATTATTGCACGTATATACTACACTTTGGTCTCGAACTCTCTCGCAATAAATACATTATATATTTCATCTAATCGCGAATTATTATGAAATAACTTGAGTATATTTTTCGTTACAGGGTCGTTTACACTTGATAGAGTTAGAAATATTCTCAAACTTCTCCTTTAATTTTTAATAGGAAAATAAATTATTCCATATGCAATTAGCATTCAAAACTTTATAAATTATTTTTTTCTGATACGTGACACAATATTATTATTATTATTGAAAAATTTGAATTTGAGAAAGGAATTTAAATTAATTTCATTCATGTGAACTTTGAGAAATTTAGGGATGTGGAATATTTTCTTACAGTGAAACCTGTCGAAATGGAACTTTAACTAAGTTTACAATTCAGGTCTGCAATTTAGAATAAAAAAAATATTCTTATAAATTTTTGTTTGTGAAAAATATTTTTATAACTTTTGTGTAAGAAAAATTTTTATAATTTTACATTTTTATTTAGTCCAAATAAAAAATTTTGAATAAAATTTCGATTGAAAATAAAATAAATAATTTAGTAGACTTTGAGACAAATATATAATTTATTTGAGTTGAATAAAAATTTGACTCAAATAAATTAGACTTTGTTTACAGAAAATATTTCTCTGGGTCTCTGGGTTTGAAAATTCAGTTTCATTTCGACAGGTTTGACTGTACGAAAAAAATATCTGATGTTGAAGTGAAAATTTTCGTTCTCTATAAAACGAAACTAATGAAACGATTTTTGTTTTTAATTATTATTTTTTTTTTATTCTCTGTTATAATTGTCAATAAGAGGGAAAGATAAAAAAGTACCTTCGTCATCCTGTAAGATAGGAAACTATTCCAAAGAAGATATATAGTAAATCAGTCGAAACCTGTTTACTGATCTTTCGCCGCTTCCTAATGACTAATAAAAATTATTAATGACGCTAATCGTACTAACCAGGGTAAAAATAATATTATCGCACTGATAGGATTTATAAAACTCTACATATATATATCTGGTCTCGAGAGCAAAATAACACACGTCCTTATAATTTCTCTCAGTCAGCTTAATTATTATTCACCCCTCATTTAATGCTCCGGAGAAAATTTTTCTTATTTCTTTCATATCTATAAATGTAATCTTTTAAATATTTTTAAGTTCTCTCTCACTCTCTTTTATTTCTCTTCTTATTCTTGAAATCATTTCCGTCTATATTTGATTTCAATGCTCGACTTTTTAAAATTATAAGTCTAGTCACTTAACATTTTTGTTGTTTTATTAATTTTCTTTTTCTTTATTAACATATTTTTTATTTTTTATTTATTTTTATTAATTTAATAATTATATTAATATTTATTAGGTAGGTACTTTATACAAAAGAAAAAAATATCAAATTATTCAAAATCGTAAATTCTATGAAATTACTTATGGAAAGAAATCCATAAGAAGAGTTAGAGTTGCAATTTTTATTAACAATTAATTATTTTATCGCTTATTTTTGTATTTAAATAATTAAATTCTTAGAACTTTTTGATAAGAATTGAATTTAAACAAAAATTAATAAACTTTGAGAAAAATTGAAAAATTCTGAAAAAATGCGAGGTTTTTAAAAAATTGTATTAAAAAATTTTGAAAAATAGTTAAATTCCCGAAAATAATTTTTAAAAATTTAGAAAATAGGGAATTTTCTCAAATTTTATTAAAATAAATTTTTTATTTCAACCTCACTGATTGTCAGCTTAAAACTATGATTTTTAAATAATTTAAATTTAGAGATTATTGCGAAAAGAGGTGTCTTATTTTCAGACTTTTCTAGTGTCTCAGTCACCAAAAACATCTTAAATTAAGACTATTAATTAATAATATAATAATGATAAAATTAATATAATTAATAATAATATTAATCGCAACCATTGTCGATATATTTATTACTATAGAAATAAACATATCGACAATGGTTGCTGTTAATATTTTGTCGAATGAACGAAGTAAAATATTTAATTTTATATTTACAAATTATTTTCATAAATTATTATTCAACTGTTTTTCATAAATAATAACATTTGTTACAGAGATTCAATTATTTTCATAAATTTTAGCAAAGAAATACAATTATTTTAAAAACTTTTGCTACAATTTATTTATTACAATTTAAGTATTATTTTCAATACATTTTTAATTAAAGTTCTTAAAAAAATTGAATTATTTTCATAAATAGTGAAATTCTTTGTAACAATAACATTTTTTCAAAATAATTTTCATAAAATTCTTCGTAGAAATTTAATTAATTTAAAAAATTTGGCAACATTCAATTATTTTCAATACCTAAGTACTATTTCAATAAAATTTTATAAAAGAATTCAATTATTTAAAAAGAAATTTTAATAAAATTCGTCTCAAGAATTCAATTATTTTCAAAAGTATTATAATTCTTCGCAAGAATCCAATTGTGTTCAAAAATTTACAAAAAATCTCGTCAAAATTTCAATTATCTTTATAAAAAATAAAATCCCTCTCCGAAATTCAATTATTTTCAAAAATTATAATAAAATTCTTGTAAGAATTTCAGTTATTTTTAATACAATTTTCATCTTTCTCGAAAAATGAAATTATTATTAAAAATTTCATTAAAATTTATCAAGAAAATTCAATTATTTAAAAATTTTGTTGATAAAATTCTTTATGAAAATTCAATTTTAAGAAACATTTAATTATTGAATAAAATATTTATGTTTGTAGTTAAATAATTGAATTCTCGTATAATTTTCTAATAAATATTGATTTAAAAATGAATTTCAGTTAAAATTTTAGATTATAATTGAATATTGAAAGCATTATATCGTGGATTTTTAGAAATAATTGAATTTTCAAAAGGTTTCAAAATTAAAATCTTTGAAAATTAAAAGTTTTTATACTTTTAATTAAAAATTCTGTAGAATTAATTTTTTCAATAAGTTTAATGGAATTTTTTCAAATTATTTAAAGTTTTTAATTTCTAATATTTTTGATTGAGGAATGTCAGAATAATCAAAATTTCATAAAATTAAATTGTAAATAAAAGAATTTGAAAATTCTTAAAGAACTTTTTCAAAAATTATTTTTAAAAAATTGATCTAAAGAAGAATTTTAGTTGAAAATAATTGTAGAAATGAATAATCGTAATGATGAAAATTAATGTTTGAAGAAGTTACAGTAACAAAGTAGCAAGTTTTAATTTTATTATATCACTCCGAGTCCTCGACTCGGATATCAAGATCGATATCTTCATGTTTTATAATAATATTCTTATAAGTTATTGAATTTCAAATTTTTAATTTCTATATGAAAAAATAATAATGATTAAATATTTATTTAAAAATGAAGTTATTGATGTTTTCGAATAATTTTCGTATTAAAAACCTGGAAAAATTACGTTTTTTAACCTGGAAAATCTGGAAAAGTCAGGGAATTTAAAAATATCAAAAGCATGGCAAGCCTGTTTTTAGTTTTGAAGTGTCAAAGAAATAAAAGGTATTTTTAAAAAACAGGCTCAAATTTAATGAATAAAATATATAAGAGCGATCTTGATAGGTCATGACGGTGTAGTATTTATAACTCGAGTAGCTGGTATTTAGCGGGCGAGCGTAAAATTTCAATTCTCATTGTAGAGAGTGATCTTCTTCTTCATCTTATTTTTGAATCGGCAGATACGGGTTTTTTTTTTTTTGAAATACATTTATTGATTAGAGCGCGAGCGGGAATTAGTAAAAGAGAATCATGCACACCACCTGGCAGCAGGGGATTAATCGAGCTGCAGGTGGATTGCTATACCAAGAGAGGAGAGATACAGAAGGAAAAGAAAAGAGACGAAGAAGAAGAAGAAGACTTGCACTGTATTACTCTCGAGACAACTCTCCTTTCTTTACGACTTATTTTATGCTCTCGTGCGTTTCAGAACGGAGATCGTTGCGTTACGATCTTCCTCCTATTTTACATAGTCATTTAGATGAAAATTCTCCTCTCTTGCCTTCCTGTTCTGATTTTGAAAGCTTGCAAAGAAAAGAGGAATTTTTTTTTGTCTCTTGTAGCGTGTAGATAATTTGGCTTTCGCTAATAAATGCGGTAAAATGTCTATTATGTTCTCGCGTAGGTTAAACATTTTATATAAAGGATTTCACATGTCAAGGGAGTAAGAGAGAGAGAGAGAGACTTGAGTTGATGAGCGAAGAAACGAGATTTGCTCTTCACGATTCGAGAAAGAGGAGGAGGTATTTCATTGATCGAAAGATCGATTTGTTGGACGGGTATACCACATTTGATTCTCACGATATGTTTGAGAGTAGAGAGAGAGACTGTGTAATTCTTTGGCTTTGGGTATAATTATACCATTTGACGTGATTCGGTCTTGTTAGGGGAAAAGTGAGAGTATCGTATAGATACACAAGTGCTCATCAATTAACATCCCGCCAACTCTCTTCAATTAAACACACTCGATAAATAAGGATAGACGTTATTTTCAGAAACGATATCACATCGAATTTTGCTATCGAAAGTATTCGTTCTTTTATCACCTGTATCTTCAAAAAAGTTTGGTACCCCAATTCGTCAATATTTACCCCTTTTTCGATTTTTGAAAAAGAATAACTGCAATGCAGAAAAGTCTTCAGTTAAGTACACTTTTTATCCTCTCTTTGCACCCGTTTTTAGATTGTTATAGAAATTTTTTTCGGTTAAAAAAGAAACTGTTAGTAAATTACTAGCTTCTAGGAAGATGGTTCAAAAATGTATGCTGTTTCGTACAACCGAGAAGTTACTCTGCCGAATCTGGTTTGTTAAGATGTTGCAATCTAGATAGCAAACTGTGATACAATGTTGTCCGTAAGTAGTGTGAACTATGTTATCCGTATTCATACTATTAAAAATTGTTAATTTTTAGAAACATAGTTGTACCCGCTAGCATATTTTCCAGTCTGTGTAATTCTGCATCTGGAGCTTGATACACTTCTAGAAATGGGTAGTAAATGATGTTATCTTTATGCTAACAAGTACCATCCAATTTGGAAGAAATTTTTGTTATGCTATCAAGATGTTACCCCGTAGAATCTGCATTGTGATTAAAACTAGATTGTTGTCCGTATTCCACAGTACTAAAAATGTCTACCAGTATTATCACTATTGCACTCCCAAAAATATTCTTCTGTATCAATTTTCATCTGGTACTGGTAGTATTTATTGTGGTACAAAATTCTGTTTTACTATTCCATAGGTACGATAATTTGCTATTCCATACAATTATTATGCTGCAATCTGGATTGATATTATGTTACAATCCGGATTGAGATTATGCTACAATCCGGATTGAGATTATGCTACAATTCGGATTGATATTATGCTACAATTCGGATTGTTACTATGCTGCAATCAGGATTGATATTACACTAGTACAATCTGTATTGTCATTATGCTACAATTCTAATTTCAACCATAATACATTCTACATTATTGTCCGTACTTTGTAGCACTAATGATTGTTACTCATCGATACTATTCTCGCAACCCCCTAAAGCATATTCTCAATCCGTGTAATTCTGCACCTGGAGCTACTTAACACACTCAGAGAAATGGATAGTAATAAGATATTATTATGCTAATCATTGTGCTAGGTACCGTCCAAGCAGGAGCAAAACTTTCGTTATATGCTATCAAGATGTTACTCCGCAGAATCTGCATTGTAACTAAATCCAGATTGTTGTCCGTATTCTACAGCCCTAAACTTGTTTACCATCATTGTTGTTCTCACTAAAATGTTGATTAGATGAATCTGCACTGCAACTGTCAATCAAAACTTTGTTTTACTATTCTCTACTCTTTTACTTTTCCGCTTTTAGTATTCTGTCCTTTTTTAGGTTGTATTTCTAACAAAAGAAATTGAAAGAAAAGCGAAATAATTAGTAATGCAGGAAACGGTTTTGCAACATATAGAATACAGAGAAAAGAATTAAAGAATGAGTCTCTTCTCTATGCTGCGCTTTAAGAAACGTGAGTTGTAAGATTTCGAACCGATCGAACAGCAAAAGCATAAGCGAATGTAATAAAACGGCTAATGCTACTTCGTGAGAAGTGATCTGGAGAAGATTAAGAGAAGAAATGATTTATAAAGTTGTATTTGTTGATTCCCACGTGAGGGGGTTTTGTGTCCAGTAGTAAGTATGTATAGTCTCTCTTCTTTCCAAGGTTGTGCAGACCTCTTTCTCTCGATCTGCAACTTTTAAATCATGTTTTACAACTTATTACTCACTTCTTTGAAACACTCATTTATAATAGTATTACGGTCTCGTTTCATTCCACATGCCACAAAGACTTGTTGTTGTTGTTTTTGTTTTTTCATTTCATCGTCAAGTAATTTGTCTCGTGTCTCTACGAGGGGAAAAAATTTTTGAAGAAGAAAAAAACATGGGAAAGTTGGACATTTTTTTTCTAACTGTATATATCGATTTGATTCTTTTAGGTTGTTTTGAAGCTTTTTTGGGTTTTTTAGAGCTTTTTTTATTTTCTTTAAATTACTTTTAACTTTTCTTTAACATTTTTCAGTCTTTCTGAACCTTTTTAATGTTTTTTGATAAATCTTTCAGATTTTCTTTGATTTTTCATTAATTTTCAGATGGTTTGTATCTTTTTTTTTCTTATTCTATTTGTTCGAAAAGATTGATAGTCGTCACTTTGAATAATTGTTCGCGGCCATTTAGCGGATTATAACAGCTCATCCATTTCTCTCGCGCATCGTCTTCGACGTCCTCGAAATAATCCTTTTGCTGTGAGTGAACAGCCTTGAGAGGAAAAGAGGAAGAGGGATAGGACGCTAACATTGCCATTTCTCATAGTTTACGGTTATGTTAAACTTTAAAGGTCACCAGGATTCTTCAACAACAAACCAGAATAATTGAGAATTGAATGAACAAATTATTATTGCTAAATTCAACTGCTGCAAACAAAGGCCGAGATTTTCTTCTTTACGATCTAATTATAACTTCAAGGGATTTTCTTGATTACGATAAATTTTTACACTTTCTGTTATAGGATGATCTAAAGCTTTTGATGGTTCTTTCTTCTTCTTTGCTTCTTTATTCTTTATTCAAACTGCGAACAGATTATTAAATTATCCCTGAAGTTAGCGTCGAAAACTATTATTCAAGGGTTTTTAGAGACGAAAATGGGGGTAATTTTACTTTTTTTATTCATCTACGGAATTAAAAAAACGCCTGATGGAAGTGGAATAATTTTTCCGTATAGAAAGTTTACTCTGTGACAATTGACTTTCTCGGGGAAATTATTTCACAGAGCATAGTGCAGTTTTCTTTACATGTCGTTTACTTTAATTTACCTTTCCTTACTTTACCCGAGTATTCTGATTTTGATAAATCTATTTAGAAATCCTGAAGCTGAATGTAATAAGATTTCTAGGAAAAGTTTAAGTTCTCGGTTTTAGCTCATTATTCTTTTTTTTTTTGTTTGAATAGCTTTTTTTGCCATTGGATTTCGCCGCAGTGACACTTGCAAATTGGCAATCTATATCTATCCTGGTTTTATTTTCTTCTGCGCGGGCAAAACGAATCCACAAACTTGTTTCGATGCTCATCGACGCCTTATATGTTCAAACGACGTGATTACCGGGTGTTTTCCAAATAGGGATTTCTTCTTAGACTCCTGATCGTAAATATAGCCGCTTTTCTACACTAAAAAAATATTATCTCTCTCTCTCTTTTAAAAAAAACACGGAAAACAAATTCTTTTTTCCTGATTTCAATATGTTGTGTATTTTTTTTTTTGACAAATCTTTGAGACCTTTTTTTACTATTTTATTTTCTATAATAAATTCTTTTTTTTATAATTGTCCATCATTTCCTTCCTTTACATTTCTATTCATCGACAAAATCGATATATGGCAGTTCGAAAAAAATGAACTTGCTCGGGAATTTGTGCTAGGTCGTCAACACAAAAAGGGTCTAAGGAGCCGTAAAAAATACCCAAGAATCACATTCATGGAATCAGGTATATATAGGATTTAAAACCTGAAAGCGGATTCAGGGTCCAGGAGTGACCTTGAGATTCTCCTTTTTCCTCTCTCTGTTTCCCTTTTTTCTCTGTATTCTACCCCCTTGGAGTGATTGTAATCTTTTTTTTTGAGAAATAAAAAAGGGAAAACACCAGATCTTTCACTTTACTTTCGATGTTGATAATGTTCTGGGAAACCTTCGAGGATTGTATTTATGTATATAAGTGCAAAGAAAGTCATGTTACGGGTCGCCTGATGACGATAACTTTATCTCACCTAACTAGCAACTAATTTCTTCTTTAACACCTCTGGTGTTTTTTGCTCTAGACCCCCATTTCTCTCTCTCTCTCTCTCTCTCTCTCTCTCTCTCTCTCTCTCCTCTCCTTTTTTTCAACTTCTTATCAAAACATTCTATCCATGAACATTAAACTAACGCGAATATGCATGAATGCGTGTCTAAAATGTATCCATAAGTTTTGCCACTGATAGGCCTCTTCTTCATTATATGGCTTTCACAGAGAAAACTTCTTCATCGTGACTTCGATAAATTTGTTGAATATTTCTCTTCCATGTTCGATAAATTCACGGTTCTGTAATTTAGGTTTCTCGTTGAGAGAAATAGTGGTTTGGTGTAGGAGGAAAAGGAAAAATATTGCTGCATTAAAGCAAAAAGAAAATACGTACATACATAAAGAAAAAACACTATTTTAGTCTAAGAGACAAATTTACTTCTAAATTTCACTGTTTTATTTCATAAAATTTGAAATTCGCGCTAAAAATTCCTAAAATATCCTGTCGGACATTTACATAATTTTTAGCGCGAATTTGTCAGTTGCAACATTGTTGCTTATAAGAAAATGAACAAGATAGAAGTATTTAATAGACATTTTATTTCATTTTTGTATATTAATTAATAATTATAAAATGCTCTTAAAGTTTTGAACGTTTAAATGAACGATTTTTATTTTCGCGCCAGTTTAGTTATATGACGCCTCCGACAGATGGCAAAGGAACTTATGATTCTCGCAATTAATCATTAATTTTTGTAATTTTACAATTTCTTAATTATTGAAATATAAATATTATGTTATGTTATGTTTAGTACCTACGTTATATTTAATTTTAATGTTTTAATTTTAGAATGTTCTTGAAGTTTTGAACGTTCGAGTGAACAATTTTTATTTTCGCGAAATTTTAGTTATATGACGCCTCCGCTTGATGGCGAGGAAATTTATGTCGTTAGCAATCATAATTTAATAAATAGACTATGAGAATCATTTCCTTTTAATTATTTTTAATTTAAAATCATTTAATTTAGATAATTTAAATTATTTTAATTGAATTTAAATCTAATACCTAAGTTTAATTATTTTAATTTAATTTAAATTGATTAAGTTTAATTAAAGTTAATTTAATTTAACTGTGGAAAAAAGTTAATTGCGAGACAAAAACAAAACATTTTTTCGGAATATTTAATACTAAAATTTAATGTAAATTTTTTTTTTGAGAGTAAAGAAAAAATTTATATTTTACTTCAGAAAATTGATTTCTATATTTAAATAGTGAATTTTTCAACTAATTAAAAATTTGATTTTTCTTTCAAATTGCAGTGTGTAGTAATTTTTAGAAATTAATTCTATTAAATTTATTTAATCAAATTAAATTAATTTATTACTCTCTAAATTTAAATTACTAATTTGAATCAATGACAGACTTTTTGCTTTTAAATTAGTAAATTTTATTTATAAATTAGTAGAAATTAATATTAATCAAATTTACTAATTTAAAAGCAAAAAGTAAGTTTATTAGTCAAATTTGCCAATAAATTTAGTAGAAATTACTATTTATTAGTCAAATTTACTAATTCAAAAGCAAAAAATCTGTCAATTCAAAACTAATAAATATTTTTATTAATTCAAATTTAGAAAGTAAGTTAAATTAAGTTGTTAGATTAAATTAATTTTTATTTAAATAAATTACATTATTAAATTAGTTTTAATCTAACAAATTAAATTAATATAAAAAAAATATTCAAGCAGAAAAATAATTTACTACATTTGAACGTTATTAAAAATTTAATTTTAGAAAATACTGAAAAATCGAAAAAAATTCGTCTTTTTGAACTTTTAAAACTTTAGGGAAAAAATAAAGCAATTTTATAATTTTTCTTCCAAAAAAATAATTTTATTCATAAAAAATTTTTAAAGAAGCGATATTATTTTCTCCTTATTGCTTACTTAAAAAAAAAATTAAAATATATCGAGATATGTTTTTATTTATTTCTTTCTCGTCCCACTTTTATTTAAATATTTCTCGTCCTCTTTCTTCATCTATTTTGTTTTGTATTTTTCGTTTGTTCTTGTCACACAACAAATTTCTTTTCTGAAAACCAAAAAAAAAAAATTAGGAATTTAAAAAACGTGCTTAAAAACATAATCAGGAATATAAATTTTCCAAGAAAAAAATATTTCCCAAAAGAATATGTTATTGAAACTTGTTTCCTGTTGGAATTTTTTTTTCTTTTTAGTTATTTTTTTAGTCATGTTAAAATTTAGTTTATGAATATAATGCAATTCACACAAGACGTGTAGAGCTTGAACTTGGGAGGATTTGTTTTTTCCTGTGAAATATATATTTTTATGTGTCTTTTAGAGATTTTACAGAGTCATATTCACACACATGCGCTTGCATTCAGTGGCAGCTGATGTGCTTGTATACGTCGAGTGTTATACAGTCCATTAAGATAGTATATACGCATATACATATATATTTAAAATCGCAAAACGGAAACCACAAATCTTGCTGCGAGAGTTTATTTTCAATTACTGTGTTTTATTATAGAATTTTTTTTGATTTTTTTTTTCATTTTGTCTCTATTTATTAATCTTGACAATGCAGTTTCATTGTTATTCAATGTGGAATGTCAAGTGTGCGCATTTTTTTTTATTTTCTTAGACATATACGTTTAGATTGATTTCATCTTCAATATGTAAATTAGAATGCTGTCTTCAGTGTGTGTTCGGTATTATCGGGGAGTGTTTTAAATCCATGGAAGATAAAAGGGAGGAAAGGAAAATTCGTGGTATGCTTATCATTTGAATCTTTCGTCATAAAAAAAGTCTTGACTCTTTTTTTCGGGGATCTTAACTGCATTCCTTCAATCTAGTCAATTTTTTATTTCATCTGCATTATTTTTCAAAATTTGACAGTTGGAAAATATCTCGAGTACTTTTAAAGAAAAAAGAAATTCAAATGTAGAAAATTTGTTTCTGAGGACATTTTTTTAGTAAATTGAAAATGGTGTTCAACTTTCAGGAAACTAAATTTTGATTTAAATTTAAAATTTGTTTCTTCCCTTTTTTTAGCGAATATTTCGTAATGGAAATAAAATTTTTAACGAAAGGGTCTTTGGCTCGTTTTGGAGTTTGAGAGAATCTCTCTCTTCTCAGAGAGAAAGAGAGAGAGGAGGGTCTGGGCCGTTTCAAATCCAGTTCCTGGCCATCATTTATTCGTCCTCGCCTTCTCCGGTCCCTCGATTACTGAAGGGCCTATCCTTTCGCCTGACCACAAAGACTCGTTTTTGTCCTTACTGAGTATGAAAAAAACATTTCTCTCTCGTTCGAGAGTTTTCGAACGAAAAGCTCATCTCTCTCGAAAAAGTGAATAGTTCCTCCCCAACACTCGAAATATTATTTAGAATAGAAACTAGTTTACTTTATTTCTTCAAAAAAAATTTTATTGTATTTATGTCCTTAAATTTACAGTAAATGGTTAATAGTTTTCAAAATGACCATTTTGGTTTTGTCTTCTTTTTTTCCCTCCATTTTTTTATTTATTTTCCGTTTCTTTTCTCGTTAGAAATGGTGTTTAGAATTCCATAAAATTTCTAACTTATTGCCTTTCTGACTTTGGGCTATAAAATAAAAAAGGCAAGAAAAGAAAAATGTCTATTTTTAAATTCCCGCCCGTTTCAAGTGTCCAATATCTAAGGGGAGATGAAATTTATTTTATGTTTCCTGGATCGTTTATATCGATGAATTCTTTTCAAGTATAATTCGTGTTTTTTTCTATTTTTGGAATACTTGGTATATTAAGGGATTTTTTAAGGAAGAAAAACCGTTTAGTTAATTATTTTTTCTTGACTTTTTCACTCATTTTGTATTGTGCAAAAAAAGATTTCTCCTCGTTTTGTTGAATTACAATTTAAATTGTAAATATATTATTTATTTTTATATTATAATTAAATTTATAATATAATTCGTATCTAATGTGATATTTATAATATTTAATTCAGTTTTCAATATTAAGTTCTTCAAGAAAAGACAAAATTCCTAGTATGAAATTTGAATTTTTGCGCCAGGTTAGTTATATAACGCCTCCGATAGATGGCGAGGAAACTCACGTTGCTTGCAGTCGATTTTTAATAATTGTTTTTTCAAGGTAATTTGAATTCTTGCGATATTTTAGTTATATGGCGCCTCCACTACATGACGAGGAAACTTATGTTGCTTACAATCGGTTATTAATATTATTTTTTAGAAAAAACTAAATTTCCAATGGGAAATTTAAATATTCGCGACATTTTAGTTATATGACGCCTCCGCTAGATGGCTATGAAACTTATGTTTGCAGCCGATTTTTAATAGTTATTTTCAATGGGAATTTGAATTTTCGCGCCAGTTTAGTTACATGACGCCTCCGCTAGATGTCAAGGAGACTTAGCATAGCTTATCCTAAATTTAAACAATTTTAATTTAGTTTAAAATTTTTCATTTCTTGACTACATATTCTTTGATAAGAAGTTAATCACGAGACGAAATCCAAGACGAATTTTCTTTCCAAGTAGTAAATACCAAAAAGTGAAATACCAAAAATAAGAGAAAAATAACTAAATACCAAAGAGAAAAGAGGAGGAAAAAAATCTCGTGTTGACAGTGTGTAGATATAGGAGAAAACAAAGTAAATTGCAATATGGAGTCTGGAAGTAAAAGCGTGGCGTCCTCCACGGCTGGTTGCAAGGCTGTTTTGTCGAGCCATATAGGCTCACGGTTGTTATGGCATTAACACGTAAGTGCATAAGTGTGGCTTGTGGTTGAGAGAGAGGGCTGTATGGTGGGTTAGAGTTAGGTTTAGAAGCCGCGAAGGTTGCGGTGGTTGTAAAACCTACTCGCAGGTGAACGAACCCTTACAACATATATATACATCGTCGTCGTCATCAACTATATATACTACTACAACTTTTGTTGGTCGAGTGAAAAACACTCATTTTATAACCTTTCTCAGCTACCGTCTCTCTATGCCAACCTTAAAAGCCTTTTAAAGCTCCTCTCACAACTTATTTTCATGTCGAGCCTTTTAGTTTCATTTCAGTTTCATTTGTTTGCGGTATGCGTATGCAGGAGGAAATTTCTGTTGTGGATTATTCTAAAATCAATATTTGAATTGTTAATTAATACTCTTGTTACTATTAATTAGTAGCATTAATAATAATAATTTATTATATATTTATTTAAATTAATAATTATTTATTGTATAATTGTAAACTTGTTACATTTTTTATACTATTAATATTAGTACTAATTAATATTATTAGTACTGCTATTGTTTTCAATATTATTAATGCCGATAACATTACAAATCAATCTTTAATGTTAATTTGTCCGGAAAAATAGGGGGAATTTTGAATTTTTGCGCTTGTTTTTAGTACTATGACGCTTCCGGCAGAGGGCGAGGAAAGTTACCTTAACCATAATCGTAGTAAACGAAATTTTTTTTCTATTTTATTTATCTTACACAAGCTGACATTTTATTTCTATTTCAAGTAAATTTTACTGTTGAGCAATATTTTATTAGCGCCCAAAAAAAACAATGAGTTTAAATTCCATATCTAAAAATAGTAAAATACACAATGTAATATTTTTTTTTTTGTAGTTCATTTTCCGGCTTTTTCAAGTATTACTCAATATACTATATATAAATGAAATGATAGAGTGCAAACAAAATTATTGTATATAATGTTTTATTCTCATTATGTTTGCGAGCATAAATAATATTTTGTGTTTGATGTGAACGTTGAGCACTTTAAGTATCTTTTTAAATTGAAAATGACGAAGCACTACAATGTTACAGGTATAAACGTACATAATATTTCTTGCACGATTATTGAAAGTTCAAAGTGCGTGTTTATATTTATAGCAAATGAATCTCAACTGTCTTCTATTTTTTGTTCTTTTACTTTTTTTTTAAAGAAAAATCTTCAGTTTTTACAATCTATCATTTCTATTTTAATTGACTTTGTCATTTTTTTATTTGTTTATTATTTTGTTATATGAAACATAAACTATTATTGTTACTATTATTTTTTTAATAATGAAAAAAGATTATGAGGAATTTATCTTTCCTCGCCCTCTGTCGGAAGCGTCATAGAATTAAAAAAAGCTTGCGCTTTTTTTAATTCTATGACGCTTCCGACAGATGGCGAGGTGACTTATATGATGCGCTCGCAATTACAATTGAAATTAGAATCAGGTTTAATAACAAGAACTAAAGTAATTAACTAATTAATTCTTAAATTTCGTAAATAATTTACATATTCATTTTTTTACCGTTGGACTTTGCTTTTTTTCAACTAAATAAATCAGTTGAATAATTTGTTCCTTCTTTTCTGTTGCAGGTAAATTTTTTTGGACACTTTCTATGGATATTTTTGCTTTGGAAATTTTTTTAAGGTATGACTAGTTATTACTATTATTATTAGATGTATCATTGAATGAAAAGTGCGACAACTCTCTCCTTTTCTTTGTCTCGTTGTTGCTTTAAAGGAAACACTGTGGAGAAAATATTCTCTGGGAGACTCTCATTTTTACTTTTTCCCCCCTCGCTCACCCCTCTTTTTTTTCTCTCTCTCTCTCTCTCTATCTCGGAAGAGAGAAAATCGCGTTACTGCAGTGGGAAGTACTCGTAGGAATTCCTGCACAAAAGTGCAATTCCTGCTAACTTGGCACGATGCTAATGTACTTAGCACTTGGCCAAAGAACATCCTCGAAGGATCTGACATTAGTGATGTACAATGCAAAGTTGAACATAAGCAAACTCGCGTATAACTCGAATATAAACATGCATACATTGGGAAAGTGTACCATCACATGAATACTATTCCACAGAAATTGTTACTAAATATTTCAATTTTTCATTTATTATTATCTTGAATAATATTATTATTCATTAAAAATTTTTTCTTTTTTCTTCACAGGGGAAAGTAGAAAAATGCTTTTGGCGCATTATTATTATTACTATTATTATTTAATAATAATATTGTTATCAATTAATAGTATTCAAATTATAGTATTAATTATTATTAATTAATAACATTCAATATTAATAATAACAATATTAATATTAACTATAGCAATAATTTTCTAGTATTTTTTATAAATAAAAAGGAATAATTTGCATAATAATTTAGATTAGACAAACGAAATTTGTTATAGAAAAAAGCATATAACAAACAAAATTTCTTATGTGAAATCTTTTCTTTTCTTTTCCTATCTTTTTTATATGAAAAGTATAAGACATTTGTGTGAGACGATCTGTTTTTATATAACTGTTATGTTCCGTTATATTTAGATGATAATATTTGATTAGAAAGTCTCTCTCTCATAGTTATACAGTAGTAAAAATATGGACTTAATTGTTTTTTTCTCCTTTTTTTGAACAATTAATATAGTTTCGATGAGTGCATTTTGAAAAAAGGGGAGCAGGGAAAAAAAATTTCAGTAGTCGAGAGGAAATACAATAATAAGTTACCAAGATCGAATGATACTGCGGGTGCAACTTTGCTAACTCATTTAACACTCATTGAAAGTCCTTTACGTTCACAAAGTTGCATTGCAATTGGCACCTTTCACATATACAATATATAAAACAGGTGAATGGATCGACAGTTGTAATTATTGCTAAAAAAACGCCCTTTTCGGTTATAATAGTTACGATATTATAAATAAGCGAATCAAATCACTTTCACTGGTTTTAATTATATTACGTACTTGCGGATTAATGGTAAAGTGTAAAAAATTAAAAATTAGTCTTTCTTCTGTAGTTTTTTATTTCTAATATTTTTTTATTAAAAAATTTTTTTTTTTATTAAATCGAGGACTTGAATTAGGTCCGTAAATTTGCTTGAAGTCCGTAAAAGCGTCTCCAAAATTTAATTATTTTCAAAAATTTTAATACAATTCTTGGCAAAATTTCAATTATTTTTAAAAATTTTCCTCAAATAAATAATTTTTCATATTTATTATTTTAATAAAAATTTCCCAAAAAAATTCAATTATTTTTAAAACAATTTGAGAAAATTCTACGCAAACATTTACTTATTTTCATAAAAAAATAAAAATTTTTTTGGAATTCAATTATTTACAAATTTTTTTAGAAATTTCTTCTCAATAATTAAATTATTTTCATAAATATTAAAATTTTTACAGAGATTTTAATTACTTTCGTAATTTTCAAATATTCCGTACTAAAATTCTTTTTTGGAATTCAATTATTTTCATATACAATAAAACTCATTGCAGAATTTCAACAATTTTTATTACAAATTTAATCAAATTCGTCAAAAATGTAATTATTCTTAAAAGTTTTATTAAAATTCGTCAAAAGAATTCAAATGTTTAAAAATTTGTTGATTAAATGCTTTATTAGAATTCAAATTATTCAATAAATTATTTATTTTTGTATTTAAATAATTGAATTCTAGTAGAATTTTCTAGTCAAAGTTGATTTAAAAATGAATTTCAATTTTATTTAAAATTTTAGGTCATAATTGAATATTTAAAACATTATAGCGTGAATTTTTAGAAATAATTGAATATTTTAAAAGGTTTCATATTAAAATCTTTGAAAGTTTGAATTTTTCATACTTTTAACTAACAGTTCTGTAGAAAAATTAATTTTTTTGAAAAAGTTTATTTGAATTTTACTTCAAATTATTTTTTGATGTTTTTATTTTCTAATATGTATTTAATTGAAAAATATACGAATAATTAAAATTTTCTAAAATTGAATTGAAAACAAATGAATTTGAAAATTCTCAAAGGTCTTTTTCAAAAATTATTATAAAGAATGGATTTAAAGAAGAATTTTAGTTAAAAAAAAACACACTTCGAAAGAATTCAATTATTTTCAATAATTTTTAGAGAAAAGTTCTTCCAAAAAAATTTTAATAAAATTCATATCCGGAGTTTAATTCTTTTCATAAATAATAAAATTTTTCACAGAAATTCAATTAATCAAAAATTTCTCATAAAATTCGATAAAAGAATTCAATTATTTTCATAAATAATAAAATTATTCGCAGGATTCCAATTATTTTTAACACAATTTTAAATTAATTATTTAAGAAAAGCAATCATTCTTCAAAATTTTAATAAATTTTTTCGAAAGAATTCAATTATTTTCAAAAATAATAAAGTTTTTCACAGAAATTAAATTATTCAAAAATTTTTCTTAAAATTCGTTCAAAGAATTCAATTATTTTCATAAATATGTATTAAAATTCTTCTCAGGTTTTCAATTATTTTTAATACAATTTGAAATTAATTTCTTCAAAAATGAAATTATTCTTCAAAATTTTAATAAACTTTTACGTAAGAATTCAATTATTTTCACAAAAAATAAAATTTTTCACATAAATTCAATTATTCAAAAATTTATCTTCAAATTCGTTCAAAGAATTCAATTATTCAAAACTTTCTCTTAAACTTCATTCAAAGAATTCAATTATTTTCATAAATAATAAAATTGTTCGCAGGATTTCAATTATTTTTAAAACAATTTTAATCAAATTTCTCGAAAAATGTAATTATTCTTAAAAATTTTATTAAAATCCGTCCAAAGAATTTAATCATTTAAAAATTTGATGATAAAATTCTTTACGAGAATTGAATTTTAAGAAACATTATTATTTATTTTTCAATTTAAATAATTGAATTCCCGTAGAATAATATTATCAAATAAAAATTGATTTGAAAATTAATTTTAGATAATAATTGAATATTACAAGCAATGTTGCCTGAATTTTAAGAAATAATTGAATTCTGAAATTAAATTTTTTGAAAATTATTTTAAAATATTGATTAAAAGAAGAATTTTAGTTAAAAATTCTTGAAAATAATAATTTAATTGAAACGATTTTTGATCCTTAAAGTCCTTTTTTTAAAATACTTTTACTGGTTTGAGCCCTGTAAATGAAGCTATTGATGTTTGCAAATAATTTTACAATAAATTGAAGAAATTTATAAATAAAGAACATTGTTTTAGTACCTAATAATTTTTAGAGTGAATCAGAATATTCTTTAGAACCAAGAAAAAAATTCAAATTTTGTCTGGAAATCAGGGAAAAACAAAAATAAATATTTATTGTAACCCTGTTATTATTTTTTTATTTTCTATTTTATTATTCTATTATTTTATTTATTATTTAAATTTTTACAATGTGATTGTTGATTCAATTCGCATCATTATAAATTTCTCTCTAAAATGTAAATGTCTCATTAACAATACAACTAATCCGTTGATGAGGAAACGGAAGGTGTTTCATTTTGACGCAGACAACGCCCTTTTTGAAGAGAAAATTGAGTAAGCGAACGATAGTAATTTCACAAGACAGCAATAGTAATTGTGCTCGCGTTAATTGTCCGCCTATGTATACCAACACTTGTAGAGACACACTGCTAACACATACACATATTTGCACGTGATTACATTCTTGATTTTATAGACTTTTATTTGTGGGCTCACCTTGCTTTTGTCGGCTCACCAATACAATCATAATGTTTCTCTCGCTATATACACTTACACTGAGTGTGTGTGTGTGTGTGTACATATAATATATAGACACTTTGTACGCGCTTATAAATCCAAGTGCATCGTATTTCATCTATACATTTATACACATTTACACAAGTAAAATACACTTACAGATTTGTATGCACATAGAGTTGTATATTTATATACAATAAATTTCAATGTGTTGTTAGGAATACAATACACCAATACAAAATATCGTTTCTAGACGCACAAACAGAGCGGAACTTTGCTGTCGGCCCTGTTTCGTATTGCAAACGCGCACGTCCTTCCCATCGTGTAACTCAAGATTCGTGTAATCCACTCCCATCCCAGATTTCAACACTGCAAAATTAATACATTTTTTCTTTTTCTCTTTCTTTTTTATTGCGCTTTAAACTTTCACAATTTATTATTATCTTGTGATTGTATCGTTAGATATTAGTATTGTTGTGCATACACCTTTTTCTTTCGAGTATAGTAAAAAAGTAATGCTTCTTGAAAAATTTTGTGTTTACTCCCTAAAAGCGGTAGTGTGGAAGTAGAATTTCAAAAAATGCCATAATTACGAAAAACTTCGCACTCGATAATTAATTTTAAAAAATTAGCTTTCAAACTAAAAAAAAAGTAGGGAGAAGGCTTGCAGGTTGTCCCACTTGCATTATTTTTTATTGTAGAAATGCCATAATTAAAAACGCGACTGATATTGTTGTCAAATGATTAGTTATTACTTTTTATGATCTTTTGGAACAAAAAGAAGCAATAAAAATGTTCTTCTTAAACAAAATCTGAAATTGACTAAATTTCGAAACGTTGATTTTACATCATTTTTAAAAATTGATGTAAAAATTTTATTTTTTTCCAATTTAAATTATCTATGGGTCAAATTTGTAGCTTTTTAGGTCCTCTTTCCAATGGTATGTTCATTGAAATTATTATTTTTTTTTAATGATTCCTACAACGAATGTTATTATTATTCATGAAAGAATTTAAACATATAAAAATAATTTAATTCTTGCAAAGAATTTTAGAAAATTTTTTAAATAATTAATTTCTTTCGACTAATTTTATGAAAATCCTAATTTAAATAATAGAATTCCTGAGAAATTTTTATTATTCATGAAAAGAATTGAATTCTTACGACGATTTTTACAAAAGTTTTTTTAAATAATTGAAATCTGTTTGGAAATGTTATGAAAATAGTAGATATTGAAAATCATTAAATTGCGAAAAGTTTAAAAATAATTAAATTTTACACAGAATTCGATTAAAATTTTTGACAATGATTGAATGTCTCTGTGGTATTTTATTAAATTTTTTTTGAAAAATTCCCAAAAAGAATTTTATTATTTATGAAAATAATTGAATTCTTTGCAAAGAAATTTACTGAAATTTTCGAAAATAAATAAATTCTTTTAATTATTAAAATAGAAAAACAAATAATTAATAGAATAATTGAATATTTCTGAAAAATAAATTATTATAAAGATCCAATCAAAATTTTTGAAAATAATTAAATTCTTTGGGTTAAGTTTAATAACATTTTTAAGAATAATTGAATTTTTTTGAGGTATTCACTTAAAATCGTATTTTAAATTGAAAGAATTAAAAATAATTGAATTTTTTCAAAGAAGTTTAATAAAATTTTGAAGAATAATTGCATTTTTTGGGGAATTTATTTAAAATTGTATTTAAAAAATTAATTTAAATCCTGTAAAGAATTTTATTATTTATTGAAATATTTGAATTCTTGCAATGAATTTTATAATAAATTTTTAAATATAATTGAATTTTTGTGAAAAATTTTATTATTTCTCATCTTTCAATTTGAAATAGTAAAAATGCTTACTAATTTGAATTAGTGACTAAATTTTTACTTGAATTCCTAAAAAGTATTTTATTATTTATGAAAATAATTTAATTTCGCAAAGAATTTTATTAAAATGCCTCAAAATAATTGAATTTTTGGGAATAATTTAGTCATTTATCGACATAATTGAATTCTTTCGAAGAATTATTGATGTAAATAATTGAATTCTTGGAAAGAATTTTATTAAAATCTAAAAGAATAATTGAATTATTTCAAAAAAATGTAATTAAATTTGTTTTTAAAATAATTGATTTCTTTCGACCAATTTTATTAAAATATTTGTAAATAATTGAATTCCTGTGCAAAATTCTAATATTTTTGTAAATAATTGAATCCTTCCAAAGAATTTTAAAAAAACATTTTTTGAGCAATTCCTGTAAAATTGTATTAAAAATTATTGAAATCCTACGATGAATTTTATTATTTATGAAAATAATTTAATTATTGCGAAAAATTATATTAAAATGTTTAAAAAGACTTGAATTTCTGTGAAAAATTTTGTTATTTTTGTGAAAATAATTGAATTCTTCATAGGAATTTTATAAACATTGTTTTAAATAATTAATTTTTTTGAAATATAATAAATATTATGAAATTTTTATTTTAACTAATTGAATTCTTGTGGAAAATTTTATTTGTGTAAATAATTGAATTTTTTGAATAATTAATTTAAAATTGTATGAAAAATAATTGAAATTCTGGGATGAGTTTTATTATTTCTGAAAATAATTGAATTCTTCCTTAAAATTGTATCAAATATTTTTTTAAAAAATTTAATTTCTATGGAAAATGTTATTATTAGTGAAAGTAATTGAATTATTATAAAAAATTTTGTTAAATAATTGGTTTTTTCGAAATTTTTTTGAAAATGCTATTGTTAATGAATTGAATTCCTGTGGAAATTTTATTATTTTTGAAAATAATTGGATTTTGGATGCATCTTATCAATTTTTTTTTAAATAATTGAATTCTTTTGTGAAATTTTATAAAAATATTTTATATTGAAAATAATTGACTTTCGAATATTTTTTGAAAATAACTGAATCGTTAAATAATTTGATTATAGTTTTTGAAAATAGTTTTTTGATTTCTAGTATTAGCGAATTTAAAGTAGTGTAATTTCTAAAAAAAACACACAGAAATAGATAGCTTTTAGTGGCTGAAATCTAAAAAAAGTGCTCAAATAGTACACGGAGAGAAAAATCTGCCTTTTACAGTATATAGCATAACGTAAAAAAGTAGTAAGTAGTAGGTTTTAGTAGATGAGTGCGAAGCCTAAGATACAATTTTTGAAAGCTGGCAGTTACAATGTTTTTTTATAAATTCGAAATTGTAGTAGGTACAGTAAATCAGTGTCGTATACATATACTTTCTCAGAAGAAATTTCTATCCGCAAGATTATGGATGGTTTTACACGAGCAATTATATATTTAAAAAGAAGAAAAAAAAGCAGCAAACGGAATATATATGGGAATTGTTTCAATGAATTTATACTCTCACGGTTTTGTATATGTGAGGTCCAATTTTTTTTTCAAAAGCGAGCAGTGGCCGGAAGAGGAGTGGAGAATCAGCGGAAGCATCCCGTTAGTCGCTCAAACACGTGATTCATTGTAGAATGGAAGATTCTTGAAAATTGAGTAAATAATATGAGTTGTGATTGTATGTACGCACTTGCTGCAGCTGTTATACTTTCGCCAAATTATATATATAGAGAGAGAGAGATTCGAAATACACTCGTGGAAAAACAATAAAAGTTGAAATTTGCTTTGGCAAAAAAAATGGGAGGAGGAGGAAAGAAATTCATGTCCTTTCTGATGGATCTACTTCCTGGTGGTTTGGTATATAATATTTTATTCTTTGCAACTACTTCCGAGAAAATGGTCAGAAATGTCGGAAATTTTTTTTCTGGTTTATGAAGAAATGTAAATAGATCGTAAATTATTGATAGAGAAGAAACTATTTACTGAAAACTTTCATCCAGTTGATAATAATTAATCCGGATTCGAAAAAAAAGAGAGAAACGTCCTTGCGGTATTGTATATACGATCTTCCTGTATCTCGCCCATCTCAAATATCTTCTGTGAGAGAAAGGCTATTGGTCCAGAAGTCAAATAACTGGTTTTTAGATGCCAATCCACCCGCACATTGTGCAACTCTTCTCTCTTGATTTATAATATGGCCCACTGTGCACAGATGAAATTCATTCTTGCGTTTCAAGGTTCATATTATTTACGGTCCAGATCACCAATGAAGGAAATTGATATCAGTGGGGTGGTTACAGACAATAGCCTTCCATCTCGATTCGAATTCATTCCTCCAGGGAATAACTATATTTGCCATAAATAATACTATCATTCGCGGATAATACAAAGAGAATATATCGCTAAAACTAATACTAACTATCATTCCGGCAAATAGTGAGAGGTTAGGAAAATATATCACTAACAGTAAATACTAGGTTATGGTAGATGAGTGCTAAGCCTATAAATAATAAAAATTGCTAGCAGTAAATTTTCAAAATTTACCACGAAACTAGTAAAAGAATCAATCTTTTTCCGTGTTTTGAACGAAACGTTAATTTTAGAAAAGTAAAAAAAAGAGAAAACTTTCAGATAGAATGTGTTTCTATTTAGAGAGAGAGAAAAAAAATTGAGAACCACGATGCGACTTTCCTTGAAACTGAATAATAATTTACTTGCACTTGTCCCATAAGAGAAACTCCTTAATACATCTCAAAGTGAATTTCCCTACGCTACACTGAAAGTGGGTTGAGAATAAAGAAATTTTTTCCAAACCAGTGTGATTGATCGACAGGATAGTATTTTGTGATCTTAATTAGATAGCTTTGTAAAAATATAGTAAAAGTCAAAAAGGAAAACCGGCGTTGTCACTGGCTACGTGTAAGGATACTAAAAGGAAATGAAAAGGAGAGAAAAAGGAAGGAACAGAAAAAGAAAAGGAAAAAGAGATAGAAAAGGAAAAGAAACAGGAACAGAAAAAGAAAAGGAAATAATAAAAAAGGTAGTAAAAGAAAAAAGTTCATTGATAGAAAATAAATACATTCCACGTGACACTTTTGAAATTTGATAACCAGAATTGAATACACCATCAAGATAAAAGAATATATTCTCGCTTGGTCAGTTGAAACACGCCTTATTGGGGACACCTTACATGTAAATCAACTTGTACAAACTATAATGGATTCTACATGACTCAGATAACAGACATCACACTTTGCACTTCTTATCTTTACTTTTCGATTGAATGTAATCACTATCTTTCCAGATTCACAAACTCAATGCTTGCTATTCCCCCCCTTTTCAATTTTTTATTCCTGAATCACTTAATGTTCTCGTCGAAAATTTAAGAAGGATGATAAGAATTATTTCCCTCAGACTCGACATATTTTCCACTGACAATAAATTCAGTTTTTGTTGTGTTTTGCAGTTTTGCTCCATAAAAAACAAAAAAAAAAAAAAAAAATACTTTTCAAAAACTGTATATTAATACTTTTATAGCCAAAAACTTTATAGAAACAATTGAACACAAAAAATTGGAACAGAAAGAGATAAAATTCAGAACGAAATAAAACAAGGTGTTTGTTTTGTAATCCTTTCTTTCGCGATTGAGTTCACTGAACTGCATTAATGCATCAAGGAAGTGGTTCACTCTTTTTTCTGTATTTAAAAACCTTTGTTAGAATATCATACGGGGAGAGTGTATATAAGGAACACGTGTACAAAGTCCGGCTTCTCTCGAAGAAAAGATTCTTTTTTTAAAGAAAATAAAAAAAATATTGTCAGCCATGTGGCGAGCACGTGTCCTTTCTTATTCCGGCGCTGATACGCAAAACATCAAACGTCCAATAACCTCGACTCTTCCTTTCAGAAATAAATTTTTACTGTTTCCTTTTTGGACTCGAAAGACAAAAAAAATGATGCATCTGGAGTTTTACACACTGGGGAGAAAAGGATGATAAAAAAGAGGATGTTATCATCATGGTGGCATGCAGGATGATTCGAAAAAATTTATGCTGATACGTATTAATTTGGATGAAAGTGATTGATACTAAATACCGTCAACATTGGGTCGGAGGTATTGACTTACCTACGACCCAATTTTGACGGTATTTTTGTATCAAATATGTTACTGGTATTCAGTATCAACTATTTTGTAGGTATGATGGTTCAAAAATTGTATGATGCTCCTTATAATCTGGATTTTGTTATTGGTATTCAGTATCAACTATTTTGTTGGTATGATGGTTCAAAAATTTTATGCTGCTCCGTATAATTTTTATCAGTGTTTGTATCACTAAAAATTGATGCATTATTGTAAGTTATTCTTGTATTCGGTAACATACTCTTAATCCGGATAATTCTGCAACCGGAGCTTGATGCACTACAAAAAACAAATAGTAAAAATGTGCTATCATTATGCTACCAGCCACCATCCAAGTTGGAACAAACTTTTCCTATACTATCAAGATGGTTCTCCGTACAATCTGCATTCTAACTATATTTAGACTTTTGTCCCGTATTTTTACAATACGGTTTACCATCATTATTGTCCAGCAGCATATTTCTCCACCTATGCAGTAAATTGAAACGAACGAACCCAAAAAAATTCTTTCACTAAAACCAAAATTATCCGAAAAAAGCGGAAAAGAAGAAAACAAAAGTATGCAAATAAAGTAACAAAAAAACGAGTCTAATAACAATGAAACAAAAGTGTACAAATGAAGTAACAAAAAAAACGAGTCTAACAACAATGAAACAAAAGTCTGCAATAATGTAGTAACAAAAAAACCAAAGTACGCAAAGAAACAAGCAAACTACTAAAGATGTTGTGGAGTACGATTCAACCCAATTCATTGATAATTTTATTTACTCGTATTTTATATATATATAGAAATACACGTAAAACGTAATGCAAAGTGAAAGTCAACACAGAATCACAAACGCACATATAGATTTCCTTGAAACCGCGTGAAATATCGAAGGCACTTGGAATTCTTGCCCAATGCTGTAATACAAACCTCTCTATCAAAACCACCCACGGAATCAGTGATAATCCAAGTAAATTATTGCAAAAGTCCTTGTCAATACACACTGACAATTGCATAATAAATGAAATAATTCCACATTTCTGATGATCAAAAATTCAAAATAGAGAAAAGGAGGAAAATGTTTCTAAAAAAATTGAGATTTCTGGAAAATTTAGAGAATATCCAATTGAGGGTCCCTATGGAAGAACCGGTTATAAGTTTTTGAGACTCAAAATTCTCAACCTCTAAATAAAAAAAAGGATTTAAAATTTTAATTTCTTGAAAACATTTTGTATTGGTATAAAGATTACCCAAATGTTTCTCAAAAAATTGGGATTAAAAACAGTTTAAATTTTTATTTGCAGGGCAATGATTTCGAGCTTTAAAAAATTATAACCTGTTCTTTGATTGGGGCCCTCAATTTTAGTGATAAATTTCCTTTACATTATTATTTTGCAAGCCTCGGATATTGACTTTTTCGATTATTTTCGACTATTTTCAAAAAATCCGACTTTCTACGACCTATTTTCAAAATTCATGACTTTTTCGACTTTTCTTACAAATATTGCAACAAAAATACCACATTTTTAAATAGTATGAAATGCAACTTATTTCGATTTTTATCCTATAAAAAGTATAACTATAGACAAATCTTTCAAAAATTATTTTTGAATAATTTTTTTTAATTAAATTTTTTTAAAATATGAAATTAAAAAATTTTTGTATAATTGCAATTTTGTAAAATTTAACTGATAATAATTGATTTTTTTCCAGTGTTTTATTTCAGTTTTTGGAAACAAACAAAAAAAAATTCTTTTTTGGAGAATTTTAATTGCAAATTATTTGAAAATAATTCGAATTCTCAAGAATTTTAATGAAAAATCTTCAAGAGTGTAAATTAAAAAATAAAAATTAATTAAAATTAGCTTCTAAAAATAACATTAAAATATATTTTTTGAAAAAGGTAATTTTCTTAGAATTTATTCATTCTAATTTTTTTAAATTCAATTATTTTCCATATTTTTAATTACATATTTCCGAAAATACAAATATTAATACAGGTACAGAAAATAATACAACAATGAAACTTTTTCAGAATTATTTTTCACATTTTAGAGAAAACAATTAGGTTTAATTAAAAATTTCCAAAAAAATAATTAGTGTTTTTTAAATTATACGAAAATTCTATTAAGAAATTCAATTATTTTCGTAAAATTACATCACAATATTTTTAAAAAACAAATTCTTAGAATTGTCTTGAAATAATTTTCTAAGATTCAATTATTTTCGAACAAAGTAAGTTAAAATTTTTTAAAACTTATTGAAATTTCGAAAAAATTATTTTCATATTTGTAATATAAAATTCTTCAAAAATTACATTGCTTTTTTTGTATTTTTCAAAAATTCAAGTATTTTTAAAAGATTTCATCAAATTAAACTTATTTTTAAAAGATTTTACCGCAAAATTTGCAATTATTTGAAAATTTTTCAGTTGTATCGAATTGAAAAACTATTATCTTTCAAAAAGTATTTAAAAATTTTTTTTAAAAGTTAATTGTAAGAATTTCTTTATTAGGTATAATTTTGTCCAAATATTGTGTCTTAATAACTTTTCAAAAAAAACATGTTGAATTATTATAAAAAATTGAATTCTTGTATTTAAATAATTTAATTCTCGAAGAACTGTCGGAAAATTATTAAAAATAATTGACTTAGTGATGGAGTTTAATTTAAAATTGTAGAAAATAATTGAAGTTTGGAAGATTATAGTTTCTGTTGAATTAGTAAATTTTACTAATAAATTGTAGTAGAAGTTATTATTATATATTATTATATTTTTAGCTAAATATATTTCAACTAAAAATATTTTATTTTTATTTATTTTAATTAAATGTTGAAGTTAACGATCACTCCGAGTCACGCCAATGGAAAAATTAAAACAATTCCTTTAATTAATTTGAAAACCGAGTGATAGAATCATTATTATTATTTTTATTTATTTTATTTCTTATTTCTTTCTTTCTTCACTCCCTACTTTTTTAAAATTATTATCGACTGCAAAGCCTGTAATTAATTATATTAATTTTAGTATAGCAAGTTCCGATTATTTATTTCCGGTGAAATAAATATAGTGAAATGGAAATAAAATAAATAAAGATTTTTTTTTTCATTTTTGTATAAAATAAGATGCAAAAACTTTTCTTCTCTTTTTTCTACTACTGTGCAGTAATTTTCAGCTGTAGCAGAAAATTAAGTGCGTGTAGCGCAAATGAAGAAAAAAAAATAATTCAGGTCTTTAATTAACGAGACAATATTCTCCTATATTGAGCAATTAAAATTTATAATTTTTTCTTCCTTTCAAATTATATGAGAAATTAAAGCATAAAATGTGAATACTTTTCCTCCGCGTGTTTTATAGAAAAATATCGATATTAATGTGTATCTCAATTCGCTATAATTATTATAGATTTTTTTTTCTTTAAATTAAAAAAAAAGAGGGGAAAAAAAAATTGCGAAACAGGTTTGACGAGATGAAAATTGTTAATTAGATTCATTCGACAAGTTTATTTTAGTGAAAAATCAGCAACAAACTTCATGTAAAATATATACATTATTGCCATGCTGGATATATTGATTTGAGTTGATTCTGTCAAAAAATAACCAGTTTATTATTCAGACAATGTTAATCGACAGGAAATGTATATTGAGTTGTGAAGTAATACATCCAATTAAGAAATCAAATTATATAAACTTTCATAAAAAGTGATTTTTTGTTGATTAATAAGTTTTTTGTTTAATTGCAATTTGAATTTCGCGCCATTGTAACTCTAAACTTTTCCGTCCAGAGGGCATGAGAACTCGCTCACAAGCGAGATGAACTCGTCGGTGTATATAATTTGATAAATAATTTTTGTTTAATAATTGGAAAATTTTATTAGTTACTAATCATTAATTACTAATTATTAGTTACTAATCATTAATTACTAATTATTAATTACTAATTTTTAATTACTAATTACTAATTAATAATTATTAATTAAAATCATTTTATTAGAACATCGGTTTTTTTCGAAATTTTCTTTTTTGCCCCGAGGAAAATTGACCTCGTAACTCGTATTTCTTTGAAAGTTAACAGTATTAATCAAGAATTTTTTTTTCCGACTGATTATTCGTGCATATATAAATGTGAGGAAAGAATTTTTGATTTTTTTTCTGTACCGTTTATGATTTATGTTGCGTTGTCGTGTCAGAGTTCCACACAAGCACGACACGAATGTGTAATGTGAAATGAGTGCCCTGCCGTGTAAACGTGTTTGTCCCGTGTTTTCTCTCTCTATATATATAAACATTAGCTATATGTATTTTAATGATTGCACGTGCGACTACATATATACTTAATGTCCCTAAAAAAAAAAAAAAAAAAAATTTGTAAAAAAGAAGAGCAAAAATCTACCACCTTTCAATTCAAGGTATGACCTTGCTATTAAAATTACATTAACTGGGATTTTTTCCCGTTTGAAATAATTTCATTTATAGAATTCAATTAACTTCTGCCCACCAACTATTAATCACAATTTGATGATTGATAATCGTTTTATTGTGGGGAATATTAAGAATTATTTTTTGGCTTTGTGCGCCCACTAATTATTCCGATAATATTGTATAAAATTATTATTTTGAAAACAAAAAATTTTACAAAAGCAGAAAAATTATTTAATTTAAATATTTTTTTGTTCTTGTAATTTTCTTTTTAATTCTCTTTTCAATTTGTTTTTTATTTATTTTTTTATTATTGCTTTTTATAAACATTTTTTTTACGATTTTGTTTATTTTCCATTAAAGTATCTCTTCAATTTCTTTTCAAATTTTAAAGATAATTTTTTTTAATTTTTTCGATTTTCTTTCTAATTTTTCCTTTTCAATTTTTTTTCTTTTTGATTTTCTATTCTAGTTTCTCTTTTCAATTTTCTCTTTAAATTTTAATATATATTGATGAAAATTGAAATTTTAAATAATAAATAAATTTTAATAATTAAAATTTTCGTTTTAACTTTCTTTTCAAAATTTCCTCTTCTTTTTTTGATACTTAATTCAATATCTGAGGGAGAAAAAAGGATAAAGTGATTTACCTAATGAATTTTCTCTAAAATTAAATTTTTTGAATATTATCTTACACAAATGCGCGTTACATAATATAACATTTGACATAAAAATCAAAGACATACGTAGGAGTAGGTTGAGAATTACGTAAATCAATGCAAGTAATACGGATATGTATAAATAAAAGTTTTCTTCGCATTTACATAGATATGTACACATTTATGATAAAATAACTTAATATATAATAATAAATAAATATTATTCAATAAAAGTTAAAATATTACCAACAACATTAAGATTTATCTTCAAAATTATTTATTATACAATTTTTTTTCGTATTATTCTTTTTTTTATTCCTGGAATCGCTAATATTATATTATTATTTATTATCAAGAGAATTACATATATTATTTATAATAAATATGTTTAAATATATTTATAATATATTTTTAAATTATTTATAATATATATATACCACGTAGGTATATATTAAATATACATTTTTACTTTTTTCATTAAAAAAAATTTATTATTTAATTATTTTTTTGATAATAATTTTTTTTCTAAGTTGAATAATTTGTTCCTCTCTTTTTTGTTGCAGGTAAATTTTTTGGACATTTTATATGGATATTCATATAAAGAAAAATTCTTTAAGGTATGACAAAGTTTAATTCTTATAATAATAATAAAATTAAAAATAATAATCATTATATTATTATATTTCATTATTTTAATATTATTATTTTTAAAATCGTTAACTAGAAATAATTGTTATCTTCATATTTTATAATAATTATTATAAATCTTTTTATGGTCTTTTTTGTTTTTTTTAAATAATAATACAATTTTTTTCGATAATATAATATTTAAATATAGATTACTTCCCTTAGTTTGTAGTCACTTGTATATAGCTATTATAAATTTAATTTAAATTCCTTTGAATCGGGATGTCAATATATCAGCGAGGAATTATTTATTATATAGATGTAAGGAAACATTTAAAAGTCACGTGTGTGCGTCAAAGAAAAATACCATATAACAACTAACATTAAAATATACATAAATATAGATGGATTATTCCACTGATCTGATTTACGTTCGCAAAAGGATTCCTTTATTAAATAATAATTCATCTTTTTCACAATTTAAAATCAAATAAACTTGCAATTTATATTGATGAATAAAAAAATATTTATATTGAAAAAGAGAAAAAAAAACATCCGGAAAAGAGATATTTTAATAATATAAAAAAAAGAAAAACATGTCTATTAATCAAACTTTCCATCGCTTTGACCAGATTGTATATATAGACATAATATTATAACTGCGATTAAAGAAAAAAGGGGAAAAAAAGTATAGTATATATAGTCAAACTGGCTATGAAAATTCATAATTGCCAACTACTGCAATCGCTATGTAAATATATATTAATAGTTATCTCAGAGGCATAGGAAGTGATTAATTTGAATCGCGAAAGTTATTTTCTGTGTTATAATTGTGCAATAGTGTTTTAATTAAGTTATTCTAAAAATATCACACAGTTGAATGGCATTTTTTTCTATTTTTTCTATATTTATGAAAATGAGTAGTGAAAACAGATTTTTTAAATTAAAATAATTGCATAATAATTTTGTTATTGCATTTTTATAGGTGCTTGATTATTATTTGTATTATTTAATTATTTATTATAAATTATTATTATTTTTTTTCTCTAAATTTGAATTAGTAAAAATGCTTAGGTACTAATTTGAATTAGTAACTGACTTTTTGCTTTTGAATTAGTTAATTTTAGTGATAAATTAGTAGAAATTATAATAATTAGTGGGAATTATTATTTAGTAGTAAAATTTGCCAATTTAAAAGTAAAAAGCCAGTCACGAATTGACATTAGTAAACATTTTTACTAATTCAAATTTAAAGAAAATAAAATATTTTTAGTGAAAATAACGTTTACGTTAAAATACTTTTGGTTATAAAATATTTTTAGTTGAAATATATTTAGCTAAAAATATTAAATAATATTAATAGTTATTAATGTTATAAATAACTCTCTAAATTTTACTAATAAATAATAATCACTTCTATACTAATTTATTAGTAAATTTACTAATTCAAAAATAACTATAACCCTTCCAAACTTCAACTATTTTCTACAATTTTAAATTAAACTCCATCACTAAGTCAATTATTTTTAATAATTTTCCAAAAGTTCTCCAAGAATTCAATTATTTAAATACAAGAATTTAATTTTTTATAATAATTCACCATGTTTTTTTTTTGAAAAATTATTAAGATACAATATTTGCATAAAATTATAATAAAGAAATTCTTACAATTAATTTTTAAAAAATATTTCCAATTAATTTTTGAAAGAAAATAGTTTTTCAATTCGATACACCTGAAAAATTTCCAAATAATTGCGAATTTTTAGGTAAAATCTTTTAAAAATAATTGAAATTTGATGAAATCTTTTAAAAATACTTGAATTTTTGAAGAATATAAAAAAATAATGTAATTTTTGAAGAATTTTATATTACAAATATGAAAATAATTTTTTGCAAATTTCAATAAGTTTTGAAAAATTTTAATTTACTTTGTTCGAAAATAATTGAATTTCTTAAAAAAAATTTCGTATAGTTTATAAAAAACACTTATTATTTTTTTGAAAAATTTTGATTAAACAGAATTATTGTTTTCTCTAAAATTTGAAAAATAATTCTGAAAAATTTTAATTATTGTATTATTTTTTATACCTAATATTAATATTTGTATTTTCGGAAATATGAAATTAAAAATAATGGAAAATAATTGAATTTTAAAAAATTAGAATGAAAAAATTCTAAGAATTACTTTTTTCAAAAAATATTTTAATGTAATTTTTAGAAGCTAATTTTAATTTATTTTCATTTTTTAATTTACTCTTGAAGATTTTTCATTAAAATTCTTGAGAAACGAATTATTTTTAAAATTTGCAATATTAAAATTCTTCAAAAACGATTTTTTTCGTATATTTTGAAAATAGGTCGTAAAAAGTCGTATTTTTTTAGAATAGTGGAAAATAGTCGAAAAAGTCATAATGTTTAAAGTTTCTAAAGAAAATAGGTCGAAGAAATCGTATTTTTCGATAATAGTGGAAAATAGTAAAAAAAAATATGTCCAAAGTTTGATATTACATATATTTATATAAATGTTTCTATTCATGTGTATATATAATTAGAGTGTCTTCGGAATGATAAGAATAATATAAATCAGTAAAAGGAGAAAGTTTAACTCAAGGCACTGATTTGCTGATAATTGCAAGAATATCAACCAGGATAATTGCAAATTAGTAAGCACAGTGGCTCTGAAAATTAATATGTTTTTATTTTTCAGTTTTGTTTCGTATTTTTTTTTCTTTTTTCTTTTTTCTTTTTTTATACACGAGCGAGTGCGAATAATTATAAGACCTCTATATAGTCGCTTTGGAAGATGATCGTCAGATATTACCGGGGTAAATTACGTCATATTTTCCAATCACTTTATGCAGATTTAGTTGGCAGTTTATGTGCGGAGGTAAACTTTATTTTATGTTTGTATGTATGTATATATAGTAGAGTGGATTATATTTCAAGTTTAATACGTGTCGAACATATGGTCCCACCTGTTTATTATCAACGTCGATGTCAATCTTAAAAAGCCGCAGAAGCCGATTAACCCAGATGTAATTTTTTCCCCCATAACGGATTATCTGCTTATTACATTGTTACATTTATACATTTTATTATTATTGCTCTTTTGCATAATGTTTCAATTAATTTTTTAATTTTTTCCCAACTTTTTCATTATCATTTTTTAACTCTTAATTTAAATTTTTTTCTTGCTATTTCAATTTTTTTATTTTCAATTTATTTATTTTATTTATTTACTTTCTTTATTGTACACTTTTTTACAAGTTTTACTATATATTATTTCCCGCGAAATCTTTTTATTTTTAATTTTTTTACTATTTTATTTTTTTTTAACTTTTTTATTTAAATTTATTCTCTTTTAATTTCAATTTAATAAAATAACTAACATTTTAAATTTAATCTATAATTTTTAACTTTGCACTAAAAATAATCTCTCTAAATAGTCAGTGAGTTTGCTTTCTTGTTTCACTGAATTTGAATTTCGCGCCATTATAACTCTAAAAGTTGCCGTCCAGATGGCATGAAAGTTCTCTCGCAAACGAGTTATTGTAGGCGAAGTATATAAGCAACAGTAATTCATTGCTATTATTTTTAATTATTTATTACTTTTTATTTACTTGTTAATTTATATTTATTTATCATTGTCATTATTATTCATTATTATTTCATAGTAAGGAAATAAAATAAAATAAAAAAAGAAAGGAAAGAAAAAAGAAATTAAAAAAAGGAAATAAAAACAAAGAAAATAAAAAAAAATAAGAAGAGAAAAAGAGATAAACAATAAGAAAAAGGAGAAGGAGAGAGAGAGAGAGATTCATTGCATAATGAATTTAATGTCACATTACATATATGACTGATAGGATAGTACATACATAAACTTTGTATAAATGAACCAAGCAACCAGGGAGTGAAAGTGGTTCTTAATGGTACAAATTTCCTGTTGTGACAATATCAGTAATTAAAAAAAAGTGTCTGTACAGTGTAACCGGCAGTACATTCAACCCTGTTTTCGTCAACTCACAGCTTAAAATAATACACACTAATATTATATTAAGGAGGAAAACAATAAAAGTATATGTATATTTTCTCGCTTGTAACTTATAACGCCCACTTTTTTTTCTTTTTCTTTTTTGTCAAGAAGATAATCACATACTTCGATTAATAACGAAGATTATATTTTGATAAAGAAAATTCTCCTCTCAACTATAATGTAATTTTCACTGAATCACTTCCATTGTTTTTTTTCCTCCTTTTTAATTGGCAAATTATTATTCTTTGTTGCAAAAGTTGTTAAATAATCGATGGGAAAAAATTAAGTGACATAATGTTACAGGAATGTTGGAGGAGAATATAAATTATAACTAATAATAAAAATATTAATAAAATAAAAAATATAAAAATGAAATAATAAAAAAAAAATAAAATAATAAAATTATAACAAAAAATATTTGTATTATTTTTTAAAATCTTTTTCTTTAGTTTTTTCATTCGCAATTGGTGCGCGAAAAAATAAAACGTTTATAGAAAATCGTAAAAATCAAGAAATATAATCAATGTTTTTACACATAAATACACTTTAGTTGTTTCATAGATTATTTTGTAATTTATTCCAAGTGTCACTTCACACATTGGAAATCGTTGGCTAATTGTCTTAATAATTCCAGTACTTTTCCTTTATTGCTTGGCGCGTGTAGTGTATGTGCCACTGTTAACAAGCTAAAAGATAATTACTTTTTTAAGAACTCATAATTTTCCTATATCTATATATGTAGAAAATTGTTTTGTTCCTCCATATTTTAAACTTTGAAACATATTTTAAAAAAGGAGAAAAAATATACAAAAGAGATAACACTTCACTTTCTTTCTCTGGAGGAATTTTTTGTGCTCATATCCTGAAATTTTAACAATTATTTTTACATAACAAAAGAAAAAGTAATAATATCAGTGCGAAAAATTGGTAATTATTTATTATTGATCATTATTTTGGAATTACATTTATTTATTATTAATAATTAATTATTTGAGAATGGCATTATTTATTATTTATTAACTCAAATAAAAATTATTTGATTCAAGTAAATATTTAATGGATAATTGTCCAGTAATCGGTTATTTGAATCAAATAAAATTTATTTCAGTGTTAATTATTTAAAATTTAAATTATAATGAATTATTTATTATATTAGTTCTTTAATTATTATTATTATTATTTTTTTTTCTTAAATTATAATTGAATATGATTAGTATTTAATATCAATTTTTCAATGAACTTGATCGATCGTTATAGAAATTTAATTATTTTTATAAATTATGTTCATTATTTGTCTTGTTATGAATTATGGTTATTATTTTATTTTTATGAATTATGTTTACTATTCTATTTTTACGAATTACAATCATTATTCTATTTTCATGAATTATATTCATTATTCTTTTTTCATGAATCACGTTCATTATCATATTTTCATGAATCATGGACATTTATTATTTTATTTTCCTAATCAATTTTATAGGCAGAATTTAATTAACAAAACTGTCTCTTCTCTTAATTAAATAGTAGGAAAATATTTTATTTTGATAGTAACAACTGTGTGGAATATTAATAATAATGACAATGGTAAATAAATAAAAATAAATAAATAAAAATATTATAGCAATAAATCACTGTTGCTTATATACTTCGCCTACAATAACTCGTTTGTGAGAGAGCTTTCATGCTATTTGGACGGTAACTTTCGGAGTTAAAATGGCGCGAAATTCAAATCGTGCACAGAGAAAAATTCAAATATTTATTTAATATTAGAATTTCACCTTCTGCATTGATCACTGTAATTTATATTTTCCTTAATATAATTGTTATTTTAATATATGTAATTATAAAATATAATATAGAGAGAAGATGGAAAATAATTCATTTATCGCCTAGTGCCAGTGCTTATATAAAATAACACATGCGTTTAAGAATTGATAAACACTATTCGATAAGAAATGTAAAAGGCATTTTTTTTGTGCATACATACATGTATGTATATGTAATATACATTTTAAACGAGAGCGAATCTTATGTAATCCGATGCATAAATCTCTTTTTCGCACCTCTCTCGAGATTCATAGTCCCTTGCGCGAGAGATGCATTCTGTGCAAATGGCTGTTGTAATGCCATAAGGTATATAAAATTTATCCAAAGTAATACAACGTCGACCGTGAAACGATTGGCATTAATAAATATACTGTTAGTCGCTTTGTTGATCCAGACAAACGATTGCCTTGCAAAATCACTGCAACCGCATCGCACATAGTCTTGTTTAAAAACAGTTTTCTTATCATGATTTAAAATCCCGCATTTAAAGATAAGCTGGTCCCTTAATTTCAAATTCAAAAATAATTCCCAATTTCGTATTATATTTATTATTTATTAACAAATTTTTATTTTATTATCTAATTTTCCTTTTAATTTATTTTTTATTTTATTAATATTGCTTATCATCAGCATCTATATTACTAGCTACTATCATCTACTTGTTATGATTATGAATTAATTAAATCAATATTGTTTGATTGATTTTCAATTACTATAAGTAATTAATTGCTATTATTTTTCTTTGTATTCATTTAATTATTATTATATAATTAATAATTTTTTTAACAATTAACACTATTTATTTTATTTTTGATAATATTTATGTTAATAATCGTTGTATTCTGGTAATCTGTTCGAAGTTTGAAGTTAAATTGTTGTTCGCTCTTTTGTTTCTTAACTTTTTTTAATAATTTTTCTTTTTAAATAATTTTAGTTTTAAAATTAATGTATTGAAAATCATCAAATCGTTGCAAAGAATTTTATCAAAAAATTTAATAATAATTGAATTCCTTCAAAGAATTTTATTATTTAGGAAAATAATTGAATTCTAGCGAAGAATTTTTACAAAATTTTTTGAAAATTCTAATTAAATTCTTCTGAAGAATTTCTTTGAATTTTTTTTTAAATAAACAAAAATAATTGATTTTTTTTATTTTTAATAATTTTAATTAAATAAATTTTGAAAATAATTAAATTTATTTATAAACAATTTCTTTCAAGGTTTTAAAATAATCGTGTTTGTCAATAATTGAAATTGAACATTTAATTATTGAATTTGATTAGGATTTTAAAAAATTGAATTATTTTGAAAAATTTTATACCAAATTAGGAAAACAATTGAATTTTTGCAAAGATTTTACTATTTATTAATATGTGACGCTCCACGAGAAAAGGGACCTTATTTACTCTTGTCATAAGGTCCCTTTTCTCGTGGAGCGTCACATATAATAAAAAATTTTCGAAAAAATTATTAAAATTTTAGAAAATAATTGAATTCTATTAAAATTTTTTATAACGAATTAAAAAAAATTGAATTCTTTCGTGAAATTTTTTTGAATATAGAATAATTTTTTGCAAAGCATTTTACTGTTTATAAATATAATTGAATTGTTTCGAAAGATTTATTAAAATTTTAGAAAATAATTAAATTTTCGAAAAATATTATTACAATTTTTTTAAAAATTGAATTCTTTTATAAAATGTTATTAAAATTTTATTAAAAATAATTGAATTTTTGCAAATAATTTTACTAATTATAAATAAAAATGAATTGTTTCAAAGGATTGATTAAAGTTTAGGAAAATATTTAAATTTTTTCGAAATATTTTATAACGAATTAAGAAAGAATTGAATTCTTTCGTGAAATTGTTTTGAAAATAATTAAATTTATTTGACACATTTCATAACAAATTAAGAAAAAAAATTGAATTCTCTCGTGAAATTTTTTTTTGAAAATAATTTAATTTTTGCAAAGATTTTACTATTTAAGAAAATAATTGAATTCTTACGAAGAATGTCATTACTTATGAAAATAATTTAATTCTTGCGAAGAATTTTATTAAAATTTTTTTAATTAATAAACAAAATTAATTAATTAATAAATTAGTTGATAATTGAATTTTTTTAAAATTTAAATCTCAAATTATTCGAAAATTCTTATTTGAAAATAAAAAATTTTGTAATTTGCTAGTTTCTTTATCAAGATTCGACTATTTTAAAAATTTTTAATAAAAATTCTTTAATTTTTAATATTAACGTGTAATATTTAAATAAATGAATACAAATTGAATTATTTTCTCAAAACTTTTAAAAAAATTCTTCGCAGGATTTTTAATTTTATTTTTCTCTCATTGTTTTTTTACCATTGGTGTTAATTTTTTTTATTTATTTATTTTTTATTTTTTTTATATTAATAATTGAAAAAATATAAAAATACGATTTTAATGGAAAATGGAAAAAATCGAAAGGAAATAAATTATATGTATGCCTGTTGGATTTAAAAATTAAAATATTAATTAAGACTCGAATCGATTAATTTGAAGATGAAGAGAAAAAGAAAAGAGGAAAAAAAAGAAAAGAAAAGAAGTTTTAAGAGAGCAATAAATTTCAGGAAGACATGCAAGGTGCTAAGGGACGTGAATTTATGGTTGTAGTGAAGGTGTCATGGCGTTAACGTCCGTGACGACTGCCGTTTCATGTCTCCATATTAGCCAGGATAAGCTAATCTGTTCAAGTGTCAAGATAGGGGAGCACATTGCATGCGCATAACTTTACTTCTATAATAATAATCATAGTAAAAAAAAATAATAATAATGAACTCTTGTGTCCATTATGACATTTTTTTTTTTTTTTTTTTGACAAGTGACTGATGCAAAATTTTCTATGCAAGTTGAATATTCTGAAATTAAATTGCAAACTGGGAGAGTGAAGGTAATAAAGAACTCCTTTCATTCCATCACTTTAGCTGAGCACTAAAGTAACAAATTGATCGATGGAAATTAACATTTTTTGAATTATTGTAATAAGCAGTTGTCACAATATGATCTCTGTGTCATGCTAATGACTGGCTATCGAATTGATAATATTTGTTTGTGTAATATTTGCGTCGAAAAGTATATTTAAAAAATTATCCAAAACTCAATTTGAAAATCAATGTCAAGGGTCGAATTTTAATCAGACTAAATAAATATTCTATTATTATAAATAAATATTATATTATTTGGAATTTTCTTTTTACAATTTGAATTTCGCGCCATTATAACTCTGAATGTTGCCGTTCAGATGGCATGAAAACTCTCTCACAAACGAGCTAGCGTAGGCGGAGTAAATTTTTATTTGAAATTTAATTATTGAATACAAATAAATAAATTATTTTATATTAAAATTATAATTACATACCTAATAAATAAAATAAAATATTAAAATTATATTTAATAAATAAAATATTAAAATAAAAGTATTGAATCGTTTAACACAATTAAAAATTTAGTTTACAATTTAATTGAAATAATATTTTAACTTTATAGGTATTTAATCATTTTATTTAAACTTTTAATTTATATTTTAATCCTTATTAATATTTATTAATAATTTAAATAATTTCATTTTTTTTAATTTTTGCTTAATTTTAAATACATTTTTCATTTAATTTTTTTTTTGGGGGAGGGAGTAAAATTCCTAAAATTGAAAATTTCTTTTTTCGTACAGGTAAAAATTAATGCACCTTCGTTAAATTATATGTACTTTTGCCTTTCTCATTGAGGAAGTACTTACTGATATTTTAGTCACATTTAAATTTTTCTATGCACACTTAACGATTTTTCCCTCTAATAATTACAGTAGTCATATAGCAATTTTATGTGCAAACATTTTTTCCTGTATAATCATTTTGTTTAAAATTTCTCCAAAAAACCCTCATAATTGAACACGAGTATTCTTAAAAACATAAACAAAATTTAAGTGTACAATTACTTTGCAGACTATTAAAAAAAATCTGAAAAGCCTTAATTATAGGCGAAATAAGAACCAATTTTTAAGTCTATGACTTATTTTCACGTTTTTATATAATATTTTAGAGGCGGGAGAAATATTCGACTTTTCCCACAACAATTTTTATTTTTTCCCCACTTTATTGCTTTTATTTCTTTTTATTTTATTTTTTTTACATTATTTTCTATTTTTAATTTTTTTTTTATATTATTTTCCATTTTTCATTTTTATTTTTTTTTATATTATTTTCTATTTTTTATTTTGTCTGTTTCATTTTATTTTCTATTTTTTTATTTTTTCTTCACTATTTTATTTTTAAAAAAAATTTGTTTAATGTATTTTTTGCTTATTTTATTTTTTACTGGATTTTACATATTTGACTATAACGATAAATAGTCCACTTTGCGGAATATGTAAATTAAGTCGAGTTTGTAATATTATAATAAACAGGTGTCTGTTAGAGTGACCAATCATCGACGTTAACGCTCTATATTAGGATCGACAAATTCTCACATACCTCGACAATTTTTTCTTTCATTTTTTTTTGCCCCTAGGGATTTATAATATATTATATATTATATATATATATATATATATATATACATATGAAAGCACGACACATTGAATTACTGTGATCGTGATATTCAATGAAGATTATAATACTTGTCTCCTGTATAATAATATTCATAGACTCCACTGTAAAGTGACACACCCCGAAAGAAATCGATCTACCGCACTAACGATCGCAAATATTGTCAAACATATCATTGTCGATCTATTTTTTGCGCTGATCATTTATATATTTGCCAATAGGAGAGTTGTTTTTTATATCCCTTTTTTTCATTCACTTCCTTTTTTACCCGTTGAGAATATTATTATAGAATATTTTTTTTAATTTATTTTATTTTTTTTATTGAGTTTTATTTATTAGTTAGTTTTTTTATTTATCCACTTTTTATTTATTTCTTTCTTTTTTATTTACATATTTTTATTTATTTACTCAGGCTTCGCACTCTTCTACTAAAACCTACTATTTTCTACTTTTTTTTAAGTTATGCTACTATTTGGGTACTTTTTCTAGATTTCAGGCACTAAAAGCTACTATTTCTGTTTTTCTGAGAATTTACACTCCTTCAAATTCGCTAATACTAGAAATCAAGAAACTATTTTCAAAAATTTTAATCAAATTCTTTAAAACGATTCAATTATTTTCAAAAAAATATTCGAAATTCAATTATTTTTAATATCTAATATTTTCATATAAAATTTCGCAAAAGAATTCAATTATTTAAACAAAAAAATTGATAAAATTCATCCAAAATTCAATTATTTTCATAAATAATAAAATTTCAACAGGAATTCAATTAATTTAGAATATAGCATTTTTTAAAAAAATTCGAAAAAATCAATTATTTAACAAAATTTTTATACAATTCTTCATAATGATTCAATTACTTTCACTAATAATAACATTTTTCATAAAAATTCAATTTTTTAAAAAAATATTTGATAAAATTGAGGCCTCGGATCGAAGAACTCGACCGCCGCTCGACTGCACGCTGCCAAGCCAGTCAAAGGTACAAAAATATCAAAAAAATTAAAATCTGAGTTTTTAATTTTTGAAAAATTCTATCTTGTAGGAAATGAGATGCCGCATCTTTTTTTCCTTTGACATTTTTTTATAAAGTGAATACTTTAGGTAATAAAAAAATAAAACTGAAAATTTGTAATTCACAAATTTCATTGATTTTTTAAACATAAATCATCGTATCTTCGTCAATTTATGATGAATTAATTTGGAATTGGATATACAACTTCATTTTATTATACTAAAGGCAATAATGCAATAAAAACTTCAAAAATAATTAATTGTTTAACAATTTTTTATTATAAGCAATAAATAACCTCAAATTATGCTTTTTTATATTCGCTGACAAAAAGTCTGCAGGGAATTTTACAATTCAATAAACTTCCAGTGAGACAATTGTTCGTGTATATATAAGGAAGTTTTTTGCAAAGTTTGAAGTAATTTCATTAAACGGTTTTGAAATTATTGAAGTTTTAAAAAAGCGTGGTGACGCGCAAGTACAATTCTCCTGCATAATATAAACTGATGTAGCATAGAAAGACTAAGCAGCTTTTCAGTTTTTAGTTAACAATTTTTTCGATTAATAAATATTATTTAAAATTAAAAATTTTAAATATTATTTAATGTTTAACATTTTATCTAATAAATAAAATGAATATAATATTGTTTAGAATATATTAATATCTAAAATTATTTGGACATACAAAATGTGAAGTTTATTTTGATACAATAATAGTTTAAAATTTCGGTACTGAGTGACTTTTGTTTATAAACTTTGAGGTATAGTTAAGCTGTGTCTGTCGTATTGACAGCAGTGAGATTTTCTTTTCTTTTAATTTTGTAAACTATAAGAAAAAAGGTGAAATATTTTGAAAAATGTATGAAAAACGTGATGAAATACATGTTAGAAAAAAAGTTAGACAAGAGAAAAATTGGAAAGCAAATGTTATGAAGTTGGCAAAAAATAAGGTATTTATTTTATTCAATGTCTTTAATTGTTGTTAACAAATTAAACTTCTTTTGGCCTGTTTCTTTAGCATTTAAATTTGTAATTAAATATTTCAGGGAATGGAATATATTTCTACTTCTAATAAATTAATACCGGCAAAGAAATTTATTCCTGTCAAAAAATGTTGTTTTAAGAAGTGTTTTGAGCAAGTTGATGTTTCACAACAAAAAGGATTCTTTAATTTTTTTTGGGAATCAGCTGGAGATTATAAATCTCAAAATTTTATATTAAATGGATTAATGACGAAGAAGCCATTTGACAGAAATCGAGGAACTGTGGTTTTGTGGGATTATTCTTTTATTTTTACATCAGAGGAAACATTGCATGTTCCTGTTTGTCAAAAATTTGTATGCAATTTAATTAATATAAAAAAGGGTAGATTTACTACAATTCAAAAAAAATTGTTGAATAATGAGTCACTTGAGGATCATCGAGGTACACATAATAATCGTAACTTACGATTAAATGAAGATTTAAAAAAAATGATATACGAACATTGTATGTTAATACCTCACAGTGCATCACACTATGCTCAACAAAAATCAAAATTACTATATTTTGATAACCCTGAGCTTACAATCAGGAAGCTACATAAATTGTTTCTCGAATATCATTATAAAAAAACTTGTGATTCTAATCCTCCTATTAGTGAATCGACTTATTCCAAATACATAAACCATCATTTAAATTTTAGTTTCTCGAAACCTCGCACTGATGTGTGTAATTTTTGTTTTGAGCATCGAAACAGTCCCAAAAGTACAGAATTTAAAGAACATAAAACACATGTTACTAATCACAAGATTTTAAAACAAAAATTATTATCTGATAAAGATGCGTTATGCTTAGAATTCGATTTCGGGCAAAATTTACAATTACCAAAAATTCCAGTAAACGAACAGTATTATAAACGTCTAATTTCTTTAAATGTTCTAAATATTCACACATTCGGCAAAAACAAAAATAGTTATATGTATTTTTTTTATCGAAAATCAACTAAAAAAAGGTGCTAATACAATTTGTAATTTTCTATTTGATGCCATAAAACGCGAGCTTCAATTAAATCATTATAACAAAATTTATTTATTTTCGGACAATTGCGGTGGCCAAAATAAAAATTACTTATTACTTAACTTCCTTACACTATTGTCACAAAAATTACAGTTAGAGATCCAACATTTATATCCAGTTAGAGGCCACAGCTATTGTTCATGTGATCGAAACTTCGGACTTTATGGCCAAAAAAGTAAAAAAGCTGAAGTTATTGAAATCGATGAAGATTACTTTCAACTTATAAGAAGCGCAAGAAGCCCACCTTTTATATTAATTAAACCAACTGACATTATAATGCATGATTTTGAACAATTAATACCAAAGAAGTGTACGATTCCCAAAAATTTGAATATTCGAGATACTGTTAGAATTATTTATTTTCCCAACAATCTTGTAAAAGTTTATCGCGATTACAATGAGAAAGTTAATGATTATATTATAACTTCGGAGGTAGACTTCGATGATTTGCTTAAAATGCCATCACCACCTTCTGGTGAAATAAGCAAAGCAAAAGTAGACGATGTTTCAGCTTTAATTAGATATTTAAGTCCGAAAGGAAAAGAGTTTTTTTTAAACTTATTTAAACAAAAACAGTGAGATTAAAAAATTTTTTATTAAAAGTATTGATATTAGTTTTAAAATGTTATAGTTACAAAAGTTAATTTTAATTTATTAAATTAAGTAAATGTTAAATGTATTAAAATCCAAATGTTACAAGCAAATCTAGCATACGTCAATATACTTTAAACATTTATGTTTTCATGAAATGTCACATAAACGTTAATACTTTGTTATTAAATAACATTAAATAAACTAAATAATGTTAGCTTTTCATGTAAGCTTTCTTGTATTAACTATTATTTAAGTTTGCATTGAAAACTTAGCCTTTCAATGCTACATCAGTTTATATTATGCAGGAGAATTGTACTTGCGCGTCACCACGCTTTTTTAAAACTTCAATAATTTCAAAACCGTTTAATGAAATTACTTCAAACTTTGCAAAAAACTTCCTTATATATACACGAACAATTGTCTCACTGAAAGTTTATTGAATTGTAAAATTCCCTGCAGACTTTTTGTCAGCGAATATAAAAAAGCATAATTTGAGGTTATTTATTGCTTATAATAAAAAATTTTTAAACAATTAATTATTTTTGAAGTTTTTATTGCATTATTGTCTTTAGTATAATAAAATGAAGTTGTATATCCAATTCCAAATTAATTCATCATAAATTGACGAAGATACGATGATTTATGTTTAAAAAATCAATGAAATTTGTGAATTACAAATTTTCAGTTTTATTTTTTTATTACCTAAAGTATTCACTTTATAAAAAAATGTCAAAGGAAAAAAAGATACGGCATCTGATTTCCTATAAGATAGAATTTTTCAAAAATTAAAAATTCAGATTTTAATTTTTTTGATATTTTTGTACCTTTGACTGGCTTGGCAGCGTGCAGTCGAGCGGCGGTCGAGTTCTTCGATCCGAGGCCTCAATTCTAAGCAAGAATTCAATTACTTTCATCAATAATAAAACTTATCGAAGAATTAAAATTAATACTATTTTAAATTAATTAATCGAAACATTCAATTATTTTCACAAATGAAGTTTTCCATAAGAATTCAATTATTTAAAATAAAATTTTCATAGCACTTATTATATATTTCGAAAAAATTCATTATTAATAAAAAATGTGTATATAATAAAATTCTTATGAAGAATTCAATTATTTACAAAAATAACAAAATTTTTCACTGAAATTCAATTTTTTTAAACATTTTAATCAAATTTTTCGCAATAATTCAATTATTTTCATAAATAGTTAAATTCTTCTCAGTAATTCAATTATTTTTGAAAATTTTAATTAAATTTCTTCGCAAGAATTCAATTATTTTCATAAATAATAAAATTCATCGGAGGATTTCAATTATTTTTAATATAAAATTTTATAGGAATTGCTCAAAAAATGGAATTATTCTTAAAAATTTAATTTCAATTCCTCAAAAAAATAAATTATTAAAAAAATGTTTTTTTTTAATTCTTTGAAAGGAATCAATTATTTACAAAAATATTAGAATTGTTCACAGGAATTCAAATATTTTCGAATATTTCAATAAAATTATTCGAAAGAAATCCATTATTTTAATTACAATTTAAATTTTAATTCTTTGAAATTTTTGAATTCTTTGAAAGGATTCAATTATTTACAAAAATATTAGAATTTTTCACAGGAATTCAATTATTTTCGAATATTTCAATAAAATTGTTCGAAAGAAATCAATTATTTTAAATATAATTTAAATTTTAAATTAAATTTTTTTGAAATAATTCAATTATTCTTCTAGATTTCAATAAAATTCTTCCCAAGAATTCAATTATTTACATAAATAATTCTTCGAAGGAATCCAATTATGTCGATAAATAACAAAATTATTCCCGAAAATTCAATTATATTGAGGAATTTTAATAAAATTCTTTGGAAAATTCAATTATTTTGGTAAATAACAATATGCATCACAAGAATTCAATTATTTTTAAAAGTCATAAATTTTTTCTTGGAAATTCAATTACTTTTAAAAATTCTAATAAAATCGTTTGCAAGAATTCAATTATTTTCATAAATAATAAAATGCTTTTTAGGAATTCAATTATTTAGAAAAAAAAATTTAATAAAATACCACACAGACAATCAATAATTATTGTCAAGAAGTTTAATATAATTCTTTGTAAAATTATTTAATTATTTTTAAAAACTTTTCGCAATTTAATGATTTTTAATAAATACAATTTTCTTAAAATTTTCAGACAGAATTCAATTATTTAAAAAAATTTTTGAAAAAATCTTCGTAATAATTCAATTTTTTTCATGAATAATAAAAATTTCTCAGGGATTTAATTATTTAAATTAGAATTTGCATAAAAATTAGTAGAAAGAAATGAATTGATTTAAAAATTTTTATACAATTCTTCGCAAGAATTAAATTATTTTTATAAATATATTTAATAAAATATTTAAATTTAAGAAATGGTTTGTAAAAATTTTCGTAAGAATTCAATTCTTTTCATGAATAATAAAAATTTTCATCAATTCAATTATTTAAATTAGAATTTGCATAAAATTATTATTCAAAAGAAATGAATTATTGAAAATTTTTTATAGAATTCTTCGCAAGAATTAAATTATTTTTATAAATATTTAAATTCTTTTATGAATAATAAAATTCGTTGCAGGAATTCAATTTTTATTTGCAGGATAAGAAAGAAGTAAATATTTTTTTATGAAAATTAGGAAAAAATCAGGAAAATAAAAAATATGGAGTGTAAATTTTGTCAGTTTTGTGAAGTGTCTAAAACGATTATTTTTTTTTTTTGGTCGTCAAGTATAATTTTTCGATAGCTACTTTTTTACTACTTTTTTTAGTTTCAAAACTACTTTTTGCTACTTTTTTAAAATTAATTATCGGTTGCCAAGTCCGTATTTCTTTCTTTCTTATTTACTTTTTTGTTTATTTACTGTTCATTTAGTTTTACTCAGTTTTTATTTGCTTATTTATTTTTTCACTTACTATTCATTTAGTTTTATTTACTTTTTATTTGTTTATTTATTCTTTCTTTTACTATTTTATTTCGTTTTCATTTTTTTATCTATTTTTTTTTTTTATTTACTATAGAAATTCAAGATAATTTTCCACTTGAAGGGAGAAAAAATGGGAGAGGGGGGGATTAATTTAATAAATAAATAAATAAATAAAATTAATTGAATTTTCGAAAGGAAAAAAATTTCCTAAAAAAGAGAGTTGGGGGAGGAAAAATGTAGTAGATAGGTATTATATTCACTAGATTCCTCGCGGGGACATGAAGAAATAGAGTGATTAGGCGTGTGCTCTACTTTCACGCGCATGTAATTAGCGTTTATAGGGCTTCACTCTTTATATTATATATTGAAGTTCGCTAACTATGTTGAGTGCTATTTTATAATTCCCTCATATAATCCTTATTTCGTTATACTCCTGCACTTATATTCGTCATAAAACTTTGTTTTGCCAATCTCTTTATATACAAACAAGCACGCAAATCATTCCCCTAATGATGCTCCTCTTGATTAAGCTAATGGGATTATAACGAGAGATTTCCTGTGTAATGCGCAAGAACTCGTGGAAAAAATTTTGCAAGTAATTGATAATACTGATATACAGGTACATATACAATATATGGTCATAAAATTTTCCTTTTTTCTCTCTTTTTCTCTGGGGTAAAAATTTGCAATGCTCAATTTTTGAATTAAAAACCATTTTTTTTATACAGTCAACTCTCGATAAATTAAACCTCAATGGAGGGGAAAAAATTAAAATAATCGAAAGTTTATTATTTATTGAATTTTACTATCCAAATATTTCTATGGACACAGTTTTTCTAATGATATCAAATTGAGACAAGAAAACGTATTGAAAGTGTTGCGATGCAACATTTCGATACTTTTTTTTGTCTCAATTTAATATCATTAAAAAAACTGTTCGACCAAAATCAAGAGATTCATTTTACCAAAAGTTTAATTATCGAGAAATGACTATAATGGTAATAATAATAATAATAAACTGTTAAATTATAAAAGAAATAATAAATAAAATGAAAGGAAGATTTTTTTTCTTAATTCTTGAGTATTGTTGAAAAATATGTTTCAAAATTTTTAAGATTAGGTTTCACGGTCAAGTGTGCGTGAATATTGTATAAATAAATATTGTGTAGAAAAAAAAATGCGTAGGCGACTTCCGTAGGTAAAAATTTTTTTGTTGTCTATTATAATGTTTTTTTGGACGAGAATCGAGATTTGTCGCCTCTATCCTTGTCCTCCATCGTTCATGGCGATTTCATGGTAACTCGATAGGAATAGTAGCACACAGAGCAAGGACCATAAACCATATGGCAGGATAATAATATAAGAGCGACCGATCCTTCCAAGATAAGTCTTATACCGATTTATATTGGCGTGATTGTAATTTACTGCTTCTATATACACACAACAACTATAATACCACTTATTCTCTCTACAGTTATCATTTTCAATTGAGACAAAATAAAAAGAGTTTTGCTAATTTCAACGCATTTTCATTCATATATTCAATTGAGAACAAAAGAAAAAGAATTCGTTAATAATAACACAATTTTTGTAAAATTCAATTATTTTTCTAAATTTTTAGTTAGAATTCTTCAAAAATAAAATTATATTTAAAAATAATAATTTTCTAGAGTAGAACAATGAAATTCTTTAAAATACAAAATATATTTTAATTTACAATTTAATTTTCTAAATTTTTAGTTAGAATTCTTCAAAAATAAAATTATATTTAAAAAAATAATTTTCAAGAGTAGAACAATAAAATTCTTTAAAATAGAAAATATTATTTTAATTTACAATTTAATTTTCCAAATTTTTAGTTAGAATTCTTCAAAAATAAAATTATATTTAAAAATAATAATTTTCTAGAGTATAAAACAATAAAATTCTTTAAAATACAAAATATATTTTAATTAAATTTGTCAAAAATTTACAGTTAATTGGAAATTTGATTCAAGTTTTTTAAAATTATTTACTAGAATTTATCTATAATAATTTTTAATTACAATTCATAAAATAAAACTAATTCTTTTGTCACAGTTTCGAAGTTGAAGTCCACAACGTTGATCAACGAAAAAAATTTATTTAATGCAATCAAGTATTATTTTTAATTAAATATTTAATTGTAAAATAATTATTATCAAAACATAAATATCAATCCTTTTTTTCTAAATATTTTTTTTGTCAATATTGCTGCGTAATTTTTAATTAATTTACTTAGTGAACAATTTTTTTCGTTGATCAACGTTGTGGACTTCAACTTGGTTGTAAGGTAAATATTAAGATTTTTTTCTAATATTAAGGAAAAATATTAATATTTTTCCAATAAAATTTCTTTCTCTACAAAAATGTTGAAGAAAATTTTCTTTTTTCCGAAAAATAATAAGAAAGGGGAAGTTAATAATTGTTTTTCCTTTTTTTTCTTTATTAATTAGTGAATAAGATGTATTGTTTTTGTTGATGCGCTGAATGTTTATGTGTCAGAGGATATTGTGTATGTATATTTTGAATGTACATGCTGAGAGAAGACTTCGTGGTGGGTAGGAACTTTGGTTGGACGGATGGAGTAAAAAAGGGGTGTGGAGAGGGGTCAAGACAACGAGGAGACGACGAGTAGTATTATAGTAGTAGTAGTAGTATTTCCTTGGAGAGATGAGGGCATCGCCCTGACCGTGACCTAGCCATCGCTTCGTACTCCACGTTTATATACGCGCCTCTTCTTGCAGTTTTCGTACCTTGCATTTTACGTCTTATACGTATACATATATACATCTCCCCATCTTCAATTTTTTTTTTCAAAAAAAAAAAAGAAAATAGAATTTGTTAAAAGAATTCTACAAAAAACGGCCTTTTTTCTATTTAAAATTATAAATAAATGAATAAAATAATAAATATAAATAAATAAAATAATTGTTCCGTATATTTGTTAAATAAATAAATAAAATAAATGTCTGACTATACAGGTTTTTTTCTACTGAAAATATGAATTTGGTCAGTTCTTTTGAAAAAATGTCCGAAAAGACCGTAAAATTTGATTGAGAAAAGTTAGTAAATTGTACAATATAATTTGGAGAATTTTAGAGAAATATAATTACAAATGATTGCAGAAATTCAATTATTTTCAAAAACAATAAAATTCTTCGCAGATTTTCAATTATGTTCAAAAAATTTTTTAAATTCTCGTCAAAATTTCAATAAATTTTAAAAATAATTAAATTCTTCTCCAAAATTCAATTATTTTCATAAAATAATAACAATTTCACAGGAATTCAATTATTTACAAATTTTTTATAAATTTCCGCGCAATCATTCAATTACTTTAATAAATAATATAACTCATTGCAGAATTTCAATTATTTGTAATACAATTTTAATCTCGAATTTCTCGAAAAATGTAATTGTTGTTAAAATTTAATTTCAATTCCTCGAAAAAATCAATTATTTAAAAAAATGTTTTTTTTAAATTCTTTGGAAGTATTCAATTATTTACAAAAATATTATTCAATTATGTCAATATATAACAAAATTATTCCCAAAAATTGAATTATTTTGAGGCATTTTCATAAAATTCTTTACAAAATTCAATTATTCAATACATTTTTTATTTATATATTTAAATAATTGAATTCTAGTAGAATTTTCTAATAAAAATTGATTTAAAAATGGGTTTCAGTTGAAATTTTATAGATTATAATTAAATATTAAAAGCATTAGAGCGTGAATTTTTAGAAATAATTGAATTTTAAAAAGCTTTTAAATTGAAATCTTTGAAAATCTGAATTTTTATATATTTTTAACTAACAATTCTGTGGAATTAATTTTTTTGAGAAAGTTTAATTGCAGATTTTTTTTCTAAAATAATTATTTATTTTGTTAAATTGAATTGTAAACAAATGAAATTGAAAATTCTCAAAGAACTTTTTCAAAAATTATTAAAAATAATGCATTTATAGAAGAATTTTAGTTAATGAACGAAAAAAAATTTAATTTTAGAAAAGTTCGCAAAAATTAAATATTGTTCAAAAATAATAAAATTCTTCTTAGCGATTCAATTATTTTCACAAATAATAAAAAACTCATCGCAGAATTTCAATTATTTTTAATACAATTTTAATCAAATTTCTCGAAAAATGTAATTATTCTTAAAAATTTTATTAAAATTTGTCAAAAGGTTTCAATTATTATTTAAAAATTTTTTGTTACGCGCGAATCGTGGTGTTTCATTTATTATTATTAGTATGCAAATTAAAAAGAAAAAATTTATTTCAAATATTAATTTTAATTCTAGAATAATTTCAAATTCAATATTAAAAAAATTCAATTTTTAACAAATTTACTAATTAATTATTATTCATTGTTTTCAAAAATTTTAATATAATTTTTCACATGAATTACATTATTCACAACACAACTTTAATAACATTTCTCAATAGAATTCAATTATTTTTAAAAATTTCGATTAAATTGTTTATGAAAATTGAAATCTTTTATTAATACAATTTTAATTAAATTACTCGAATGAAGTAAAGAGAGAAAGAAGTTTTTCAATTAATTTCGAAAATTTTAATAAAATTCTTGCCAAGAATTCAATTATTTACAAAAGTAATAAAATTCTTGGCAGACATTTAATTTTTTTTATAAATAACAATATTTTTTGCAGGAATTCATAATAATTTATCTTTATAAATAATAAAATTCTTCTTCAAAATTTAATTATTTTCAAAAATTTTAATGATTTTCAATAAAAAAAATCTACTATATTAATAACATTCTACGCAAACATTTAATTATTTTTAGAAATAATAAATTGTTTCAGAGCAATTCAATTATTGAAAAAAATTCTTACATAAATTCTTTGCAAGAATTCAATTATTTTCATTTTAATAATAAAACTTATTGCAGAATTTCAATTATTTTTAATACAATTTTAATCGAATTTCTCGAAAATTGTAATTATTCTTAAAAATTTTATTAAAAATCGTCGAAAGAATTCAATTATTTAAAAATTTGTTGATAAAATTCTTTTTGAGAATTCAATTTTAAGAAACATTCAATCAATAAATTATTTATTTGCATTTTATTTGTATTTAAATAATTGAATTTTAGTAGAATTTTTTAATAAAAATTGATTTAAAAATGAAATTCAGTTAAAATTTTAGATAATAATTGAATATTAAAAGCAATATGTCATTAATTATTAGAAATAATTTAATTTTGGAATTAATTTTTTTTAAAAAGTTTAATTGAATTTGTTTTATATTATTTTAAGTTTTTATTTTCTATTATAAATTTAATTGAAGAATTTACAAATAATTGAAAATTCGTAAAAATGAAAATTGTAAACAAATGGATTTGAAAATTGTCAAAGAACTTTTTCGAAAATTATTAAAAATAATTGATTTGGAGAAGAATTTTAGTTAAAAATTCTTGAAAATAATAATTGAATCGATAATGATTTTATGACTCGGTCATCTTTAATTATTATAAAACATGAAGAAATCGATGACTCCGAATCGAAGACTCGGAGTTATCGATATCTTCATGTTTTATATTTAGAAAAATTTAATTTATAGTTTTAATAATCCTTATTAATAAAATCAGATGTCTGTCTGTACATTGCTTAAAACTTCAAAATGTTAACATGATTAGTTATTATGGACATCAGAGATTCCAAAAATGTTCTTAAAAAATTTAATGTATGTATGTATGTAGGGGAATGTAGTCAAGGTTGGCCTACTGTCTAGGTAGGCCACTCGCGTTTTTTTGTCAAGTTCACTAGCGCCACCTACGCGCATTTTTGTCGAAGCTTGTCTTAGTGAAACCTAACTTTTTGTTCAATTACATTTTCGGAAAATCGAAAATTGTGTTTTCTGTGACGTCGGTACAAAAAAAGCTCAAAAAAAGTTTTGTGCATAATGTGAAAAACCATTAATAAAAGATAAAAAACAAATTGAATCGTCAAGGCAAGTATGCAGAAAATTTGTGGGACTCATGGTTGAAAGAAAAACAAAGTAAAAAATCGAATCCCGAAACGTATTTCTTTATGGTTACAACAATTCGGTAATGTTACTTACTGTCAAGGTCGGCCACTATGTGTTTAAAATGCGCAAAGATGAGGACGAGCTACTTCATTTGCAAAAACTGCAATTCTGTATAACTCATAATATAATTGATCATCTTATTAATATTTTTATTTAATTTTATTAATATTTTAGTGCAAAACTTTTTTTTATTTATATTTATTTTTTTATATTGTTTATTGTTATTATTTTGTTATTTCATTAAGTTACAAACTGTAAACAATAAAGAATCAATTTTCCGTAACTCCAAACATGTTATTTTATTTTTTAACGATTAATGCCCTTTGAATTTTAAACATGGCCGACCTTGACTGTAATGGCCAACCTGGACTACAAATTTTTTTTTTTTTAAATCTTTATAACTTTTTCATTTTTAAACCTGTCAATTTACTTTGTACAGAAAAAATGTTCCTATTAAACAGGACTTTCCAACCATATACTTCAATTGTCCAAATTCATTTTTTAAAAAAAGTTATAAACAAAAGTCAAAAAGGTGGCCGACGTAGACTATGTTCCCCTATGTATGTATGTATGTATGTATGTATGTTTGTCTGTCACAAAAACTTTGTACCCCAATCACACAAAAACATGTGAATCGATTTAAGTCCAACTTGGTAGGTTATTAGGTATTGACCCAAGGAAGGTTTATAAATTTACAGATTTAAAAAATATTAATTAGAACGGGAGATATTCAATTTTTTCGAAAAATTCAAAAAATCGAAAATTTCAAAATTTTTTATTTTTCATGGATTGCTTTTGAAGTTTATATACTTGAGTATTATATGTTATTTAGTCACATTATAGCATAACTTTGCAAAAAATAAAGTCCTATAACTAATATGTAAGTATAAAAATGTTTTCAAAAAATCGAAAATTTCAAAATTTTACATTTTTTTATGGATTGCTTTTAAACTTTCTATATTTGAGTATTACATGTTATTTGGTCACATTTTAGCATAATTTTTCAAAAAATACTATTCTACAACTAAGATGTAAATATAAAAATATTTTCAAAAACTTGAAAAATGGAAAATTTCCAAATTTCACAATTTTTAATGGATAGCTTTTAAACTTTCTAAAAATGAATATTATATGTTATTTAGTCAGATTTTATCATAATTTTGCAAAAAATACTATCCTACAAGAAATATAAAAAAATTTTCAATATATCAAAAAATCGATACTAATTACTATATAAAGTATAATTCAGTAGTATTTTTGGAGTCTCTGATTAATATTTTGATGTCAAAATAGTGCAATTCAAAATTATTTATCAAATCAATCTAATATTTTCAAGAAGTTCAGAAATATTGAAAATGGAAATTTTTTATGATTAAAATGATTTCGCAGGATGTCAAGAATTGTAAGTCACCTGTGATACAATACAAGCATATTATGCCACTAGGCAAAAACTTACATGTTAAAACGTTTTTTCATTTTAACTCTAGATTTAACTTTAAGAGATGTTTTGAGCAATGTAAAGACAAAAGTTAACACGGTGTCTATTTTTGTTTAACAAAATTCCCTGCTTTGTCCAAACTTTTCACGGTTTATCTCTTTTTTGTCAAATTTAAATTTACTTGATTTTATCCATAAATAAATCTACAAATGGCTATAAAAATTTACTTATTTTATGAAAATACTGTTTCTTAAGTTCATATAAATATAGATTGTATTACTTGCTGTCGTACAGTTTTCTGTTTATACTAATACATTTAACTGGGTATCTACCAAACGGGAAAAACTGTAAAAAGCTGGGAATATGCCGAACCGGGAATTTTCCTATCAAATTAAGAAAAAGTTTCATTATATTAATTCGCTTTTAAAAAATTGCTTTTTACTTCAATTTTTATTGATGTATAATATTTATGAAAACAGACCCGAGTCAAAATTTAAGCCCTACTTTCAGCCTAAAATTTAGGTCTTATGTTAGGTTTTAGCAGTCGTAACGTAGGGTCTACTTGCGATACAATTAGTTCCAATTAGACTCTACTATAACTCCAAAAACTGTATGGAAAATTTAATTTTTTTAATACATTAATTAAAGTACTACAAATTGATAAATATTCTTCTCTGCATTTGAATTGGTTAAAATAACTAATTTGATAACAAAAAGTCAATCACTGATTCAAATAGTAATATTTTCCTACTAAAATAGCTATAATGGTAACTAATTATTATTTTTTTCCGGTCAAATTAAATTCCCTAGCTATTTCCTGATTTTCCAGATTGGTAGAAACTTAAATGTATTGGTAGAAACTAAAACCCGTCGAAGACGGGTACGACAGCTAGTAATAAATAATATTAATAATAATTACAATATTAATAGTAATAATAATAAGAACAATAACGATAGTAAATGAAAAATATCGATAAGAACAATAATAAAAATAATAATATAGTGAAGAAAATAAGAAAAAATGAAAAATTAATTCTTACACTCGCCTTCTATATACATATTGTAATGAACAAGAAAAAAAGAGTGAGAGAGAGAGGGGGGGGGGGTTAATGAAGAAACGGATGCTCTGAAACGATCACGACACTGCTAGACATTTATGAGCGCACAATTTTCTGAGACGCTGAACATGTTTAGCAAACCACGACGATTCGTTTGAGCTATCAAACATTCTGCACGTTTACATTTTACCTACCCCTTACTATATACAACCGTTTATATTATGCGCTTACATTTTCATTTGCATACATATACATAGCCTTGAGATCCTAATAAGCAAAGAAACGATGTTCGTCGATAAAAGTAAACACGTATGCTCAGTTTTCTACGCTTTTGCCACATTATTTTCTCTTTTCTCTCTCTCCCTCTCTCTTCCTCTCTTTTATGCTTAATGGGAAATTAAAGCCAAAATGGAAAGTGATATAAAGTAGAATTTTTTTTTCTTTTTCTTTTTTTTTTTTTTTTTTGAAGTCTTCGAACATTATTTCAATCAAGTGTTTTGTTTGTTTCAGGTGAGCGTTCATTAGCAATCTTCATTGGTATGGTTCGAATGCATCTTTATGGTATTTATTCATTTATTTATATTTTTAATTTTTTTTTATTGAATATTTTATTATAATGCAATTATAATAGTCTGTGAAAATTAAATAAAATTTTTAAGCTTTCTATACTCTCTAAATTCGATTTTGTAAAAATGTTTACTAATTTGAATCAGTGACTGACGTTCTGCTTTTGAATTAGCAAAATTAGTGGAAATTACTATTTATTAGTAAAATTTACGAAAAAGTCGGAAAAAAGTCACATGAAATCTTAGAAAAAACGACAAAAAGAAAACACGAAATTGTCAAAAAATCACATTTCTCGACAACAAATACATTAATATCAAACAATCCGGAATAAAATTTCAAAAATTTAATAAAATTCATAGCAAAATTTTAATTAGGTATTTTTAACATTTTTTTAAAAATTCTCTTTAAAATGTCAATTATTTTTATAAATAATAAAATTCTTCTCCGAAATTCAATATTTAAAAAAAAATTTTAATAAAATTCTTCTCTAAAATTCAATTATTTTCAAAAGTAATAAAATTCCTTGCAGAAATTCAATTATAATCAAAAATTTTTTTAAATTTTTCGTCAAAATTTTATAAATAATAAAATTCATCATTAAAATTGAATTATTTTAAAAAGTTCTGATAAAATTCTTTGCAAAATTCAATTATCTTCAGAAGTAAGAAAATTCTTGGCAGAAATAAAATTTTTTTTTTAAATTCTCCTCAAAATTTCAATTATCTTTGTAAATATCAAAATTCTTCTGCAAAATTCAATTACTTTTAAACATTTTTAAAAAAAATCTGTTCAAAATTTCAATTATTTTCGAGAGTAATAAAATTCTTCTCTGATATTCAATTATTTTCAAAAATTTTAATAAAATTCTTGTGAAAATTTCAATTATCTTTATAAATAATAAAATTCATCCTAGAAATTCAAATATTTTTAATTTTTTTTTTTTAATTTCTCGTGAAAATTTTAATTATCTTCATAAATAATAAAATTCATTCTGAAAATTTAATTATTTTCAAAAGTTCTGATAAAATTTTTTGCAAAATTCAAATATTTTCAAAAGTAAGAATATTCTTGGCAAAAATTAAATTTTTTTCAAAATATTTTTTTAAATTCTCCTCAAAATTTTAATTATCTTTATAAATAATAAAATTCATCCTAGAAATTCAATTATTTTTAATTTTTTTTTTAAATTTCTCGTGAAAATTTTAATTATCTTCATAAATAATAAAATTCATTCTAAAAATTTAATTATTTTCAAAAGTTCTGATAAAATTTTTTGCAAAATTCAAATATTTTCAAAAGTAAGAATATTCTTGGCAAAAATTAAATTTTTTTCAAAATATTTTTTTAAATTCTCCTCAAAATTTCAATTATCTTTATAAATAATAAAATTCATCCTAGAAATTCAATTATTTTTAATTTTTTTTTTGAAATTTCTCGTGAAAATTTTAATTATCTTCATAAATAATAAAATTCATTCTAAAAATTTAATTATTTTCAAAAGTTCTGATAAAATTTTTTGCAAAATTCAAATATTTTCAAAAGTAAAAATATTCTTGGCAAAAATTAAATTTTTTTCAAAATATTTTTTTAAATTCTCCTCAAAATTTCAATTATCTTTATAAATAATAAAATTCATCCTAGAAATTCAATTATTTTTAATTTTTTTTTTAAATTTCTCGTGAAAATTTTAATTATCTTCATAAATAATAAAATTCATTCTAAAAATTTAATTATTTTCAAAAGTTCTGATAAAATTTTTTGCAAAATTCAAATATTTTCAAAAGTAAGAATATTCTTGGCAGAAATTAAATTTTTTTCAAAATATTTTTTAAATTCTCCTCAAAATTTCAATTATCTTTATAAATAATAAAATTCATCCTAGAAATTCAATTATTTTTAATTTTTTTTTAAATTTCTCGTGAAAATTTTAATTATCTTCATAAATAATAAAATTCATTCTGAAAATTTAATTATTTTCAAAAGTTCTGATAAAATTTTTTGCAAAATTCAAAAATTTTCAAAAGTAAGAATATTCTTGGCAGAAATTAAATTTTTTTCAAAATATTTTTTTAAATTCTCCTCAAAATTTCAATTATCTTTGTAAATATTAAAATTCTTCTGCATAATTTAATTACTTAATAATGTTTTATAAATTTGCTTCCAATAATTTAATTATTTTCATAAAAAATAATTAAAAATTATTTTTTTTTAAAGTTTTATAATATAAAATATAATGATTTTGTCAGTCGGTCATCTTTAATTATTATGAAACTCCGAGTCAAAGACTCGAAGTGATCGATTTCTTCATGTTTTATCACAATTTTTTATAAGTTGTTTAATTTCAAAAAGGTTTGAAATTGAATCTTTTGAAGAATTTTAATTCATATGGAAAAATAATAATTAAATATTTATTTTAAAAAGAAGTAAATTTGATGTTTTCAAAAAATTTGAAAGAAATTTGTAAATAAATGTAACAAAACATTTTTTTGACTCAAACTTTTTCCTTTTAAATTAAAAAAAAAATTTTAATTTCAGTGGCATTTTACTAAAAAAAAATCTCGAAAAAGTCGATTAGTCGCATTTTTTCACAAAAAAGTCGAAAAAAGTCACATTTCCTTAGAAAAGTCGAAAAAAGTCGAAAAAGTCGTACAATCTGAGCCCTGTTATTAGAATTTACTACACGGAGAGACCGAGATTACTAATTTTTGTATAAAATCACACTAGAATTTACTATATTCACATTGCAACCACCGGAAATAAGGGGATTTTTTGTATTTTTTACTATTTTCTACACTAAGTCACTAATCCGACAAATATTCACCAAATTAGCAAAGTTTCTTACTATTTCGTCCAATAGTTCCAAACAACTGTAGTAAACTCAGAAGTATTGTGTACGTAAAATTACTATAGTCGTTGTAAATGCAGAAAGAAAGAGTGAAAAGAAAAAATACGGATTTTTGTCGCCGGTTTCCCGTCAATTCTTGACTAATGGAGACAAACTGGAAGGATTTTTACATACACAGACACACACACACTTATATATTTGTTGGATAAATATTTGAAGACACACACATGTTTATTTCACTTATATGTATAGACGCGGTTAACTAATACACTAATACACAACTGCACGCACGACGACGAATTTCACTGAAAGTATACATCTTTGTTTCCTTATATATTGAATGATGAAAATTTACAGCACTTACGAGAAAGCAGTTTACTTTTAACAACTTATTATAAGACATAGTTCTTGGGACAGGAATAGATGCAAAATTTATTAATTTATAATGGTCACTTTCTGAGATAACGAACGACCTACGTTTCCCTTTATATTTAATTATTGTAGATAATATCCAAATTTATTTTACATACGCGAAACATAGTCACTGTCAATCATCGGATGGCATCGGCTCATTTACGGAGATTGACGAAGTTAGCAACCAATAGAAATGCAGGCGCCATATGACTGCGCTCGCTAGCCACACTTGCTCACCAAAAATTACTACAGTGGATAGAAAGTTTTAGTGGAAAATGTCTTCATTTGTCAGATTTTGTCTAATTAAATTAGAGAAAACTATAATCAATTTTCGCTACATTTACAACTCTTACACAAAATATTAAAACTTGCTATTTCAATGTAGCAAATTTATCTATTTCTTTTGTAAATTTATCTAATTCTGTAGTATATTATGCTAAAAATCCCCTTATTTCCGGTCATTGCAACCATTTTTAGTAATTTTTGCAAATGTGGGTCTCTCCGTGTACTTATTAGTTAAATTTAAATTCAAAAACAAAAAAGTCTTTATTATGAGTAAATTTGACTAATTAATTAGTTGAAATTACTACTTATTAGTAAAATCTACTAATTTAAATTTTAAATAAAGGAAAAATAATTCAGTTAATAGAATTCACATTAAAAGATAAAAATTTTAGCACTTTAGGCGAGATAAAAAAATATGTTAATAAGAGGGAAAAGAATCCTATGGGAATTTTACGACACTTACGTAAACGAATTTGAACCTTCTTTTATTTTTGGAGTAGCAAAAAAAAATTATACCAAATTATAAAAAGATACCAAATAAAAATTATAATATACCTACGAAAGCAAAAAAAAAATAAACTTGAGCATCTATTTTTGAATGAGAATATACCTACAACCTCTGAAAATATTTCCTGGAGAGTTGAAAGCACATAATCTAAATTTAGTATCGAGATCTATCGAGTGGATGAGCATGAGAGCAAATAACACACACATAAATACACACGAGTTTTACTATATTTATACGATTGAATACTCAATGACCGTAAAACACCATGACACAGTTTTGACGGCTTACACTTATTTCTCTCTCTCTCTCTCTCTCTCTTTATATATTTCTCTCTCTATCTCTCTCTCTCTTCAATATAATATTGAAGGAACGATCCACAAACTTATAAAAAAGATATCGCTCTTTATGTACCATAAAATTTTTGCGGCATTTTATATCGGGACACACATACGGTTATAAATAGTTTACTCCCATTGAAAATGAGCAAACGATTATATTCTTGAACCGCTGGTGTGGTTCGTTTCTTAAAATTTATGGCATTCATTTTGCTGCGCCTACAAGAGCAGAACTCAAATATGGTCACACCCGCACGCGAAAACCACCCGCAAGACAATGGAAAATATTCCGGAAGTGCCAAAGCTGTGTTTTGCTATCAGTTCCGTCATTTATATTGTCGTGTCCTTTTCAGGGTCGAGAGATAAAAAAATTCTTTGATTTATCGTCGTGGTGATTTTTTTTAAATTTAATATTTACCGCTCAGGGAGATATAGTGGAAATTTCGAACAAAGTTCATTGATAAAAATTGAAAATAAAATTTGTTATTTAGGTAAAAACCTAAAATTAAATTTTAATATTAAAAGCAATTGGAGTAAAATTTAATTTGTTAAAAATCAGTTTTTGGATCTTAAATTTAATATTAGATATTAGATAATTTAATATTAGAAAAAAAGAGAAATTTTATTATTAGAAAAAATAGAGGAATTTTAATATTTAAAAAAAATATGAATGAAATTTGATATTAAAAACTAAATATAAATTTTTGTCCTAAAAACTAAAATTAATTTTTTATATTAAAAAAAATTTGAATAAATTTAAAGAATATTTTATTTAAAGGCACGTTCTGCACTTTTGGACATTAAAAAAACAATTAATTAAAAGTTAATTAAAAATTATTGAAATTATAATTAATAAAACTTTATTTATTATATTATCATGTGAATTTTCGGATTTAAAATTTAACACAGCTGGAAATACTGAAGGTTGAAAGAAAATTTATTAATAAAAATTTAATTTTAATATTAAAAAATGCATACAATGAAATTTAATATTTAAAAACTTCACTTACTAAGTGCATTATTGATTATTATTATTAATTTCCAAAAATTCTGATAAAGTTCTTCGTAAGAATTCAATTATTTTCATAAGTAAAAATATTTTTCTCAAAAATTCAATTATTTTCACAAATCAAAACATTCTACAGAAGAATTCAATTATTTTTATAAATGCAGGAATTCAATAAATTATGTTCAGTACAATTCTAATAAAATTTCACGAAAAGGATCCAACTATTTTTAAAAATTTTTAACACAATTTTTCTAAAGAATTCAATTACTTTCTAAAATTTTAATAAATTTCTTCGAAACAATTAAATTATTTTTATAAAATACTAATTTTTAGCAAGAATTAAATTATTATTTTTATAAATAATAAAATTCTTCTGAGAATTCAATTATTTTGGGTACAATTTGAATAAAATTCAATAATCAAATATATTCACTCCGAGTCAATTTGACTCGGAGTGATCGTTAATCTCAACGTTTTGTTTATATTTAAGACTACCGAGTGATAAAATTTAAAAATTATAGTTAAATAAAATTTGTTATTGAAAACTAAAATAAAAATTTGATATTAAAAAAAGTGGAATAAAATTAAAAACTCGAATAATTTAAATAAAATTTAATATTTAAAGAATTAGAATAAAATTTAATAGTTCAAATGTTTTTAATTTTCTAATTTTTGAAAATTATTTGAATTCTTGCAAAGAATTTTATCAAAAAATTTGAAAATAATTGAATTTCTACTAAGAATTTTATTATTTAGGAAAAGAATTAAATGTTTTCAAAATATTTTAATTAAATTTTTTTCTAGCAAAGAATTTTATTGAAATTTTTCAAAATAATAAATTTTTCCTAAAGAATTTTATTACAATTCTTCAAAATAATTGAATTCCTTCGAAGAATTTTAACTCTAATTATAAAAATAATTGAATTCTTGCGAAGAAATTTAAATAAAATTTTTTAAAATCCTGATTAAATTCTTTTGAAGAATTTCCTTGAATTTTTTTCAAAAAAACGGAGTTTTTTCTAATAATTTTATTTTAAATTTTTGAAAGTATTTGAATTCTTTTGAAAAATTTTGTTAAAAATTTAAAAAAATAATTGCATCCTTTTCGTAGAATTCTTCTGAAGAATATTTTGATTTGTAAAAATAATTGAATTACTGCGAAGAATTTCATTATTTATAAAAATAATAGAATTCTTGAGAAGAATGTTTTTATTCATAGAAATAATTGAATTCTTGCGAAGAAATTTAATTAAAATTTTTTTTAAATAAACGGAGTTTCTTTAACAATTTTATTTGAAAATTTATTTGAAATTTCAATTAAATTTTGTTTAAACAATTATGTAACAGTTTTTGTAAATAATTAAGTTCTTTTAAAGAATTTCTTTAAATTTTTTGAAAATATTCTCGTTTTTATAAAATAATTTTAATTGAAAATTTTGAAAATAATTGAAATAAACAAAGAATTTTTTTCATTTTTTTTAATATTCGTGTGTGTTAATAATTATAATTATAAAATTTAATTATTGAATTTTATTAAAATTGTATTAAAAATAATTGAATTCCAGAATAAGAATTTTATTATTTCTAAAAATAATAATTTAATTCTTGGTAAATTAATAAAAATAATTTGTTTCGAAGAATTTATTAAAATTTTAGAATGTATAATTGAATTCTTTTGAAAAATTTTGATTAAAAATTTAAAAAAATAATTGCATCCTTTCCGAAAAATTTTATTACAATTGTACTGAAAATAATTGAATTCTTGAGAAGAATGTTTTTATTTAATGAAAATAGGTAATTGAATTCTTGCGAAAAATTTTGTCAGAATTTTTGGAAATTAATAATAATAATTAATAATGTAAGTGAATTTTTCAAATTTTCAATATAAAATTATACAGAAATTGAAGTAAATTATAATATAATATTAAAATTAAAAATATGAAAAACTTATTCAAATAAAACAAAATAAAAAAATTATTTAAATTAAAAAAATGAAAAATTTAGATAAATTAAAAAAAATTGAATAATTATAATAAAATTATAATTCTACCAGTAATAATTTCTTTTTCTCGGATACAAAAAAAATCAGAAGATGGAAAATTGGGAAAAAATGTTTATTTGCAAAGTAAGAGAACAGGATATGCGTGAATTCGGCGTTTATTTATTGAACAAATGCAAATGCAGTTTTAATAATATTTTTTTGTGTAAAACATCTTGTTCCGGATGATAAAATTGACAAATAATTCAGCAGCCAGGTTATATACATAGAGAGAAATAAACGATCGTGACTGACATATTGCGCAGGCAGAATTAGTGTATAGTATCTCTTGTAAAAATAAACTCGAGGAATAAAATATGACCATGAATTTTGATTATCATTCGCGAATCATTGAAAGATTTAGAACCTTGAAATGAGAACAGAATTCATGTCTGACAAATTTTCTCTCCTATTTTTTTGTTGTTGTTTTTTTAATTCATCTAATTAAAATTTTGACATGACACCTTGGCATTCAAACATAGGGAATTTCTTCATGATGACATTATTCCATTAGTCTGACCGAAATGCTTTTGCTAAAATACATTATGTTTATTTAAAAAAATAAAATTTTTACTTTCTATTTTTTTTAGATATTTTTTAACTTTTAGTAACTAAAATTATTAAAAATTGGCTTTTTTAATATTTTTATCATTTGATGGAAAAAGTTCTGTATAAATAAATTATAAAGAAATGAATGAATAAAAATTATATTAATAAAAATAATTAGTATTTACTCTGTAGTAAAAAATTGGCAAATGATAAAAATTCAGAGAAATTCTAGAAATTTTATATACATATGTTTTACTTTGTAAATATAAATAAAAGTTATTTTCTATTTTTTCCCCTACGGAATTTAAATATAATGTATCAGTTTTCTAATCGGACACTTCTTGAAGATATATACATAGTTTAAATCCTTGTGAGATTATTACGAACTTTAAAACAGTACTCATTAAATTTACTATATGTTGCTCGTCTCTTCGGGCAAATATCGTGATCGTGAGGAACTCGTTCTCCTATCTTTTTTTTTTCTTTTTTTTCCTTCAATGTACATACAGAAGCATTTCAAGTGTTGGCAGATTATTGATCCACCTTTTACCATAGGCGCATATATATATAGTTACCATAATTAATGAAAATAAATAAAATCAAAATTGTTGTTAATTTAACCGGTTCAAAAGGTAAAATAATCTTATTAAGGAAATGCAGTAATATTTTTAATTAAATTAGTTGAAAAAAGAAAGAAGAAAATTGCAATCGCTTCCTCGGATTTTAAATTTTAATTATAATTAGAATTCGTATTTTTATTAACAAACGGCTACACTGGAAAAAAAATTTATTTGATTTAAATAACCGATTACTTGTCTATTATCGAATGAATATTTACTTGAATCAAATAAATTTTCATTTTAGTCAATTAAATTGTGTTTGAATCAATTATTTCAGGATTTGAAGCGAAATCCAACAATTTTTATTGAAATCAATTAAATATTGACTTAAATAAAAATTGTTTTGATTGAAGTAAATGTTTATTTGACAATATAGGCATTAAATAAAGAAATAAAATAAATTTTAAAAATTTAATAATATAAGAATTAAAATTAATTGCTTGCATTAATAAAATTTAAAATTACTGTAATAGAACGTGTTTTTTTCTCTTCAGAACTCGAATTGAAAAAAGAAATAATGGTCGATTCGCAGTTTGAAGAATTTTTTCACTCCTCAATTTTTTTTGTTTTTATTCGCCTTATTATCTCATCCTTAATTTACTTGTGAGGGCGTGTGGATGGTATTTTCGCAAGATTACATTTTATTTTGTAGCGGTTTTTCAAATATTTTCAAGTTCTCTCTCTCTCACTCACTCTCTCTGTCTCAAGATTCGATCAACTCTTATGTAGAAAGTGATTTTTTTCATATATATTATATAATTGACTCCAAAGTTAAATTTAAAATTATATACATTTTATCAAGAATAAAATGCACAATATGTTCGCCACTTTGTTAAAATTCTTCCGAAAGGTCCATTACTCTCTAAATTTAAATTGATAATAGTCTTTACTAATAAATTAGAAGAAATTACTATTTATTAGAATTACTATACTTATTAGTAAAATTTACTAATTCAATTATTTTCAATAATTTTTAGACAAAGGTTCTTCCAAAAAATTTTTAATAAAATTCTTATCCGGAATTCAATTATTTTCATAAATAGTAAAATTTTTTACAGAAATTCAATTATTCAAAAATTTTTCTTAAAATTCGTTCAAAAAATTCAATTATTTCAATTATTTTCATAAATAATAAAATTCTTCTCAGGATTTCAATTATTTTTAATACAGTTTGAAATTAATTTCTTCAAAAATGAAATTATTCTTCAAAATTTTAATAAACTTCTACGTAAGAATTCAACTATTTTCACAAAAAATAAAATTTTTTACAGAAATTCAATTATTCAAAAATTTATCTTCAAATTCGTTCAAAGAATTCAATTATTCAAAACTTTCTCTTAAACTTCATTCAAAGAATTCAATTATTTCAATTATTTTCATAAATAATAAAATTGTTCGCAGGATTTCAATTATTTTAAATACAATTTGAAATGTAATCCTCCAAAAATGCAATTATATTTAAAACTTCTATTTAAATTCTTTTGAAAGAATTCAATTATTTAAAAATTTGTTGATAAAATTCTTTATGAGAATTAAATTTCAAGAAACATGCTTAATTATTCAATAAATTATTTATTTTTGTATTTCAATAATTGAAATTTCGTATAGAACTTTTTAATAATAACATAAAATACAATTTCAAATGCTAAAAACTCGCGAAAATTATTTATTTAAATAACATAAAAATAAATATCTGCACAAAAATTTATTAACATAATATTTTATGCAAAAATAGCAAAGTGGCTTTTTTCCCCCATCAGGTGGGGCAAAAAAGCCTTTTGTAAAAATTTTCGACAAGAATTTCCAATCTTAATAATTAAACTTTCAGTAAAAAATGAAAAAAAAATTGAAAAATTTCGATTTTTTAGCTTAAAAAGTAAAAAATAATTTTGAAATTCGCTTTAATGATGTTCGGTACTATATAACCGTTATAGAAAATTATAAGAAATAAATTTATGCAACGAAACCTTTATCTGTCTATCATGATGAGTGTTAAGAGTCACTCGATGTCGGTTTTTCATTTTTAAGAGCGTAAATGCGAGACGATGACGAGACTTGGGAGAGCGGAGGAGAGTGAGTGAGAGAGAAAGAGAGACGACTCGAAGATAAGACACGACTACCGTTAATACACCTTCGGTACGTCGCACATGTACTGTTAGTCTACTGTCAGGTAACTTTCGCAATACTCCCATTCCGATTTAATCAACCAACAGTCAAGGTCGTACACGGCCCTTGTTAAATATTCTCTAGCAAATCCCCAGCCTCACTGTCACGGCCCACTATAAACAGGATCATTTAACATTCCTTCAATATTATCTCTAAATAGTGTACTTAGAAATACGCTCCACAATTTATTATTCAAAAAGTGGAAAATCCGCTAGAAATGGAAAATTTCATTCAAATTTCCCGCGAATGGCGAGGAATCTTTCTCTCGCAAATTTAACGAGATGTGATTGGTGGATTATAAAAATCAAATTCAATTACTTGAATAACCAAATAATTTTTTATTTCATTTTTAAATAAAAATTATTTCATTCAAGTAATTATTTATTTGATAATAGACAAGTAATCGTTTATTTCAATTAAATAAATACAAATTAAATGAAATATATTATTATACTTGAATCAAATAATTTTTATTTGGTTCAACCAAATAGTGCAAAAATTATTTGCTATAAGTAAGGAAGTAATAAGTAACTCAATGAAAATTTAATTATGAAATTAATTATTCATTTTGTTTTTAAAATTTTATTTTTTATTATTATCATTAATTTAAACACGAAGAAAAAGTTTCACCTGGAACAGCCATAAGTTTCTCTATATAGATTAGCGAAAGTATTCACTGAATCAACTAAAACATTCGCTAATATAATGAAATTTGTGGTTTTACAGGTAAATTTTTTTTCCGTGTATTTCATATGCGATTATTATGCGAAAATAAAAAGAGAAGGGTAATGATAATTATATAAAAATAGTCATTAATATTAATAAATTGAATGGGATTATTTAAATTATTTTTCGTTCAACTATTATTTACAACTTAGATTATTATCAAATCATTATTATCATTACTTTTTTTTATTATTGTCATTATTTAAATTCTTTCGAAAAAAACAAAAAATCATTTTTGTTGATTGCGAAAAAAAATTCCTCTGTTTCGGTGTAATAATAATAATAATAATTCAATTAGTGAAGACGAGGGGAAAAAAGGAATTCCGCGATGACCTTTAATGAACTCCGGCAAATTGAGCGCAAGTTTACGAAAATTACGATATAATGGCTAATAAATTTGAGGGGAACAGTCAAACATATCTAAGAGAATTGAATTTTATTTTGCAACCACAATCTCATGCGTCGATTATGTTTTCATCTCCACAGAAATTGTTTTATTATGTAAGTTTTGTATCTTAAAGGGAAATTATAAATATTTAATATCCGCGCAGATATTATTATTCTCTTCTCATATTTAAAAATTGATATATTAATTTTTCCCTCATAACTCTATTTATTTAGTAAAAATTTATTTTTTTTATTTTCATTTATTTATTATTCTCGAAGTGATCGATATCTATATGTCTTTATAATTTAAATTACCATAACATTTTTCAAAAAAAATTTAATTATTTACAAAAATCTTAATAAAATCTTTCACAAGAATTAAATTATTTTTACAAGTAGTAAAATTTCTCAAAAGAATTCAATTATTTGAAAAATATGTAATAAAATTCGTTTCAAGAAATAAATTATTTTCATAAATAATAAATCGATTATTTGAAAATTAATTTTTAAATGAACTTTTATTAGAAAATTCTACGAAAATTCAATTATTTAAATTCAAAATAAAATAATTTATTAAATAATTAAATGTTTGTTAGAATTCAATTCTCATACAGAATTTTATCAACAAATTTTTAAATAATTGAATTCTTCTAACGAATTTTAATAAAATTTTTAAGAATAATTACTTTTTTCGAGGAATTTGTTTAAAATTGTATCAAAAATAATTAAAATCCTGCTATGAATTTTATTATTTATGAAAATAATTAAATTCCTGAGAACAGTTTTATTATTTATAAAAATAATTGAATCATTGCGAAGAAATTTAAAAAAAAAATTGTATATTTGAAATTCTGAGAAATTTTTATTATTTATGAAAAAAATTGAATGTTTGATTAAAATTTTATTAATTTTTTTTTTAAATAATTGAATTTCAGCCAAGAATTTTGCTGTTTATATAAAGATAATTAAAATCATGACGAGAATGTTTTTTAATTTTTGAAAATAATTGAATTTCTGAAAAGAATTTTATTACTCTTAAAAATATTTTTATTCCTGTGATTAATATATTGTCATTTATGAAAAGAATTAAATTTTGCAAAGAATTTTAATAAAATTCTTGAAAACAATTGAATTTTTGGGAAGAATTTTGATATTCATCAAGATAATTGATTTCTTTAGAAGAATTGCGTTAAAATTTTGGAAATAATACTAAATATACATATTAAAAATTCAACTAATTTTATCAGAATTGAAATTAAAATTGTATTAAAAATATTTGAAATTCTACGATGAGTTTTATTATTTATGAAAATAATTGAATCCATGTAAAAAATTTTGTGTTTGAAAATAATTGAATTATTAAGAAGTAATTTATAAAAAATTCTAAATATAATTGACTTTCTCTGATCATTTGTAACTTTTCCCAAATTCAAGTTTTTTTTTTGTATTTTTAATTAAAATTCTTCTATAAATCTATTATTTTTAACTAAGAATAATATATAATAAGAATTTTTATTCAATAGCCGATTACTTGTCTATTATCAAATAAATATTTACTTGAATCAAATAATTTTTATTTGTATTTAAATATTTATTTGTAAACTAAATTGTATTTGAAATTTTGAATAAATAATTTCAGTATTTGAAGCAAATAGTATAAATAATAATAAAAAAATATATATATTTTTTTTTATTCTGTATTTTTTTGGTTCAAAAAGAAAGAAAAAAAAATGAATTAAACCATTTAATTGACTCAAGAAAAATTTATTTGCCTCAAGTATAAATATTTAATTAATAGTCAAGTAATCGGTTATTTGAATCAAATAAATTTTTTTTTCACTGTATACTCTATGTTATATATTGTCTATTATATACAGTTTTTCAATCACTAAAAAAATTGCCGACATTTTTTTTTTCGTAAAATGTTGAAAGCGCGTGCTAAAGGATTTCTACCGCGATACGTAAGTCGCGATTGGGTGTTGCATTTATTCATTAACGCCATAATGAAGGTAACGTTACTTCTAACCGCGGATTACAGTTAGGGTAACAGTTCGAGAAACTCGCGGTGAATTAAGGCGCGTTTTTCCAATCCTGCCCTCAAGCTCTTGTTCACAGATTGACCCAGACAAACAATCCCGAGATTTATAACTTATTCTTTTATTATTCTTCGAAAAATGTTTCCGTGAATCTCATCATCATCATCATCATCATCATCGTCGTCGTCGTCGTCGTCATCATAAGAAAAATGTTCTTTAAAGTAGATGTTTGTGGGAAATTTTTGTGGTTACAATCTTCGCTACTTTAATTAGTACAACGATCATTTATTTTTACGATTCAATTCTTTTTTTTTTTTGTTTAATTAATAGTTGCCTTATTTTACACTTTCTTTTTTCGTTAATTTTGCAATATTTTTTAATTTTTGGGTTTTTATTTTTATTTCTTTATTTTTTTATTTATTATTTTATTTCTATTTCTTTATTTTTTTATTTATATTTTTTATTTAATTTCTATTTCTTTATTTTATTTATATTTTTAATTCTATTTCTTAATTCTTGGCTTATTATAGTTTGTTGAGAAAATAATAAGAAAGTTGTTTAAAAAAAAACAAATAAATAAACAGAAGTAAAATAAGTAGTAAATAAATAAAAAAAAATTAATAAAATGTAAAAAAAAGTTTTTAAAGAAAATACTGAGAAATTAATATAAGAAAGAACCTGTTTAAAAAAATAAAGAAATTAAAAAATGTCAAGAAATTATCCAAAAATTTATTATTATTTATTATTTATTTTATTTGTTATTATTATTATAAAAAAAATGTATCAAAATAAATAATTATGCAAAACAAATAAAAGTAAATGAATAAAAATATTTAAAAAAAGAAATAAATGTAAATATATAAAAAAATTCAGTTAAAGATTTGTTTGTATTTGAAAAAAGTATAGACGATAATAAATTTTTTCCCTTTAATTAAAAGAAAAGATTATTTCGCGATAATTAGAGTTTTAATATAGAGAAAATTATTAAAATACCTTATTCGTTGTTGAAAGTTTTGAGTATTTTTTTCTTTTTTTTCAAGAAACGTGCAATAAGCAAAATCGATTATTTTGCTTCGGAGGTCCAAGCAGAAATTTCTTCTCTCTATATAATCACCCAAACTTTTTGAAGAAATAACTACATTGTAACTCATGTGAGAGCAGGTAATTCTTTTTGTGTAATTAGAATTGAGAGAAAAAAGTTGGTTCTTTATCATCAAGTAATTGAAGACAATTGTTAACTGTAATCCGTTATTACAATTTTGGACTCCGACATACTTTAATTTTTTTTTCGAAATACTTTTCTTCTTTTGAAACTTTTTCAGAGTCTTTATTATTTTTCTCTTTTTGAATTTAAAAACATTTTTTTCAACTTTTTCTTTTTTAGAAAATACTTGCATTTATTTATCGACTTGTTTATTTAGTTTCTTATTTATTTGTTTACTAATTTATTCGTTGACTTTTTCATTTACTTTATTTATTTATTATTTACTTATTTATTTATTATTTTTTATTTTTTCTTATTTTCATTTATTTTTATTTATTTTTATTTATTTACTTATTAATTTTCATATTTAGTTAATTACTTTTTTATTTGTTTACTTATTTATTCATTCACTTTTTATTTATTTACTTCTTATTTTTTCCATTTGTTTGCTTATTTATTTACTAATTTATTCGTCTACTTTTTTATTTGTTAGCTTATTTATTTATTTACTTTTTTATTTGTTAACTTCCTATTTTTTCTATTTGTTTGTTTATTTATTTACTTTTTTATTTGTCAATTTATTTAGTTTTTTATTTCTTTGCCTGTTTATTTACTTTTTAATTTATTTTCTTATCTATTTACTTTTATATTAGTTTACTAATTTAGTTTTTTATTTGTTAATTTATTTATTTTCTTATTTACTTGTTTAATTATTTATTTATTTTCTTATTTACTTGTTAAGTTATTTATTTATTTATTCACTTGTATATTTTATTGTATTTTTTATTTACCATTTAATTTAATTATTTATTTAAAATTTAAATAGTTAACAAATTTCCCCAATTCTCTTCAAAAATGGAATTATTTAAAGTTATAAATTTTGATTTACAGAGTTTAGCCGAGTTCGGTGAGAGGTGAAATTTATATTATTAATAAATGCAAAAAAAAATTATTAATGAATAGAAATATATTTTTTTGCTTGTATACTCTCTCGTAAATAATGATTTATGGGGAGGAAAAATTTAAATCACATGAGAAAAATAAGTTTTTCTTTTGAGTTTAGAAAAAAAATAAATTATTAACTTTCCACTCATATAAAATAATTGCCGCGTGGCATTATTTGCTTGATCGCTTTCTGTTTTTATTATTATATTTCATGTATAATCTACTTAGACTGGCAAATAAATTCAGAATTCCTCGCCATACTCATTCAGAGTTTGTAGATTAAAAAAAAATCGTTTTAAATTCTAAACGAAATGAAAAAAATTAATTGGCAATAATTTTCCATAATTCAATTAAAAAGAAACTTTTTTAAATATCAGTTTTTTTTATTAGTTGTTTATATTTTGAGAATTCGCTTAAAAATTAAGTTAATTTGGTTCTATTTTCTATTTTATTTCTGTTTCGTTTATCTTTGCCTTTATTTATTAAATTGTTTAAAGAGAGTATAATTAGGATAATTAATTTATTGTTTGTATTATTAATTTTTTTTTTTATTTTATTATTACTATTTATTTTTTATTTATTAATTAAATTATTATTTTTTATTTATTTATTGAATTATTATTTTCTATTTAGTTACCTATTATTTCTTTTTTTCTATTTATTTTAATATTAAATTTTGATAGTAAATTGTTATAGTAAATTTTAATAGTAAATTGTAATTGATAATTATAGTAGCGATTTTTAATTATAAATTTTATTATAAATTTTAATACTTAATTTTAATAGTAAAATTTATTTTTAAAGTTTAGTAGTATTACTGAAAATTTAGTTATTAAACTTGAAAAATTTTTATTATTGTAATATTGTTTTATTATTTTTTATTATTTATAATTCATCATTCAATATTTTATTTATAGCTAACTGTATCGTTCTGTTTACTTTTCGCGTTAAAAAACAAAATTATGTAAAAATAAAACTCGATATTTTAAACTCAAAAGAAATAACAGAAGGAATAGCGGGAATTTACTCCGAGAGGCGCAAAATTGGTCCATATTTTCTTCCTCCTCCTCTTCTTCTTCTTGTTCTTCTTCTTTTATTATTATAAATTTTTTTCTTCTTTTACTTCACTATTCTCGTTCGCATTTTATATGTAATTCAAGTCTAGACATTTATAATGCAGCCGCGCGATAAAAGTGCCAATTCTTTATAATATATGTTAGAGAGAGAAAGAGAGAGGAGAGTGAAATAAAATTATACTTATCATATACTTATGATGACTATGATACTCATTTACTTGAAAAGTAGTTTGGAATAATGTTGCGTCATTTTGTCATTAGGGGAACTTTGTTCGAACTGGTTTTTGCTTCTTCTTTTTATTATTATTTTTTTTTTTTTTTTGCTTTTTATTTTATTGCTTCCAAATTAGGTGAATCTCCCTTCTATTATTGGTGAGAAAATTTTTTTCTCTCACACACAATATTCTTTTTAAGCTCTCGGTATTGAAAAAAAAAATTCTTTAGTGTTATTACACTGGTTATCTTGATAAGGAACGTGCCCTCTATCCTCTATTTTATTTTTCTCCTGAAATAAAAAATTAATACAAGTATTTTATTAATTTAATTAATAATATGATTATAAATAATTAATTAAATAATAATAAATTAAAATTAAAAAATAATAAATCAAAATAAAATAAATAACGACTATAGTCGTTATTTATTTTATTTTGATTTATTATTTTTTAATTTTCTAATTTATCAATTATCTGTATTTTTTTATTTATTTATTATTCATTGTGCAATATTTCCGAATAAAATTTGTATTTGTTATTTTGTTTGTTAAGTTTATTTATTTATTATTTATTATTGCTTCTTTATTATTTTTTTATTATTATTTATTTTTGAAAAACAAAAAAGGGTTTTTTATTTTATAAAAAACAAAAATCAGAAATTATTTATTTTTATTTAATAATATTTAAAAGAATTTTTAACCATTCCTTTTATTTAATTATTATTTTCGAATAAAAATTGGATCCATTGTGTTTATTAGTTTTTCCTAGCGGTAAACAAAATCGATAGCAATTTGTTTATATTAAATAATAATATCAGCAAAATTATTTATCCATAAAATAATTTTATATTAGGGGGAGGAATTTTTCACAGAATAATATTATTATATTGACTATAAATATTACATTCAGAGCGTATCGTTCGATCAATTTTGCGGTTCAAGAATTTTGCTTGAATCTCTATTATAAAAGTAGATTTAAAAAACATTTTTTTTTTTTTTTTTTTGCTTAAAAATCTAGGACTTTTGTCTATAAAACACACAAAAAATAGAATTATTTATTATGTATTGTCGGTTAGAAAATTTATTTTTGAATTTATTATCGCACTTGAACCCTTGACAATGATATGGAATAATTGGTTTTCAAGAATCATTGAACATAAATAATTGGGTAGTCGCGCGAGTCTGTGAAAATTGCCAAATGCCCGTTAAAATCGGCAATGCCTGACAAATCGCAAATAAAATTAAGAAAAAAGAAAATAAATAAAGAAAGAAAAAAAAGAATTAGGAAAACCAATTATTGACCTAGTAAATTGTCAGCTTCTTTTCTTCGGTTTATTTATATATATATATATAAACCGTAATTCTTCCTTCAGTCATGATAAATGTTTTAATGCAACAATTTCATTGGAATTTCATCCACCCGCAGGCAATAAAATGTCAGGGAAACACTTCCTTATTTGTGCATCAATACAATTTTTTTTCGATATAAAAATTTAACTTTAAATTTGAATTTAATTTATCTAAAATTACTATTATTATTATTACTGATAATAATAAACTAATTACTTTTTTAAAAAATAATTTTTTTTATTTCAATTTTAATTTTTACAATTTCTGCACAAATTAGCAAATTACAAATTCCTTCCCCAAATTATTATTATTATTGTTTAAGAAAATAATTATTTTTATTTAACACTAATTTAACTAAAATAATAAACTAAAAAACTAAAAAAAAATTTTCAATTAAAATAAATAAATACCTACACGAAAATTGTAAATAAAAATTGGAAATATTTCTGTTCGCTTTTTGTTTTGTTTTTGAAATATTATTATGTAAAATATTCTCGAATTTCCGCTCGAGGAATGACGTACCTTTATATTCATATATATATATTATATATAATATTTGTTGAAAGGTTTTATTATATTCAGAAAACTATGTACAAATTTATGATCGACATTATTTCGCCATTTACTGCATTTTTATTGAAGAGAAAATACGTATCCGCTTGATTTACTTTTTTTTATAACTTAACTTTGTTGTTGTTATGACATTTGCATTCCTTATAAATATTATATACAATATGTATTTTTTTTTATATACGAGATGCTTTTTGCGCAAGAAATCATTCCTTTGTTTCGCTCTGTCTCATTTTCAAGAATAATTTTCCTCACCCTTATAAAAAAAATCCGTGGGCGCGGTTATAATATTTTTATAATTCTGCGACTTTTATTTAGTGAAAAAAAACAAACGAAAAAAGCATAAAACATAATTTTGTTAATTTTAAAGTATCAAAAAGTACCGATAAGTATCGAAATTAGCAAATATTTTCGGAATTAAGCAAAGTTTTGTAAAAAAAATGTAATTTTTTTGGTATATAATAAAAATAGTGAAATAAAAACAATAATAATATACTAATAATAAGAATAAGGATAAGAATAAGAATAAAAATAAGAATAAGAATAAGAATAAAAATAAGAATAAGAATAAGAATAAAAATAATAAGAACAAAAATAATACTAATAATAGTAATAATAACAGAAATTAATTTCAAATTACACTGAAATTGAAAAAGAAATTGCATTAGAATTAGAATTTATTTTTGAGAATATTGTTTTATTTCCCACGAGAGAGAACAAGTGACTAAATCTGCCTAATAACCACTTGTCATGTGTGCTGAATATTACGCAGAGTTTACGTGCGCTCACGAACTTGTTTAGTACAGTTTAGTGATCATACGTCTTTCTCTCTTTCTCTCTTTCTCTCTTTTTCTCTCGCCTAAAGCTTCTGTTGACTTTATACGATCGAATCGCTTCCTGGACAAATCCGTTAGTCAAATAATAACCCTTTTCAAACAAGATTTCTTTCCTTTCAGAAGCATTTTTTACATCATCGAACATCTGCAAACAATAATATAAGTATAGTAAGAAAGTTTGCAAATTGCTTAATAATAATCGAAATAAAGTTTCATTTTCCCAGTAATTTATCCTTTTTTTCTTTTTAAATAAAATATTTTAAAAATTCCCGTTTCATAATAAACAAAAAATTAATATTAACAAACAAATTACAAAAAAATATGAAAATAATAATAAAATATTTCTTTACTTTTCATGTTGACTAACTTTTTTATAATAATTTTTCTTATCAATTTCAAAATTAATTTATTAAAAATTACATTGAATTCTGGCGAAGAATTTTATCAAAAAATGTTAAATTAATTGGATTCTTTCGAAAAAATTTTTTATTAATGAAAATAAAAATTTAATTATTACAAAGGAATTTATTAAAATAGTTGAAAATCCTAATTAAATTCTTTTGCAGAATATTCTTGATTTTGTTTAAATAAATGAAGTTTCTTTATTAATTTTAATTGAAAATTTTGAAAGTATAATTGGATTTTATGAAAAATTTCTTTTGACTTTTTTTTAAATAATCGTGTTTGTTAATATTTGAAATTAAACATTTGATTATTGAATTTCATTTAAATTTTTAGAAAATAATAAAATAAAATAATTTTTCTCAGAACTTTATTACGATTTTTTTAAAATAATTTAATTCATTCGAGGAGTTTTATTAAATTTTTTAGAAAATAATTGAATTTCTTCTAAGAGTTTTATTATTTATGAAAATAATTGAATTTTTGCGAAGAATTTTATTTTATTTTTTGAAAATCCTAATTAAATTCTTTTGAAGATTATTGTTGATTTTTTTTTTATAAATAGAGTTTCTTTATTATTTTAATTGTTAATTTTGAAAATAATTGAATTTTATGGAGAATTTCTTTCAAGTTTTTAAAATAATTGTGTTTGTCAATATAATTTAAATCAATATTGTCAATATAATTTAAATCATTATTAATTTAATTCTAATTCAGAATTTTATTAAAATTCAAATAAAAATAATTGAATTTCTACAAAGAATTTTATTATTTATGAAAATAATTGAATTCTTCAGAGGAATTCAATTATTTGCAATATGACTTTATAATTAAATTCTCGAAAATCATTTAATTATTTTCAAAAATTTTAATTTTAAATTATTTTTATTTGAATTCTTTGAATAAATTAGAAAAAATTGAATTAAAATTGCATTGAAAATAATTTAATTTCTACTAAGAGTTTTATTATTTATGAAAATAATTGAATTCTTGTGAAGAATTTTATTAAAATTATATTTAAAATAATTGAATTAGATTGTAATATTTATGAAAATAATTGAATTGTTTCGAATAATTTATCAAAATTTCGAAAATAATTGAATTCTTTCGAAAAATTGTATTAAAAATTTCCCAAATTATAATTGAATCCTGTCGTCAAATTTTATTAAAATTGCATTGAAAATAATTGAATTCCTCCGATAGAATTTGACTATTTACAAAAATAATTGAATTTTTCCGGAGAATGAAAAAAAATATATGTTTGTGCGTCATAACTGTCAATTGAACTTTTCTCATTGCAAAAAATATTTGTAATAAATACCTATATTCATGCTAAAAAAGAAAAAAAAATAGAGAAAAAAAAATGCCGAGAAAAAGTTGCCTCTATTAGACACAAACGCTAATTAATGTAGTCATGCCACACAATGTTTTTCTCTATGCGAAAGATGTATAAATTATAGCATGGCCTGGCCTACGGGTCTTGGACGTGACGACATAAGTGTCGCTTTGATAAGGGATGCCATTAAACGATATATATCGTGATAAGGTGTATATTTGCCGTCAGTGTTCCTCTTGTAACGAGTCTTCTATTGCGCCAATTGAAAGTCGATGTATACCACTAAAACGTAAATCTCGTAAAACTTTTCACACACAAGTAGGCAAGCCAGCTTTCTAAAACAATAAATTATTCATTAGTCCCATTTCATCCCGTCAATTTTTTTCTCTCCTTTCTTTTTATCTGAACGTCATAAATTTCATAAATTTCATATTTCAAAATTCAATTATCGAAAATTTGTTAAATGTGCTCTCTTCAATATGCAATCTCGGTTTATGAATGATGTGCCATTTATTCGTATTTCCTGAAATTAAATTCGCTTTATTATTATCACTTCTATTATTATATTATAATATATTCTTAATTTATTATTTAAATTATTTATTATTATTATTATTTAATTATTCTCAAAAATAATAATATTTTTTAAAGCAATTCAATTATTTTCAATAAAATTTTAATAAAATTTCTCGAAAGAATTCAATTATTCTAAAAATATTAATTAAATTCAATTATTTTTATGAATTGTAAAATCCTCCACAAGAATTTAATTATTTTCATAAATAAGAGAATTCTTCGCAAGATTAAAATGTTTTCATAAATAATGAAATTCTTCAAACGAATTCAATTATTTTCATAAATAATAAAATGTTTCGTAGGAATTTAATTATTTTAAAAAATAGAATTTTAATAAAATTTCTCGAAAGAATACCAATATTTTTAAAAATATTATTTAAATTCAATTATTTTCAAGAGTTTTAATAAAAATTCAATTATTTTCAACAATTCTGAAAAAAATTCTTCGAAACAATTCAATTATTTGTATAAATTGTAAAATTCTTACCAAGAATTCAATTATTTTTATAAATAATAAAATTCTTCGAAACAATTCAATTATATTTATAAATTGTAAAATTCCTAGCAAGGATTCAATTATTTTTATAAATAAATAAAATTCTTCTGAGAAATTCAATTATTTTCAATACAATTTTAATAACTAGGAAAAAATCCCAATTATATTCAAGATAATTTTAATAAAATTTATGTAACAGTTTCAATTATTCTTTTAAATTGTAACAATTGAATTCAATTGTTCTCAAAAGTTTTTAATAAAACTCTTTGTAAATTGCAATTATTTTCAAAATTTTCAATTAAAATTAATTTCAAAAATCACATTATTTTGACGAAATTTAATGAAGTTTTTTTTTTTAAAAAAAGTAGATAATTATTTACAAAAATTGTAATAAAATTGTTTAAAAGAATTAAATTTTCTACGAATAATTTTAATATAATTTAATAGGCAAATTATTAATTGCAAGAAAATCTTCATAAAATTTAATTACTTTCAAAATTTTCATTAAAATTTCTTCAAATAAATTTTAATGAAAATCTTGCCAAGAATTAAATTATTTTCTGTACAATTTTAATTACATTTTCTCGAAAGAATTCAATTATTGAAAGAAATATTGATAAAATTCTTGAAATGAATTCAATTATTTTCAAATTTTTTGATAAATACTTTACAATAATAATATAAAATAGAAAAATTTATATTTTTTAATTACAACTCAATATATGCGAATAAACCGAAAGTTGCAGCAAGTTTTTTGTTTACATTTAGATGATAGAAATTTTCACACGATTTCCATTATGCGGATCATCATCAGATATTTTTCTCGCTTGTGACTGCGAAAAAATTCGTCATCATGTAAATTTTTAATCACTTATTATAACTCCCTCGCGATCGTAAAATATATCTAATATTGTTGCGGTAGAAAGGATAACTGGAGGTATGATTTTATGAAGGAGAATTGAATTTATGAGTGTATAGAGTGTAATGGTAATCTAGACAAGGTTTAATATGTATACGCACGTTAGGTATACTATGACTAATGCCAAGTACTAACTAATACTTGTACCAATACATATATATATATATATTGAGAGGAGGACGTTTATCTTTTGCTGACTTTTAAACCCCTTCCCCTCTACACTATACCTTTCAACTTCCCTATATGTCTATATGAAAGGATCTTTTCTCTTATCTTATTTATATATATAATGAAAGAAGAGAGTAAAATGAGTCTGTCCTTATTAAGGCTTCCTGTTTATCTTTTGCAGGAGCGAAGCGTAGGATGGAGCGAGGAGACTTTTTACACTGAAGAGGAGGATCGACGAGGAAGAGGAATAAAGATGCCTGCCTCGCAAAACGCCGCGAATGAGCGGCGAAACGACAGGACGGTGAGTCTTTCTTATTTCAATTTTTCACATTTTCTTTTGACAGGGTTGCCACAGGTCAGGGAATTCAGGGAAAAGTCAGGGACTTTTAGTAAAAGTACTGGAAAAATAAATTGAATTTTTGAAAATTCATGAGAAAACTCTGAATTTTGATGTTTTTTTGTTTGCCTCGTAAACTATGAAATTACCACGAATTTCAATACAAAACCTTCAATTTTTTCTATTTCTGACAATAATTTCTTTTTAAATATAACTTAATTTTTCAAAAAGTATCAGAAAATTATGACTTATAAATTATTTAAGGTCATGTTATTTAGTGGTCACGTGCTCCATATACTTTACTATGGGAACACGTGACCACTGAATAACATGACCTTATAATGGATAAATTTTCCAATTTTCATAAATACTAGATTAATAGAAGAATTTTAGTTAAAAATACTAAAAAAAAATTAAATTTTCGAAAAGTTACAAATCATTCCAGAAATTCAAATTATTTTCAAAAATTATAAAAATTCTTCGCAGAATTTCAATTATGTTCAAAAATTAAAAAAAATTCTCGTCAAAATTTCAATTATCTTTATAAATAATAAAATTTATAAAAGAATTTTAATTCTTCATCGAAATTCAATTATTTTTAAAAATTTTAATCAAATTCTTGGCAAAATTTCACAGGAATTCAATTATTTACAAAATTTCATAAAATTTTTCGAAAAATATCAATTATTTATTAAAAAGATTTTTATAAAATTCGTCGCAAGAATTCAATTATATAAAAAAAAATTGAACAAAGTTCTTTTCAAAAATTCAATTATTTTTATAAATAATAAAATTCTTCACCGAAATTCAATAATTTTTATAAACTTGAATAAAATTCTAGAAAGAATTAAATTATTTTCAAAAGTAATAAAATTCTTCGCAAAAATTAAATTATGTTTAAAAATTTTAAAAAGAATTTTTGTCAAAATTTCAAATATCTTTATAAATAATAAAATTCTTCGAAAAAATTCAATTATTTTCATAAACAATAAAATTTTCACAAAAATTCAATTATTTAAAATACAAAATTTCATAAAATTTTTCGAAAAATATCAATTATTTAAAAAGATTTTTATAAAATTCGTCGCAAGAATTCAATTATTTGAAAAAAAAATTGAACAAAGTTCTTTTCAAAAATTCAATTATTTTTATAAATAATAAAATTGTTCGCAGAAATTCAAATTATTTTTAAAAATTTTAATCAATTTCTTTGCAAAATTTCACAGGAATTCAATTATTTACAAAATTATTAATTAATTTCTTCGAAAAAATTCAATTATTTTCAAAGGCAATACAATTTTTACAGGAATTCAATTATTTAAAATACAAAATTTCATAAAATTTTTCGAAAAATATCAATTTTTAAAAAAGATTTTTAAAAAATTCGTCGCAATAATTGAATTACATATTTAAAAAAGTTTAACACAATTCTTTTCAAAAATTCAATTATTTTTATAAATAATAAAATTGTTCGCAGAAATTCAATTAAGATAAAAAAAAATTGTTGTCAAAATTTCAAGTATCTTTATAAATAATAAAATTCTTTTCCGAATTCCCATTATTTTAGAAAAATTTTAATAAAATTGTTGGGATAATTTTAATTAATTTTATGAATAATAAAACTCATCGCAGGATTTTAATTATTTTTGATACAATATTTTAATAGAATTTCTCGAAAAATGTAATTATTCTTAAAAATTTTATTAAAATTTGTTTTGACAAATTTTAACAAACATTCAATTATTCAATAAATTATTTATTTCTTTATTTAAATAATTGAATTCTTCAAGAATTTTCTAATAAAAATTGATTTAAAAATGAATTACCGAATAATCGATTTATTATTTATTTATTATTTATGAAAATAATTGAATTATTGCAACGAATTTTATTCCATTTTTTTTTAAGTAATTGAATTTTTTTGAGAAATTTTACTACTTGTAAAAATAATTAAATTCTTGCGAAGGATTTTATTAGGATTTTTGTAAATAATTAACTTTTTTTTGAAAAATTTTATGGTAATTTAAATTATTATAAAACATGAAGAAGGCGATCATTCCGAGTCGAAGACTCGGAGTGATAGCCTTCTTCATGTTTTGTAATAATATTCTTATAAGTTGTTGAATTTCATAAAGGTTTGAATTTGATTGTTTTGAAAAATTTTAATTCCTACAGAAGAATAGTAATGATTATAAATATTTATTTAAAAAAGAAGTTTTTGATTTTTTTTTAATAATTTGACAATTAAAGAAATTTGTAAATAAATGTAATAGAACATTTTTTTGAGTATTTAATAATTTTTAAAGTGAATCAGAATATTCTTTAGGGTCAGGGAAAAAGTGGAAATTAGGAAAAAGTCAGGGAAGAATAAAATTAAATATTTGTGGCAACCCTGTTTGAATTTCTACCTTTTTTGTAAGTACTGACACGGAAAACTGGGGTATTTAAAATAGCCAGGTATTCCGGAAAAAAACACTCAAATGTTTGTCCAGAGTGTTATTTGCTCTTTGTTTACATTTTGAGATTATGTTTTACGTCAAAAGGAATCAAAGTCTCGACGATATGGGGAAATAGAAACATATAGATATTTTTTGATGGAAAAATGTTCGATTTGATTATTTGGAGATTATTCGCCGAAGGTCTATCCTAATGGTGCAGAGTTCCGCTTCCTGTTTTTGTATAATACAAATGAGAATAATTGGCTCACGCCCTGATCGTTTTCTCCTTTTGATATCGTCAAAACTTGACTTGCGATTTCCCTATCAACACTCGTCTGTCTGTCTTTTCTTTTTCTCCATATATAATTGAACGCGGGAAAAATTTCACCTTCGCTTATATAAATTGTGTATTATAAAATATCCCACAGAATTCATGTGTCTCTCATGATATCATTGATCTTTCACTCAAATGATCCATTTATGGAGTTTGAATCAAATCAATTTTTTTTTCGATAATTTATTCCCTTATTAGGGAATAAATTTCCCTTATTAGACTGTTGGGAATTTTTATCTTGTTCAATGTTTACAGTATCTACGATTTTTCTGATTTTTTTTTTTTGCTTTTTACTCCTCCTCTTTGGTCTTTAAAGTTTATTAATTGTAAATATTTTTTTTTCAGTTTTCAGTTGAGAGTTTTTAAATAACTGCGAGAGACGAAAAGGTTCCTGTCACACGCAGACGCAAAGCAAAGAGTTGTGTCTTATATATTTAGTCTATATATTGATCTGCGAAATTCCAGAGCGAAAATCTGTCTCAAGCTTGAAAAGCAATAATATTTTGTTAACTCTTATGATTTGCTTTTACTGCATTCTGAGCCTCACTCTCTAGACTTCATTTCTCATTTCATAAAATTCCCCTCGTAAAAGTGGAATTTTATTTTCTTTTTTCACGATAATGGGTTTTAAATTATTATCATCGATAATTTAGTCGATTTTAGTCAATTCAGTCAATTCAGTCAAAGTAATTTAGTTATTAAATTATTTTAGCCACTAAATTTAGTTATACGGCGGAATTTTTTTTATTTGATAATAAATAATTTTATTTCAATTTTCGATGAATTTGTAAATATTTCGATAATTTTTTTGCTTTAGATCACACATGAGCCACCAAAATTAAAAACGACGCTCAAAACACCACCAAAACAAGCGACAAATCCCCTTCAGTTTGTGAAGGTTGGACCATGTTCGCTTTATCGGACAGCACAAGAGCAACTTCAGAAAGTCCAAGAAGTCAAAAAGATCAAACAGGAAGTGCGAGAAGATCCCGAAGATTGGCAGTCAGTAAGTATAGAATAACATCTCTCAAAAAACATTCAACTCAAGGAATTATAATAATAGAAAATCTCTTCGAAAATAGATTTTCCTTTTCTTCCGAGAAATTAAAAAATAAATATTAAAAGAATCCATTTATTAACTAATTATATTAACTAATTAATTAATAAATTTTAATAAAATTCTATAAAATAATTGAATTATATTTATTTTCGATGCAATTTTAATTAAATTCGTCGAAAAAATTTGCAAGAATTCATATTTTTTTTAATTTAATTATTATAAATAATACAATTCTTTAGATGAATTCAATTATTTTAAATATAATTATTATTATTATTTTTATTATTTTAAAAAAATCGTAATAAAGTTCTGAGAAAAATTATTTTATTTTATTATTTTCTAAAAATTTAAATGAAATTCAATAATCAAATGTTTAATTTCAAATATTAACAAACACGATTATTTAAAAAAAATCGAAATAAATTCTTCATAAAATATAATTCTCCAGAGGAATTCAATTTATTTTCAGAAACAATAACATTATTCGAAAAAATTCAATTAATTTTAAAAATAATTAAATTTTGTATACAAGTTCAAGTGTTTTTAATACAATTTTTAACAAATTTCAAAAAAGAATTAAATTGTTTAAAAAAACTTTAAATAAAATTTATCAAAAGAATTTAAGTATTTTCTAAAATTTCAATTAATTTTTCCCAAGAGTTCAATTATTTCTATAAACATTTAAATTCTTCAGAGAGGAATTCAATTATTTTCAATACAGTTTTAATTTAATTCTTTTAAATTCATTCGAACAATTCAAATAAAAACAACTTAAAATTAAAATTTTTGAAAATAATTAAATGATTTCAAAAAATTGTATTAAAAATAATTGAATTTCTTCGAAGAATTCAATTATTTTCAGTGCAATTTTAATCCAATTCTTGAAATTTATTCTAATAATTTAATTAAATTAAAAATAAATAAAAATTAAAATATTTGAAAATAATTAAATGATTCTAAAGAATTTAATTAAAGTCATATTGAAAATAATTGAATTCCTCTGAAGAATTCACTTATATTTAATGTAATTTTAATTCAATTTTTTAAAATTCAAGTAATTCAAATAAAAATAATTTTAAATCAAAATTTTTGAAAATATTTTAATGATTTGAAAGAATTTAATTATTTTCAAAAATTTCCACAAAATTATTAAAAATAATTTAATTATTTGCAAAAATTTTAATTAAATTCTATGCAAGAATTAATTTCTTTCAGATTAAAAATTATAAAAAGTTACAAAAATAATAAAAATAATAATTAAGTATTTCTTTGAAAAAAACTATTTATGTTTCGAATAATTTAACAGTTAATATATTTAAAAATTAATGTATTAAAGACATTTTTTTGCATCTAACTATTTTTAGAGTGAATTAAAATATTCTTTAGGCTCAGGGAAAGAGTCAAAATTCTATCTGCAAATCAAGGAAAAATAAAATCAAATTTTTGTGTCAATCCTGAAATAATTTTCTTTCTCCATTTAATTATTTAATATTTATTTTTGTACTTTACTATTTTATTTTTTTACACTTTACTCTTCTGTTTTTGTTTCATTATAAAGGGAGGATTGTATTTTTAATAATACTTTTACTTATGAAATTGAAATTTCGTTTCTTGAAATGATTCATACTTTTATTTGTATTTTGATATTGTTGACGTATTTCATTGAATTTTTTTTTCCTCTGTGATTGTTTTAGAATTTAGATAACTGGAAGAGCAGTCGAAGGAAGCGTCAGGAACACATAATTGAGCGCGTGGTGGAAGTGAAAAAACTGGAATTAGAAGAACATGATCGACAAAGACGACGAAGTAAAACCTTCTCGGAAATGATGGAGGAAAGAGGAAACAGAGGTCGAAAATTGAGCATGAGTCTTACGATGTATCACGAGGAGGACTCGAATGATCTCAGTGATCTTGGAATTGGTACCAGCAGTGGAAAGAGTTCTGTCAGTGGCGACACTCACGACGATACGCACAGTGTTCTAGTGAGTAGTAAAAAAATATTATTTCTCATTTCTAATTTCATTCTGAACTATTTTTTTAACAGTCAAAAATAAATTCAATTGAATTTTTCTCGAGACTTGAATTTAAAATTGAAAAAATTGAAAAAAATTGAAAAAAATTGAATTTAAATTGAATTTAAATTAATAACTTTTTTAACAGTTTTTTTCTACACCAAAATAAATAATTTATTATTTTCTGCAGAGCGACAGAGACAGTGAGATAGAGAAAAATCACTCGGACGTTGATAACGCACCAGCAGAAAATGGTAACGATTCGGAAAATTTAAAGAAAACGTTTGGCAATGGTTTTCACAACAATCACGAGTACGATTCGGCAGCAACAGCAACGGCCAGTTCACCAGAACCAGAAGAATACACCTATGAGGGCGCAATACGTGGCTACGTCTCCAGAGTCGCACAAAATATTCCCCGAAGGTCCCTAGCAAATCTCGAGGTGAAACTCGAGAATGCAAAAGCAATGACAAACGGATCGAAGACAAATCTCAATGACGAAACAAATGGTCCAATCGTCAAAGTCGATATTCTCAAGAGACGTGAAATATTTGAGAAACCAGCTCTAAAAAGCCCCGACAACAAAATAAACAATCGTCTCAGTTCCGAATTCCCAAATAAAACCATCAAGGAACGTCTATCACATCTCGAGAAGCAAAAAAATGAATCCGAATCATTTGAAAAGAACAACAGTAAAGCTCTCAATAGGCTCTCAGGCGACATGCACTCGATTCGCGAAAGACTCTCTCATCTAGAGAAACAAGCCTCCGAACGGGAGAAAATAAATGACGATCTAGAAGCAATCCGACCACTTCGAGAGAGACTCTCAACTCTCGAGAAATACACGAGCGATGAATTTTCCACACCACCAGCAATTAATGGCGAATTATCCGCGAGATCGTTTAAAGATCGTCTCAATGCACTCGACACGACACGAAATAAAGACGACAAGAGAAACTCCAATGTGAAGCATAATCTCTGCTTTCGTGAGAACGACAACAGGGGCGATAATTCAACCCCAAGTGAGAGAAGTTCATCTCCCGATTCCGAGTACCGAGCACCTAGGGCTCCATTCCACAGGAGTCTGGATTCATTGGACGCTGACGCTTCCAGTGGACCCGACACTTTCGAGAGGGTGCAGAGTCTCGAGGAATTAGATTATAATCGTCGTTATCCCGCTTCTACATCCTCTGTGGAAATTCTCAACGATACCGATAGAGAGGACTCGGGAATTCACACGGCCGATGTCAGTTGCTCGGTGAGTCAAGCCGACGAGCCCGTTGACGAGGACGTTCTTCACAATCACGTCGAGAGGCAGCAGGCGATCGAGGAGAAACCCGAACCGCAAATTTTGGAAATCGTCGACATTGAGCCAAAGCGTGAAGCAGAGGCGAGAAAAGAAGAGGAGTCAGAAAAGGATACAATGTTTACTGAGAGAGATGAATCCGTTTGCCAGAGAGAAGCAGTGACAGGAATAAAGGTAGGAAATTTTCTACGAATAATACTTTTTCTATGAGATACACTAATAATACTTTCCAGGCTTCGCACTCATTTACTAAAACCCATTGTTTACTACTTTTTTTTACGATTAGCTACTATTTGGATATTTTTTTTTTAATTTTGTGACACTAAACGCTACGTTTTCCTATTTTTGAGAATTTTCACAAGTTTAAATTCATTAATAGTTGGGATAAAGAAATTATTCTTGAAAATTTTAATAAAATTTCTTTTAGAAACAATTAGGAACATTTTTATAAAATTCTTTGCCACAATTCAATTATTTTCAAAAATTTTTCGAAAGTCTTTATTGCAAGAATTCAGTTATTTTCACAAATAATGAAATTCTTTGCTGAAATTAAAATATTTTCAATGTCTATTATTCTATTTATTTGTTTTTTTAGATATACAAATTTACATATTTTTATAAATTTTCTCAAAAGTATTATTTTATATAAAAAAAATTAATAAAATTCAAATAATATGAATAATGAAATTTTCACAGTAATTCTATTATGTGAAATACAATTTCAAAGGAATTTTTTTCGAAAGAAATCAATTATTTAAAATTTTAAATATTTTAATAAAATTCTTTGAAAGAAATTAATTATTTTCTAAAATTTGTTTATAGGAATTAAATTATTTTCGTAAATAATTAAATACATAGCAAGAATTTAATTATTTTTAATACAATTTTAATAAAATCTCTCGAAACAAATCAATTATTTTTAATAAAATTCTATATAAGAATTTAATTATTTTCAATGCAATTTTAATTAAATTCGCCGAAATTTGCAAAAAAAAATTTTTTTTTAATTCTTTGTAAACATTTAATTGTTTTTACAAATAATACAATTTTCTTTTCATGAATTCAATTATTTTCAATACAATTTGAATTCATTTGTTTTCACAAATGATAAAATTCTTCAGAGGAATTCAATTATTTTCAATACAATTTTAATTCAATTCTTTTAAATTCATTCGAATAATTTAAATAAAAATAACTTAAAATTAAAATTTTTGAAAATAATTAAATGATTTCAAAGAATTGAATTAAGTTTGTATTAAAAATAATTGAATTCGTCTGAGGAATTCAATTATTTTCAATACAATTTAAATTTAATTCTTTGAAATTATTTAATTATTTTCAAAAATTCCCAAAAATTCTTGAAACTAATTTACTTATTTTCAAAAAATTTAATAAAATTCAAAGCGAAAATTCACATATCATAAATAATAAAATTTTTACAGTAATTCAATTACGTGAAACACAATTTTCAAGAAATTTTTTCGAAAGAAGTCAGCTATTTAATGATCCACAAGTTTTGAACGTTCAAATGAACGAAACACACTTTTTATTAAAAATGTTTTTATAATTTATTGTTTGCAATAAAAATTAAAAACTTAAATTTTACACTTAGAAACTTTATAATTCATTTATTCTATATCGATAAAAAATTATTGTAACAAATATTTAAATTAAAGAAGAAAATAAATAAATTTCATTCATTTGAACGTTCAGAACTTTAGGATCATAGCTATTTAAATATTTTAATAAAATTCTTTGAAAGAAATTAATTATATTCTAAAATTTTGACAAAAATTGTTTATAATAATTAAATAACTATTTTCATAAATAATAAAATTCATTGCCAGAATTCAATTATTTTTAATACAATTTTAATTAAGTTATTCGAAATAATTGAATTATTCTTGTAAATTTTCATAAAATGAAAAGAAGAATTGAATTATTTTTACAAATTGTAAAATTTTTCCCAGGTATTGAATTATTTTAAAAAATTTAATTAAATTCGTTGCAGAAATTCAATTATTTTTTATAAATGATAAAATTCCTTGCAAGAATTCAATTATTTTTGTAAATAATAAAATTCTTTACAGAATTTCAATTATTTTTAATACAATTTAAAATTAATTGCTCGAAAAATGTAATTATTTTCTAAAGTTTTTATTAATATTTATCAAAAGAAATGAATTATTTACAAAAGTTTTGATAAAATTCTTTTTAAGTATTCAATTTTAAGAAACAATCAGTTAAAATTGTTTCAAATTTTAATTCCTGTGGAAAAAGAAATGAGAATTTATAGGTATTACTAATTGAACAAAAATTTGAATAATTTAATTTAATAATTATCAAAAAGAAAAATTTGTCTTTTGAAAAATTTTAATTAAAAATATTTATTTAAATTTCCAATTGATGGAAAATTTTGTCAAATTTAATTGAAATAAATTTTATGTTTTAAAAAAATTAATTTTCTTACTTTTAAAACTTTTTTCAGTTTTTATGCTACTTTTTGCTACTTTTTTCAGTTAGTTCAAATAGTAGCTACTTTTTTACTATTTTTTTCAAACTTAAAACTACTTTTTGCTACTTTTTAAAAATAAATTATTGAGTGCGAAGCCTGACTTTCAAAAATAAAAAAAAAAATGGTGAAGGATTTTCTAAAGAATTCCCCAACACTACTGTTGATTCAGGGTACTGCTGAAACTTCTTCTGGTGAACAGAAACAGTCGTCTAAAAATCCGCTAGTTAGTGACAATTCCCATTCCTCATCCCCTCGTCCGATCGTCTACCAAAGTCCCAAAGTTCCACCCCGGAGAACTCCTCCCGAAATACTGAAATTTAAACCAAAATCCGAAAATGTCGTTCAACCGGCCTTTAAATTAGACATCACGAATGATTTGCTCGGAATGAAATTTGTCGACAGTTCTGATTCCTCACCGGCGTCGCCGCCAACTCCAACTTTTCCCACTCTACCCAAATTTCAAACTTCCAATCAAGAATCAAAATCTCCTTGCACTTCGCCGAGAACATCAAAAATACCAACTCCCCTACCTCGGAAATCAATTTCAACCCCTTCATCGCCATCATCAAATCCTACTCCCTTTTCACCCCTATCCCCCGTCTCACCCCTAACCTCTCCCTCACTAATTTCCTCTCTAACATCACCGAAACTTCATCTTCATTCACCGAAAAATTTGCGCAATCTATCAAAAACGTCTGAAATTCCAGTGCCAATTTCAAATATAACTCCTTTGAATAATTCCAAATCGTCCTCATTGGGAAAAATTGATTCCTCGATTCCTTCTTCTCCTAATTTAAAATCGAATCAGGTGATGGATGCGAGACCAGCGGAGAAACGACTTATGGTGGTGGATGTTTGGGAAAAGGTGGTGGTGATTCCTCAAGGACAAACAACTGCGACGCCTCCGATTACTCCGATCATCGAGTATTTTAAAAACGGCAAAGACACTGAGGTTAGGAATGATGAGCTGAAAATTAATTCTTTAAGAAAAACTTAAAAAAAAAATTAAAGAACAAATTTCCAAAACTCACATAAGCCTAGCTAATCTTTTTTTTTTGCTAATATCTTTGTAAATAGTTGGGGGAGGGGGATTAGGAGATAGAATGAGTGACAGGAATTTTTGTGACTTGAAATTTGAGGAAAAAAAGGAAATTGAGACTCAAGATTTTAAAATTGAATGAAAATAAATTCATTGAGAAAATTTATTAATTATTTTAGGAAATTAATTAATAATTTTAGCGAATTAATTAATTTTTCTACGAAATAACTATTTCAGCGAATCATTTAATTATTTAATTTTTTAGCTAAATAATTGATTATTCCAGTGAATTAAATAATTTTTAGCGAAATATTTGATTATTCCTGCGAATTAGTGAATTATTTTATCGAATTCATTATTTTAGCTGATTAATTATTTCAACGAATTAATTATTTTAGCAAATTACTTCATTATTTTAGCTAATTAATTATTTCATCGAATTAATTAATTATTTTTACTAGTGAATTATTTTAACGAATTATTTATTTCAGCAAATTAAATTATTTCAACGAATTAATTATTTTGGCGAATTAATTATTTTAGCAAATTAATTAAACCGAATGATTTAGCTAATTAATTATTTTTGTGAATTAATTCGTGGAGCAAATTAATAAAAACGAATAATTATTTAATTAGAATATAAAAAAAGAAATAATTTGTAAAACTAAATTGAATTTTTTTGAATTAAGTAATTTTAAAAATAAGTTTGATGAAATTGTATTTATAATTCGTGATTTGACAATTATTTTTGGAAATTTTGTCTTGAGATTTTAAATTCTATTAGATTAATACTTCTTACGAAAAAAATTTGATTGAATAAGCTGAAAAATTTTGAAGACTGATTTACAAAATTTATATTCGTAACTTCTACAATTTCTATTTTTGAAATTATATTCATAAATATTACAAATTTTGTAAAAAAAAATATTTTATACATTAACAGATTTTAAAACAATTTGTGATCCTAAATTTAATAATATAGTTTTTGAATAAAAGTTTTTAAACATTTTTGAATAGTTTTAACAATTTTTAGATATTTTCAAAAATATTCTTAAACATTTTTAAATATTTTTAAGTACCTATTCTTAAACATAATTAAATATTTTTAAACATTTTCAAATATTTTTTAAACATTTTTCTATATATTTAAAAATATTTTCAATATTTTTAAATAATAATTAATATTAAATTTATAAATTTATAAATTTAAACTATTTATAAATATTTTTAGTTATTCTTAAATATTCTTTAACATTTTTCAACATTCTTAAATAATTCTTAAATATTTTTCTTGATTTAAAAATATTCTTAAACATATTTTAAATATTCTTAAATATTTTCTTAAATATTTTTCAATAATTTTCAATATTTTTACATAATAATTATTATTGAATTAAATAATTAATAAATTTAAACATTCGTCAACATTTTTAGTTATTTGTAAATATTCTTAAAAAATTTTGAATGTATTAAAATATTTTTAAACATTTTTATATATTCTTAAATAATAATAATAATAATTATTAAATTTAATAATTTATATCTAAATTTAAACATTCGTCAACCTTTTTAGATATTTATAAATACAAAATATTCTTAAAAAGATTTTTGAATATATTTAAATATTTTACGATAATTTAAAATGATTTTAACTATTTTATAGTAACTTTTACAATAAATTAATTAAAAAAAATTTCCTAGATAAAATTTCCTAACGCCAAATATAATCGTTTCCGCAGAGCGATTTTTTTATTACGCTAAATTTTTACGAAATGAATCTAGGTATTTGTATTAAAATTGACCTAAAGAATTTTTTTTGTGAAATTGATTTACGAGATAAATTTTATTAGAAAATAAATTTTTTCCTATTATACAACGATCTAATATTTTTTATGCTAAAATTTTATTAGAATATTTATATCTAGGTATAGATATATTTAAAATCATTTTATGGTGTTTTGGAATCCTCTTCTATTTTCAAACGATTTTATGATCTCAAAAGTTGAATAATTTTCAAGCATCATCTGCTATTCAACCGGTTTTCACATAATTGTATATATACGTGTGTAAATTACAACAGAGAAAGAGAGAAAAAAAAGAATTTATAACGAGTTTGTGAATACAATAATATTTTAGATGCAGTAGATCTCACATTAAAATTGTGAATTTAATAATGCATTGAATTTGAAATTCTTTTATTTTTTCTTTTTTTTTAAAGACAATAATGAAGAGACTTGTTATGGCACATGCGCTATTGTAAAGAAGACTGAATAGTAAACTTCCTACATTTCAAAAGTTGAATAGATCATCGCGTAATTGTTCAAAACTTTCCTTCCAGATGATATCTGCCATTTTGACAGAAAAAGAAATATTTTCATTATTAATTTATTAATAATAATAATCTCTTGAAGAGAAAAGGTCGTAGGGTATAATTAAAATTTGAATCGATTTTTCCGGGTAAACTTTGTAATAAATGCGGCTATTGAATTTAAAATACAATGAAATTAATTAAATTTGATTTCTATTTTTTAATAATGAAATCAAACTTAATTAATTGGCTAATTAATTAATTCGTTGTGTAATTATTTAATTATTCGACTGCTTATTTTATTTTTTAATTATTTAACTACTGTTTTGATTATTGAACTATTTAACTATTTAATTATTTGAGTTATTTAATTACTTGAATAATTTTTCAATTAGTTATTTAATTCCACAAGTAATTAAATTTTTTTTCTACTAATTAAAAATTAGAAAATTCAAAAAATATTAAATCTAATTTTATTCTTGAAACATTTTTTCGGTTCTAAAAATTAAATTGAAAGAACTATATCAACTTGAAAATTAAATGTCACAAATAATTCCTGTCATTCGTGAATCTAGAAACTTGTAGCTAAAAGTGTAAATAGAGAAATGTAAGAGAAATCAATAACCCCAAGGGAGTAGAGAAAATAGTTTAAAAAAGAAAATTTCTTGAAATAGTACTTGGCAATTTAAAGAATAAAAAAAACAAAATAAACATTGAAATCAAAAGGGCCATAAATTGACATTCTCAAAGATTGTAATTTTGGTCCTAGAGAAGTCTAATATTGTAACGATTGTGATAAAAAAAAATAATAATTAATTATTGCCCTTTTAGATGAGGGCAAAACTTGTATGCTAATTTATTTATTTCTATGTATGAGCTTTAAAGACGATCACGAAGGGAATGGATGAGAGAACAAATAATTAACGTGATAATGAGTTTTGTGAAAAAAAGAGGGGCTAAATTTTTCGTTTCTTTTTTGAAAATATACATTTTTTTGAGCATAAGACTTATTCTTACGATTAGTTTTATTGAAAGAGGGTTGTATACTGATCTTATAAAAATTAATTAATAATAGTTATAATAAAATAATAATAATAACAACAAGAAATAATAATTTGCCAGTACAGCACGAGTTAATGGATACTTGTTCGTCGAGTGAAGCATTTTTTTTTCGAGAAAAAAAAAACTATACGATGTAACACGAAATATAAGATTAATTGGGCAGTCAAGTCTCTTATTTCCTATACTTTTTAATCACTCACCATTTTCCGGTCGATCAACCAGTTCACAGCTCAAAAAAAATCACTTTTCAGTTAAATTTTTTTTGACGATTTTCAAAATTGTTATTTGGAAAATTAAACAGATAAAATTCAAATAAGGTATAAATTTAATTAAAAGTGAATTAAATAAAATAATATTTTTTTTTTTTTACAAAAATAATTTTTCCTTCTTTGAGCTTTAAACAATGATCGACACTATTATTGGCATGAATTTAATTATTTGTGAAATTTTTGCTATTTAAATAACGAAAAATTGTGTCTTAGTAAATTGAGAGAAATTAATTCTCGAATTAATTAATTTAGAGATTATAGAAAGTTTGGATTTTTTTTATTGATTTTGGTAATTTTTGAAAGGAAAAAAATGACTTTATTTGTGGAATAGAAAAAAAGGAGAAAAAAGTGTCCTACGCCAGTGGGTTATTAATGAATTTCTATTGCTCAGTACAGCGTTGTCAGTTCCGGTAATTATTTAGTGCAAATTAAAGTCGACGAGTGCATTATAGTCCCACGTAATAATACCCGCAAATAAAAGTAGTTAACGAAGTCAGTATTACTATAGCTTATTTAGAATCAGTAGATTGTTAACTATTATTGCTTATTCTCACACGAAGTCACGTTAGGATTTTTTCTTCTTCCTCGAAACTAATATTTAAAAGAAAAAATAGGAATTGTTGGAGAAATTTCGAAAAAGTTTTTATTTAGAATATTTTTTTTTATAAATTAATATTTTTTTTTGTTTATTATTTATTAAATATAGTTCATACCATTCGGCTTTGATTTTTTTATTATTAATTTTCGTATTTATAATGGAAATTGCAATTTTTTTTAATTCAGTGTAATTTTTAGTTAACTTTTCCAATTGAATTGAATTTTCTTTTGATTAAATGTAGTTTTTAATTAAATTTATCAATTAAATAGCATTCGTAAATGAATTTTTTTGATTAAATGGCGTTTTTAATTAGATTTTTTAATTAAATGTAATATTTAGTTGAATTTTTAATTATAGTGCCATATTTTAATTAAATTCTTTAATTTAATGTCGTTTTCAATGAAATGTAATTTTTAGTTAAATATTTCAATGAAATGTAATTTTTAATTGAATTTTGAAATTAATTGTCATTTTTAATTCAATTTTGTATAATTTAATTCAATTTGACAAAATGTCGTCTTTAATTAAACGTTTTTAATTAAGTGCCATTTTCAATTAAATTCTGTAATAAAGTGTCGTTTTTAATTAGGTTTTTCAATTAAATGTAATTTTTAATTAAGTTTTTCAATTAAATGTAATTTTTAATTCAATTTTTTAATTAATTGACATTTTTATTTGAATTCTTTAATGAAATCTCGTTTTTAATTCAATTTTTTTTGTCATATCTAATTCAAATTTTTTAATTAAGTGTAATTTTTAATTCAATTTTTATAATTAAATTTACCTACGTATTTTTTTTTTTTATTTTTTTTTATTCCCGTTTAGTTGAAAATAATACGCAAAAGTCGAAGTAATTTTTGATTGAATACAAATATAGTTTTCTTATGACAATTTCGAGAGTACTAAGAAGAGAGAAAGAGAGGCTTTAGAAAAAATAAATTCAAGTTTGTCATCTGCTTCTTCCCGCTGGACCTTCTTCTTATAAGTTGTCTAAAGCTTGGGTTCTTTATAAGAGGTAAGGCTTGTGTTCTTAAAACGCCTCCGCTTGAAAGACAATCCGATTTGCAATGATGTCATTCTATCGACGAGACTATAAAAGAATTGAATTTAATTTATTGCCCAACATTAAGTTGTAAATATAACTAGAAAATTTTATCGCGATTCTCTCATATTATATTTGTACATTAGAGAAGAGAAAGAGAGAGATAGTTGATAGTAAATCTCTCATTGTTTGCTTTTTATCTTTATTTCTTATCTTTTAGAATTATTTTCTGTAATGAGAAAATTTTTTCTCTCGATTCATTATTTAATATATTAAACTGAAAAAAAATTTTTGTTTTATTTTTTTTTATTTAAAAAGGAAAATTAATTTTTTCTTTCATATTTTGAATTAAAAATAGAAATTAAAAGAATTTACCCAGGATTCTAGTTTTATTTTCCAAAAATTGAATTTCAATTGAAAGAATTTATTTAATTGAAATTTTATTTTTCTATAATTGAATTTAATTTGAAAAATTTATTTCAATTGAAATAAATTATAAAATTAAATTTTTATTCTCAAAAAAATTGAATTCGAACTAAAAAATTAAATTTCCACAAAAAGGTTTTAGGAAATTTTGTTTTTATTAACTTCTATTCCTATTTTTAAAAAAATTAAATTAAAGTAAGTTTAATTAAAATTTAAATTAATTAAAATTCAGTCTCCAAAATAGAAGATTTTTGCAAATCAGAATTATTTTTCTCCCGGGCGTTGCTTGTTTATGCAGATGCTTCACTTTTTTCCCAAAAATGTTCCATTTTTTTCCAAAACATAAAAAGAAAACAATTTTTATTTTCTATGTTTGCAAAATTTTTTCTCTTTTTAATTTGCAAGTAAAATTAATTTTGTTTTCTAAAATTCACTTTTCATTACACAATTTCGTCGAAAAATTGAATCACGCAGTTAGAACTTTAATAGAGTCTTATCATTAAATCAACGTCACAAAGTACACTTAGAATGATAAAAAAAAATTATAAATACCTATGACAAATTGAACTCTAATTATGATTTTCAAAAAATTGCATCACATTTATTTTTTATTATTATTTACCAAAAAAAAAAAAAAAAAATAAAATCAATTATTTATTTCCTGAATTCAAATTTTTGAATTCTTATTTTCAAAATAATTAAAAATATTAATTTCAAAAATTTATATTTAGGTACATTCTTTACAGTAAAAAGTCATTTAAAAATTGTTCTATTTTAAAAAAATGTAATTACAATTATTTTCTATTGAAGAGATAAAATTTTCCATTAATTTATTTTTTGTTTCTGTAAAAGAAAATATTAAAAATTCGTTTTGATAATGAAATATTTTTTCTTATCTTTAAGATTTCATAAGAGTGTAAAAAACATTTTCAATATTAGTATACGCTTACCTTTCGAGACTGTGACGATCGTTGGTTATGAAAGTCTTGTTTTTATTCGTGTATCGTAGAAATTAAATAATTATTGCTTTATTTATAAAAAAATGGAGGTAATGAAATTTTTTTTATCGGTTGTTTTTAAATTTTATTATTATTATTTTCTTTCATGCTCTAAACTTTGTAAATTGTCATTTATTGCTTTTATTATTTATAGTGTCTTCCTGTAACTAAAAATTTAGTCACTTGGTTTTTTTCCCTCTCGCTTTCACTTTTATTTTTCCAATAATTACCCACAATATTACTGCATGTTTTCTATATTTATTTAATCCTATTTTGTGACGATAATAAAATTTTTGCTTTTATTGCACTTTGACTATTTTCTAATTCTACTTCTTCTACTGTAACATTTATGTGAATATTTATTTTTACGTTTATTCAATAGATTTAGCTTTATTTCTCCTTGTACTTGTTTATTTTTACCTCTTTTTATTTTTTTTTTAATTTTTAAATTTTTTATTTAATATTTTTTGTTTTTTATTTAAACTTCTTTTTTTAAAAATAAATTCTTATTTTTAATATTTGTCTACATTTTTATTTTTGATATTCACTTGTCGAGAATTATTTTTATTTTTACTATTAAATTTTGCAGGTGTTTTTTCGTTTTTTTCTTAATATATTTGTGAAATTAATTTCCCATTTTTTTTCTTTGTAGAAAAAAGGAAATTGTCAATGGAAAATAAAAGTGGAGTAACAACGTTTCACAAATTCACCGACTGGCACTAAGGAAATAAAAACTAAATTAATAAAAATAAACAAATAAAAGAAGTTGAATAAAAATGAAAAAATAGAAAATAAAAAAGTAGAATTAAAAGTAGAATTTTACTTCAAATATAAAAAGAAAACAAAAAAGTAGAAAAAAAGAAAAATTATATCATTGAAATTTTTTATTCGATTTTGGAATACGAAATCAGTTTCAAGAAATTCCGTTATTAAAGAAAAGAAAGAAAAAATCTGCCAGTCCGTCTCATTTGAGAAACGTTTGCTTCAGCCTCGATTGTTGGTTACGAATTTGCATAGAATGTAGCGTTGCAAAATTCGTAACGCACTCTTCCCCTCAAAACAAAACGGTTTCTATAATATAGAGTATACACAATAACGTTCGGTCTATGCTTTTCTCTCCCAGGAACCACCGGTTATCGAGAAAGCAGTGGAAGAAGAAATTATTTGCCAAGCGATCAAGCCAGTCGATCGCGAGGAACAACTTGAAGTTACTGGAACACCGGCAACAGCATCTAATAATTCACAATTGGAAATTGTTTCCCAGAGGAAGAAGAGCGATATTCAATTTGAATCAATTCAACAGGAACAAGAAATTATTTCCACTCCTCTTATTGCTGAAAAAATTGAGAGACCATCAACTTTAAATTTTGTCGAAATTCATTCATCCGTTGAGATGTTTAGTCCCATGTCGCATGGCTCAACTCCGGTAAGAATTAACGAAACAGAAAAAAAATTAAACGAAATAATAAAGAAAATAAATGAATAAAAATAAAAATAAACCAAAAAAGAAAGAAAAATTGAAAATAAAAGAAAGAATGAAGAAAATAAATAAAAAGGAAGTAAAAAATTAATTAAAAGAGAAAGAAAAAATTAAAAAAGAAAGAGAAAATTCAGTAAATAAAAAAGGGGGGGGGGATTAAATACATAAAAAAGAAAAAATTAAATAAAAAGGGAGTAAAAAAAGTGGGACGCATGACGATTCCCGACAAAAATCCTGTATAATATTCGATAGACCTTATTTCATTTGTCAAAATTTCTTTTTCATGTAATTTTCTTTTATAAGAATAAGAATGTGTTCCAAATTGTTTATAAACACAATGTTTTTTTAATTAATGCTAATGAATGAAAATAATAATTAATATGAAGATGGAAATAAGAGAATGTTTAAAAACTTGATTTCATAATATATAAATTTTTATTGAACCGAAATAATTTTGAAAAGAAACTTTTGTTTTGATAAATTTTTGTTAAATAGAATTATAGTTTAGCAAATATTTTAGGTAATAAATAGTTTATAATGGAAAGTTTACATTTATTAAAACTTGCATATTTCAAAACTTAAATTGCAACAAAATGTCATTTTTCAGAATTTATGTTTAAGCAGCTTTCATTGAATGCAAATTATTAAACAGAAAAATTTATAATTGACTAAATGTTTAGTAAAATGAATTATTAAATATGTTAATATTTTATTACAACAAAATTTTCTTTCATGTTATAGTTATTAAATAGATATTAAATTCAGTTGATTGTTTATTTAGACAAATTCTATAATTTTTCAATTAATATATAAACGAATTTTCATATTACAAATTTTTTAAATAATTTAAATGTTATGTGACGGAGTTTACATTAGATCGAATTTTAATTTATCGACATTTTTATTTGCTGGAATATCTATTAAACGAAATGTTCATTTCAACGAATTTTCAATAAACAAAAAATTCTATAATTAATTCCTTCTTAACGTACTTATTATTTCATTCAAATATTATTTCACGGAAAGTTAATTTAATCGATTTTTTATGTTTCAGATTCGTTGTCTAATAGAAATTCAATGAACGGAATCTTTGTTTAGTGGAATTTTCATTTTTCTGAATGTTCAAATGCTATGAATTTCATTTGTAGAATTTTATGTGACCGAATTGTCATAAATATTAATTTCTACATTACCGACATTTAAACACACGAAACTTAATATCGCCGAAACTCAATTTGTCCTACCTTTTTCTATTGTTGTCCTTGTCTTACTAATGTAAGACAAAATTAGTAAGACAAGGACAACAATAGAAAAAGGTAGGACAAATTGAGTTTCGGCGATATTAAGTTTCGTGTGTTTAAATGTCGGTAATGTAGAAATTAATATTTATGACAATTCGGTCACATAAAATTCTACAAATGAAATTCATAGCATTTGAACATTCAGAAAAATGAAAATTCCACTAAACAAAGATTCCGTTCATTGAATTTCTATTAGACAACGAATCTGAAACATAAAAAATCGATTAAATTAACTTTCCGTGAAATAATATTTGAATGAAATAATAAGTACGTTAAGAAGGAATTAATTATAGAATTTTTTGTTTATTGAAAATTCGTTGAAATGAACATTTCGTTTAATAGATATTCCAGCAAATAAAAATGTCGATAAATTAAAATTCGATCTAATGTAAACTCCGTCACATAACATTTAAATTATTTAAAAAATTTGTAATATGAAAATTCGTTTATATATTAATTGAAAAATTATAGAATTTGTCTAAATAAACAATCAACTGAATTTAATATCTATTTAATAACTATAACATGAAAGAAAATTTTGTTGTAATAAAATATTAACATATTTAATAATTCATTTTACTAAACATTTAGTCAATTATAAATTTTTCTGTTTAATAATTTGCATTCAATGAAAGCTGCTTAAACATAAATTCTGAAAAATGACATTTTGTTGCAATTTAAGTTTTGAAATATGCAAGTTTTAATAAATGTAAACTTTCCATTATAAACTATTTATTACCTAAAATATTTGCTAAACTATAATTCTATTTAACAAAAATTTATCAAAACAAAAGTTTCTTTTCAAAATTATTTCGGTTCAATAAAAATTTATATATTATGAAATCAAGTTTTTAAACATTCTCTTATTTCCATCTTCATATTAATTATTATTTTCATTCATTAGCATTAATTAAAAAAACATTGTGTTTATAAACAATTTGGAACACATTCTTATTCTTATAAAAGAAAATTACATGAAAAAGAAATTTTGACAAATGAAATAAGGTCTATCGAATATTATACAGGATTTTTGTCGGGAATCGTCATGCGTCCCAAAAAAGTTAAATAAATGAAAATGAAAGAAATTTATATTAATAATCGTTGTATTCCGGTAATCTGTTCGCAGTTTGAAGTTGGTTGCTGTTTGATTTTTTGTTTCCTAACTTTTTTAATGACTTTTTTTTTAAATGTTTAAAATTGGAAAATAATTGAGTTCATTTCAAGAATTTTATCAACATTTTTTTCAATAATTGAATTCTTTTAAGTTTTTAAAATAATCGTGTTTATTATTAATTGTAATTACCGATTTTCCTGTTAAATTATATTAAAATTATTTATAGAAAATTAAATTCTTTTAAACAATTTTATTAGAGTTTTTGTAAATAATTACATTTTTTTAAGAATTTCATTAAATTTTGTAAAAATAATGTAAAATTTTTTAAAGCAATTTTAATTGAAAGTTTTAAAAATAATTAAAATTTACAAAGAATTTTATTAAAAACTTTTAAGAACAATTGCATTATTTAAAAAAATTTTATTACAATTTTTAAAAATAATTGAACTTGTTAGAGAAATTTTATTAAAATTATCCTGAATATAATTGAATTTTTTCATAGAAATTTAATTAAAATTGTATTGAAAATAATTGAATTTCTCAGGAGAATTTTATTATTTACAGAAACGATTGAATTCTTGGGAAGAATTTTACAATTTATAAAAATAATTGAATTATTTAGAAAAATGTTATTACAATTTTTAAAAAAATTGAACCTGTTAGAGAAATTTTATTAAAATTATCCTGAATATAATTGAATTTTTTCCTAGAAATTTAATTAAAATTGTATTGAAAATAATTGATCAGAAGAATTTTATTATTTACAAAAATAATTGAATTCTTGGCAAGAATTTTATAATTCATAAAAATAATTGAATTGTTTCGAAGAATTTTTTATCAGAATTATTGAAAATAATTGAATTTAAATAATATTTTTAAAAACAATTGTATTCTTTTGAGAAAGTTTATTAAAATTGTATTATTTATGAAAATAATTGAATTCCTTTGTAGAAGTTTATTATTTATGAAAATATTTTAATTCTTGCAAAGCATTTTTTTTATTTATGAAAGTAATTAAATTCTTGTGGAGGATTTTACGAATCATAAAAATAATTGAAGTGTTTCGAATAATTTTATCAGAATTTTTGAAAATAATTGAATTTTTTGAAGGAATTTTATTAAAAATTTTGAAAATAATGATTTTTTAAAAATAATTTCATCAAAATTGTCGAAAATAATTGAATTTATATTAAAATTCTTGAAAATAATCGAATTTAATTAATATTTTAAAAAATAATTGTATTAGTTTTGTGAAATTTTATTAAAATGGTTTTGGAAATAATTGAATTGCTTTAAAGAATTTTATTATTTATGAGAATAATGAAATTCTTTCGACAAATTTTATTTCAATTTTTGAATAATAATAAACTTGAGTATTTAATATTATGTACTTAATAAGTGAATTTTTATAAATTTTAAATCTGTAATCATTCAAAAATTGATGTTTATTCTTGAAAATATAAAATTTTTTAATTCACAAAATAATAATAAATGGAAAACATTTGCTAGTAAATAAATAAAAGCAGTTAAAAAGAGTTAAAAACTTAAATAAATAACAAAAATAAACCTTCTTTATTTAATAATAAAGTTAAGAAAATCCCCTTTCTTACTTTGACGTAATTGTATTTTTCATTATCAAAATATTTAATTTCGTTTGGTATGTTTAATTTTACTCAAAAAAGAAATTTGTACTTGAAACGTGACTATTGATTGATATTTATCTTCTTTATGTACACGGAAATGATGTTCAACGATAAGAATATTTATTTATGATTGGAAAAGAATTCATAATTAAAAAAGAAAATTAAATAAAATTAAAAGAAAATTTAAAGAAAAGTTGAAAGTTGTGCTCGAATTATATTTTTATTCATTTTTTTTTTTTTATTATTTTTGATTATGTATATATTATTCTTTTTACTTTTTTTTTATAATATTCTTTGATTAAAGTTTAATATATTAATTTATTAATTTTATCCAATAATGAATATTTTAATTGATTGTTTTCTTTTTGCCGACAGATTTTACCATTGAGTTTAACGAGCGATGAAGAAATAGTATCTGGTCTTGCCTTTCCTATGGGTCCACCAACAAGTGTTGAACCACCGAAAGAAAAACCTCCACCGCCACCGGTTGAACTCAGCGATGAAGAAAGTCATCCCGTTGAGAATTTGAAGAGATTAAATTCCACTCGCAGAATAAAGAAGGAACTCAGAACCAGGCGCTCCGATTTCCTTGGAATTGGAGGAGTAAGGATTTTCATACTTAGAGAGAGAATTTCTTTACACTCGAATTGCTTTTATAACGTTACAATTTTTTTTATCTGCTCTCTTCCCTCACTATTCGCATTTTTTCAATTTTATTCAAAATTCTTTTCTCTGCTCGCCTTTTTTGAATTTTTTGAATTTTCTTCAATTTTATTTCTAATTATTTTACTGTATAATTAATTTATTGTTAAATTCATTTTAAAATCAATGAATGAAAGAATATGTAAATTAATTTTTTTTGCTAGTTTGAAACAGTTTTATTTTAATATTGTTTAATATTTCTACTTTTTTGTTAGTTTTATTGTTTACTTTTTTGAAGTTTCACTTTTTTGTAAGATGTAAATATTTTTGGATTATACATTTGTAGTGAGATGTTTGTTTGATTTTCTAATTAATTACTAGTGAAATTATTCAAATTGGGTTTTAGAGTCTAATCCGAAAATTGTGATTTTTCTTCTTTTAGTTGAACGATGACGATTTGGAGCGAGAATTGATGCTAACGAAACCGCCAGACATTGCATCGATTCTAGCTGAAGAGAGACGTATCGAGCAACTTCATCGACGTTCCTATGATACTGACAGCAATTACGAGCAGGATTCGAGTCATGAACGCGACTCGGGAGTGGAACTTGGCCACGTGGAAGATTGGACTAAGCAGCCAGTGAGTCCCGATATATCGCAACACAGTAGGCAGAGTAGCGAACCGTTCGGAGCAAGTGTAACTTCCTCCGAGGAAGATGAGATCACAAAAAAGGAGCGCGAAATTATCGAAGTCCTTGAAAAGGAAGAGCAATGGCGCTATGGAAATAGTCGTGAATTAAATAGGTACATATTTCTTTATTTCATCTTTATTTCTCTATTTCATTTTTATTCTTTTAATTCACTCTTATTTCTTAATTTCATCTCATGGCTCGAACTAGGTCCGTAAGTCCCGTAAAAGTCCGTAAATTTGCTTGAAGTCCATAAAAATCCGTTTTTTTAAAAAAGGTCCATAAAGTCCGTAATTTGATTAAGAAAAGACGAAAAGTTCGTAAATTCTACGATATAATTTGGAGAATTTTAAAAAAATTACAAATGATTGCAGAAATTCAATTATTTTCAAAAGTAATAAAATTCTCCGCAGACATTCAATTATGTTCAAAAATTTTTTTAAATTCTCGTCAAAATTTCAATTATCTTTAGAAATAATTAAATTCTTCTCCGAAATTCAATTATTTTCATAACATTTTTATAAAATTCTTGGCAAAATTTCAATTATTTTCAAAAACTTTCCTCAATTCAATGATTTTCAATATTTACTATTTTAAAAAAATTGTCCAAAAGAATTTAATTATTTTTAAAAAAATTTCATAAAATTCTACGCAAACCTTTAATTATTTTCATAAAATAATAAAAATTTCACAGGAATTAAATTATTTACAAATTTTTTATAAATTTCTTCGCAATCATTCAATTATTTTCATTAATAAAATTTTTACAGGGATTCAATTATTTTCGTAAATAATAAAATTCTTTTTAGGAATTCAATTATTTTGATAAATAATAAAACTCATTGCAGAATTTCAATTATTTTTAATACAATTTTAATCAAATTCCTCAAAGAATGTAACTATTCTTAAAAATTTTATTAAAATTCGTCAATAGAATTCAATTATTTAAAAATTTATTGATAAAATTCTTTATGAGAATTTAATTTTAAGAAATAAGCAATTATTCTATTAATTGATTTTTTGTATTTAAATAATTGAATTCTAGTAGAATTTTCTAATAAAAATTGATTTAAAAATGTATTTCAGTTAAAATTTTAGATTACAATTGAATATTCAAAGTGAATTTTTAGAAATAGTTAGATTTTGAAAAGGTTTCAAATGAAAATCTTTGAAAATCTGAATTTTTCATATTTTTAACTAACAATTCTGTGGAATTAATTTTTTTGGAAAAGAAACAAATTTTGATAAAACTCTACGAAAACATTTAATTATTTTCATAAAATAATAAAAATTCCACAGGAATTCAATTATTTTCAAAAAATAATAAAATTCTTCGCATGAATTCAATTAAGTATTTTTAAAAGTTAATAAAATTCTTCGTAGGAATTCAATTATTTTCAAAAATTATTAATATTCTTACCAGGAATTCAAATATTTAAAAACTTTTCATAAAATTCTTCACAGAAATTGAATTATTTTCCAAAATTAATTGAGTTCTTTGCAGGAATTGAATTATTTTCAAAAAATAATTGACTTCTTTACAGGAATTGAATTATTTTCAAAACATAAAATTCTTGGCAGGAATTCAGTTATTTTTAATAATTAATAAACTTCTTCACAGAAATTCAATTATTTTCAATTAATTATTTAAAAACTTTTTAATAAAATTCTTTATGAGAATTTAATTTTTGAAACATTTAATTGTTCAATAAATTATTTATTTTTGTATTTAAATAATTGAATTCTAGTAGAATTTTATATTATAATCGAATATTAAAAGCATTAGAACGTGAATTGTTAGAAATAATTGAATTTTGAAAAGGTTTCAAATTAAAGTCTTTAATAATCAGAATTTTTCATATTTTTAACTATTAATACTGTGGAATTAATTTTTTTGAGAAAGTTTAATTGGGGATTTTTTTTTTTTGAAATTATTTCAAGTTTTTATTTTCTACTATATATTTAATTGAAGAATTTACGAATAATTGAAATTTTGTAAAATTGAATTGTAGGTATACAAATGAATTTGAAAATTCTCAAAGAACTTTTTCAAAAATTATTAAAAATAATGCATTTATAGAAGAATTTTAGTTAAAAACACGAAAAAAAATTTAATTTTGGAAAAGTTACAAATTATTGCAGAAATTCAATTATTTTCAAGGGTAATAATATTCTTCGCAAAAATTAAATTTGTATTAAAAAGAATAAAATTCTTCTTAGGGATTCAATTATTTAAAAAAAATAATAAAACTCATCGTAGAGTTTCAATTATTTTTAATACAATTTTAATGGAATTTCTCGAAAAATGTAATTATTCTTAAAATTTTTTTATTAAAATTCGTCGAAAGAATTCAATTATTTTTTAAAAATTTGTTGATAAAATTCTTTGTGGGAATTGAATTTTAAGAAACATTTAATTAATCAATAAATTATTTATTTTTATATTTCAATATTAATTGAATTCTATTAGAATTTTTTAATAAAATTTTATTTAATAATGAATTTTAGTTAAAATTTTAGGTAATAATTGAATATTAAAATCAATATAGCGTGAATATTTAGAAATAATTGAATTTTGGAATTAATTTTTTTGATAAAGTTTAGTTTAATTATTTTTATATTATTTTAAGTTTTTATTTTCTAATATATATTTAATTAAAGAATTTACGAATAATTGAAATTTCGTAAAATTGAATATTGTAAAGAAATGGATTTGAAAATTGTCAAAGAACTTTTTCAAAAATTATTAAAAATAATCGATTTAAAGAAGAATCTTAGTTAAAAATTCTTGAAAGTAATAATTGAATTGATAATGATTTTATAACTCAGTCATTAATTATTATAAAGCATGAAGAAACTATCACTCCGAGTTTAAGACTCGGAGTTATCGATATCTTCATGTTTTATAGTTATGAACAGTTTAATTTGTAGTTTTAAGTAAAATATTCTCTTATTTGACTCGAACTGGTTATATTTTTGTCAGTAATTGACCGTAAATGGTGCGTAATTTTTCTTTTATGGTCCGTAAAGTCCGTATTTTTAAATACTTTCACTGGTTCGAGCCCTGTCATCTTTATTTCTCTATTTTATTTTTTTTTCTTCATTTTCTTGATTTAATTTTGACAATTTTGACAGTGACATTGGAGAGAAATTGGCCCATAAATTACGCGAATTGGAGGAGGAGAAAATGCAGTTGGAACGTGAACGCGCCCTGGAAGCGGAGGAGCAACGACGTCAGGAAGAAATGCTACGTAAGAATGAGGAGAATATTCGCAAACAAGAGGAAATTGTTAGAAAACAACAGCAACAAGAGGAAATTGTACATCAAGAAGTTGCTCGAGCAGCGGAAGTGAAACGTTTAGAGGATGAAAGAATTGATAAGGAACTTCGTCTACAGACACAAGAGAAACTTAAAATTCAGACTGAAATTAATGACGAAAGTGAGAAGAAAATTTCAGAAAATCGCCGACAGGAGGAAATTATTGTCAGAAATGAAGTTCTTAAAATGAAACCCGAACAGAACAAGACATTAATCAATGCGATGGAGTTCGATAATCATGATGACGAGTTTTCAACAGGGGTGAGGAAATTTCGCTAATTATACAAAATGAAGAGTCAAAAAAATTTAATTTTTATTCAATTACAAAATATTTCAATATTTTCATTCACATTTTCTTTTAAATGAAAAATTATTGAATTTCAATATTAAATACTTCTCTTAATCCACATTCCACTTATTTCATCATGTTTCAAAAATCGAAAAAAGTATTATAATGGAAAAAAAAAATATAAATAAAAATAAAATTTTCAGGACGTGCTTCGAGTTGAGAGGGAACTGCTGCAACTCGAGCAGGAGGAACTTCAGCGGAAGCGAAATAATTTGGCGTATCAGGAGCAAAAACAACAGCAATTGGCACAGCAGCTTCAGGAGCAATGGAAATCGTTGCAGGATGTTGCTAACGGCTCGTCGAGAAATACCCAACAGTACAAACTTCAAACTCCATTAAATTACAGATCTTCGATGCCCAATCTTCAAATGCAAGAGGTGCAAAGAAGAAGACCGCCCCCGCCTCCAATTCCTCCGGCGAAACCCATAAGAATAGTTGAACAACGGCCCAGGGACGTTCCAATCAGGTAAAAATGATTTCAAGTTTTTTCAAACCAAAAGAATTAGGTAAAAAAAAATAATTGGAATGATTAGCATTTATTCTTGTTTGCAAACACAAATGCACTTTATTGCACTCGATTAAAAGGCTATTAGTTCAATATCACTTGAACACAAAGAAAAAAGAGTCTCGACAACAGGAAACTTTACACTGGTTTCCGCCGAGCCCATTTTTGCTTTATTCCAATCCAATGTCTTGCGTAACGAAAGTGAATAAAACGGAATTAAATCGATTTCAGTCGCTGGTTGAAGATTGCCGCTTTTACAATATATTTATTTACAATTACTGATGATTTTAAATTTTATTAATACTTATATTTTGCTGTATTTTTTGGAAATTGATCGATAAAATTATTTTCTTTGAACCAAATTTGATTGACAATTGAAAAGAATTTAAATTTCTTCTTTAATTTCATTTTGTTTTATTTTAATTTCCTTTTAATTTAATTTTGCTTTAATTTACTTTTGTTTTAATCTAATTTTGCTTTATTTTAATTTTGTTTTATTTTGATTTCGTTTTATTTGAATTTAATTTAATTTTATCCTGATTTCGTTTTATTTGAATTTAATTTTGTTTTATTTGAATTTAATTAATGGTGATAAATGTTATTCATCAGGAACAGTAGAATTCCATCGGCGGATTCGATTCCACAGCAAGTTGATGCGTCTATTCGTCACAGTGCTTCGGCAACGATGTTGGCAAATCATGGCGGTCAGCAAATGACGAGACAAACACTGCATGCATTGAGCGCAGTTCCTCGTTCGCGAATCGTTCAGGGCGATCAGTGGGTTCAGAGAAGAAAAAGCGATGTTCCACGTGCAGCCCAGGAATATAATTATCAACACTGGCTTATTCAAGTAAACACATTTTTTTTTAAATTAATTACACTAAACTTGAAATTACAAAAATTGCAATAAATAAATAAAATGACCCAATTGAACATTAAATTAGCATTACAAATTATAAATTTTTGCAATGATCTATTTAGATTTCGATATAATTTCTAAAAATTCCTTTTTTATTTATTAATTCTTATTTGTTTTTTTAATTTAAATGAAAGATCAAATATTCATATTGACTTATCTTTTTTATTTTTATTTCCAAGAAAATTAATTTGTTTTGTAATAATTTTTGTAATTTGTCATAATTTTTGCAGTTTATAATAAATTTTTGTAATTTGTAATTTTGTAATTCTAGATTGGGATTTATTATTAATTTTGTGATTTATTTTGATCGAATAGGAAGCGGAGCAGAGGAGAATTAATGAGAAAAATCAACGGTCACCAGTTCGAAAACCACAGCAACACGTCACAGGAACTTCTGTGCCATATAATACTTCACCGCCAAGGTCAGACAGCAAACCTCTACCAGATTCAATTATTCAAACACTTACGCAGAGAGTGCAAGCGAGGGCGCAGGAAAAGCCCATTCCACCTAGACGAAGGTAAATTCGAATCTTTTCTTTTCAATTGCATAATAATGTTGAATTAAAATTTTCATTCTTATTAATTAATAATTATTTTCTTAAATAATTCTAAAAATCATTTATTATTAATGCATTTTTATATTTTTCACCAAATTTAATTGTTTTTATATCATTTTGTTTGTATATTTTAATTATTGTTTTTACTGAAAGATTCTATTTGCTAACAACAATTTTGTTTGAAAAAATTTTAAATGTACAAAAGAAAGTCTCTTTCAAGTTTAATATTTTTTAAAACAATTTTTAATAATATTAAATGTAACTAAGAAATCCATCTACTAATATTATAAAATTTGGAATAATTATAATAAAATTCTATTCAATAATTCGTACATTTAATTTAATAAATAAAAAGTGAAAGAAATGAAGAATAAACGAAAAATTGTTTTTTCTTAGATTAGAGCAGCCAAGTCAGGAAATAATCCAAAAACAGTATGTAGTACAGCCGCAGAAAACGAATCAAACAACCAGTAGTGTCGAGTCACAGGAGAAGATGTTGAGCGTCTCTGGAAAGAAAAAGTGCTCCCATTGTGGAGACGAATTAGGTAAAGAACTTTCTATTTTTCCAATGTCTCCAATTTCCAATAAAATAATTTGCCAATTTGTTTCCTAACATTTTAAATAATTTTTCTTTTTAAATGTTTTCAATTTTAAAATGAACTGTATTGAAAATCATTGAATTCTTGCAAAGTATTTTATCAAAAAATTTGAAAATAATTATATTTTTTTGAAGAATTTTATTATTTATGAAAAATGAATTCTTGCGAAGAATTTTATTAACATTTTTGAAAATCCTATTTGTATTCTTCTAAAGAATTTCTTTGCATTTTTTTAAAATAATGGAGTTTTTTTAATAATTATAATTGAAAATTTGGAAAATAATTTAAATTTATGAAGAATTTCTTTCAAGTTTGTAAATTATTCGTATTTCTTAATAATTAAAATTAAACATTTGATTAATGAATTTTATTACAATTCTTCTTAAAACTTTATTACAATTTTAAAAAGAAAAATTTATTTCATTCAAGAAATTTTATTAAAACCATTAAAACATTGAGATTGAATTCTTTCAAAAAATTCCTTTAACTTTTTTAATATAATCGATTTTGTTAATAATTGTAATAATTTATAATTTTACTATTAAATTTTATTAAAATTATTGATAGAAAATTTAATTCTTTTCAAGACTTTCTTTAAGATTTTTCAAAATAATGACGTTTTCTTTAATAATTTTAATTAAAAATTTTGAAAATAATTGAATTAAATAAAGAATTTTTTACAACGTTTTAAAAAAATTGAGTCTGTCAATCATTATAATTAAAAATTTGATTATTGGATTTTATTAAAATTGTATTGAAAATCATTGAATTCCTGAGAAAAGAATTTTATTATTTATAAAAATAATTGAATTCTTGCGAAGAATTTTATTAAAATTTTTGAAAATCCTATTTAAATTCTTCTAAAGAATTTCTTTGAATTTTTTTAAAATAATTTTAATTGAAGATTTGAAAAAAAATTTTAATTTATGCAGAATTTCTTTCAAGTTTGTAAATTATTCGGATTTCTTAATAATTGAAATTAAATATTTGATTATTGAATTCTATTGAAATCTTAGGGAAATAATTGAGTTCTTCTCAAAACTTTATTCCAATTATTTAAAAAAAATTAATTCATTTAAGGAATTTTATTAAAATATTGAAAAGAATTAAATTTTTTGAAAAAATTTCTTTAATTTTTTTAATATAATCGATTTTGTTAATAATAATTGTAATAATTAGTAATTTTACTATTAAATTTTATTAAAATTATTGATAGAAAATTAAATTCTTTTCAAGACTTTCTTAAAGATTTTTAAAAATGTCGTTTTTTTAAATAATTTTAATTGAAAATTTTGAAAATAATTGAATTAAACAGAGAATTTTTTTACAACGTCTTAAAATAATTGAGTCTGTCAATAACTATAATTAAAAATTTTATTATTGGATTTTATTAAAATTGTATAGAAAACAATTGAATTTCTGAGAAAAGAATTTTATTATTTATAAAAATAATTGAATTCTTGTGAAATATTTTATTAAAAGTTTTTAAAAATAGGCAATTGAATGACTGCAAAGAATTTTTCTTTTATGAAAATAGTTGAATTCTTGCAAAGAATTTTTATTAAAATTTTTGAAAATAATAAACAACAATAATAAATCGATGGGTATTACGAAGAAAAACACTCTTAAAATTTCTTTGCAAGAAAACTAACAGTCCAAATTTTTAAATTAAAAAATTAAGTTTTAATTTTAAAAACTAATTAGATTATATTAAATTTTTATATAAAAAATATTACAACACGGAAGAGAAAATTCGAAAAAACTCTTTCATTTTTGCAGAAAACGTAAAATGAAAACTGTATTTTTGGTTATATTTTTTCGAGAGTATTTTTTTCGTCCTGAATCTCGATTGTGTTTATTTTCGTAACACCCATCGAAATTATGTAGTTAATAAGTGAATTTTAAAAAGTTTTAATTTGAAATTATTCAAAAAGGAAAATTTCGGGAAAAGCAAATTAATTTTTTGGTGGCAATCGTAATATTAGAGTAAAGTGTGACTAAAATAATAAAAATTAATTATAAAAAAACATTCGCTTTTTCCAGGCCGAGGAGCAGCGATGATAATTGAAAGTCTTCGGCTATTTTACCATATGGAATGCTTCAAATGTTGCGTCTGTCATGTTCGGTTGGGGGACGGTCTAATGGGAACTGACGTACGAGTTCGCAACCATAAACTCCACTGCCATAACTGCTACTCCAGTGATGACGGTACAAAAAATTTAAATTTAAATTAATCTGACTAGTTGAAGGTAACTATCGACTTTTCGGAATTTGAAAACAACATTTGGGATTACTATCCCAGGTGTTTTTTTTCTCATTTTTATTTTAAATTATCAAAAAATGTTAATATAGATTTTCTTCAATTTTTAGGTGTGAAATTCAGCTGCGTGTAAAAATAATTAGTAGCGAGCTAATTTATGGATCTAACTTGAATATAGCGAATCACGGCTATATTTTGTAAGTTGTAGTTAACCATTTAGTTACCTCGCCCTGGGAAATAAAAAGTGACAGAGCCTCGCAATGTGTAAATAAAAGAATAAAGAAATTAATTTTTTTTTTGCTCGTTTAACGAATTTCTTGGACGACCAAACAAATATCGGCAAATGCCCTCCTTTCATTAACATTATTATATACATTCTTTATCAATTGTAAATAGCTTGTATTTATGTAATTAGATTTTATAGTCTTTAAGGAGAATTCGTCACATAATTTTTTTTTAGTTCAATTAGATGAAATGGAAGTGATGTACATTTTTGTATGATATTTTGTGATATTTATAAGTTTTTTTTAGCTGAACGTAAAATGTTCAGTGAATGTTAATAGCTTTTTTAAATCTAAGGAGTAACATTTTCAATCAAAGTCTGTATTAATCAACAATTGTCGAGAATTTATCATTGTTACTCTTTTTTTTATTAGATAATTTTAAGTGCTGGTTATGTTGCACGTAATCTACAATTCGAAACCGTTTTATTTTTCTCTTTTTTCTTAACAGAGGCAATTTTTACTAATCGACTATTTTTTTCTTAATTCTTATCCTTTTTAACAAACTTCGAACCTGGAACCCTAGATTATAATCCTGTGTGAAATATTGTACGATACGTGTTTCGTGTTATCACAATGTCTAATTTTATATTAGCAATGAAAATAAATGTTTATTTTAGTCAAAAAAAAAAAATTGGTGTAGTTTTATTTCACTTGTCTTGGTGTTAATTTAAGGATTTAATTTTTTTCATAATTTCAGATTGAACAAAATTTTCTCGAGAGGAATTTAATTACAAAAGTCAAACAATTTTCCTTTTTATAAAGTGTTTATTATGACCCTGTGTCAATTTTACCAATGGAACATTTTAAAGATTGTGCATTCTGCTTGTGCTTAGGAATATAATTAATATACTTTTTTTTCAAGCTTGTAATACTCTTTCATCGATAATAATTATACATAATCTCTAAAATTGGAATGAATTTTTTTTTATCGTTAAATATCTTATTAAAATGTATTTAAAATCCATTGTTAATGTTTATGTAAATAATTTTCTGTACATTTCACAATTATAATTTTTTATATTCGTGTTTTTAAACAATGCAAAGCGAAATAATTTTTTTTATACAGATATTTCTTCTTTAATTTCTATAATATATAATATATATAATTTATATATAATAATTATATTACTATATTCTTGTAACATAAAAATCAATAATTCGTGAACATTGTTTTTTCGTCACTTTTTACACTAAAATAATTTCTTGTTGCGTAAGATAATGTTATCTATATAAGCTACTTCAAAGCATTCAATAGCCACACTCAAAGCTAATCAACATACAAAACAAATTGAAAACTCGATGAACATTCTCGGAAGGAATTCTCAGAGCGTAAGATAAGATTTCTCTTCTACTTTTTTTCTACAGTGAATAAAAATCGTTTATTTTTAATTTGAACAATAATTTTTCATTTGAGAAAAGAAATTAAAACAATTATTATAAATATTAACTATTATTGTTATAATTGTTTTAATCATTCAAATTTAATTAAAAATTGTATATCAATCGTTTTTTATTTATTTTTAAAAATTAAATTCATTGTAAATTTTTTATTTCTAAAAAAATTATTAAATTATTGTAAAATATGTTAAAAAATTAACTGAATTAAAAAAAAGTCTTGTCTCTATAAAATCGCGATGGTTTAAAATTTTTAGCATTTTTTAGATTTCCGCCAATCGTAAATCCAGCACTTCAGCATACTTTTCAATGTAGAACAACAATTTTCATTCTCTTGATTATCACTAATATAGTAATTGAACACACACTTTTAATAATCGTAATTTTAAGGCTTTAGATATTTAAAATTGTTTCATAGTTAAACTATTTATTTAAATTAATCATTCAAATTTAAAATTCTCATAAAAAGACATATTTTGAAAACTAAAAACACCATTAAAAATTTAATCACAAATTCGAAACAAATTTAAAACAAATTTTAACTTTTTTCTTATAATTTATCTATAATATAGAGAAAATGTTCCTAAAACTTCGACAGTTCGATTGAATGTCATTTTTTTACTTCATTTTATTTTATAAATTTTATAAATTATTTAGAAGTTATTAATAAAACTTATTTACAAGTTTTATCAGGGTTGCCACAAATATTTAATTTTATTTTTCACTGCCTTTTTCCTCATTTCCAGACAAAATTTTCAGTTTATCCCTGACCCTAAAGAATATTCTGATTCACTCTAAAAACTATTAGATACTCAAAAAATGTTCTGTTACATTTATTTACAAATTTCTTTAATTGTAAAATTATTCAAAAACATTAAAAACTTTTTTTAAAATAAATATTTAATCATTATTATTTTCCAGTAGGTATTAAAATTCTTCAAAACATTCAAATTCAAACCATTTTGAAATTCAACAACTTGTAATAATTTAAATTACCATAAAATTTTTCAAAAAAAATTAATTATTTACACAAATCCTAATAAAATCCTTCGCCAGAATTCAATTATTTTTACAAGTAGTAAAATTTCTCAAAAAAATTCAATTATTTAAAAAAATGTAATAAAATTCGTTGCAAGAATTCAATTATTTAAATTAAAAACTAATTAATACTGCGATGAGTTTTATTATTTATGAAAATAATTCAAATTTTCCCAAGAATTATAATAAAATTTTTCTAAAATAATTGAATTTCGGAGAAGAATTTTATTTTAATTTTTAAACATAATTGAATTTCTGCGAAGAATTTTATTACTTTTGAAAATAATTTAATTCTTCCCACGATTTTCTTGCAACGAATTTTATTCAAGTTTATAAAAATAATTGAATTTCGGTGAAGAATTTTAATATTTATAAAAATAATTGAATTCTTGAATACAACTTTGTTAAATTTTTTTTAAATAATTGAATTCTTGTGATGAATTTTATAAAAATCTTTTTAAATAAAATAGTACTTTTAACTAAAATTCTTCTATCAATCTAGAATTTATGAAAATTGTAAAAATTATTCATTAAATAATTTTTAAGTCATAATTTTATGATAGTTCTTGAAAAATTAAGTTATTTGAAAATAAATTACTGTAAGTTATAGAAAAAATTGAAGCTTTTGTATTAAAATTCGTCGTAATTTCATAGTTTACAAGGCAAACAAAAAAAACATCAAAATTCATAATTTTCTCATGAATTTTAAAAATTCATTTTTTTTCAGTACTTTTACTAAAAATCCCTGACTTTTTCCTGATTTCCCTGAATTCCCTGACTTGTAGCAACCCTGTTTATACAAAATTATTTTGTACGTAAAAAAATTAATTCTTAACTAAGTAAATGTTTAAACCATTTTTTTGTCTACTGATATTCAAAAATATTCAAATAGAAAAAAAATGTTCATTTGAACGTTCAAAGCATTAGGAAAATTAGATAAATAGAATAAAATGTCTAAAAATCATTCTATTAACTGAATAAGTAAAATTGCATTGAAAAAATTAAAAGAATGCAAAATTAATCTAAATTAATTAATTTTTCCGAATTTGAAATTTAGAAATTCTAGTCGAATTGAATTTGTTCTCGAGCATCAGTTAAAAAGAAAATTTATCGTACACGCAGCATAAATAAAACGAGAAACAAAAATAAATACTTCTTAGTCGATAATTAACAATCGCGTTTGAAATTATACTAATTTAAAATAAATATCAAAAGCATCTTTGGCATTATTTAGGAAATTGCGTTTTGATCAAGTCCCATTTTGAGATGCCAGCTTGCACATATTTTGAAATGGAATAGAATGCACACGTGGTAATAACATCGGCTCTCATCCCATTTTTATCTATAAAAGATTTTTTTTTTTTTTAAAGAAGAATGACTCTTACTTTTTTTTAGTCTTAGGACTTGTTGATTGGAAAACACTAGAAGCCGACATGAGATTTTCTATATACTGTCCAAGTACTTGATTTTCGCTTCTCAATTTTAAATTCTCCTCCTTTACGCTGTCCACCCTTTGTGACAAGTCTAAAATTAAAAATAACAATTTCAAATAATTAAAAATTTTTTTAAAATTGTTTTTCAAATTTCAAAATTTTTTATTTTTTCAACCATAATTTTTTATTTGTAAAAAAAAAATAAAATAAAAAAAATAAAATAAATAATAATAATAAATAAAATAATAAATAATAATAAATAATATAATAATAATAATAATAATAATAATAATAATAATAATAATAATAATATAATAATAAATAATAATATAATAATATATATTATATATATAATATAATAATATAATAATAAATTTTTTTATAAAATCACCGTCTAATGTATTCTGAAGTTCGAGAACTTGTGATATTAGTCTTGTTTTCTCCTCCTGTTCATCTGGACTAATATCAGGATCTAAGCCTGGAAATTATATATTTTAATTAAGTCGTTACGATTTTTATTTAAATAATTTGTAGCAAAAGATTTGCGAAAGAAAAATTTAAAACTATTTTAATATAACAGAACTTACTACTTGGACTACAGCTCCCATTTGTAAATGTCGATGGAATAGAATCCATACTACGACCATGATTCAAGACATTTGATCTATTCGAATTCTCAATTTCTTCCTCTGGAATAATTACTGAAAAAAACATTCGATTACTTCCCTCCTTCAAAAATTTGATAACATTTCAGGAAAGAATTCAAATATTTTCTAAATTTTTAATAAATCCTTCTGAACAATTCAATTATTTTTTTAAATAGTAAAATCTTTACAAAAATTCAATTATTTTCAAAACAATTTTAATTAAATTCCTCGAAAGAATTCAATTTTTAAAAAAAATTTTAACACATTTCGAAAAAATTCTATTTTTTTCTAAAATTTTAATAAATCCTTGCAAAAAATTCAATTATTTTAATAAAATTCTTTAAAGAAATTCAATTATTTTCGAAACAACTTTAATTGAATTTCTCTAAAAAGTTTCATTATTTTCAAATATTTGCATAAAATTCTTCATAACAATTTAATTATGTCTTAAAATTTTATCAAATTCTTCGAAACATTTCAATTATTTTTAAAAGTAGTAAAATTCTTTGCAATAATTCAATTATTTTTATAAATAGTAAAATCCTTTGCAGAAATTCAATTCTTTTCAAAACAATTTTAATAGAATTCTTTGAAAGAATTGAAATTTTCAAATAGGTATTAACATAAAATTCATTTATTTTAAAAAATGTTAATAAATTCTTCGGAACAATTCAATTATTTTTGTAAATAATAAAATTCTTCGCAAGAATTAAATTATTTTTAATTTTATTAAATTAAATTAAATTTTATTAAATTAAATTAAATTTTATTAAATTATTTTCAATGCAATTTTAATAAAATTCTTCATAAAATTAAATTGCTTTCAAAATTTTTAATTAAAATTATTGAAGAAACTCCATTAGTTTAAAAAAATTCAAAGAAATTCTTCAAAAGAATTTAATTAGGATTTTTTAAAATTTTAATAAAATTCTTTGCGAGAATTCAGTTAATTTTTTCAATAATAAGATTCTTTGAAGGAATTCTATTATTATCAAATGTTTTGATAAAATTCTTTGATTTTCAATACATTTATTTTAAAATTGAAAATATTTGAAAAGAAAAATCATAAAAAATTTAAGAAACAAAAAAGCAAACAGCAACTAACTTCAAACTTTGAACAGATTACCGTTGTACTTTATTATTATTAATAATTATTAAATTAATTAATTACGCTTCCAAATTAATTAACTAGGAAATTAATAGAAATTGAAAATAATACTGGAAAATTAATAATTAGAAATGTTAAATTAATTAGGTACACTTCCGAATTAATTAAATAGAAAATATAGAAAATTAACGAAAAAACATAACCTAAAAATATTTGATTTAAAAACTTCGGTATTAACTTTTTTAACTTTAAAAAACAAAAGGAAAGAGCGTTAAGTCTTAATTATCAAATACAAAAATAAATCAGTAAAGTGAAGACAGAGGGAAAGGAGATGGAAATTTCAAAATAAGTAGAATTAAAATTTTAAATTAACAAAAAATTGAAAATGCAAATGTCATACCTTGAGGATCGTCATCAGCAAGTGGAATGCTATTCATGTCATCTTGTAATTTGGCACTAGACAACATCGACGTAGACATTCTGGAGCTTCTTATGTCAATAATACCAGATTTCAACTATTCAATCCTTCAAATAATAAGAGAAATATTTCTCCGAATAATATATTTCTTTACGTAATATATTCACTTAAATAGGTTAAATTTCAAGCAATTATCCGCCAATTCCAAGCTAAAAATTCGTTTTATTTGAAGAAATTTCAATCCCCTTGATTATTACGAATGACACATTAATTATGATTAATACAGTGAGTAATGGAATATTTTATTTTGACATAAACAGTCCTGTGTATTATCCACCATTTGCCATTTTTATCGACACGTCGCCCTCTAACGGAACATCGTGAAACTTCATTTACTTTGCGTTGCTTGCTTTCAATTTTAACAATGAAACATTGAATCTTAATTATTTAAAAGAAATTTTATATGTTTTCTTGTCAAATAATTAAAAAAAATGAATTTTAGAATTGAAATTTTAATTAACTATTATGTCCTTATGGGCGAAACAAACATGAAATTAAAATAATTACAATCAGTGAAGTAACTAGTCCCATAGCCAGGGTGTTTTTTTCCTGTATTGTATTATAAAACTCCGGTGTTTTATATTCTTATCCTAAACTTAAAAATATGGAAAAAAATCAAGAGGGAGGAAAATAAATTTTCTTTAGAATTTGAGACTATTGTGACCAAGGGGAAAATTTATGAGAATATTTGGATGAAAATAGAAAATTGATACGCTACTGGTTTTATTGAAATGTTTGCCGCGAGGGGCGCTGCTTGCAAAATCGTCGACCTGATGGCAACGCTCGAGTTTACGGAAGGGCAAAGGACGCTGGCAGCCATGTTCATTTGTCAACGAACTGCAACGGACGTCAATCGGGCTCTCTCTCCAGTCTTTCTGGCATTTTTTTTTCCCCCCCATTATACAATTCAACAAAAATCAGTGTTTACGTGAATTTAAACTTTTTTAACAAATTGTGCTTTTTTTAAGGAATAAACAAAAAGCACGATGGCGTCCGCGGAACTTGAAAAGCGCAAGCGTGAAGAATACGAAATGCAGCTGTTTGGCTTTCATTCGAGAACCGTTTATGCGATCCGTAAGACGCCTTCTTCGTTTTGACTTTCCGCTATTTTGTGAATGCTTTTCAGATTTTATTTCACAAATGCGGCGGCGGCGGAGCATCAAGAAAAAAAACCTGCTGGATTAAACAAAAGTTTCAGACGCTGGGCGAGTGGACTTTAGTTTCATGTGATATTTAATCATGACTAGAGTCACACTCGTCCAGCATTTGGAACACTTTCACCGCATTTTCTGGACGAAGAAGACGATCACAAAGGCTGACGCTCTCATCTCTCTTGTAGCTTTCTCCTTTCTCTCAAACAGGCAGTTTTTTTACAATCTTCGCCAATAGCTTGGAAATCGACCACCTTTTCCTTCCTTTCATATTTCTCGAGTATTTTTTTTTTATAATAAAAGAATAATTTAAGTGAGAAAAAGAGTCTTCCCCACGCTTGTCATCCAAGATCTGGTTTTTTTTTTTCTTGACCTTGGGTCACGCACAGTGAAACTCCTCGGTTTTTGCTAACTGAGTAACAAGTTTCCGCTTTTGTGAACTGAAATCTTCATTCTAGTTTGAAAGTAATGCTCTCTTTGTTCTTTCGTTCTCCTGTGAGAAACAATTCTTTGTTTCCAGACTCATTTTCATTTCATGATTTTAATCTTGTATTTCAAAACAAGAACCATTTCTTTTTACAATGAAAAATCCTTCCTTGTTTTTTCATTGAAATTGCAAATAATATTTCTCTTTTTTATCAATGTTTGGTGGAAAATTCTTTGTTTTTTTTGAAGGGGGGAATAGAATTTAATAAGCGTTATACGATGTGTTTCAGTTAGAAAAGCCACTGAAGCCCATATTAAATCAAAGTGCCTTGATTTATATAATACAATTTCCAATAAATACAAATTAAACGAGGAGGATAATGCAATTTTAAAGAAAAATATTAATGATTTAAAAAAACTCTACATGAAGAAAGCACAGCCAGAATTTGAAAAACTTCAGGTATTTTTTTAAAATGAAAACTATTTTCTGCTATTCATATTATATACGAATCTCCCTTGAGAATCAACAGGTGGCTGCCAACGAATTAACCGTTACAAATTCCGAATAAAATAATAATTCTCTTTAGAATCCCTTTCAAATATTGTGGAAAAATAGTGAAAAAAAGCATAAATATTAATGGTACTTTTAATTAAATGTTAATTTTTATCAATAAATACTTGTAAAACTAGTGATTTCTTGAAAATACGGTTAGGAAGTTGATATCCACCTGTTGCTTTCTTCTTGCTTTCATTTTCTCTCAGCTTTAACATCGCTTGATTTCAAACGAATTTTTTATTAATAATTTTTACATCAACTGCATGTTTTTTCATTTTTCTTTTATAAATTTACTTTTTAAATTCTAATTCTGTTTTGTTATTTTTGGTACTTTTATTTTTATTACTATTATTATTATTTCTACTATTATTGTTGTTATTATTATTTTTATTATTACTCTTTCCAGTAGTATTGTTACTCATTATAATTAAAAACAAACTGGAATTTTATACTTAATATTTTTGACGTATTAAACATTATTTTTATTCGTGTTTTAATTTCAAAGTCTAAAAAAGAAAAATACTTTAAAATTTAGTTTTGAATATTAATAATTAATAATTAATTTTTCTTTTCAGACAATTGTTGAAAAATATATAAGAATACCGGACAATGTTCTGCTGGAAGAGGATAAATGCCAAGCAGTGCAGTACTCGGATGAAGAATATCAAAATTTAAATGAAAAATTGGAAAATTTGCAGAAAACGCTAAAAAGGGTGAATTTTATATTTTATTTCTAAAATTTGACTAATTTTAATATTTTTTAATTATTAATTAATTATTTAATGTGTCATTAATTTGAATATTAATTTTTCTCGAAAGTAATTATTTACATTATTTAATTTCATTATTCATATTACGTAATAATTGTTAAATTATAATTAAATTATACGAATTTTGCTAATTTGTTTTCATTTCGTCAAAACTGATTAGGAATGTTAAAATTTTCTGTTTTGTTTACAGGTTCAAGTTCAAAGCATACTTCTTGATAAGGAACTCGAGGCCATGAAGGGAAAAGAAGAATTTTTAAATTTTTCAACGAAAATTATTGGCGACATGGAGAAGGCATCGAATTTTCCCAAACCCGACAAAAATGTTGTGCATTTCATTGAAACATATCAAAATTTAAACAAATTATTTAATGATTCAACGTTAAAATCATTGAAAGAGATTTATAATCCAAATATCGATCATATTCAATTAAAAGACTGCAATTCTGCTGATGATGATTAGTTTTTTTCCAAAAATCACTAAAATATTGTTTTTTATATGTAAACGAATGTTTTTTTCTTGTATTCTCTCGCAATATTTTTCACATTTTGTAAAATTTCGAAATTCTTTTCAATTATTATTATTTTATTATTATTATTATTCATTTGATTGGATTTGATTTTAATTTCGAATAGTGTTAAATATTTATTAACTAGAATAGTATTTTTTAATTTGTCCTGTAACTTATTTTCCTGAATGGAAAATATTTTTTGTACTGTGTACATATTTTGTATTCAAATTACGACGTATTGTAAATATAATCTATAAGTTTTTCTAAATTTTCTTAAGTTATTTACTAAATTCTGTAAATTTAACTGTATTTTACGTTTTTAATTAATTTTCTTTAATTATTATTATTAATTTATCTATATTTAGAAATATATTGTAAAAGAATTAAATTTCTCTTTAAAATAGAGATTTTTATATTTAGTTTCGTATTTTTGTTAAAGGAATTACAAATTTTCAATTCCAAAAGCATATTTTTTTCAAAATTATCTTTCATTAGTAACTTTTTTATTATAAATTGATTTTTAGAATTTTTTATATCTCAAATATTGTTGAATATTGTAAATTACCTTTAATTAGTGTCTTTATTATTATAAATTAATTGTTATTTAGAATTTTTTATTTCACAATTATTGTCAAAAATTGTAAATTATTTTTAATCAGTACCTCTATTATCATAATTGTTAATTAGAATTTTCTATTTCACCATTATTATTAAATATTGCATAAATAATTTTATATTTCCCGTTTACTACTTAAATAAATAAATATTTAACGAAATTCTGTAAAAAATATTTTAAGAATTATATTTATTTTTATAAAATTATAATTAAAATTGTTACTATTAATATTATTGTTCAATTAAATTATTAATATTATTATTATTGTTAATAGTAAATATTTTAAATTATAATTTTATAAAAATAAATATAATTCTTAAAATATTTTTTACAAAATTTCGTTAAATATGAAATTATTTATACAATATTTAATAATTATTATTACATTTTATACAATTTATTTTGAAATATTAACAATTTTTCAATAAAAAATTCGAATATTTTAAATTAATTCTTTAAACATTTATAAATTTGTTTAAAATGTTTTATAACAAAATCAATTTATTTAACGATTTACGTTCAATTAAATTTAAAGTTATAAATTTTAAACTAAAAGAACTTCAAGGAATTTAATTAAAATTAAAAGATAAATTTGAAAAAATTTGAATTTCTCCAACTGAAATCACGTGACGGTTGTGTTTTGTTTTTTGGAACGCACATATCGATGAGTAATTATATTAATGATATTAATTTCACTGGTTTTGAGTCAGTTCGCAGAAATCGTTTTGACGGTGAACAAAGAAAAGTACGTACGAATTGAAAATATAGTTTCAATTATTTAATTATAGCCAAGAAAGGGAAATAATTTAAATTAATTATTTTTCAGCACGTGTTTCTTTTTATTGGTAGTTGTTATTGGTGCTTGGTTTATTATAACCTCAATCTATTTTTATTGAAAATCGAAATAAATTAATTTTATAGAATCAATTTTTATTGTCGTGATAAATGAAAATTTGTCATTTGTCAATTGTTGTCAGTTTTGGAAAAATTTAGTATATTCAGTAAATTGGCAGTGTCGGTGTGTGTTTACCTTTATATTGTATATATTGTATTTTTTCTCGGAAAAGGTTAGGATCTTCGGGGGAAACCCTCTCCTCTCTCAATACTCACATCTTATTGGTTGAAATTCTCCATCGTCAGTTAGAATTTTTTAGTTTCCGTTTTCCGTTAAAAAAAGAAGTCTCGCAAAAAGACGCCAGTTGTTGCTTGTTTGAGAAAAAAGGAAAGTGTTCAGAATCAATTTTCATCGAGTAAGTTCTGATTCAATATTATATTCAAGTATTTTTTTCCATTTTATCTCAGTGAATAATTTCATTTTGTGAAAATTCAGCATCAGAGAAGATTCGTTTTTCAATCTCGGAAGATTTTTCATTCATCATTGCAAGATGTATCATCAGGAAATACCTGATTTACAAGCCGATATTCAGACGCAATATAAGCTTCTAAATTTAATCGGTCAATCGGAATATGAAATTATTCAAGAAAATGGCCAAAGAAGACTCACTTGTAATGAATTGACGAATAATTTAATCGAACGTTCAAAGGGGAGTGAGGTTTTTTTAGGTCGTCTACCACGTGACTGCTATGAAGATGAAATTGTTCCTGTTTTACAAAAAGTGGGTAAATTGTTAGAATTAAGATTAATGTTAGATTTTTCTGGTACCAATCGTGGTTTTGGTTTTGCTTTATTTGAAGATTCAAAAACAGCCCGACGTGCTTGCCAATTATTAAATAATTCTGAAATTCGTTCTGGACATCGTATTGGGGTTGTTAAGTCTATTGATAATTGTCGCCTCTTCTTCGGCGGCGTTCCCAAGGATAAAAGTAAGGCGGAATTTTTTGAGGAACTTAGTAAAATGTTAGATGGTATTACTGAAATTTATGTATATCCCAGCTCTGAAGATCGTACTCAAAATCGTGGTTTTATTTTCGTGGAATTTAGAGATCATAGATCGGCGGCAATGGCTCGTCGAAAGCTCATCCCCGGAAGAGTTGTTCTTTGGGATCATGACATTGCCGTTGATTGGGCTGATCCTGAACCTGGTGATCCCATCGATGAAGATGTTATGCAAACGGTGAGGTTTTTTTAGTTTTCATTGTTATTTTTTATATTGTTTTTGTTATTTTGTTTTTGTTTATTTTTTTAACCTTAAAATTTCTTAAATTTTCCTGAATTTTCGATTTTTTTTATATATTTGTAACTATTTGTTATTTATTCTTGACTACCCTTAATTTTCCTGAATTTTCTATTTTTTATTGTCATTTTTGCAACTGTTTGTTATTTTATTTTATTCTTTTCTAACCTTAACATTTATTGAATTTTCATAAATTTTCTATTGTTTACTGTTATTTTTTTAAACTATTTGTTATTTTATTTTTATTTATTCTTTTTTAATCTTACAATTGCTTGAATTTTTCAAAATTTTCTACAATTATATTTTCCTAAAATATTTAACATTTTTTTTTAACCTTAAATTCTCCTGAATTTTCTATTTTTTATCTATTTGTTATTTTATTTTATTCTTTTCCAACCTTAAAGTTTATTAAATTTTTGTAAATTTTCTATTTATATTTTCCTAAATTTTGAACGAAATTTTCATTTTTGTTTATATATTTTTAAAAATTATTCTTTTCGTGAATTTTCTATTTTTATTTTTTTATTGTTATATTTGTAACTATTTGTTATTTTATCTTTATTTATTTATTTTTTAACCTTAAAATTTCTTGAATTTTCTATTTTTTATTGTCATTTTTGTAACTTTTTGTTATTTTATTTTAGTCTTTTTCTAGCCTTAACATTTTTTGAATTTTCTATTGTTAATTGTAATTTTTTTAAACTATTTGATATTTTATTTTTATTTATTCTTTTTTAATCTTAAAATTATTTGAATTTTCCAAAATTTTCTATAATAATTATATTTTCCTAAAATTTTAAACATTCAGTTATTCTTTTTAACGTTAACTTTTCCTGAATTTCCTATTTTTATTGTCATTTTGCAACTATTTGATATTTTATTTTATTCTTTTTAAACCTTAACATTTATTGAATTTTCCTGAATTTGTTAAATTTTTGTAAATTTTCTATTTATATTTCCTAAATTTTTGAACGAAATTTCCTTTTCTGTTTATATATTTTGAAAAATTATTCTTTTCGTGAATTTTTAATTTATATTATTTTTGTTGTTATATTTGTAACTATTTGTTATTTTATTGTCATTTTTGTAACTTTGTTATTTTATTCTTTTCTAACCTTAACATTTATTAAATTTTCCTGAATTTTCTATTGTTTATTGTCTTTTTTTTAACTATTTGTTATTTTATTTTTATTTTTTAATCTTAAAATTTCTTTAAAATATTCCAAAATTTTTCTATTGTAATTATATTTTCCTACAATTTTGAACATTCAAATTAACAACAATTTTTTTCTGTTTAAATATTTTCAAAAATTGTGCTTTTCTTGAATGTTCTATTTAAATATTTCCCAAAAATTTTGAATATTCAAAGAAACTAATTTTTTCTGTTTAAATATTTTCAAAAATTCTTTTCCTAAATTTTCTATTTATATTTATCTAAAATTTTGAACATTAAAAAAATTCAAAACAAAGGAAATTTTATTTTTTGTTCAAATATTTTCAAAAATTATGCTTTTCTTTAATTTTTCTATTTAAATATTACCCTAAAATTTTGAATATTCAAATAAACGGATTTTTTTTCTATTTAAGTATTTTCAAAAATTCTTTTCTTAAATTTTCTATTTAATATTTCCCTAAAATTTTGAACATTAAAGTAAAGTCAAAATGAAGGGAATTTTTTTTTCTGTTCTAATATTTTCGAAAATTATTCTACTTAAATTGAAAAACAATGTAAATTAAATATTTTTACCTAGTTAATTAGTTTTTCTTTTCATATACAAAATAATTTTTTTTATGAAGTACAAATCAAAAAAGGAGTAATGAAAAAATTGACTTTCATTTTTGAACGTTTGAAACTTTGGGAACATTTATTTATTTAAATAGTTTATCTGTTCTATTTTAGTTATTTCAGGTTCGGAATTAGCAAAATTTCAAAGTTTATTCGTAATGTGTGTGTGTGTAATATTTGAGTCAAAATGTTAATTTAATCTTCTTTCGGTCTTGTGAACAAATTAAAATATTTTTTCTGCAGAGATAATTTTCGAATAGGTCTGGTAAGTTTGTAAACTGATCATCAGCGGATTATATTTGTTTTATTTAGAAAGTACGGAAAGTATTTTCCACGAGGCAGTATTTTTTATATTATTTTATATTTTATTCGAATATTTTCATATTTTATTCAAATATTTTTATTTTATATTTAAATATTGTAAACTCTTAATATTAATGTTAATATTAACCTCTTAATATTTTTGTCTTTCTTTTTTTGAAATAAAATGAAACAAAATTATTCGTTATTAAAGAAAATATTCGAAGGTATTAAAATGTCAAATTTTTTTTTTTTTTTTTGAACAGGTGACAGCGCTTTTCATCAGAAATTTACCATTGGCGATGACTCAACAGAAATTGAAAGACATGATTGTAAAAGCGACAAATGTGCCAATCTTGAAAATAAAAAAGCTCAATCATTTCTCATTTGTCCATTATGAGAATCGGGAATTGGCCGAACTTGTTATGGCAACCTTGATAAGTAAATCCTTTGGAAACTATTTTTAATTTTACTTTTATTACTTTAATTTTTATATTTTTGTATTTATATTTTTATCTTCAATTTGATTTTTATTTTTAATTTCTTCTTTTTGGTTTTATATTTTCAAGTTCATTTCTATTATTTTTTTTTATATATTTTTATTTCCAATTTGTTGTTTATTTTGGAAATTAATATTTTCATTTAATATTCAGAGCCTGGAGGATTAGCAGAGAGTGAAGAATGGGAGATACGATGGGCAAAACCGATTGGCGGTGTCAAGGACATTGAGAGACAAAGACGAATTGCTGAGGCCTCTTGCAAAACAATTGGATCGAAGAGTCCTGAAAGTCAAAAATCAAGTTCACATAAAAGTCGATCAAAAGGAACGAATAAATCAAATAATACTGTTGAAAATGCAAATCTACCAAAGCACGATTACGCGCAAAGTTTACAGAAATTCGTAATGGAAAAATTGAATTGTCTGTGCCATTTAGAATGCATCGAATCCTATGAACCATTAGGATACTTTTGTAAGGTTAGTGAAATTTTTTCCAATAATTTTTCATTATATTTACAAAAAAAAGAGATTTTTTTAGAATACTAGGAGCAACTCTGTATTTTTATAGATAACAATCGTTAAAGATAATCAAATAGTCTTTCAACATTTCGGTGATATACTTCCGACTGTTCAGAAAGCGATTAACGTTGCAGCTCGAGCGATTTATCACAAATTGAGTACATCTACATGTAAATATTTTAATTTTAATTTTGATTTAATTAATTACTCTTATAAATTATAATTTTATTATCACGGTTGCCACAGGTCAGGGAATCCAGGAAAAGGTCAGGAATTTTTATTAAAAGTACTTGAAAAAATTAAATTTTTATAATTTATAAGAAAATTATGAAGTTTTATGTATTTTTGTTTGCCCCATAAACTATAAAATTATCACGAATTCTAAAAAAAACCTTCAATTTTTTCTATTTTCAACAATAATTTCTCTTTAAATAGTTTAATTCCATTGAAAAACTGCCATAAAGTTATTACTTATAAATCATTTAATGAAGTATTGTTTGAAAAATTTTAATTTAAATTCTGATAAAGTTAGTTACAATTTTAAAAACTTTAACGTAATTCTTTAAAAGAATTCAACGATTTTAATAAATATCAAAATTATTTCAAGAAATTCAATTATTTTCAAAATTTTTTTAAAAAAATTCTCGTCAATATTTCCATTATCTTTATAAATATCAAAATTCTTCGCCGAAATTCAATTTTTTTCAGGAACTTGAATAAAATTCATTCCAAAATTAAATTAATTTCATAAATAACAATATTCATCACAAGAATTCAATTATTTTCAAAATTAATTAAATTCTTCGCAGAAATTCAATTCATTATTAAGAAAAAAAATCTAATAAAAATTGTGGTCAACATTTCAATTATCTTTATAAATAAATAGCAAAATTCATCGACAAAATTCAATTATTTTGAGGAATTTTAATAAAATTCATTGCAAAGTTCAATAATGTTCATAAATATTAGTATTCATTACAAAAATTCAATTGTTTACAAAAATTTTTTTTAATTCGATGGTTTTCAATATTCTACTATTTAAATAAAATTTCCCAAAAGAATTCAAATTTTAAACAAAAATTTTGATAAAATTCTACACAAATATTCAATTATTTTCCAAAAAAAAATAATTTAAAAATTTGGCATTAAATTCTTCACAAGTAATTCAATTATTTTTAAAAGCAATAAAATTTTTGACAAAATTTCAATTGAATTTCAATTTAATTTTTGAAAATTATTGAAATTTTGTCAAAACTCTTGTTTAAAATTTCAATTCTTTTGGAATATTTTTGACAACATATTTTGACAAAATTCTACAAGCATATTCAATTATTTTCTAAAATAATGAAAATTTCACAAGAATTCAATATTAAAAATAGAATTTGCATAAATTTTTTCCAAAAAAAATAAATTGTTTGAAACTTTATATAAAATTCTTCGCAATAATTCAATTATTTTCATAAATAATAAAACTCTTTGCAGAATTTCAATTATTTTTAATACAATTTTAATCAAATTCCTCGAAAAATGTAATTATTCTTAAAAATTTTATCAAAATTTGTCAAAAGAATTCAATTATTTAAAAATTTATTGATAAAATTTTTTATTTGAATTCAATTTTAAAAAACTTCAATTATTAATCAACAAATTTATTTTTGGATTTAAATAACTGAATTTTAGTATAATTGTCTAATAAAAATTGATTTAAAAATTAATTTAAGTTAAAGTTTCAGATAATAATTGAATTTTAGAGAAGTATGTAACTAATAATTCCAATTTTTAGGAATAATTGAATTATGTCAAGGTTTTAAATTAAAATCTTTGAAAATCTTCATTTTTTTATACATGTAATTAAAAGTTTTAGAAAACTAATTTTTTTTTAAAGCTTAATCGAAATATTTTAAAATTATTTCAAGTTTTTATTTTCTAATGTATATTTAATTGAATAATTTGCGAATAATCGAAATTTTACGTAAAATTGAATTATAAACAAATAGATTTGAAAATTCACAAAGAACTTTTTCAAAAATTATAAAAAATAATTGATTTAGAGAAGAATTTTATTTACAAATTGTAGAAAATAATAATTGAATTGAAATGATGAAAATAATTATGAAGAAGTTACAGTAACAATATTCTTATAATAGGTATAAAATGATGATTTTATCAGTCCAAAATTTTTAATTATTATAAAACATGAAGAAATCGATCACTCCGAGTCTTCGACTCTGACCAATTGATATCTTTATGTTTTATAACAAACTAGCTCCTCCGACGGCCGCAAGCGGCCGTCTACGGTGCTAGTTTTTATATGTCCATTGTCCAAGTCCATTATTTCATTAATAATAATATTCAAATTTTTTCAGTTAATAATTTGCTTATTTATATTTGAAATGTTGACGTTTTTTTTGTCAATGCAAAATAAGATTTATTATGAGTACTTTCTCTTAACAAAAATAAAATTTATATATTCGCGCTCTTTTTAAATAACATACGACTGCAGCGCCACCTTCACATGTACAAACAATTTTAAAAACACCCTTCTATTAAGATTTTACATTCTCATTGCCCATTCTTTACTTCGATACTTTTCGATACATTCGACTTTTCCACTCCATGTCTTTTTTAAGAAAGTCTTTTTTAAGAAAGGATGTCTTTTTTAAGAAAGGATATTTTGTTTAATATTTTTTATTGTTAACTTCTTTCAAATTTAAATATTTTTAAAGTTGATTAATTTCAAAAAGGTTTGAATTTGAATTTTTGATAATCTTAGTTTCCATGAAAAAATAATAATGATTAAATTTTTATTTAAAAATGAAGTAATTGATGTTTTCGAATAATTTTTCAATTAATGAAATTCATAAATAAATATGTAATAGAACATTTTTTTGAGTATCTAATAATTTTTAGTGGTTGGGGTACAGTTTTTCTAAAACTTATTTTCTAATTTTTAATTTTCTAAAACTTTTTTTTCCAATAAAGGTGAATTTCTAATAAAGGTTATTTTCTAAAAATTTCTTTTTCTAATAAAGGTAATTTAAAAAAAAATTTTCTAACAATATTCAATTTTTGTAATGACGATCAAATAGATATATGATTAAAGAATCAAAATTTATGAAAATTTTTTAATTCTTAAAAAAAATATTTGAGATTTCATTAAAAAACTGTAATAAAAAATAATCTCGTAAAAAATCGTAATTAACAAATAGAAATTATAGGGATTTTTTCCCTAAAGATATTTAAAATATTCTAAAAAATGTTTTATAAATATATTAATTTTAAGAATTTTGGTATTAAAATGATGTAAACTGCTATTTCTTATTTCCAAAGAAGAACAAAATTTTGTTAAGAAATAGAAGAAAGAAATAGAAATAGAAATTTTGCAATATTTTTTCTTCTTTTTAAAAAAAACTTATAATTTTGTGAACAGTATTGTAATTGAGAATCAGAAAATAATTTTGCAAAATAATTTCTATTTGCAAATCTTAATTTTTTAACAATTTTCTAACTTTTATCAAAATTATAGAATTTCATAAATTTCAGGAAATTAAATATTATAAATCATAACTTTTGAGAAAAACTTTTTTTATAAATCAAAACTTGTTAGAAAAACTTTTTTATAAAACAGATTTGATTAAAAATCGCTTTTTTTTAGACAAAAAGGGTTAGAAAAAATTTTTTAGAAAAAGTGACCACCTACCATTTTTAGTGAATCAGGAATATTCTATAGGGTCAGGAAAAAGTGAAAACTTTGTCTGGAAATCAGGGAAAAGTCAGGGAGAAACAAAATTAAATTTTTGTGGCAACCCTGTAAATTATTTTATAATTAATTATTAATTCCTTTTAATTTAGTTTCTTTTTTTGTAATATCACTGTAAAAATTTTGTTTTCCTCAAAAAAAAAAAAAGGTGTTCCAGTCTCAGTTCCAGCGCCAATTTCAATACCGCCACCGATGACGAATTATTATTATCAACCGGCAATTAATCAGTGCAGGATTCCATTAAATCCAACAGTCTACGAAACTGCAATAGCCAACTGGCAGATGCAAGGAATTCCACTGGATGCTTAGTATCGTTGATTTTTATTTTCTTTTTATAAACTACAAATCGTTTACAACGTAGAGATCACTACTTGATTACGAGAATTTTTTTATGGCATTTTTTTTAAAGGAAAGTTTAATTTATCGACGAGAAATTTCGAAAAAGATGAACATTTTTTTATTTTACTTTCTAAATGTTATTTATACTATTTATCGTCATAGTTTTTAAATTTAAGTTTTGATGGTAAGGAATGATAGTTGTAATTTTATATTAATGTAGAATGTAAGTTGTGATAGATAATTTTTTTTTTCGAAAGCGTTTTGATAACGTGAAAGGGTAAATATTACCACTACGTTGAAAGAAACAATATTTGAAAGCTGAGCTTGAATTTAAAAGTTCGTTTTTAGAAAACTTTTTTACGTATTTTTTAACTGAGTTTAAAAAACTTTAGGACACGTTTTTCTTAACTAGTTTCACTTATATTTTTGACACTTTTTTACAATTCCGTGTTTCACTCTGTATTTTTTATATCGTCTGTTTTTTAAAGATTTACGCACTTTCAATGCGTGTTTAATGGATTTTTTAAAAATCGCCACTCGAATTTTACAAATTCGAAGAAAAAAACTTTTGATTGTCTTGTTCTAAATTTTCCGCGCGTGTTTAATTATCTGTGTAAACGTTAAATGTTTCTGCGAGCGACTTTCAAATTTTGACAAAAAAAAAAACCTGTATTATTAACTTAAACCCATGAATTTTCGAAGGTCATTTAATATTTATATTAACTAATAACGTTAAACGTGACAAATATTAGTTCTTAGTAATGAAATTGTTTAAATATTAAAAACATTTGTCAATGTTGTATTAATTCTTTCATTTTAATAAATCGAAATGATTTATTTTACATAAAAAACAAAAATTGGTTCTGATTTCATCTTCGAACACAAAATTAGAAAAACTTAAAATCCTTAGAATTAACAAAATGAGTGGAAAAATTACCCCCAGGATAAAGGTAAAATAATTTTCTTTAATTTAGAAAAATATTTTTAAATTTGAATAACTTTCGAATTTTTTTAATAACTTTTGATAATTTTTCTCGTATGAAAATAAATCAGTCTAAATATTCAAATTTTATTTTTTTCAAACAATTTACGAATATTTTTCTAATACTTTTTTTTCTCTTTTTGAATGGTAAATAAAATTTAATTTTGATTTTCAATTTCAGAGAAAACGTTGAACAATAAAAGTTGTAAAGGTTTTATTGCCTTCTCTACTCACTTCATTTCTTTTTACTGAGAAAATTCGTATGTGGCGCACTGCAGGACCATGAGACAATCAAGCAGAAAATATTTCCAATTCAGAGAAGAGGATTCATTTGTAAGACATTAAATCTTCACAATTATAGGGTAAATAAATCATAATATATTTTTCGATTATTTCTTTTTCATTTATTAATTAAAATTCATTGAAATTTTCCAGTCGAATTATTAATTTTGACTTTAAATCTGTTGAAATTCTTTGAATATAAATTAAAGTTGCAATTGTAATCGTCAGAAGAATTCCGTACACGCACCAAAAATTTCTGTTTTTGAAAAATTATTCCAAATTAAGAATTCAAACACTAAAAAAATTAATTTTACAGGTTAATTTATATTTAAAATGTACGTACTTTGTTGTATTTTTATGATCCATTGAAAATTTTTATTTTTTAATTAATTCTTGTCACTTTTAAATCACTGTCAAAGATTTACCAAAAATAACCAAAAAGAAAAAAATAGAAACAAATAGAAAAGAAAAGAAGAAAAACAATTGAATGCAATCCAAATTTCGACTTTTTCACTTCTTTCAGTTTAGAAAATTCAAATTATTTTATAATTAATAATTTAATATTATTTTAGTTTAATATAATTTATTAATTCTTTTCATAAATTCAATTATTTTCAAAAATTTTTTTAAAAATTCTCGTTAATATTTCAATTATCTTTATAAATAGCAAAATTCTTCGCCGAAATTCAATTATATTGAGGAATTTTTATAAAATTCATTGCAAAACTCAAATATTTTCATAAATAACAATATTCATTACAAGAATTCAATTATTTTCAAACTTAATAAAATTCTTCGCGAAAATTCAATTATTTTCAAAAAATCTACAAAAAATTACCGACTATATTTTAATTATCTTTATAAATGAATAACAAAATTCTTTGACGAAATTCAATTATTTTCAGGAGTTTTAATAAAATTCATTGAAAAATTCAATTATTTTCATAAATAATTTTATGAAATTATTTGTATTCATCACAAGAATTCAATTATTTTCAAAAGTAATAATATTTAATTATTTTCAAAATTTTTAATAATCTTCATGGCAAAGTTTTATTTATTTTCAAAAAACTTTCTTAATTCAATGATTTTCAATATTCTACTATTTTAATAAAACTTCCTAAAAGAATTCAATTATTAAAGACAAAAATTTTGATAAATTTCTCCACGAATATTTAATTACTTTTCAAAAAAATAAAAATTTCACAAATTCAATTATTAAAAATAGAATTTTCATAAATTTTTTCAAAAGATAATCAATTGTTTGAAACTTTTTTATAAAATTCCTTTCCAATAAATCAATTAACTATATTAATAATCTTTGTGATCCGGTAATCTGTTTGCAGTTTGAAGTTAGTGGTTGTTTGCTTTTTTGTTTCGCAACTTGTTTAATAATTTTTCTTTTTAAATATTTTCAATTTTAAAATTAATTTAGGATTGATGTGAATTAATGTAATTCTTCTCGTGAAGAATTTTATTAAAATTTCTAAAAATTATAATTAAATTCTTTTGAAGAATTTCTTTTAATTCTTTTTTAAATAATGGAGTTTTCTTAATAATTTGAATTAAACTAATCATGTTTGTTAATAATTGAAATTAAACATTTAATTCTGGAATTTTATTAAAATTTTAGAAAATAATTGAATTCTTTTCAAAAATTTTATAACGATTTAAGAAAAACATTTTATTCTTTCGTGACATTTTTTTTTGAAAATAATTGAATTTTTCCAAAGAATTTTACTATTCATAAATAAAATTGATTTGTTTCGTGAATTTTTTTTTAAATAATTGAATTTTATTGAAATTGTTTATAACAATGTAAGAAAAAAATTGAAGTCTTTCCTGAAATTGTTTAGGATATAATTGAATTTTTGCAAATAATTTTACTATTTATAAATACAATTGAATTGTTTCGAAGGATTTATTAAAATTGTAGAAAAAAATTGAATTTTTTCGAAAAATATTATTAAAAATTTTTTTTAAAATTGAGTTCTTTCATGAAACGTTATTAAAATTGTATTAAAAATAATTGAATTTTTTCAAAGAATTTTACTATTTATAATTAAAATTGAATTGTTTTGAAGAATATATTAAAATTTTAGAAAATAATTGATTTTTTTCGAAAAATATTATTAAAAATTGAATTCTTTAGTGAAACTTTCTTGAAAAGAATTGAATTTTTCAATGATTTTACTATTTAAAAAAATAATTTAATTGTTTAGAAAAATTTATTAAAATTTTAGAAAATAATTGAATTCTTTCTAAAAATTTTTTAAAAATTGAATTCTTTCTTGAAATTGTTTTTAATCAGAATTTTATTATTTATAAATATAATTTATTGAATTATTCAAAGGATTTATTAAAATTTTAGAAAATAATTGTATTCGTTCATGAAATATTATTAAAATTTTGTTTAAAAATAATTGAATTTTTGCAAAAAATTTTATTACTTATAAAAATAATTGAATTCTTACGAAGAATTTTATCATTTATAAAAATAATTGAATTTTTGTAGAATTTTCTTATAAAAATTGATTTAAAATTGTATTTCAGTTAAAGTTTTAGATAATAATTGAATTTTTGAGAAGTTACTAATAATTGCAATTGTTAGAAATAATTGAATTTTGTAAAGGTTACAGATTAAAATTTTCTTCAAAAAGCTTAATCAAAATTTTTTAAAATTATTTCAAGTTTTTATTTTCTAATGTATATTTAATTGAAGAATTACCGAATAATTGAAATTTCAAGTAAAATTGAATTTTAAACAAGTAGATTTAAAAATTCTCAAAGAAGAACTTTTTCAAAAATTATTGAATATAATTGATTTAATGAAGAATTTCATTAAAAAATTGTAGAAAATGATAATCGAATTGGAATGATGAAAATAATTTTGAAGGAATAAGAGTAACAATCTTCTTATAATATAAAATAATGATTTTATTACTTGGTTATCTTTAATTATTATAAAACATGAAGAAATCGAGCACTCCGAGTCTTCGACTCGGAGTGATTTATTTCTTCATGTTTTACAATAATATTTTTATCAGTTACTGAATTTCAAAAGGTTTATATTTGAAATTTTTGAATATCTTAATTCCTATGGAAAAATAATAATGATTAAATATTTATTTAAAAATGAAGTCATTGGTGTTTTGAATAATTTTACAATTAGGGAAATTTGTAAATAAATGTAATAGAACATTTTTTTTGAGTGTCTAATAATTTTTAGAGTGAATCAGAATATTCTTTAGGGTCAGGGAAAAAGTCAAAATCAGCCAAGAAAAAAGTCTGGAAATCAGGAAAACTCAGGGAAAAACAAAATTAAATTTTTGTGGCAAGCCTGTAATTGTTATTATTGTTATTAGTATTTTTTTATTATATTTTTTATTGTAACTATTTACAATTTTTTATTAATTTGAAATGTTTATTGTAATTTTTTTTCATTTCGTTTATTTTTTGCATTTTGTATTGTTAAATTTACAATTCTAATTTTTGCAGGGATTTATCCGTTTGCTGTAAAATTAATTGAAAGCCTTGAATTGATCGTCGTACTGTTATTTCATCAATGACATCGCTGACTTTCGAGCACTGAAGTAAATTATCGACTTGAGTGCTGCATAATGCTGATGAATTAAAAGAAGAATCGGAATTTTCAAAAATTTCCGCCGCAAAATTCAATAATTCCTGGACCTCACAATCGAGAACTTGTTCTTCAACGAAAGCACCTTTTGAACATTTACTGATAATACCTTCAAACCATGCCCAATCACTTTTACCGCCATTGTAACGAATCACTTGATAATCCAATTTCGACTTATAGTTCGGACTCCTGTAAGTATTTTATTATAAATTTAAAAAAAAATTGAAACTTAGTTTATAAAATACAAATTAATAGTTAATTAAATTATATAATTTAATTTATATTACATTCTTAATTCCTATGGAAAAATACCCTGATTAATTAATTAAATTAGTAATTGAATTGACAATAAATTTTTGCATTGGAAATTCTTTTTGTTTTTAGCTTGGAAATTGAGGGAATAAATTCAATTGGTGAAAATGGAGGATTTTTTTTGTCTATTTTTCAAAAGGAAGAAATTGTGAAGGAATTGTGTTAAAAAGGAGGTAAAAAGCTTACGTGTGGAATTGCGCTTGAGGAAATTCCATTGGTCTGAGAATACTGCCGAGTCCTTCCACAGCATATCGGATACCATCGATTTCTTGGTGTTGAGGTACGTTACCTTTAGAACATTCTATTAATTTCGAGGCCTCCGGAACGCAGGGCGTATTTGAGAAATTAAAATTCTCCTCAGCAAAATTTAATAATTTTCTAATCGCACAATTCATGACTTGATCCATCGACAATTTCGATTCATTCTCCTGACAATCCCTCAATGTTTTACTCAACCAATTCCAATTGTCCCAATCGTCTTGATAGTTTATATTCAAATCGTCAAATTTTCTCGTCAACAACGTTTGATATCTGTTCGCAAATAAATTTATTATAATATTCGATATTTAAATTTAAAAATTCGATTCAAAATATTCTAACAAAATGAGAAAAAAAGGAAAAAATTTTATTTTGTTTAGTTATCTATTTTGATAACAGGGTTGCCACGCAACCTGGAAAACCTGGAAATATCGGAATTTTATAAACCTTGCAAAAACCTGAAAAAGTCAGGGAATATTGATCGAAATCCTAGAACATTGCTGTTTTCTAAAGTTATTGTGTTTATTCTTGAAATCTATAATTTTACTTAAATATTTCAAAATTAATTCAATTTTAAAAGAGTTGCGTTTACAATTTTCATAAGTAGATGAACTTCAAAAGATTTTGATATGAAATTTTTGAAAATTTCAATTTTAAATAAATTTAATTAGAAATTTTAAAAAATTTTAATAACTAAAATTCTTCTGAAATTAGTTAAATTTTTTAATATTTATTTTATTGATTATTAAAAATAATGGATTTATAGAAGAATTTCAGTTAAGAACACTAAAACAAATTGAATTTTTAAGCAATTACAAATGATTGGAGAAATTCAATTATTTTCAAAAGTATTAAAATTCTTCTCAGAAATTCAATTATTTTCAAAAATTTTAATAAAATTCTTGGCAAAATTTTAATTATTTTCAAAAAATTTCCTCAATTTAAGGATTTTTAATATCTACTATTTTAATGAAAATTTCCAAAAAAATTCAATTAGTTAAAAAAAATTGTAATAAAATTCTACGGAAACATTTAATTATTTTCATAAACACATAATAAAACTCATCGCATACTTTCCATTATTTTTAATACAATTTTAATGTAATTCCTCGAAAAATGTAATTATTCTTAAAATTTTTATTAAAATTTATCAAAAAAATTCAATTATTTTAAAAACATTTGCTACAATTTATTTAGGTATTAGAATTTAAGTATTATTTTTAATTGAATTTCTTCAAAGAATTAAATTTTTTTCAATTAATTTCAATGTCTTCTATTTCAATTAAATTTCACAAAAGAATTCAATTATTTAAAAAGAAATTTTATTAAACTTCGTCTTAAGAATTCAATTATTTTCAAAAGTAATATAATAATTTGCAGAAGTTCAATTATTTTCAAAAATTTTAATAAAAGTCTTGTCAGAATTTCAATTATTTTTAATAAAATTTCTTCAAAGAATTAAATTATTTTCAAAAATTTTAATGAAATTCTTTTTTAACAATTCAATTTTTTTAAAAATAATTTTAATAAAATTCTTCGTAAAATTTAATGAATTCCAAAAATTTGGCAAAATTCAATTATTTTCAATGTCTACTTTCTCAATAAAATTTGACAAAAGAATTCAATTATTTAAAAAGAAATTTTAATAAAATTTGTCTCAAGAATTCAATTATTTTCGAAAATAATATAATTCTTTGCAGAAATTCAATTATTTTCAAAAAATTTAATAAAAGTCTTGTCAAAATTTCAATTATTTTTAATTGAATTTCTTCAAAGAATTAAATTATTTTCAAAAGTTTTAATAAAATTCTTCGTAAAAATTTAATGAATTTCAAAAATTTGTCAAAATTCAATTATTTTCAATGTCTACTTTCTCAATAAAATTTCACAAATGAATTCAATTATTTAAAAAGAAATTTTAATAAAATTGATCTCAAGAATTCATTTATTTTCGAAAGTAATATAATTCTTCGCAGAAGTTCAATTATTTTCAAAAATTTTAATAAAATTCTTGTCAGAATTTCATTTATTTTTAATACAATTTTCATCAAAATTTTCAAAAAATGAAATTATTCTTAAAAATTTTTAAATGTTATATTAATGTTCTTAAAAATTTTATTAAAATTTGTCAAGAGAATTCAAAATAAAAAATTTGTTGATAAAATTCTTTATGAAAATTCAATTTTAGGAAACATTTAATTATTTCTTAAAATATTTATTTTTATAGTTATCTAAATAATTGAATTTTCGTAGAATTTTCTAATAAATATTGATTTAAAAATGAATTTCAGTTAAAATTTTAGATTATGTTATTGAATTTAAAATTTTTGAAAGTGTTAATTTGTATGAAAAACTAATAATAATTAAATATTTATTTAAAAATGAAGTTATTGGTGTTTTCGAATAATTTACGTTTTACAAACCTGGAAAAATTTCGTTTTTTAACCTGAAAAAGTCAGGGAATTTGAAAAGAGCAAAAGCGTGGCAATCCTGTAATTTTAAGTTTAGAATTTGTAGATAATTTTTAAACTCACTCCCAATTGAGGGGATTTCTTCCAAATTTCACACGACGGAGATTCACTCTTGGCATTAATTCGCTATTTAATCTGTGAAGCATTCGATTGGATATTGCTGAAATTTTATTGTAGTCAAAGTAGAAAGTTTCCAATTTATTGAGATTGTAAATAATGAGATCGTCGATTGCTTCAATTTTATTGAACGAGACATCTAAATATTTAAGATTTGGCACAAAACTCAAATAACTGAATTCCAATAAAATTAATTCATTTTCGGAGAGATCTAGTTTTTCCAATTCCGATAATCCATCAAATGCCTCGCGATCTATTTTTCTAATTCCACAATTGTTTATTGATAGAGAATGCAGCGATTGATAATACAAGAAAGCTCTCCTTGAAAATATATTATAACAGTTATAAAAGAAATATTTACCAAAATTAAAAAGAATTGTCACAAATTTTTACAAATTTTTTAATTAATTTAATGTTTATTAGTTTACAAATGAAAAAAAATATTTACATTTAAAAAAATATTCACAAATATTAAAACCAAATGTTTAAAATTTCAAATTATTAACTCAAACCATTTGTTAGAAACAAGAAAAAAATTAATTATTACCTGTTGATTCGTATTATTCGAGAATTTTCAATTTTCAATGACGTGGTATTTGCTTCAAGTTTTCCTAAACAACTGTCTAATGAGTCAAATTTAAAACAAGTAATATTTTCCCAGTTTCCGGAAATAATTCCCAGAGCGTTAATTAACGAAATATTGATTAAAAATAATATTAAATAGTCGCACCGCATTTTTTATGACTTCACTCTATTGAGAACTTTATTCTATAACTAAAATAATTTCAGAATAACTAATAAATATATGCGTCTCTATCGCTTCCTTTTTCTCGCATCTATTTCCTGTGCGATAAAAACGATAAATTAGAAATATGACAAAATTTTTCGGATTATTCCATCAGTAGACTTTTTTAAAATTTTAAAACAAAAAACAAAAAAAGATACACACTTAAAATTTTTTAATAAAATTGAATTTTCGCAAAGTTTTTTTGAAAATTCTAAAAACTAAGATTTTAAAAATTTTTCAATTCTATTGTTTCAAAATAATTGAATTTCAAATATATTAAAATATTTTCATAAATAGTAAAACTCATTGCAAAATTTCAATTGTTTTTAATACAATTTTAATCAAATTCCTCGAAAAATGTAATTATTCTTAAAATTTTTATTAAAATTTTTCGAAAGAAAGAATTCAATTATTTCTAAAAATGGTAAAAAAAATTCTTCTCAAGAATTCAATTATTTTCATAAATTTCCATAAAATTATAAAAACCAATTTAATTATTTTCAAAAGTAATAAAATTCTTTGCAGAAATTCAATTATGTTTAAAGATTTTTTTAAATTCTCCTCAAAATTTCAATTATTTTAAATAATTAAATTGTTCTCCACAATTCATTTATTTTCAAAAATTTTAATAAAATTCTTCGCAAACATTTAATTATTTTCATAAATAATAACATTCTTTGGAAGGATTCAATTACTTTTATAAATAGTAAAATTCTTTGGAGAAATTCAATTAGTATCAATACATTTTAATAAAATGGAATCAATTAAATTTATTTATTATGTTTGAAAACAAATTTAAATTTGATGAGATAAGAAAACCGGAAAAAATTAGAACAAAGCCGGAAAAAACCGGAAATTTTGTTTAACGAAAATAGTAGACACCCTGGTTTATTAAATGCTTAAAAAAGAAAGTTTTTCGTGTAAATAACATTTATTGTCATAAATTGCTCACAATATAATCAAGATTATTATACAATTGTTGAATTATAAATATTATAACTAATTTAGTATTTAAAGATAATTAATAACTAATGACTGTTTTTATTTACTCAGACTGCAATTTAATTACTATATTATATAAACTAATAATTTATACATCGTCTTCAGTAAATATTTAAGAAACATTGAACACAAATTCATATCAGTCTTAAATGATAAATTGCAACTTTTATAAAATTAAGTCTCTTTTTTTTATCAAGTTGAGATCGTAAATTATTTTTAATTATTCTATATTATTAAAATCTACGTCTGTTAAAATTTATTATTCAAATGCAACATTATTTCTACAATACAATTAAGTTATTGTCATATAAACATTTTTTATTATTTACACAAGGATCAAGTTGATTATTTATTACTGGAATTATTTTTTATATATGGTACATTGCAACTTTATTTGTAATGAGAAAAAATATGAGAAAAATATCCAACAACAAAAATTAAATTAACTTAATTTCTATATTTTTATTTACAATAAAAAGATCAACTGAACAATTAAAAAAAAATCGACTCTATCAAAATTCGCTTCGTTACTATTTACATTAAATTACAAAATTCGAAGGATTATTTGAAATACTGTAACAATGGGAAGAATTTTGATTATGCGTTTGTTGGGTCCCTTAGGTTTAAATTTTTGCCTCCTCGGGAATTGAAAATAAAATTGTATAATAAATTTATTAATTTATTATTAATTATTAATTATCAATTATTAATTATTAATTTATCATGAAGTTAATAAAATCTTTAACTATAGAGAATTCTTCTTTTCCATAAAAAGAAAAGAGAAAGAAATTGTGAAACTTAAAAATTTAAAAAGAAAAAAAATGGTTTCTTAAAAAGAAATTAATAGAGTCAATAGAATGACAATTATTCTGAGCCAATTTAAACAGAAGTATCCAGCGTTATTATTATACATTTCAAAATCAACTGGTGGAAAATGCGCTGAAGCTGGAGAAAGAGCGGGATGAGAGGATGGGGGATTTAAAATTTTCGTTGCAACAGCTTTCGACAATTTCGTTCTTGGTGCTTGAATGCTGTTATTTGACTTCTCAACTTTCCCGAGGAAATTCTGCGACTTTTCCCTACCTAAAGAATTCATGTTATACTTTCTTCCATTTTTTTCATTAAGATTGTATTTTTTATGTCCAATTCCCGATAATTCAGTTGATCGAATTGGCGTCACCGTTGTTTTCTCCAGATGTAATTCTTAAAATCATATATCATTTATATTATCGTTTATTCTTCAAAATAATAATATAATAATGAGAAAATTAAAAAATAAAAAGTCCTCGAAATTTGAATTCAAATTTGAAAAAAATTCAATTATTTTCAAAAATAACATAACATTCTAAGAAATAAATTATTTTTGTAAATAGTAAAATTTTTTGCAAAAATTCAATTATTTTGAAATAAATTTTTAATAAAATTTCACGAACGAATACAATTATTTTCTAAAATTTTAATAAATTCTTCGAAGCAATTAAATTATTTTTTTAAATAGTAAAATCTTTGCAAAAGTTCAATTATTTTCAAGAAAATTTCACGAAAGAATTAAATTTCTTTTTAATCGTTATAAAATTTTTCTAAAGAATTGAATTATGTATTTTCTAAAATGTTAATAAATTCTTTCCAAACAATTCAATTTTATTTATAAATAGTAAAATTTTTTGCAAAAATTAATAAAATTGTAATAAAACTTCATAAAAGAATTAAATTTTAAAAAAAATTTTAATAATATTTTTGGAAAAAATTCAAGTATTTTCTAAAATTTTAATAAATCCTTGAATACTTCAATTATATTTATAAATAATAAAATCTTTGAAAAATTCAATTATTTTCAAGAAAATTTCACTAAAGACTTCAATCTTTTTTTAATTTTTAATAATATTTTTCAAAAAAATTCAAATATTTTCTAAAATTTTAGTAAATTCTTCTAAACAATTAAATTATTTTTTTAAATAGTAAAATCTTTGCAAAAATTCAATTATTTAAAAAAAAAATTCACGAAAGAATTCAATTTTTAAAAAAATTTTCCGAAAGAATTCAATTTTGTTCAAAAATAATAATATTCTTCGGAAGAATGCAATTATTTTTATAAATAGTAAAATTCTTTGCAAACATTCAATTACTTTAAATACCATTTTAATAACATTTCACGAAAGAATTCAATTTTAAAAAAATCTTTAGTAATATTTTTATAATTTAGTAAAAAAAATATTAATGTAAAGAATTCTTCCTTTTACCTTGAAGTCTTATGGTTACTTGATCTTTGCCATGAGCATTTTCCGAGAAGCAGGAATATCTTCCAAAATCACTCAGCTTCAAATTTTTTATCGTTAAATTCGACTGAAAAGTGTAGTCGTTCACTTGAGATTCTTGTACGTCATATTTTTCACTCGGTAATATTTTCTTGACTGAAGTAATAAAATTATTTTATTAATAATAAACGTACAATAATTAAAACGAAACTTTTAATTTGATTTCATTAATTAAAAAGTAAACTTAATTTAATTAATTACAAAAACTTACTTGAATTAATTACAAAAAATTACTTTAATTTAATTGTTGAAATCAATATTTGTTAATAATAATTGTTGTAAAATTATCTTACCATCATCCTTGTACCAAACATTCAGTGATTTCGGCGATGACTCGACAGAACAAAATAAAGATACTTTTTTGTCAATTGGCGCTGCTATTAATTGATTATCAATCGTCACTGTCGGTTTGACTGCAAAACATAAAAATTACTCAATTATTCTAGTTATAAAATTTTTAATAATTTTTAATTACTATTATTATAGTTATCATTATCATTATAATAATAATTTTTTATGTTTATTACTATTTTTTTATATTACTATTAGGTACTAATATTATTTTCTATTGTTGAAGACAATTATTTGGGAGAAACTGCGCAAAATTGACATTCGACTGAGATGAAACAATTGGTTGATTAATTACATCTAATTAGGATGCCTCTATTGCGAAGAGAAATTTCCATCAAACATTATCAAAGATAGTTATGAAATCCTTTGTACTTGGTAAGTTTACAAATTTCTCGATTCAAACATAAAGAAAACAATCACTATAATTATTAATGAAATTAAATTTTAAATGTAATTATATAATATTAGAAAAATTTATTTCGAAAACTTCTTAAGATAAAAAAATTTGATAATAATAGAATTCCTTCAAAGAATTTTATTAATTAGGAAAATAACTGAATTCTCGCGAAGAATTTTACTATTTATAAAAATAATTGAATTGTTCCGAAGAATTTATTAAAATTTTAGAAAAAAAAAAGATTTCAATGTTAATATTTGAAAACTTAAATTCTTATAAAAATAATTGCATTTTTTCGAAGGATTTGTTAAAATTTTAGAAAAAAATTGAATTTTTTCGAAATTTGTTAAAAATTTTTTTAAAAATTGACTTCTTTGGAGGAATTTAATTAAAATTGTTTTGAAAATAATTGAATTTTTCTAAAGATTTTACTATTTAAAAAAATAATTGAATTGTTTAGAAGGATTTATTGAATATCTAGAAAGTAATTGAATTCTTTCGTGAAATTTTATTAAAATTTTTGAAAATATACCTAAACAGTAATAATTAATTTTGTACTTAATAAGTGAATTTCTTAAATTTTGATTATGGGCAATTCCACGTGAGATTTAAGTCGACCTCTTAAAATCGGCCAAAAATATTTTTTTTCTATTCTGTATCGAAAAAAAAACAGATACGTATTTTTCTATTTATGTTTAATTGTCCAAATTTTCGAGTTATGAATTTTCGAAAATTTGGACTTTTAATTGTAGACCTATATTCAGTAGCTTATAAGTCCAAAAATATTGAGTTTAGGAAAAAGTTGTCAAAGTATGAAAGTTTTAGTTTTCTTTCGACTTTTAAGAAATGTAAACAAAAAAAATTTTTTTTATAAACAAATTAATTTTTTTTAACTTTGGGCCGGATTTTTTTTTATTTTTTTATTATTTTTTTGTACCTTATAATATAGAGAAGATTTTCCAAAAAGTCCCGAAATGGGTCTGATGTGTTAAATGAGTTTTAAAATGTTTTCAAAAATCACTTGCAAGCATCACAGTGGGATTTTTTTTACATTTAACTTTTTAAAACTGTTTACAGCGTAGACCTTTTCATTTAAAATAAAGAACACTCAAATATATTAAAAATTATACCTTGTAGACAGTTTTAGAAAGTTAATTGTAAAAAAATCCCACTGTAATGCTTGCAAGTGATTTTTGAAAATACTTTGAAACTCATTTAACACATCAGGCCCATTTCGGGACTTTTTGGAAAATCTTTTCTATATTATAAGGTACAAAAAAATAAAAAAAAAATAAAAAAAAATTCGGCCCAAAGTTAAAAAAAATTAATTTGTTTATAAAAAAGATTTTTTTTTTAATAAAAAATTAAAAAATAATTTTTATGTTTACATTTCTTAAAAGTCGAAAGAAAACTAAAACTTTCATTCTTTGACAACTTTTTCCTAAACTCAATATTTTCGGACTTATAAGCTACTGAATATAGGTCTACAATTAAAAGTCCAAATTTTCGAAAATTCATAACTCGAAAATTTGGACAATTAAACATAAATAAAAAAATACGTATCTGTTTTTTTTTCGATACAGAATAGAAAAAAAATATTTTTGGCCGATTTTAAGAGGTCGACTTAAATCTCACGTGGAATTGCCCTTATGTAATTATTTAAAAAATTTATATTTGAAAATAAAAAATTTTATAATTTGCATAACAATAATGAATCGAATATCTCGTTCCGCGCGCGTAACATTTGCTAGTATAATAAAACCGCTGCCAAGTTGTATATTTTTTTTATAATTTTGGTGCTCATTTCATGAACACTTTACTTCCTCATAGAGATAAAAATAATAGAAATATATGAATAACTTTTTATAAATGTGGTAAAAGTGATTAAATTTTGGGTCAATAAATGTATTTTCAAATACCCTACAAGATAGTTACAATAATTTAATAGTTAAACAAAAATTTTCAAACAAAAAAGTTGAGAAAATGTCATTTTTCACAATTTTTGGTTTTTAAAATACCAATAATTTCGAAATTATTATTGAAGTAGGTTCAAAAATAGGTCAATCGAAGCGTTTTTTAATGCTCTTCAAGTTGATAACGATAATTTTAAAGTTACTTCTACGTTTTTCAACAAAATTTTCAAAAAAAGTCTTATTTTCCAAAATTTTTGATTTTTAAAAGTTTAATAACTCCGGTTAATATGGACGAAAAATGTTCAATTAGGGCTCAAAAGATGCGTCTAAAAAAACTCTACAAAATTATGGAAAAACATTTATAGGTGTCCTAACATTTTTTTAAAGTTATGGTCAAAAAACGTTTTTTTGCAAAATTAAAAATCAAAAAAAAATTTAGTTAAACTTTATTAATTTATCAGAAAGTACTGTCACTTTATGTCCGCAGGTGAGATCTACAATTTAAAAAAAAATTCAACCCAAAAGCTCTTCATGATTTCGAGATATTTATGAAAATGTGATGTTTACACACACATACGGAATGACATTTTTAAAAAATGTCATTTTTGATCTCCTGAGGTCAAATAACATAAAGATATGTCAAAAAATCGAACTCGAAAAATTTTGGTATTACAATACTTCCTCTATGAGGAAGTAATAATATAAATAAAATTCGAAATAAATAAAATAAAATGGAAACAATTGTTTCCATTTTATTTTTTTTATCTTAAGAAGTTTTCGAAATAAATTTTCGTTTAACCAAATAAAAAAGATAAAAAAAATACTTATATTAAATAGATTGATAATCTAAGGGGATGAAAAGAAATACAGAAAAAAAGATTATATTCTTATACGAAGTAGCAGAAAATTGTAGATCTATAAAATTCTTTGCCGAATGGAAAATGATAATATCGAAACGACCAGCTGGGAAATGTAAAACTTAATGAAATTTTTACTCACACAAAACGTTTACGTAATACCTCTTGCTGACCGTGGGAGGTATTCCATTCGATGCAATACACAGATACGACCCCATCTCTTGTCTCAGAATACCCGTCAGGTGCAGCTGCTTACCCTTGTGTATTTTCACGACTGAAAAATCATTAAAAAAATATTAGTTAGCCGGGTATTGTCTCAAACCGCGTAATTAATCATCTTTTCATCAAACACTTTTCCTCCGATATAATACAATTTAATAGCCTTTTACACATTCATTTCATATACATAGAAAATTCAATGTATATCCTTTCAAATAAAATAGAGATTCGACTTCAAAATCATTTCATTTATTACAAAATTGAATAGATTTAATTTTATCAATGCAACTTTATGTAATTCGGTATTACAATAATTTCATTATAATCGAAATAGGTATTTAATTATCGAAATGCGAACCTATTTAATTTTTGGTTTTGAGAGAAAATTAGTAATTTGTACTTTTAATCTAGAATTATTATTATTATTTGTTTTTTATTTATAATAATTATTTATATTTATAATTATTATTTACTAGCAAATGTTACGCGCGAAAAAAATGATAATGGTTATAATTCAAATAGGTATAAACTACAATTTTTTAATAATTCATCTATGAAGTATATAAATAATAATTGTTGTTTATTATTTACAAAAATTTTAATAATATTCTTCGCAAGAATTCAATTATTTTCATAAATGACAACATTCTTCAAAAAAATTCAATTATTTTTATAAATAGTAAAATTCTTTGCAGTAAATCAGTAATTAAATTATTTTCCAAAAATAATAATATTCTTCGGAAGAATTCAATGGTTTTTATAAATAGTAAAATTTTTTGTAAAAATTCAATTTTTTTCAACACAATTTTAATAAAATTTGATGAAAGGATTCAATTATTTTTTATTTAAATAGTAAAATTATTTGCTGCAATCCAATTTTTTTAAAGACCATTTTAATAAAATTTCACGAAAGAATTTAATTATTTTTTAAAATTTTTAATAAAACTTATCGAAAGACTTTAAATATTTTCTTAAATACTCAATTTTTTTTCAAGTATTCAATTATTTTTATAAATAGTAAAGTTTTCCGCAGTAATTTAATTATTTTTATAAATAATAATATTCTTCGAAAGAATTCAATTATTTTTATATAAATATTAAAATTCTTTGCAAAAATTCAATTATTTCCAATACAATTTTAAAAAAATGTCACGAATGAACTCAATTATTTTTTATTTTAATTATTAACAGGCACGATTATTTTAAAAAGTTGAAAAGAATTTTTCATAAAATTTAATTATACTTTCAAAATTTTGAAGTAAAATTATTAAAAATTTTTTTGCAAGAATTCAATGATTTTCATTGAATTTTAAAATTTCATTCCATTTCAAAAAAGAATTTTTTAAAATTTTATTTCAATTTTAAAATTGAAAACATTTTGTAAAGAAAAATTATTAAAAAACTTTATAATCATTATTATATTTATAATTATACGAATTGTAATAAATTAATATTTGCATTTTAATACTGAATTTATTTTGAAATTATATCAAAATTCATATTAACTAAATAAACAATTTTGATCCATTTCTATCATAATATTAAAAAATGTATATTTTTCAGGAAATTTGTCGATGTAAAACATTTAAGCGGAACACGGCGGAATTTAATATTTAAGAACTTGAGTGATTTGATGAGAAAAGTGTATTAAACAGGAAGTAAGCGATCCATCATTCTAGAAAGAAAATTTCATATAACAAAGATCGTTTCATTATTCAATTTTTTTTCGCAACACGACAAATGAAAAAAAAAATTGCGAAAAATTATAATAAAAGAAAAATAATGGTGAGTAATATTTTTCGTTTTGTTTTCAAAAATTATACATATTTTTGCGTGAAAATTTACTTTAATCTTGTTTATTAGACAATAATTAATTGATTGAGCTTTTTTTTTGGTTTTGTTTTTACTGAAATGAAATACGAGACTTGTATTTATTTAAGAATTATCATTTCAATGGTTGCTTTAATACCTTGTTGCTCTTTTTTGTCTCTTAGAGTAATGTTCTTGCCATCCTCTCGGCGCCAAGTGATTTCCGGTTCAGGAGTTCCAGTGGCATTGCATCGGAGACTAATCTCACCTTTCTCCTCGGTTGTTAAACGATCGGAATTCTCGTCGAGATCCATTATATCCGGTGGAATAACAACATTCATGTAGCCAGTCTGTGAAAATAAGAAAAATTCACGTCAGTATCCGATTTTAATTTGATTTCGGTTTTTAAGTATCTTTCTCTATTTTTTGTTTTCTTTTCTGTTATTAAGACAAAAAAGATTTAATTAAGAAAATATCAATAATTTTAGTGACACTATTTTTTTTTTTTGAAATTGTTTATTCAAAAATTTCGAAATTATTATTTCGTTGGATGAGGGAGAGAAAAAAAATGAGATTATTTGATAGACTCATGAAAAAAGTTTTATCATCGTGAAAGATGAAATTGTATAAAAGTAGAAAGAAACGTTATTTTTCTATAGTTCTAATGAGAAAAGATTTCAACGATGGCCAAGACCACCTGTCTATTTCAAAGTTTTCCGCAAAACTTTCTCCATTCTATAAAGACGAAAAGCCGTTGCGAATCAAGTGGAAAACTATGTTTGCCATAATTGATATACGAATCGTGACTGATTTTTTTAAAATCCACAAAAGTTAACATTTTATTTATTTCCCTTAACTCGGAAGCATTTTATTACTTTCTTCTATTTACAGTCAATGATAAAAATTTTACTTATATTTTTATTTTATTTATTTTATTTATATTCAAATATAAATAAATAATTTTATAATTTAATAAAAATATTTATTTCTATATTAATATAAAATAAAAATTAATAATTGTCAGAACTGTTGAAATACTTAGACAATAATTAAATTGAAAATCGAGTTCAAAATTTATAGTGAATTTTTTTCCAAAAAAAAAAGAATGTTTGAAAAATAAAACTCGAGGAGGGAAGAAAAATAAAAATTTGATTACTAAAGAACTTTGCATTTCTCTCTTAGGAAAAAAGGCGAGTTTTTAACTTTCGCGCATTTTTTTCTCTTTTAATTCAAAGACCTCAAAATATTATTCTTACTTTAAAAGTTGAAAAAAAGGGAAGTAAAACGGTAGGAAATTATTCTTCCCGAGTTTCGAATAAACACTTTAAACTTTGTGGAAACTTTTAGAAAACTTGAAGAATAATTTGGAAAATTTCTGATATTTTTTCTTAATATCGCTCTAACGTTGTTTCATTGAAAAATTAATTTTTGATTTCAATGGACGAAAAAAAATTATATTAAGATTTAGAATTTTTTGTAAATAGAAAAATCAAAATAAGGACATAGAATTTTAAATTAAGTGGAAAAAATAAATTAAGATTCGGAATTTTTATAAATTGAAGAATTAAATTAAGATTAAGGATTTATATAAATGGAAAAATTAAATAAAGTTTTAGAATGTTTTTAAAAAGAAAAATTTCAAAACTAAAGAGTTTTTAGAGTATTTTCATTTTATTCTTTTGTAAATATATATTTTTATTAATTCGCACTTTCTTTTTGCAGGCACTCAAAAGTAAACTGATGGCAAAAGTTTCCTGAACAATTGTTCCTCATGATGTTACTTGTCAGTTTAACGTTAGTGAGCTTTACTGACCTGACTTCTCATAGGGTCGGTGTTAACTTGACACATATATGTGCCAGAATCATTCGCCTGGACATTGGCCACGTGCAGCTTCCACGTGTCAAATCCATTATGAGTGACTGACAGACGTGGATTATGTGCAACCATGTGAGTATGAATAGCCAGAATTGCTCTCGAGTCCGATTTTATCCAAGCGACCTGATGAGAATTTCTTATATTTAATTTAAATTAGAAAATTAATTAGAAACAGAGTAGAAATAATTTTCATTTTGTTATTTTCACTATGATAAATAAAGAAAATAAAGAGTTTTTCAAGGCTCGAACTAGGTCCGTGAATCCCATAAAAATCCGTAACTTTGCTTGAAGTCCGTAAAAGTCAGTTTTTTTAAAAAAAAGATCCGTAAAGTCCGTAATAAGAATATTAGTTAAAAATTCTTGTAAATTTGACTCGGACTGATTATATTTTTGTCAGTAATTGGTCCGTAATTTTACATTTTTGGTTCGTAAAGTCCGTATTTTCAAATACTTTCACTGGTTCGAGCCCTAATTTTATAAAAAAAAATTGAAAATAATTGAATTTCTTTGAAGAATTTTATTATTTATCAAACTTCTAGCAAAAAATTCTATTGAAATTTTAGAAAATCTTAATTAAATTCTCTGAAGAACTTTTTACATATTTTTTAATTAATGAAGTTTCTTTAATAATTTTAATTGAAAATTTTAAAAGTAGTTGAATTTTTTGAAGAATTTCTTTTAAATTTTTTAAATAATCGTGTTTGTTAATAATTAAAATTAAACTTTTGGTTATTGAATTTTATTAAAATTGTATTGAAAATTTTAAATAAAACAAATTTTTTTCAACTTTTTAAATAATCGTGTCTGTTAATAATTGAAGGGCTACATAAAATAAGGGGACGAACGCATGGTTGAAAGGGATAATATCAGTCAGGTAGCAGCGAGCGGCTCAAGGCTCGTCACTGCTACCTGACTGGTACTATCCCTTCCAAGCCTCGCGTTCGTCCCCTTATTCTATGTAGCCCTTCAATTGTAATTAAAATTTTGATTATTGAATTTTATTAAAATTGTATTGAAAATAATTGAATTCCTGCGAAGAATTTTACAATTTTTTAAAAGAATTTAATTCATTTAAGGAATTTTATTAAAATATTGAAAATAATTTAATTCTTTCGAAGAATAGACTCTATTAAAAGTTTTGACAATAATTAAATTCTTTTACAAAATTTTTTTACTTTTTTGAACATAATCGATTTTGTTAATAATAGTAATTAGTAATTTGACTATTAAATTTCATTAAAATTATTGGTAGAAAATTAAATTCTTTTAAAAAATTCCCATACACTTTTTGTAAATAATTGAATTAAATAAAGAAGAAGAAGAATTTTACTAGTTATAAACATTATTTAATTCTTGAGAAGAGTTTATTAAAATTTTAGAAAAAAATTGAATTCATTAAAATTGTATTGGAAAGAATTGAATTCTTGCGAAAAATTTTATTATTTATAAAAATAATTGAATTGTTTAGCAGAATTTATTAAAATTTTAAAAAATAATAAACAATAATAATGAATTATATATTTAATAAGTGAATTTTGAATCTGAAATTATTCAACAATTGAAGTTTATTGTATTTGAAAATAAAAAATTTTGTAATTTGCATAATAATAACTTGAATATCATATGTCTCGCGAAACGTATAAAAATAATTAAGAATAGCTACTTAAAAATAGTCAATTTAAAATCATTTTTTAGAAAAGGAGAAGTTATTTTGAATATTTAAAAAGTTTCAATGTTTTTTGTGAGTACAAATTTTTGACAGGGCGAGAAAAGCTTTTAAATTTCGAACAAAAGCACGTCTCGGATCGTCCCGTGGCAAAATTTAAGGTCTGAGTTGTAAATAATCTTGATGAAGCGACAGGAAAACTACCCTTGAAGCATTTATGTGAGTTTTCTACTCTAGTTTTTCTACTCTGATCAATATCACCCTTTTTCGTACTCAAAAAAAGGGAAAATTCGCGAAATGTGTATATACTGAAAATAATATTTTGATTATAATTTCAAAAAAACAGAAAAGTTATTTTCCAAAAATACTATTTACAAAAATTCTCAATTAAAAATTTTTAATTTTAAATTTACAAATTAATAACAATTTAAAATTTACAAATTTACAAATTACAATATACAAATTACAAATTACAATTTAATATTTACAAATTTACAAATTTACAAATTTACAAGTTTATAAGTTACAAGTTTACAAATTTAAAAGTTTACCAATTTACAATAATTTAGAATCAATTTAAAAAAAATCAATCGCAATTAAAAAATAATTATTGAAAATTGAAGAAAGAAATTAATGAAAACGATTTGTGGGAGAAAAAAAAGAATCGTAATTAGTTTGAAGCCTTATAACAGAATTGGTGTTTTTAAATTGGATAATAATCGAGGAATTACTGGTTTTCTAATGAAACAATCAATTTAGTGATTCAATTCCAGCTTGTTATCGCGCGGTTAAAATTCGGATTTCTTGACGGAAAAGAGGCGAGTGGTAATCCCCCCTTAACAAGAGACTTTGAATATGGCGTCGAATTCGTTTTAAATTGAAATTGGGAAATTGTTCTACAATTGTAAGACGAGTGAATAAGACTTTTTCAAATTCAAAGTTCCTTTCTTTCGTCCCAACGACAAAAAACGTTCGTACGTACATATAAATTTGTTTTTTCCTTTTTATATTTCACTCGAAAATTGAAAGCAATAACATTTTTTTAAATTCGAATCAAAAGATCGAATTCTTTTTTCGATATTAATTAATTTGAATGTTAATTTAATATTAATTCAATGTTAATTTAATATTAATTCAGTGTTAATTTAATATGAATTCAATATTAATTTAGCGTTAATTTAATATTAATTCAATATATTAATTAATATTGAAAAAAAGAATTAAATTCAAAAATCAATGAATCGGAGATGTTTCAAGTCTTTTGATATTCTGATTTTTCTTTTCTTTCCATGTTCATTTTTCTACTTTTCTGTATTCTACCTGCAATCAACAAACTAGACTTGCTGATTTCTGTTCTCTTTTTTTTTTTTTTATTTGACTTTCTTTTAAAGAAGTATTTCAAGACGAGCTAGAAAACGATCCCTGTAACGAGAAGACTTCTTCTTGTAAGTGAGTTACTCAAGTGTTCATTCGCAGCATTTTTTTTTTCAAAACTAAAAATAAAACTATTTTTGTACAGAATGATTTTCCATATAATTTCGAAAAATCATAATAATATTATGATTTTAATTTTTAATAAATTAATTTAAATTTTTTACAGATGCAATCAAAAACAGGAAAAATTCGACTGAAGAACAAAAAATTTTAGGAGTTTTAATTTTCAATTTTCAAATTCTTGGTGTTTTTCCAAATAGAAAAAAAAGGAATTGAAAAGGAAAAAAAGAGGATTTAACTCTTTTTTTTGGATGACAATACGACTGAATAAATTGAGTACACTCAACTCTTTTGCAGGCTTTTCAACGATTGCTTTTCCAAATCGAAAGAGAAAATCATTGTTGAATGTTTGCAAAGCGAATTTTGGCGAAATATTCCGTTTATCAGTGCACTTTACATTTGCTATATAAAATGACCATTACTAACATTCATTACAATTTATTGAGAGAGAAAGAGAGAGACTAGATTACCAAATGCGATAATTATCATCGAAAATGAAATACAAATCCGATCCAGTTTACAATAAGTATTACCGTTTGAAAATTCATCGCGCACATAAAAAATATTTATTTCTCTCCAACTGAATTTTATGAATCCAGTAAATAACTGAATAATCATAAATTTTTTTTCATTAATCTCAATATTACATGATTTTTATATTAATTTGGTATAATTTTTTATTGATTATTAAAGTTGAATATGTTTCTAATTGAATATTTTTCCAATTGAATATTTCTTTAATCGAATATTTTTCTAATCGAATATTTTTCTAATTCAATATTTTGACAATTAAAACATTTTTAATATTTATTTTTTTCAATTAAAACCAAATTTTTGTCAAAAGTTATTCGAAATTTGTATAATGGAATTTCAGTATTTTATTTTCAAAAGAGAAACTGTGGAAAATAATTATATTAATTAAAGGTCATCCTTAATAATACGTTTCGAATAATAAAAGCTAAATTGGTTCATTTAAAAGAACAATTATCAATTAATTTGATAGTAATTTTGATTTGATTTTCACTAAAATTCAAATTAAAAATCAAAAATCATTAATTAAAGTAGAAAACTATTTTTTTTTCTTTTTCTCTTGATATTTAAAAAGTAATTTGATTGTAATTTTGATTTAATTTTATTTTTTTGTCTACCTTTTTTTATTTTTGCTTTTTGTTTTATTTTGTATACAATGTAATTAGATAATTACCTTGTAAGATTGAAGATGATTAACGACGCAGGTAAAAACAACTTCTCGACCTTGTGGAACTGTGTAATTTTCAAGAGGCATTTGAAATTCCGGTTCAGATTCAATTCTCGGCACTTCTGAACCTTTAGAACCTATAAGAAGGCAGAAGAAAAAAAAGAGAGAGAAAAGAATGAGAACAAAAAATAATATCAGGGAAATAATTAAAATTCAGAAAATTTTAAACTACATGAAAGTTGAGAAAACTGGGAGAATATTTTATATCATACAGTAAAGTTTTATATTTCTGAATAATATTTAATATCCTGTCGTCGTGAGAAGTGAATAATAAAAATGTTCTTCAAAGGAGAATTTTGTTTCATGTGTATCACATTTTCAAATCTGGATAGGAAAAAAAAAGTTTTTCCAAAGTCATTAAAAATATTTTAATAATAAATTGTTAAAAAAGAAAATTTTTTTATTTTTATTCAGTCGATTAAAGTTTTTGACTAAATAAAAAAATAATTTTGTGATTAAATATTCTTGTGGAAATTTCTTTTTAAATCCAGATTATAATAAAAAAAGAGAAGAAGAAGAAGAGAGAGAGAGAGAGAGAGAACATTTATTAAACATCGTTGAAAGCGTTTCCTTTTTAGTTGCGTATTCGTTCTTCTTCTTTTTTTCAACTTTTTTCACCTCCTATTCAAAATATATTTTCGCTTCTCGAATTGATAAATCGTGATAGCCATTTTCCCTGGGGTCTCGACATTCAGAGCTAATATGTAACCTTGAAACGAAAATATGAAACCCATTTATTTTTCAACATTTATTCCTTTTTACTCTTGCATTTCGAAAATAAAAATATTTCCCCTTCGTAAATTAAATATTAAAATTGTATCTCAATCTTTGATTCAGTTTTTAAAATATTCTTTATCATTTTAATTGAACAAAATAAAATATTTAATTAAACAAAATTACTTTTTTCATTAATTTTCAATTTTTACAGTTATTATTGGAAATTTCAAGCATTCCTTTTACATTTATGCTTCGTTTTTCTCTCCGTTCTTCGGGAAAATTATCTGGACTTAATACAATGTGACGCAATTTTTTTTATTACTAATTATACATTTTTTCGTAAATAAAATCTCTTAGGAATTATTAATTTTAGAGGATAAAATCAATTACTAATTTTAGGGAATAAAAATCCCTTGTTAATTAATAATTTAGCAAACAGTGAATTTAAAAAAAAATTACGAGTACAAGAGTGAAAAATACTTGCCAATTAATAAATACAGAATGATAGGCAGCAGAGAGCAGATAATAATTTTATGTAAGGCCATTCCATAGGGCAAGCCATACGCCATACGACCTGAAAAAGAAAATAATTTTTAATTAATTTTTCATTTACAACAGGAAAAATGGAAAAAAAATAAATAAAAGAGCTCTTGTTGTAAAAAAAATACCAGTAAGAAAAACAAATATTTAATAAATACTAATTGAAAATATTTTTCTTCTCTCAGAGAAAATCCGGACAAATGACACAAACTTCTGGAATGGATTATGAAAATAGAACTTTCGCCATGGCAGAAATTTTTGAAGAGAAGAATTTTTTTCCCCAGAGGATTGAAAAGGTGAAAAATTAAAAATTTAAAGTCCTTGTTATACAAAGGAATCAATCAGAAAAAAATTATAAGGATTTATTTTTAAATTCTTCAATTATTATAAAATTATTGTTATTATTAAATTATTTTTAATTTATTACATTATTACTAAATTATTAATGGAAGTATTTTTCTATTTTAAGAAAATCTGGACAAATGACACAAACTTCTGGAGTGGGTTAAAAAACAGAACTTTCGCCTGGAAAAAAGTTTGAAGAGAAGAATTTCTTCCCAGCGGATTGAAAAGGTGAAAAATTAAATTGATACTATTTTAAAAAAAGCGACTTTCATCGACTTATTCTCGGAAAATGCAACTATTTCGAATTTTCTTCCACATATTGCAACAAAATTTCACTTTTTTAGAAAAAAAAGTAATTCTTATTTTAATTTCCAAGTGCAAAAAATAAATATAGTCAAGTCTTTTCTTCTAAATTGAAAACTTTTTAAATCCTAAAAAATTCAGTTTTCAAAAAAAAATTTAATTAAATTTTTTCTAAAATTATAGTTGATTTTTGATTATTTTTTCATTTGAAAGTTTACAAACAATCAAAATTTGGTAAAATTGAATTAATAACAATTGAATCTAAAATTCAATTATATGATTTTAAGTGAAATTTTTATTTTTGAATAATTGAATTCCTAAAGAACTTTCAGGAAATTTTTTTAGATTCTTTGCAAGATTTCAATTATTTTTATAATTAATAAAATTCTTCGCCAAACTTTTATTATTTTGACAACTTTCAATTAAATTCTTCGCCAAAATTTAACTATTTTGAAAACTGTTAATAAAATTCTTCACAAGAAAAAATTATAATTAAATACTTTAAAAATTTAATTATTTTCATAAATAATACCTAACATTTTTCGCAGAAATTCAATTATTTTGAAAAATTTTGGTAAAAATCTTTCTGAGAATTCATTTATTTTCAATACAATTTTAATTTAATTCCTCGAAATAATTCAATTATTTTCGAAAATTTTAATAAAACTCGTTGTAAGAAATCAATTATTTCCATAAATAATAAAATTCTTAACAGGAATTCAATTATTTTGAAAAATTTTGGTAAAAATCTTTTTGAGAATTATTTAAATAAAATTTTAATTAAATTCCTCGAAATAGTTCAATTATTTTCAAAAATTTGTTTTAAATTTGTAGCAAGAATTCAATTATTTTCAAAAATTGTAATAAAATTTCTCGAAAGAATTAAATTATTGAAAGAAATACTAATAACATTCTTCGCAGAAATTCAATTATTTTTATAAATAATAAAATTTTCACTGGAATTCAATTATTTCAAATACAATTTTCTTAAAATTTTGCGAAAAACCTAAGTTATTTAAAAAAGTTTTTTAAAAATTCTTCTCATGAATTCAATTATTTTCATAAATAATAAAACTTATCGCATCCTTTCAATTATTTTTAATACAATAAATTTCAAAGGAATTCCCCGAAAAATACAATCATTAAAAATTTTATTAAAATTGTTCGTAAGAATTTAATGATTTTAGAAAATTTTGATAAAATTCTTTATATCAATTCAATTTTAAGAAATATTCAATTATTGAATAAATTTTTTTTTGTATTTAAATAATTGAATGTTATTTTTTACACTTAAAAATTATTTTTAAAAATAATCGTATTTTTGAAGAATTTTTTAACTAAAATTTAGAACATTATTTATTTACGTTTGAAAAAATTTAGAATTGAAGTTATTATCAGTATAAGAAAAGAAGTAAATATTTGAAAGGAAAATTCGGAAAATACCAGGTAAATAAAATGCAGAATCAAATTTTTTTGGATTTTTGTGAATCTTCTAAATCTTGTTTCTTTAGTTCTCAAATTTATTTTTTCCATAGCTACTTTTTTATTACCTTTTTTAGTCTTAAAGCTACTTTTTGTTACTTTTTATAAAATTAATTATCGAGTGCAAAATCTGCGAATTTTATTGAAATAAATTTTCTATTTTGGAAAATTGTATTACAATTTTTGTAAGAATAATCGTGTTTCTGAAGAAAAATGTGGAAAAAATGTTGAAGAAATATTTTAAAATTTAAGAGTGTTTTTCTTTTACAAAAGGTAAAGTCTTTCAAAATTCGAAAAAATGAATTTATTAAATAATTGTGGAAGAATTTACTAAATATTGTATTTTAAAATAATTGCAATATAGAGAAAAACTTGAAATTTAAATTATTTTCCGAATAAGGGAAAAAGTTGAAAGTCAGGAAAACATCAGGGAAATAAATAATAAAATTTTTGTGACTTAAAGTCACAAGTCAATAATCCTGTTTGGAATTATTTTTGCATAAGGAGCAAAAATGTTCTTTTCCAAGGAAAAAGTAACTTTTTAGCACCGAAAAGGTAAAGAATTTAAGGAGTAAATACGACGACTTTTCTTTATTATACGACGACTATTTTTTGCGCACAGAAATGTACAATTGTGTGGATAATATAAGGAAATAAGTTGAGCTTGCTGAAACAGTGATTTCCCCAACTGCGAACGTTGGTCCGTGAGATCTTTTTCAAAGGGGGGTGTGTGGGTAACTTTTGAATCGTGTGAATATTAACTCGACAGTTGGTCCCCACATAAACGAGCAAACGTTGATATATTTCAGCCCTTATGATATCCCCCAAACTCCTTTTCAAATATTATACATACCGAGAAACTATGTACAAAGCACTTTTAATGCATCTGCTTAATTAAATTAATTCACGTTTAATTAACAATTTACCTTTCGTTTGTGAAAAATTCCCAATTAACTTATTTCTTTATTTAATTCAATTAATTAAATTAACTAAATTAACTTAATTAATTAAATGAATTTAATTAATTAAATTAATTTCAACAAAAGATAATTTTTCTTTTACTCAAAATTTTGCCCGAAATTATGAAAATAATACTCGAGTATTGTTTTTTTATCCTTTAGCCAACATCAATAAATAATAATCAAAATATTTTCTATAATAATATCGGCTTTGAATTTCTCGTACTGTAAATTTATATTTTATTTTACCTCCCATTTGAATATAAGAAGAGAAGTTTCGTGTTATTAATTTCACAATGGTGATATTTCAAAATGTAATTTAATACAAACAATATAGAAAACATGAGTTTATAAAAATTATTTTCTTTTTGCAGAATCCAATTGTGTTGGTGAATAATTGAAAACGTGTCTAATACAAATTTCGAAGCGAAATTTTTCAAATACTTCAAGCCTAAAAATAAAATATAATTTAATAGAAAATTATCAATTATAATTATTAACAAAATCTTTTATATTAAAAAAAATACAGACATTTTTTATATTTTTAAATTTTTTAAATTCCTTGAATGAATTCAACTATTTTAATAAATGTAATAAAATTCTGAGAAGAATTTAATTGTTTTCTAAAATTTGAATAAAAATTAATTATTAACTTTATTAAAGTCTGTGGTTTTTCATTCTGTCCGTTCGCAGTATGAAGTTAGTTGTTAGTTATCATTTGCGAATTATTATCATGATTTTTTTGTTTGTTTATATTTTTCGTGATGTTTTGACATTTCCGATGTTATGTTATGCGGTAGTGCGGGTGTTTTTAAAAAACGTTAAATTGTGACAAGAATTATTGTGTTTGAAAAATCGTGGAAAAATATCTGGTATCAGGCGAGAGGTTACCGTTTTCAGTGGAAAAAAAACTGTAGATTGGTAAATTCTAATTATTAATTAAAATTTTCTTCTTAATTAAATCATTTATATTATTTCATTTTATTTTGTTAAATAAAAATCTCAAAATAACTTAAAAACAAATTTTATTCGTATATCTTATTATTATTATTATTTTTTTTTATTTATAATTATAATTGATAATATTTATTGTATTTTGATTTATTATTATTATTGAAAATTTTATGCATTTTTAAAATCTAAAAAAACTGAAATATCGAATTGTCAATAAAAGTTGTATTATTTTCAATTTTCAACGATTATTAATTTTAATTAAAAAATTCAATTTTCCTGAATCAATAAAAAATATCGTTCTAAATTTTATTACATTGGTCGTTTTCGTAAATTACTGTTCAATAATATTAATTATTCAAAATAATTAATTTTTTAATATTTAATTTTTCAAAAATTTAATTAATCTTCAATTATTAACTTATACAGTGCAGGATCTAGAGTCTAAATTTTTTGGGAAGAGCGATCCCTTTAGTGTGTGCTTTTTTTGATTGCTATTATGAGTGATAATAGCTCCTGGTTCTTTTATGTTTAAAAAATTGTTCGAAATAATTAATTTTTCAAAAATGAAAAAAAAAAATTCAATTGTTTCAAATTTTAATTAATTTTAAAAAAATGATTTTACACAAAAAATTTATTCATTTTTAAAAATAATTGCAATTCAAAATCTATTTGAATTTAGTATTTTAATAAATTACTTTTTTTATTATGTTAAAAATAAATTGTTTTTTTTAAATATTTTATTAATTTTTTACAATATTTGAATTTTAAATAATTCAAAAGTCAATTATTAATTATTCAAAAATAAATCAAACAATTTTAATTAATTCAAAAATAAATTATTCTGTTTTTAATAAAAATTTAATTATTTTGAAATCATTGAAAAATGTAATTGTTCAAAATAATAATTAATTATTCAAATATCAAAAATACAATTAATTCAAAATTAAATTATTTCATTTTAAATAAAAAATTGAATTGAAATTAATTTATTGGCACTTACGTAAAAAATAAACGTATTTCTGTGTGTGTTTGTGTGTAGAATTAACTTATAAGTGCTTTCTTTTGCAAGAATTAAACTTATCGTTATCTTCTGTTCAAATAAAATATAAAATGTTAACGTTTTTTTTAACACAATATTATAGAAAATAGATTTTCTAAAAAGAAAAAAAAATAATGAACTTAAAAAAAATACTTTAGGCACCGCCTTTCATTTCAACTATTTAAATACTATCAAGTCTTTTAAAGACTATATAAAGTCTTCAAATCATGAAAAATACATAATAAAAAATTGAATTATTCCGAAATAAAATTCAAAAATCAACAAAACAATCAATTTACAATTAGGGCCATTTGGGGTAATTGTAAACAAGAGATAAATGTAAACAATAGATGTTTCAACTAAATTTACAAATTTAAAAATTAGTTTTAAAAACTTGAAAAAAATTGTTCATAAATTTAAATTACTTTAAAAATATCCAATTAAAATTATTAAAGAAACACAATTATTAAACAAAAAATAAAAAATAATTCTTCAGAAAAATTTAATTAGGGTTTCCAAAATTGATTTAATGATTTTTAGCGAAAATTGAATTATTTTCATAAATAATGACATTTTTTGAAGAAATTCAATGATTCTCAAATTTTTTGCAAGAATTTAAATGAAATTCAATATATTAATTTTAATTAAAATTAAAAATATTGAAACATAAAATTATTAAAGAAGATAGGAAACAAAAAAGTAAATTACAACTAAATCAAAGAAGATAGAAGAAGAAGAAGATATTAATATAGAGAGAAGATATAAAGATAGAAGATGTTAATTGAATAATTTTATATTTCTAAAAAAAATGTATTTTTCATTCTTTCCAGCATTTCCATTTTTTAAATTTATTTAAAACATTATAACGTCATAATAATAATTAAAATACCCTTAAAAATAATAATAATCATTTTAAAGAATTGCTATTTTAATAGAAAAAATATATTTATATATATATTAAAACATAAAATTATTAAAATATTAAACAAAAAAAAAATATAAACTGCGAACAGATATTTTCAATTAATAAATAAAAATTTTAATTTATTTATATAAAAAAAGAAAATGCAAAAATATATTAATTAATAGAAGATGAAATAATTTCTTTAATGGCATTTGAACCATAATGACGTCACAATTTGTTCACAGCATTTGCTAAAAAATTGTGACATCATAATGGTTCAAATTCGCTGAAAAAATAAAGTTTTAATTATTTAAAATAAAACGTTGAAAAAAAAATGCACGCGCGCTCGCGCGCGTCAGTTTTTGCTAGTTTAATAATAGAAAGTATAATTTCAATTACTAAAAAACACAATTATGTTAAAAACCTGAAGGAAATTCTTCAAAAAATTTAAATACTTTCAAAATTTTCAATTTAAATTATTAAAGAAATCCTATTATTTTAGAAAAATTTCAAGAAATTCTTTAAAAGAATTTAATTAGGATTTTCAAAAATTTTAATAATATTCTTCGCAGTAATTCAATTATTTTCAATACAATCACGTTATTTTTGTAAATTGTAAAATATTTCGCAAGAATTAAATTATTTATATAAATAATAAAATTCTTCTCAGGAATTCAATTATTTTTAATATAATTTTAAATTTTCAATAAAATTTTTTCAATTAATTAGGATTTTTTAAAATTTTAATAAAATTCTTGGCAAGAATTCAATTATTTTTAAAAATTTTAATAAAATTCTTAGCAAGAATTCAATTATTTTTTTTTTAATAATAAAATTCTTTGAAGGAATTCAATTATTTCCATAAATAATAACATTTTTTAAATAAAATTCAATTATTGATGTAAATAGCAAAATTCTTGGCAAAAATTTAATTATTTTTAAAAATTTTAATAAAATTCTTAGCAAGAATTCAATTATTTTTTTTTAATAATAAAATTCTTTGAAGGAATTCAATTATTTCCATAAATAATAACATTTTTTGAAAAAAATTCAATTATTGATGTAAATAGTAAAATTCTTTGCAGGAATTCAAATATTTTTAATACAATTTTAAAAAATTCCTTATAATCTTAAATTATTTTCAAAAAGTTCAATAACATTTGTTCACAAAAATTCAATTAATTAAAAAAAAATTCGTTGCAAGAGTTCAATTATTTAAATTATTTTCATAAATAAAAAAATTCTTCGCTTGATTTCAATTAATTTTAATACAATTTTAAATAAATTCCTCGATAAATGCAATTATTAAAAATTTTATTAAAGTTCTTCAAAAGAATTTAAGGTTTTTCGAAAATTTTGATAAAGTTCATTATAAGAATTGAATGTCAATAAACAATCTATTATTCTATTAATTATTAAATTAAATTATTTTTTACATTTTAAATAAAATTTTTCGAAAGAAAAATTCAATTATATTTATAATTAATAAACTTCTTTGGAAGAATGCAATTATTTTTACAAACTATATTATTTTTCTCAGGAATTCAATTAATTTCAATACAATTTTAATAAAATTCAATAATAAAATTTTTGAATATAATTATTACCAGACACAATTATATTAAATATTCAAAATGATCCTTTGTTTAGTTCAATTATTTTAAAAATTTTCAATTAAAATTATTAAAAAACTGCATTATTTAACAAAATTTAAAGTAATTCTTTAAAAGAATTTTCAAAAATTTCAATAAAATTTTCGCCAGAATTCAATTGTTTTCATAAATAATAAGATTCTTGGAAAGAATTCAATTATTTTTAAAAATAGTGAAATTTTTTGCAGGAATTATAATATCTTCAATATACAATTTTCATAAAATTTCACGAATGGATTCAATTATAATTTAAAATTTTAGTGAAATCCTTGAAACAATTCAATTATTTTTATAAATAATAAAATTCTTTGGAATTCAATTGTTTTCTAAAATTTTAATAAATTCTTAGAAACAATTCAATTATTCTCAGGAATTCAATTATTTTTCAATCAATTTGAATGAATTCAATTTTTTTCTAAAATTTTAAGAAATTCTTCGAAGTAGTTTAATTATTTTTAAAAATAGGTAGTAAAATTATTTGCAGGAATTAAAATATCTCCAATACAATTTTAATAAAATCTCACGATAGGATTTAATTTATTTAAAAATTTTAATAAAATCTTTGAAATAATTCAATTATTTTCATAAATTATAAAATTCTTTGAAGGAATTCAATTATTTTCATAGATAGGTAATATAATTGTAAAATTTTATTTTACCTCCCATTTGAATAAAAAAAAAGTGTCTTGTTATTAATTTCACAATTATGATATTTGAAAATATAATTTAATACAAACATGAGTTTGTATTAGTATAGAAAACATGAGTTTATAAAAATGATTTTCTTTTTGCAGAATCCAATTGTGTTGGTAATAAATGAAAACGAGATGAGAGATTGAAAGACGTGTCTAATATAAATTTCGAAGGGAAATTTTTCAAATTCTTCAAGCCTAAAGGTTCTTCTCTCTCTTTCTCTTACTCTTTCCCTCTTTGGAGAAGTCAGGCTTAAGTTGAAGAGGAATCTCTCCGGGGAGAAAGGAAACTTTCAAGCAAGTGCTTAAGTAAGTACATAAGTAAGCGTAAGGGGTTTTCAGAATGTGAAGAGAAGGAATGAGAGGAGAGGAGAGAGAGAGAGAGAAAGGCACGATGATAAGGGTGAGAAGATGAGGTTGGGATACTGGAGCAGAAAGCAGGAAAGGAAAGAATGTGAATCTGGATCCTTCATGTCGAGCGGGTCAGTTTAAGTCTCTGGGATTTCTTCCCTCACAATGCAAAGAGAGAATAAAAGAGAGGAGAAAGAAGAGTATCACCTATCCGTTCATTTCATCAAGTTTGTCAATACCAGACTTTTTCACTTAAAACTGAAATCAGAAAGGATTAAGGTACGAATTCCAAGAGATCTATATTGAAAAACGGAAATGAGATTGCTCCTTATTTTTTCTCTTCATTTTTAAACGAGAAATATCTCAAAAAGAAAATGTTTCTCTAAATAACATTTCTTGTGATTTGCTATATAATTTAAAAAAAAAAAAATTAAAATTGTAGGTATTGAAAATAATACAATTTTAATAAAATTATTTTCATAAATAAAACAATTCTTCGGAAAAATTCAATTATTTTTTATATAATTTTAATCAAATTTCTCGAAAGAATTCAATTATTTTCAAAAATTTTATGCAGTAGAATTATTTAATTATTTCAATTATTAATTTCATAAATAATATAATAATTCTTCGGAGAAATTCAATTATTTTCAATACAATTTTATGCAATAGAATTTCTCGCAACAATTTAATTATTGAAAAATATTTCAATAAAATTAGTCCTAGGAATTGAATTATTTTATGAAACTGAAGTTATCAACGTTTGTTCGTCGAAAATTATAAAACGTAACAATTTCCCCGCCTCAGATCCAATTTTTTTTCCACATTTATTATAGATACTAATATTAGAAGCCATTAGAAATTATTTTCAAGTGGAACCAGGTCGGGGAAGGCAACGATTTTGATTTTTTGTCGCGGATTTTTTAAAAAATCCGAAAAATCCGTGCCAAAAAATCAAAATCGTTGACCTGGTTCCACTTGAAAATAATTTCTAATGGCTTCTAATATTAGTATCTATAATAAATGTGGAAAAAAAAAATTGGATCTGAGGCGGGGAAATAGACATTGTTTCGAAATTTCTGAATTTTCGAAAAATCGGTAACAAAAAAATGTCAAAATCGTTGCCCTCCCCGACCTGGTTCCACTTGAAAATAATTTCTAATGGCTTCTAACATTAGTATTTATAATAAAAGTGGAAAAAAAATTGGATCTGAGGCGGGGAAATGGAAATTGTTTCAAAATTTCTGAATTTTCGAAAAATCCGTGACAAAAAGTCAAAATCATTGCCCTCCCCGACCTGGTTCCAGTTGAAAATAATTTCTTATGATTCCTGACATTAGTATTTTTAATAAATGTGGAAAAAAAATTGGATCTGAGGCGGGGAAATAGACATTGTTTCGAAATTTCTGAATTTTCGAAAAATCGGTAACAAAAAAACGTCAAAATCGTTGCCCTCCCCGACCTGGTTCCACTTGAAAATAATTTCTAATGGCTTCTAACATTAGTATTTATAATAAAAGTGGAAAAAAATTGGATCTGAGGCGGGGAAATGGAAATTATTACGTATTATATTTTTCGTCGAACAAACGTTGGTAACTTCAGTTTCATATTATTTTCATAAATAATAATAGAACTTTTCACAGGCATTCAATTATTTTTATAAATAAGAACTTCAATTAATTTTTTATATAATATTAATTATTTAAAATATTCTGCGATGAGTTTATTATTTACAAAAATAATTGAATTCCTAAAAAGAATTTAATTAGATATTTATGAAAATAATAATTGAAATATTGCGAAAAAATTTGTAAATAATTGAATTCATGTGAAATTTTTATTATTTATTATCATTGAATTGACGAAATTATTGCAAATAATTAAATTTATTATATAAATAAATTGTAATAAAATTCTGAAAAGAATTTATTTTCTAAAAAGTTTAATAAAATTCAATAATAAAATGTTTAATTCCAATTATTAACAAACACGATTATTTAAAAAACTTAAAAGACGTTGTTCTTAAAATTAAATTACTTTCAAAATTTTCAATTTAAATTATTAAAAAAATCCTATTATTTTAGAAACATTCCAAGAAATTCTTTTAAAGAATATTATTTAGGATTTTCAAAAATTTTAATAATATTCTTCGCAGGAATTCAATTATTTTCAGAAATAATAAGATTCTTTGGAAGAATTTAATTATTTTTATAGATAGTAAAATTCTTGCAAAAATTCAATTGTTTTCAAAAATTTTAATAAAAGTCTTCGCAAGAATTTAATTATTTTCAATACAATTTTAATAAATTATCTTGTAAACAATTCCGTTATTTCTGTAAATTGTAAAAAATTTCGCAAAAATTAAATTATTTTTACAAATAATAAAATTCTTCTCGGGAATTCAATTATTTTCAATAAAATTTTAAATTTTCAATAAAATTTCTCCAATTAATTAGGATTTTCAAAAATTTTAATAAAATTCTTGGCAAGAATTCAATTATTTTTTTATAAATAATTAAATTCTTTGCAAAAATTCAATTATTTTCAATATATTTTTAAATTTTTAATAAAATTTCTCCAATTATTTAAAAAAATTTTGATAAAATTCTTAGTAAGAATTCAATTATTTTTTTTTATAAATAATAAAGTTCTCTGAAGGAATTCAATTATTTCCATAATTAAATAATAACATTTTTTGGAAAAATTCTATTATTGATGCAAATAGCAAAATTCTTTGAAGAAATTAAAATATTTTTAATACAATTTTAAAAAATTCCTTATAATCTTAAATTATTTTCAAAAAGTTCAATAATATTCTTCACAAAAATTCAATTACTTAAAAAAAAATTCGTGTAAAATTCGTTGCAAGAATTCAATTATTTTCATAATAAAAAATTCTTCGCTGGATTTCAATTAATTTTAATACAATTTTAAATAGATTTCTCGATAAATGGAATTAGGTATGAAAAATTTTATTAAAATTCTTCAAAAGAATTTAAGGTTTTTCGAAAATTTTGATAAAATTCTTTATAAGAATGTAGTATTAAGAAACAATAAATTATTCTATTAATAATTTATTTTTGTATTTAAATAATTAAATTCTCGTGGAGATTTCTTATAAAAATTGATTTTAAAATGAATGTCAATTAAAATTTTTAGATAATAATTGAATAATTATATTCAAATAAAAATAAAAAATTTTAGAAGCGTTATAGCATAAATTTTTAGAAATAATTAAATTTCCAAAGATTTTTAAATTAAAATCTTTGAAAATTTCAATTGTTATAAAGCTGTAATAATATTTTAATGTTTATTTGAAGAATTTATTAACTTATTGGTTTTTAAAAAAATTATTAAAGTATCGAATAATTCTATTTGAAAATTGAAAAAAAATAATTGAATTTCGGTAGAATTACAATTAGAAATAGTTAAATTTCAAAATGGTTTTTCATTGAAACAATTAAAAATTTTTATTTATGTGGAAAAAATAATTTTGAATAATGATCAAAATATTTATTTAACAAAAGGTATTCAAGTTTTGAAATAAATAATGAATTTATAATATAAAAGAAATGAAATAATAAATTTTATTTCATTATTTATAATGAAAAAGAATAAAAAGGAATCGTCTACTTTTCGTGTTTCAAATAACGATTAGGAAAATTTAATTTAAGATAAAATGTTTTATATAATTTTTTTTTAGTATTATCAATTTAGGACCAATTGCTCTCAATTGTGAAAAAGGAGAATAAAATTTTGTCTCGATATGGAAATTTTTGCAGAGTTTGCCAACCACTACTACTCGAGAAATTCTAACATAAGATTCCATATGTGGCAACGAATTCAGAGTGAATTGAATATTGCGACTTGTGCAATTTATTCAATAATATTTTTATACAAATGTCATTCCACTTAATTTATTTCGAATCGTGTTCTTTTAATACCGAAATTATAAAAATCAATGTCATTCCAAATTTAAGGGGAACAAAGAAACTAATTTCATTTAATTTCAGCAAAAGTCGAACCAAATATTAATTTTTCTTATTGAAAATATTTGTTTTCCTTTTATTGAAACATTTCAGTATTATTTTTTTTTTATTTATTTACTCTCTTTTTATCGAATGTTTACAAAATTAAAATGAAAGGAAAAATAATTTTTGAGTAAATTAATATATTTTATTTTAATAAATATATTTTCAGTAAATAATTTTTTTTCCCTTTTTTTATTAATTTTATTGCTTGAAAATAATATTTATAATAATTTGAACAAAAATTCTAATAATTTGACTAAGATTAAATAATAATTCTAACAATTTGGTTAATAAATAATAATTCTAATAATAATAAATTTTAATTCTAATTTATTTAACTGAATTTTTATTTCACCAAAAAGAAAAAAAATTAATATTTAGACCGATTTATGAAAAATTTCAAAAATAGAAGGAAATGAAAAATTGGTGGATTTTAAATATTACAACTATAAGGGATTAATTTCCTGTAAAATATATATATAATCTCGGGAGATGATCCTTTCGCATGTATTATAATTACATCCAATGTCACTTAACGTAGCGGATCGTTATATGCTAAAATGCAACCCTATATGTTAGTTTCCTGTGAATTAACAGCATCTATTGTATTACTTGTGGATTATCCAAGAGTCGAGATTCGACCCAAAAGCCGGTATACCCTATAAACTTGAATCTTGTGAAGCTACAGATTCCTCATGCACAAGGAAGATTCTTCGAACTAAGGGATCGACTGTAGTTGTTGAATCAGGATAGTTTGCAAACTTATTCGACGAAAACAACTAGTTTATAGAGCGTCTCTCTCACTCTCTTGCTCTCTTGCACTTGGAAAATCCCCCAAACGATATTTCAGATAATTAATATCGAATCTCTTGTAAATTCAATTTTTTCTCCAATAGAATTATTTTTTTCTTAATAATGTATTTTTTTGTAACGTAATTAAAAATCGAACGAAATTTATTTGATTCAAATAGGTAACTGAATTCTTGTTTATTGTCAAATAAATATTAATTACTTGAATCGAAAAATTTTTAATAAAAAGAAATAGTGTTAATTTTTTGTTTTTGAAAAATGTTGCGAAACTAGAATTTGATAATTACTATAAATTCACTTATTAAGGGCATAATTAATTATTATTGTTGTTTATTATTTTCAAAAATTTTAATAAAATTCTTCGCGGGAATTAATTATTTTTATAAATAATAACTTTCTTCGGAGGATTTAAATTATTTTTATAAATAGTAAAATTCTTTGCCAAATTCATATTTTCAATACAATACTTTACCAAAAATCGAAAATTTTTAAAATTTAACATTTCTAAAAATTTTAATAATATTCTTGACAAGAACTCAATTATTTTCAAAAATAAGATGATTCTTCGGAAGAATTTAATTATTTTTACAAATAATTAAATTCTTCAATACAATTTTAATAAAATTCGAGAATAAAATTTTTAATTATAATTATTAACAGACACGATTATATTAAATAGTTAAAAAAATCATTTTTTAGCACAATTATTTTAAAAATTTTCAATTAAAATTATTAAAAAACAGCATTATTTAAAAAACTTAAAGTAATTCCTTAAAAGCATTTAATTAAGATTTTCAAAGATTTCAATAAAATTTTTTGCTAGAATTCAATTATTTTCATAAATAATATTTTTCGGAAGAATTCAATTATTTTTTTAAATATAGTAAAATTCTTTGCAGGAATTGAAATATATTCAATAAAATTTTAATTTTAATTTTATTTTAAGAATCCAATTTTTTGAATAATTATTAACTGATACGATTATTTTAAATAAAAAAAATTCTTTGTTTAGTTCAATTATTTTCAAAAATTTGAATTAAAATTATTAAATAAACACGATTATTTTAAAAACTTAAAAGAAATTCTTTATAAAATTCAACTACATTTCAAAGTTTTAATGAAAGTTATTAAATAAAGTCAAATTATTTTTAAAAAATCCGAAGAAATTTTTTCAAAAGAAATTAATTAAGATTTTCAAAAATTTTAATAAAATTCTTGGCAAGAATTCAATTATTTTCATAAATGATAACATTCTCTGAAGGAATTCAATTATTTTCACAGATAATAAAATTCTTCGTAGAAATTCAATTGTTTTCAAAAATTTTAATAAATGTCTTCGCAAAAATTTAATTTTTTCAATACAATTTTTATAAAGTATCTTGTAAACAATTCCATTATTCTTGTAAATTGTAAAATATTTCGCAAGAATTAAATTATTTTTATAAAATAATAAAATTCTTCTCAGGAATTTAATTATTATTTTCAATATAACTTCTCCAGTAATTAGGATTTTCAAAAGTTTAATAAAATTCTTGTCAAGAATTCAATTATTTTCATAAATAATAACATTTTTTAATGGAAAATTCAATTATTTTCACAGATAATAAGAATTTTCGTAGAAATTCAAATGTTTTCAAAAATTTTAATAAAAATCTTCGCAAGAATTTAATTAATTTAAAAACAATTTTAATAAATTATCTTGAAACAATTCCATTATTCTTGTAAATTGTAAAATATTTCGCAAGAATTAAATTATTTTTATAAATAATAAAATTCTTCGCAGAAATTCCATTATTTTCAATATAATTTCTCCAGTAATTAGGATTTTCAAAAATTTAATAAAATTCTTGTCAAGAATTCAATTATTTTCCTAAATATTAAAATTCTTTGAAAAAATTGAATTATTTTCATAAATAATAACATTCTTCAAAAGAATTCAATTATTTTTAAAAATTTTAATAAATTATCTTGAAAACAATTCAATTATTTTTGTGAATTGTTAAATTCTTCGGATGAATTCAATTATTTTTATAAATAGTGACATTATTTACAGGAATTCAATTATTTTCCAAACAATTTAATAAAATTCTTCTGAAGAATTAAATTATTTTTTAAAATTTTAATAAATTATCTTGAAAACATTTCATTTATTTTAGTAAATTGTTAAATTCTTTGAAGGAATTCAATTATTTTCATTGATAATAAAATTCTCTGGAGGAATTCAATTATTTTCAAAACAATTTTTATAAACTTCTTAGAAGGAATTTAATTATCTTCAATATAATTTTAAATTTTCATTAAAATTTCTGTAATTAATTAGGATTTTGAAATATTTTAATAAATTTCCTGGCAAGAATTAAATTATTTTTATAAATATTAAAATTCTTTGCAAAAATTTAATTATTTTCATAAGTAATCAAATTCTTCGAAGGAATCCAATTATTTTCAATACATTAATTTTAAAATTGAAAACATTTAAAAAGAAAAACTATTAAAAACGTTAGGAATTAAAAACGGAAGCTACTCACTTCAAACTGCGAACAATTTATTAAAAGAATTATTAATATAAATAAATATTCGTATATTAATTGAGTTTTTATTTTGCAGGACACGAACATCATTAAAAAATTATTTTTCGAAGAATTAAAGAAGAAGGAAGCGAGAGGCATTAAATGAAAATCTGATGCTACTGTTAATTTGACAAAAGCGGAAATGTAAGGCGATATCGCGAAACTGCACGTTTTCATCTTCTATTCAACTTCTAATTCCATAAGAGCTTGCTTCAACGATGAAGAATCCATCAGAGTGTATTACTGTGGGATCAAGCGACGAGTTACAATGCCATACTGCCCACTTCAACACTGAATGCGCAAAATACTTTTCACCACATTCGCCAATGAGGATTTTCCCCGCCAACTTATCGTCACCCTAAGCCTCTTCATAAATGTACTTTTTTTTCCTTTCTTTTTTTTTATACACCAACCAACAATGTGACCCCATTTTCACCAACGAAACCGACATTTACATAATCGTCTCCAATTCAAAATGCTATGAAGAATAAAAAAAAATGGAAATTAGGTAAGTGTTTTACGAAAATTTTTCATCAAATCAAAAGAAAAGAGTTGAAATAAAAATAGTTTTTCTTTTTTTTTCAGAGAGTCCTTGGCGAAGAATGTAGGTTTATGGAATGACCTGGATCGCGTGAGTTTCCTGCACTTTTAAGAGAATGGAGAAAAAGAGAGAGAGAGAGAGAGAAAGAGATCTTTTTAAGGGACAATTTGAAGAGAAGAATTCGAGAGACTTTCGCTCGAAAACATTTTAATTCATTCTCAGTAAACATCGTCTCGAGAGTTGTAAGGATTCACGAGGCGCACCGGTGCAAATATGGAGTGCATGGGATTTCGGTCGCGGTGTACGACTTTCGATGTGGTGGCTGAGGCGAGAAGGGGTTTTACCGTTGAAAACGGAACCAACACAGGAAGCTCATTAAGTTACACCCCGGGGTCTCGACTCCTGTTTTGTTGCAGTTTGCTGCCCATTCTCAACACAAAATCGTGTGAGTATATATATACGACACACAATTTCACGATTCCCTCTCCTTCTCTTTTTCCATACGTCTATATATATTTCACGACTCTTTCAATCAAACAAACAACAATTATTCAATCCCCTTCGATTCACTTGTTTTCTAACATCAACGAACCAATGTGAGACAATGAAAATGCATTTCGACTCATAAATTCAAAAACTTTATTGTTTTTGCATTCCGCATTTCAAAGGATTTTCTTTTTCCCTTAATTTATAATTATTATTATTATTTATTGGCAAAAAAAATTTACTCGCGCCAGCGTAAAAAATGTATTTAAAACTGTATTTAACTTATAATTTTTATGAAAATTACAACATTTTTTACTTTCACATATTAACTTCAATTATTTTTCAGGAATTAAAAATTAAAAATTAAAAATTATTTATTATTTTTAAAAATTGTCATTAAATTCTCAGCAAGAAATAAATTATTTTCTTAAGTAGTAAAATTCTCAGCAAAAATTAATTTATTTTCTGAAGTAATAAAATTCTTCACAAGAACTTCAATTATTTTTTTGTAAATAATAAAATTGTTCACAAGAATTCAATTACTTTCAATAAAATTTAATTGAAAATAATCAAAACAATTTTAATAAACTTCTTCGCAAGAATTCAACTATTTTTAAAAATTTTAATAAATTATCTTGGAATCAATTCAACTATTTTTGTAAATTAGTAAATTCTTCGAAAGAATTCAATTATTTTCATAAATAATAACATTCTTCGGAAGAATTCAATTAAAGCGTTTTGTGCAGAAACAGCATAAGTCCATAATTCGAAATTGTTCAGGAATCAATAAAAACTGTTTTTATCGTAAATGTTAAGATTTTTTTTAATTCGGCTTTTTGCATTATATTCTACTAACCTATAAGTTAAAAAATGCAATATGATTAATTAATTATCTACTTAATATAAAAAATTAAAAAATATATTAACATTTGGACTTATGCTGTTTCTGCACAAAATGAAATGAAAAACACAGAAAATTTATTAAATCCAGTGAAATATCAAAGTTTTATGAAATATTTAATAACATTTATTTAAAATATTAAATTTGGATAATTTTTAGTAACATTTTATAAATAATAAAATTGTTTTAAGAATAAATTTAACCAATTTTCAATATTTTCTAATTTTAAAATAATTCAGTCACCACTGTCACTTTTTGCTTCCCATGAGTGTTTTTATTTATAATACAAACTGTTTAATATAAATTATTAAAATACGTCAAGAATATCACAAATAAATATAAAACTTATCATGGACTTGTGCTGTTTCTGCACAAAATGATATTTTAATTATTTTTTTAAATAAGGGTTTAGAGTTTAGTCACTTATGTAATATTTTACCAGATTGAAAAGCTTCATTTAAAAATAAATTTTCAATAAAAAAGTGATTTTCGAAAAAATGGACTTATGCAGTTTCTGCACAAAACGCTTCAATTATTTTCAATATAATTTTAAATTTTCATTAAAATTTCTCTAATTAATTAGGATTTTAAAAATTTTAATAAAATTCTTGACAAGAATTCAATTATTTTTATAAATATTAAAATTCTTTGCAAAAATTCAATTATTTTCATAAATAATAACATTCTTTGGAAGAATTCAATTATTTTTATAAACAGTAACATTATTCGCAGGAATTCAATTATTTTCAAAAATTGCAATAAATTATTTTGGAAACAATTCAAATATTTTTGTTAATTGTTAAATTCTTCGGAAAAATTCAATTATTTTCATAAATAATAACATTCTTCTGAAAAATTCAATTATTTTTATAAATAGTAACATTATTCGCAGGATTTTAATTTTTTTTTTTCAAACAAATTTAATAAAATTCTTCGGAAGAATTCAATTATTTTTTAAAATTGCAATAAATTATTTTGGAAACAATTTAATTATTTTTGTAAATTGTTAAATTCTTTGGAAGAATTCAATTATTTTCATAAATAATATTCTTCGGAAGAATTTAATAATTTTTATAAATAGTAAAATTCTTTACAGGAATTCAATTATTTTCCAAACAATTTAATAAAATCCTTCGGAAGAATTAAATTATTTTCTTAAATTTTAATAAATTATCTTTATAACAATTCATTTATTTTAGTAAATTGTTAAATTCTTTGAAGGAATTCAGTTATTTTCAGAGATACTAAAATTCTTCGTAGAAATTTAATTATTTGCAATGTAATTTTAAATTTTAATTAATATTTCTCTAATTAATTAGGTTTTTAAAAAATTTTAATAAAATTCTTGGCAAGAATTCAATTATTTTTATAAATATTAAAATTCTTTGCAAAAATTCAATTATTTTCATAAATAATAACATTCTTCGGAAGCATTCAATTATTTTTATAAACAGTAACATATATTTTTGTAATTGGTTTGTAATTTGTACAATATTTCGCAAGAATTGAATTGTTTTTATAAATAATATAATTTTTCTCTGGAATTTAATTATTTTCAATATAATTTAAAATTTTTAATAATATTTCTCCAACGGATTCAATTATTTTTAAAAATTCTAATAAAATTTTTCTAGAAAATTCAATTATTCTCAAAAGTTTTGATAAAATCCTTTACAAATTTGAAATTTTCTCAAATTTTTCAATTAAAATTATTAAAAAAAATCTTATTCTCAAAACTTTTAATAAAATTTCCTATTTTGCCAGAATTATTATTTTTCCTTATTTCTCATTAAATATTCAAGCTATATTATTTTTTCGAAATAATAAATAAGATTTCTTTTACCTAAAATGGGAAAAAAAGAAGAAAAATTGAATTAAAGAAAATATAGAGTCATTTCTGGAGTTGAAATTTATCTTATAGTGGAGAATATAAAATTTTCTTTTGGTAATTTGTCATTGTGGAAAGATTAAGAATATTAGTATTATACTTTATGTATATATTTTTCTCCATAAAATACTATTAAATTTATGATTATGAAAAACATGTAAGAATTTGATTCAGTAAAATGGAATGTTTTATTGTATAGAATTTTTTCTGCTTGAGTAGAATATTTAATTTAATAATTTTCCTCGATAGAGTATAAACTATTTGCCTTGGGGGATAAGTAAAGATTAATTTGCAACAAATAAAACTCTGATTATGATATAATAAAACTCTGAATCATATCAACTTTGATTTACATCGTATAAAAAAATTTGATTTATGTCAAACAGAAATTTTTTCTTTGACATAGTTATTAAATTCGGAGACGAATATATTTCTATTTAATTCAAAACATTAAAATCAATTTTTATTTAATTCAAAAATTTTTTTTTATTTAATTCAAATAAATTTTTATTTAATTTCAAATCTATTATTATCTGATTTAGAATTCACTTTTTTTTTATTAAAAATATTTATATAATTTTTAAATTTGTTTTGTTTTTAAATACCAATATATTGAAATAATAATAAAAGAACAGAAAAATAAAATAAAAGCCTTTGAATGTGAAAAAATAATAATTATTATTAAAAAGTTTTGAACGATTCCACTAGTTTAGATTTTTACCGTGTAAATAATAAAAATGATTTTTTTTTCACTGCAAGTAAATTCATTGATAAATTTTCCAAATTGACAAATATTGTAACAAAGCTAAATACCATCGACTAAATACTAGAGATCGTCAGTCAATCTCACAGTTTGGCATGTTTATTGCCCGTGTGTTAACGATGTTTCAATAAATGCCACTGCCAACCAGTTCATCTGAATCCAACGATAATTATTTCATTGTCACTCATTTTCCTAATTTTCACACATTACTGCGGTCACTCACACACAATAGCAAAAATATTTTCTTTGTTACTAATAATTTCTCAACCCTTTTTTAAAGAAAAAAAGAATTATTAATTATTTTATTTTTTTATTAAAAAATTATTATTATTATTATTGTTATTATAATTAACAGAGAATTAAAGAAGAAAAGCGTTACTAAAATTTATCATAATACGAAATTTTTCTCCGACATAATTTATAATAAAAAATATTATTACTTTCAGGTTCTTCAAGCTGAAAGAGGAATTCATGTAATTTATCGTGAGAATATTCAGTGTATGGAAACCATGCAAGGAATTCTGGTAAAAGTTGGTAGAGTACCACAAAAGAGGGTGATATTGTCGATTTGTTCAGTTCAACTTGTCTCCTTGACAAGAACCCAATGATGTCAAATAATGTAAAATACAAGTGTTCAACAAATATAAACTCAGTCAAACTAAAGGTAATATATTCTAATCTTCATTTTAAAGGATTTGATTTTAAAAAAAAATAGTCTTTCCTCTATAGATGCGCAAAAAATTATTTTCAATTATTCAAATTCATAAATTTATTAAATAGTAAATATTGAGAATTTTTTTTCCAATACGAACGTATCTACACAAAAATTATAGAATTATATCTACAGGGAAGACTATAAAATTATAATTGTAATTGTAATTGTAATTTTCAAAAGTAATAAAATTCTTATTACAAAATTCAATTAAGTTCAAAATTTACAAAAAAATCTCGACAAAATCTCAATTATTATCTTTATAAATAAAAAAATTATTCTTCAAAATTCAATTATTTACAAAAATTTTAATAAAATTCTTGTCAATATTTCAATTATTGTTTTCAAAAATTTTCCTCATTTCTATGATTTTTAATATCTACTATTTTCATAAAATTATCAAAAAGAATTCAATTATTTAAAAAAAAATTTAATAAAATTGTATTCAAACATTCAATTATTTTGTTTTGATAAAATCCTTTGTAAATTTCAATTATTTTCAAATCTTTCAATTAAAATTATTTTAAAAAAAATTATTCTCAAAACTTTGAATAATATTCCTTAGCAAAAATTCAACTATTTTTATAAATAATAAATTCTTTCTCAAGTATTCAATTTATTATTTTCAAAAAATTTTTTAAAAAAATTCTACTGAGAAATTTAGTTATTGGCAAAATTTTTAATAAAATTCTTCAAAAGGTAATAATAAATAATAAAAATTTCACAGGTTTTCAAATACCTATATATAAATTTTTTATAAGTTTCTTCTCAATAATTCAATTATTTTCAGAAATAAGAAAACTCATCCCATAATTTCAATTATTTTTAATACAATTTTAATCGAATCCCTTAAAAAATGTAAATTCTAAAAAATGTTATTAAAATTCGTCAAAAGAATTCAATTATTAAAAAATTTGTTAATAAAATTCATTATAAGAATTCAATTTTAAGAAACATTCAATTATTCAACAAATAATTTACATTTGTATTTAAATAATTGAATTCTCGTAGAATTTTCTAATAAAAAATTGATTTGAAAATAAATTTTAGTTTAAATTTTCCGAGTCTTCGACTCGGAGTGATCGATTTCTTCATTTTTTATAACAATATTTTTAAAGTTGATTAATTTCAAAAATGTTTGAATTTGAATGTTGTGAAGAATTTTAATTCCTATGAAAAAATAATAATAATTAAATTAAATATTTAAATTATTTAAAAAAGAATTTTATTTCATTTGTTCAACTATTATTGTTTTTGTACCTACATTTATGATATATTAAAAATTTTAAATTATTACAATTTTAATAATTCACTGACACAGAAATTACACGATTTGAAACTTAATTAAAAAAAATGGTTCTTTTGTTTAATTCTAGGTGGGGGATTAATTTTGTTTTGTTCCGGCCGATTTCCGAAGAAATGTCACGTCCTGCATGTCCTCGAGATTATTCCTTAATTTTCAAGTCTATTAGCTTTCAAACCATTTAACCGACTATCCACAGTCCAAAGCACAAGGCGCAGAACATCGCACATGTATTTTGCCCACACAAGTTTAAACCCTATAACACTAAATACCACACCATCTCCAACGTAATCATGGCAACTCGAGAGTTTCATAGTCCCCCAAAAGTTTATTATACCGCATAAGTAAATTTACAGCATTACTGTAATAATTAATATTGGAGCCAACGCGTTATCTCTGTACGAAAACGAAAATATTCAACACGATTTCTTATTATTTTTCTGTTTTTTTTGTTTCTGTTTCTGTTTTTTTTTTTTTTTTTTTTGACAAAAACGTTACGATTTTTGAAATCAGTAACTTCTGCATAATATTATAATTATTGGTTTGGTATGTTAATCAATTTAATAATTTGGGTAATTAAATTTACTTTTATTTGAACGAAGAATATTTTGATCTTGAGGAAACTTTTTTTAATTGAAGAGAATTGAGAGGAATTGAAAAGAGAAGAAAAAAATAGAAAACAGTTGAAAAAATTTACAAAGAATTCAAAAGAATAGAAAATAATTGTAAAGAATAGAAAAAAAATTTATTTGCTTCTAATAACCGATTATCTGACTATTATCAATTAAATTTTTACTTGAATCAAATAATTTTCTTTTGAGTCAATTAAATTGTATTTGCTTCAAATACAGAAATTATTAATTAAAATACAATTTAGTTGACTGAAATAAAAATTATTTAATTCAAGTAAATATTTATTTGATAATAGACAAGTAATCGGATATTTTAATAAAATAAATTTTTTTTCCAGTTTAGAAAAGAAAAAAAAATTTAAAAGAGCAGAAAAGAATTGAAAAGAAATTTAAAAAACTGAAAAGAATAGAAAAATTGACCAGAATTGAAAAGAGTAGAAAAGAATATAAAAAACTGAAAAGAATAGAAAATAATGAACAGAATTAAAAAAGAATAGAAAAAAATTGACATAAATAGAAAAGAATTGAAAAGAATTCTAATAAATATAAAAGAAAAGTAAATAGAATAGAAAATAATATAAAAAAATACAATTGAATAATTTTAATTTAGTTAAAAAATATCGGTTCAATAGACAATATTTGTGATAAAAATTAAAAAATAAACTAAAAGATAAAAATTGTACCTAATAATGAAATAAAACTTTTATCATTTCCAAGAAATATTTAATTTAAATCCGTAAAGTGTGCGATCAACTACTTTGAAACAAATTTAGAATTTCTTTGTGACAATGTAATTTCTTCGAATCAAAGAAAAAATACTTTCGAAACAAAAGAATTCTAATACTGATTTAAAGAAAAAAAGAAAAAACAATTAATTCTTAAAACAAAATTTTTCTTCTTCTATTCAAAAACTAATCAAAACCAAAAATTATTTCAATAAAAAAAATTTCCTTTAAATCAATTTCTTTTTTCTTCTCCAAAAAGTTTTTGTGACAATTATTATAATTTTCCATCGAGAGAAATTTTCTATTAAATTCAATTCAATACAAAAAAAAATTATTTTTCTATAAAGAAAAAATATTCGATAGTTAAAAAGAACAATAATAATAATAGTAATAATTTTTTTCTGTTTTTTTCTACTTGCAAGTTGAAAATAATAACAGTAATAATTTTTTCTTTTCTTTTTTGTAATCGAAAGGGAAAATAATAATAGTAATAATTTTTTTTCTGATTTTTGTATAGTTGAAAGTGGAAAATATTAATTTTTTTATCTTTTTTTCTACTTGAAAGCGGAAAATAATAATAGAAATAATTTTCTTTCTGTTTTTTTTTGTTAAAAGTGAGACATAATAACAAAAACATTTTTTTTTGTGCATTTTTTCAAAGTTTAAAGAGAAAAATAATAATAATAATAAAAATACTCACCGCACGCGTCCGCGTGACAAAGTTCAAAGGAGTAAGTTGAGTAAGATCAGCAAATACATAACTGTTGCGCAGAAACTTAATCTGAGGGGGATGAAATTTTCGGAAGCATTCGGTATAAATTCCGACCTCGATCCCGACGCGAATGCAACTGTGGTCCAAATCGTCGTGGATCTCCCTTTTATCGCTCCCCCGTTTTCCTCTGCCGTGTGCCCGACATTACGCCGACTCTTACTACTTGTTATTCTCAATTTATTATATTTCACTCGGCCAATTAATTTATTACATCACTAATTAAACCACATATCATTAATTATTCCAAAATTATATACATCATTTTTTTCCAATAAGAATATAAATCAAACATTTTCATCTTAACTTTCAAAATTGATTCATTTTTACCAAAATTTAATATTTATAACAATAAATTATTATTAATATTAAAATTTATTTCCACTTATATTTTTTACTATTTATTGTTATTGTTTTTCTTACCTATAATAATAATTATTGTTTTTTATTTCATTTTATTTATTGTCATTATTGTTTATTTTGTTAATAGTTAATTAGTTTTTTAAAATTATTATTATTAATATTAAATTGTGACTCAATTGTCTTTCTTCTTATTTGTATCAAAAATTTGTTCTAATTTTTTATATAAAAATTAATTTTCTAATTTAGTATAAAAGTGTATTTGAAATTTTGAATAATTAAAATACAAATACTGTTTTAATTAATTAAACAAATTTTTTGATTAAATTAATAATATTTGTTTATTAATAATCAAGTAATATTTATTAAATAATGTTTAATCGAGTAAATTTGTTTTTAGTAAAAATTCTGTTCCATTGACAATAAACAAAAGTGTATCGACATTTGTATTGTTCATTTATCTGACAATTAAAAAAATATTAAAAATAACAAGTAATAAATTTTTTTCTTTTTTGGAGTCGAAAGTGGAAATAAAAAAAACAAAAATATTAATAATAATAAAAATAAATAATAAAAAAGAAATAAAAAAAATAATAATAATTGGTAATAATATAGTTTTACTATTATTAATATTATGTAAAATAATATGGGCTTGTCCCGTATATTTATTAATTAAAATAAAAATATAAATGAAATAAGTATCAAAACTGAAATTGTCTGCTCTCTGTTTCAGAAATTTTCAAACATTCTCCATCTACAATCGAAGGATAAGAAAATTTGCCAATAATCAGAAAGATAAGGAATTACCGCCAGTCAACATTCATCGAGCAACTGATAATAAAGGGATATTTCGACTTCTATATTATCGACATCGAACAAAAAAGAGGGAGGAATTTTGAAAAACGACGAAAAGAAAAAATTATTTCCCTTCGATTTCAAAAAAATTTCCAAAAAGAAGATAAATTTCAATAAGAAAAAAAGAAGAATTGAAAAATTGATTTTCTCCGCTGATAAATGAAATTGTTTTGCTAATAGGGGAATGAACTAGAGAATGAAATATCTAGAGGGCGAGAACATAGGGGCGGCAGTTTAAGCGCAAACGCAAAATTCTAAGACAGTTTTCATACAATGCGAAAATTCAACTCCAGTTGTCCGGGAAGCTGCGAGCGCTTTCATTCAAAATAAAATACGGTTTGATTACATCTCGAAATTATGTTTGTTATTACATTAAGTTTAACAGCGATGTAAATTGTGTTTGAAAAAAAAAATTTCTTTCGAAAACAAAAAAAACAAACGTGAGATATTGTGAAAATTAATTAGAAACATTTTTAGAGAAATGGTGATTTTTTTTTGTTTGGAATTTTTTTTTTTTATAAATAAATTATAAAGAAAAATTAGGAGAAAATTGATAAATTTTTCAGAATTATACGGTCGAAATTAAAAATAATTCGAAACATGTTTAAATAACAATAGACGATAATTTTAATGGTACGCTACTTCAATTTTAATGGAATATTGTTATTAATTTAAATTGTTATCAGTTTAAAATATTGGTTTAAATTCATATTTAATTTAATTTTTCCAAAGTGCCATTTTAATTAATGGAATGTTATTATTAATTTAAATTGTTATTAGTTTAAATTCATATTTAATTTAATATTCTATCTAAATTTCTCCAAAGTGCAAAAATTTGATAAGTTTAAATTAATATTTAATTTAATATTCTATACAAAATTTCCCAAAGTGCTAAAAAGGGAGAATCTATTTTCCTTTAGTTTATTTTCATTTAAAATAATTTTTACAACAATCTAATTAAATATTCATTTTAATTAATAAATTTGTTTTTCTTTCTCTTGTATTTCCGGTAATTTTACTTTGCAATTTTACAATATGAATTTCCAATACAAAGTAAATTTTAATTGATTTAATTACTTTTAAGTACACATAGAATTTTATCAAAATTCAATTGTTACGCTGAATTTTGTTACAATAGAAATTCAATTAATTTAATGGAATTTTGTTAAATTCATTGTATCGCAAATACCAATTTATCTTTATTGAATTTTACAATTAAAGTGTTTTTTTAAATTGTTTTTTTTAAAAAGTTATCATTTCCATTTTTTTCAAAAAGAAGAAAAAAATGTCAGAATAGAATGATAAAAATTTTTTTGACCGAAAGAAAAATGAGAATAATTACTAAATATTTATTTATCTTCATAGTGTGTTTTGTAAAGAGAAATTAAAATTATAAAATCAGAGAATTAAAAATTATTTTTAAGGCAAAAATTTTCTTACAAAAGAAGGAAAATTACTAAAAAAAATTAATTTATAAATAAATTAATTATAATTAAAAATTCAAATAATAGAAAATTTTTTTGTTAAATTAAATTTCCATGTATGAAAATTGCTCTAATTCTCTCTTTTACTAAATCAGACACTAATTTCAATTAAAATTCAAGTTTCCCCGAAGAATTTCTTTTCATTAAATGAAAAATTACTGACCTACAGACAATTCCTTTTTTCACAAGGAAATAAATTAAAGAAAAGAAGAATTTTTTTCTACAAGAAAAAAATAAGAAAATATCAAAATTATTAAATTAATTAAAAAAGAGAAATTATAAATCAAATTAACAAAAGATACAATTAAAATAGAATAGAAGCAGGTTATGCAAAAATAGAAATTATTCATTTATTTATCTAATTTATTTAATTATCAATTATTTAGAATTATAATATAATTATAATATAATTATGTTATTAATTGTAAATTAAACTGTAAATTTGACTATAAATTTAACTTTAAATTTTACTGTAAATTTAAATTGTAAATTATTAATTCAATTAAAAAGAGAGAAATGGAGAAATTAAATTAATAAAAATTACAAAAAAAGAAATTAATTTTCTTTTTCTTGTAGCTAAAAATTTTGATTTCTTTTCATTTTTCACAAGAAAGTAAATTAAAGGAAAAATTTTCGTTTCTAAAAGAAAAATAACAAAACCAAAATTATTAGATTTATTAAAGACAGGAATTAAACAATTTAACAAAAATTGCACAAATAGAATAGAACGGAATAGACTATAGAGATAAAAATTCAAGAAATTATCTGTTTAATTATTAACTTGATTTAATTATTTATAATTTATTGACGATTATAATCTGATTATATTATTAATTTAATTATAAATTTTAAACTGTTAATTAAATTTTTTAATTTAATTAAAAAGCTAGGGAAATAGAAAAATCAAATTAATAAAAATTACAACAAAAAAAATTAATTTTCTATTTCTTGTAAATAAAAATTTTCTTTACATTTTTCACAAGGAAATAAATTAAAGAAAAAAAATTATTTTTCTAAAAAGCAAATAAAATTAAAATTAGTAAATTAGAAAAATAGAAAGAGAAATTAAAAATCAAATTGACAAAAATTGCAAAAATGGAAATTGTTCATTTACTTATCATCTACTTTAATACAATTCTTCTTAATTTATTTATAATCATACTTTTATTTAATTGTTTAGATATAATTTGCTTATAATTATAAATTAATTATTATTTTAATTATGAATGTGATTATAGTAATTTAATTATGAATTTAATTATGAATTGTAAATTGAAATTATAAATTGTAAATTTGAATTGTAAAACGTCGGTAAAGTTCACAACGTTTATGATCAACGACTGAGAGAAAAAAATCATTTTTCTTGACAAAAACAATAAAATGTATTGTTTAAAAAATTTTTTTTTTCAAATTACAGTCGAACCTGTTGGAATGCAATTCTATTTTAAAAATTGCTTTGCATTCAAAAATGTCAAACAAGAATTATTTTCACCTATTTCCAGACTATTGGAAAAAAATAATAATATTACAAAATTAAATTATAAAACAATTTTTTAGGATTGTTTACTGTAATAAAATTTAGAAAATCGAGTTGCATTTCGACAGTTTTCACTGTATAGATAAAAAAAAATTACAAAACAGTTTCTTATCAAAAAATAACAAAAATAGAAAAAGGTTTTTTATTATAAATCTTCGATTATAAACGTTGGGATTTTTACCAAAGTAATTCTTAATTGTAAATTATTAATTTTAATTATTAATTGAAAATTAATAATTTTAATTAAGAATTGTAAATTATTAATTTAAATCAATAACTTATAATTTTGATTCATAATTAAAAATTAAAAATAAAAAAAGAGAAATAGAAAAATCAAATTAATAAAAAATGACAGAAAAGGAAGAAATTAATTTTCTCGTCGCAAAGAAAAAAAATTTTGATTTTCTAATCTTCTCAAGTATCATTATATAATATCTCTTTATATATATATATATATGCGATTATGGATGGGATTTTAGTGGTTTTCTTGGTGGAGAGAAATCGGATCTTCGTGACCCACGATTTTGAGGCTAATGGCGCTCGATATATCCGGCAAATCCCCCGACGATCGAAAGATAAAGGACCTTCCTTACTGGAGGATGCTCGACGTTAGCCGAGATATTAATTGTGACCGATAACGCTGTAAATCGTCTTGTAACCCTTTCCCCCCTCTCAAACCCTTTTTACCAATCTCCCTCCGTGTCGTCCCCCTCAAATCCAAAAAAAAAAAAAAAAAAAAAAAAAAATCGCCCACTATTGTTAAACTCATTTGTGAAAAAAAGCGAAAGAGAAAAGAGAGACCGCCTTCGTGGTGGCTGAAAAATACGATAAAAAGGAAGAGAAAAAAAAATCTTAAGGATTTTTCAAGTTTTTTTTTCTTTTTTCTTTGCTGTTTGTGAGTGTGAGTATGTGCGTGGTGTAAAAGTCAGCGCGGATTAAGATGAATCGAATTCATTTGTAAAATGGCATCACTCCCCCGTGTGGCTCTCGTATTACTGGGAATTGCTTACCTGTTACGCGCAGATTCATCATTCGACAATGACATTACAGGTATGTGAATGGAAATTTGGGAAAAATATTTTAGAAAACAATTTATTTCCAATTTTTATTAAATTTATTAAATTAATAATGTTCTGTGTATTTCTACATTTTGCGGATTTTTTTTAACAATTTTTTTTTATTTTATTATTACTTTATTTTTTATTTTATTATTTATTATAGTAAAGGAGAATGAAACGAAAACATTATTATTTATTATTATTAAATTTATTTCATTATTGTTATTATTATTATTACTATCACAGGGCTCGAACTAGGTCCGTAAATCCCGTATAAAAGTCCGTAACTTTGCTTGAAGTCCGTAAAAGTCCGTTTTTTGAAAAAAGGTCCGTAAAGTTCGTAATTTCATCAAAAAAGGATGAAAAGTTCGTAAATTGTACGATATAATTTGGAGAATTTTAGAGAAATTACAAATGATTGAAGAAATTCAAACACTTTCAAAAGTAATAAAATTTTTCGCAGAAATTCAATTCTGTTCAAAAATTTCTTTTAAATTCTCGTCAAAATTTCAATTATCTTTAGAAATAATTAAATTCTTCTTCAAAATTCAATTATTTTCAAAAATTTTAATAAAATTTTTGGCAAAATTTCAATTATTTTCATAAAATTTTTCTCAATTCAATGATTTTCAATATCTACTATTTTCATAAAATTTTCCAAAAGAATTCAGTTATTTAAAAAAAAATTTAATAAAATTCGACATAAAATTTTAATTATTTTTAAAAAATAATAAAAACTTCACAGGAATTTCATTAGTTACAAATTTTTTTATAAATTTCTTCGCAATCATTCAATTATTTTCATAAACAATAAAATTCTTTTTAGGAATTCAATTATTTTCACAAATAATAAAATTCTTTTTAGAAATTCAATTATTTTCATAAATAATAAATTTCTTTTTAGGAATTCAATTGTTTTTATAAATAATGAAACTCATTGCAGAATTTCAATTATTTTTAATACAATTTTAATCGAATTCCTCGAAAAAGTTCTTAAAAATTCCATTAAAATTCATCAAAAGAATTCAGTTACACTGAGAAAACATTATATACTACATTTAAATAGAAAAATAATTTTAAGTGATTTTATTTAATTGAAATTAGTTTGTAAGCTTAATCCCAATATATAGAAAATATCTACTGACTTTGATTATTCAAAAATATTATTTGTTTGAATAATTATATTTCATTCAAACATATTTTCTGTTTTGATTTAAACAAAAAATATGTTTAAAAATTTTATGTTTGATTTAAACTTGAAAGTTGATTATAAATAATTTTAAAATCAACCACAACTTATGTTTGAATTAAATATATTATTTCTTTAAATGTACTAAAAAATATGTTTGAATTAAACTTAAATATGTTTGACTGTAGAGCAAAGATATTTTAACTTTGATTTGAACAAAAGAATATTTGAATCAAATAAATCGTTTTCTCAGTGTATTTAAAAATTTATAGATAAAATTCTTTATCAGAATTCAATTTTAAGAAACGTTCAATTATCCAATAAATTGTTATTTTTGTATTTAAATAATTGAATTCTAGTATAATTTTCTCAGAAACATTGATTTTAAAATGGATTTCAGTTAAAAGTTTAGATTATAATTGAAGTTTAAAAGCATTAGAGCGTAAATTTTTAGAAATAATTGAATTTTGAAAAGGTTTCAGATTAAAATCTTTGAAAATTTGAATTTTTCATATTTTTAACTAACAATTCTGCGGAATTAATTTTTTTGAGGAATTTTAATTGCGAATTTTTTTTTGAAATTTCTTTAAAATTTTTATTTTCTAATATATATTTAATTGAAGAATTTACGAATAATTGAAATTTTGTAAAATTGAATTGTAAACAAATGAATTTAAAAATTCTTAAAGAAATTTTTCGAAAATTATTTAAAAAAATAATGGATTTATAGAAGATGTTTAGTTAAAAACACGAAAAAAATTCAATTTTCCAAAAGTTACAAATTATTGCAAAAATTCCAATTATTTTCAAGAGTAATAATATTCTTCGCAAAAATTAAATATTGTTCAAAAAAAATAAAATTCTTCTTAGGGATTCAATAATTATTTTCACAAATAATAAAACTCATCGTAGAATTTCAATTATTTTTAATACAATTTTGATCGAATTTCTCGAAAAATGTAATTATTCTTAAAAGCTTTATTAAAATCAGTTGATAGAATTCAATTATTTGAAAATTTGTTGATAACGATTCTTTATGGGAATTGAATTTTAAGAAACATTCAATTATTCAATAAATTATTTATTTTTGTATTTATAAATAATTGAATTTTAATAGAATTTTCTAATAAAAATTGATTTAAAAATGAATTTCAGTTTAAATTTTAGATAATAATTGAATATTAAAAGCATTAACGTGAAATTTTAGAAGTAGTTGAATTTTGAAATTAATTTTTTTGAAAATGATTAATTGAATTTTTTAAATATTATTTTAAGTTTTTATTTTTTAATATTTATTTAGTTGAAGAATTTACGAATAATTGAAATTTCGTAAAATTTTATTGTATAATTAAATGGATTTGAAAATTGTCAAAGAATAACAATTCCAAACTGAATAAATTATTAATTTTAATTATTTTTAGAAATTATTTTCCAATTAAAGTATCTACAGTATTTTTTGGAAAATATTTACAAGAAGAAAAAATGTTTCGTTTATTTAAACATTGAAAATTTCTCAGACAATTAATTTTGTAATTAAATACCATGCACTTGCTTCAAAAACAGAATTTATTGCTTCGAATACAATTTATTTGACACTTGTAAATTAATTGTTTATTTGATTTAAATAAATTTTTTTTCAGTTTAGTAGATAACATATTAACGTAATTGTTATTAATTAATTATGAATTTAATTAGAGTAATTAAATTAAAAATAAAATAAAATTAATTAATTAAAGTATAATTAAATTTTTACCATCTAGGTAGTTCAAAAATAGGTTATTAAAGTTACTAAAATAGAAACTAAACAAGAAATTATTTAAAATATATTCTTCCATGAAAAATATAATAATGTTGTTTCAAATTCAACAAAATGTTGAGAAAAAGGAATTTTTTTATAAATTAAACTTTATTAATACCTTTTTTATTACTATGTATAAAGAATTTTCAATTAAATTTTCAATAAAAAAATTTCACCTATATACATACATATAAAAAAAGTTTTCCCGAATCATTTCAATATAAAACTTTCCAAATTATTTTCAATAACAGTTTTCAATTTAATTCGAATGAAACTTTCAAAATTAATCTATATATAGTAATAATAAAAATCTTGTTCACTGGTATATTAAAGTTTTTTTTTTCATCACTTCCTTCTTTTTTTATCATTTTAAATTGAAGAAATTGGAACTGAATAGAGAAAAAAAAATATTCTTTCATATAAAAACGTTTATGAGAAATATTGTTTTTCTATAATATATAAAGTTTAAAAGGGATTTCTTTTTAGTTGAGTGGAGCGTGAGGGGGGAAGGGAGAAAAGACTTAATTTAGTAGTTTTAGAAGAAATCTTACGCAAAAGGGATCTTTTTTATTATGTATTCACTCACGATGGAGAGGTTCATGGAAAAATATTTGATCTTCCCACCTACAAAAATTCCTTAAATAATTTATGAAGCATTCCTGAAAATATTCATCTCTCTCTCTCTCTCTCTTCCTTTCTCTCTAAAAGTATATATTCTTTTTCGATGAGAATCCTTTTTATTAAATTTTTAATCGCGTTTGTATAAACATTTTTTTCTTTTTATTGCTTTTAAATAATTTTCCATATAGGATAAAGTTTTTTTTATTATTTTTTGATTTTATAAATTTTTATTTTATTCCTGCTTTTCAATTTGCATATTAATGAAAATTCTTCATTAAAATTGTTCAAAGTTTTTTTTTTACATTTTTTGTTCTGAATTGTTTAAATATTTCTAATATAATTTCCCATACAATATAAAATTTGAACATTTTTTCATTTAACTTTATTAATTTTTATTAAAAAAATTTTTTTTATAATGTGCATATAAATTAAAAATGTTTTAAACAAAACTTCTCGAGAGAAATTTTTTTTCTGAATTGTTTAAATATTTCTAATAATTTCCATACAATATAGAATTTTTACTATATTTTTTACTTCTTTTTTTTATTTTTTATTTCTCTTTAGAATTGATTAAATATTTTTATTTTTGTTAAAATTTTAAACTAATTTTTAGCTTCTTTTTTTTATTTTTTCCATATAAATTTTTTTTTAATTTGCATAATAAATATAGAATTTAAAATAAATTTTAATTAAAACTTGAGAGATTTTTTTTATTTTTTTCCGAAATTGATTAAATATTTTTATTTTTGTTAAAATTTTAAACTAATTTTTAGCTTCTTTTTTTTATTTTTTCCATATAAATTTTTTTTTAATTTGCATAATAAATATAGAATTTAAAATAAATTTTAATTAAAACTTGAGAGATTTTTTTTATTTTTTTCCGAAATTGATTAAATATTTTTATTTTTGTTAACATTTTAAACTGATGTTTAACTATATTTTTTACTTCTTTTTTATTTTTCCATATAATTTTTTTTTAATTTGCATTAATTTAAAAAAATTGTAATTAAAACTTTAGATTTTTTTGTTCCTTTCCAGATTTGATTATAAATATTTATTTTTGTTTAAAATACTGTTTTATTGCTATTATGTTTGTGTGTTATTAATATTTGTTTTTGAAAAAAAAATTATGGAATTATTATTGGTGTGTATTTATATAAATAAATAAATTAATTAATTAAGTTATTTATTAATTAACTATGTAATTAATAATATAAAAATAATAATCTCATTCAATAATTATCGAGAGAGTATTTCATTTACCTGTAACTTTGTGTGGATATTCAGTAGTATAAACTGATTTTAGTCAGACACTATATCTTCGAGGCAAATTAAATTATTATATTTTATTCTTTTGTATTTATTATTTCTCTATTTCTTTTCTTCGAATTATAATTATAGTTTCTTAATTTCATAAGTTAATTTCTTCGAATTAAATAATTCACTATTAATTAACGCAAAAAATATTAATGCAAAAAAAATACAAAAATATTTTTATTTCAATTTTCTTTACATTCGGAATACAAAAAAAAAATACATTAGAAATTGGAATTTTTTAAAAAATTTAATTTATTATTGTTATTATTATTATATTAATATTATTTTCTATTTTTTATTATTACTTCTATTATTATAATAATTAGATCGTTAGTTTCGTTAATTAATTTCTTCGAATTATAATTAATTTACTTCTCATTATTACAAAAGTATTAATGCAAAAATATAAAAATTATTACTGTTATTATAATAATTAGTTCGTTAATTTTGTTAGATAATTTTTTCGAATTAATGAATTTAGGTACTTCTCATATTAATACAAAAATATTGCAAAAAATAATAATGCAAAAGAATGCAAAAATAACTTATTTACTTTGAGATTTTTATAAAAAAAATAAATTTATAGAAAAAATAAATTCCTTATTTTTAAATTCTCAATAAAAAAATACAAAATTGAAAAAACAATTAAAAAAATAAAATTACTCTTTGGTCTTTTTCTTTTTATTAGAGTCGTGTATTAAATTTTTCAATGAAATTATTTTTATTTAATGACTCGCAGGGTATTTTTTTAGTACCTATGTATAGGTATATATATATATATATATATATATATATATATTTATATATTTTAATAGGATTAATTTACATAATTATTTAAAACAGATTTTCTCATTTCCTGTGCATGTGAATAATTTTAAATATAAATTTTACATTATAAATTGAAACGAATATTATGAACATAAGAAAAGCTGATTCCAGCTGGTCTAAGCATACCTGACGATTATGATGAAAGTAAAGAGGAGAATGCCGAGGGAGACGATGAAAAATTTACTTCAATCGCGAAAAATCTCGTTCAAGAGGTGACAGCAATTGTGGGTCAACTTACAACTCTTTTATGTAATTTCGAAGATCCAGGAAATCGAACTGTAAGCACAAAAGAGAATTAAAAATTATATATTAATTTTAGTAAATAAAAAATTATTATTTTATTTTAGTAAATGAAAAATTATTATTTTATTTTTATATTTGAACAAAAAATATTTTTATTTTATCACAAAAAATTATAATTTATAACAAAAATATTTATATTGAGATATTTTTTTACAAAAAAGAAATGACAATTACAAAAAAAATAGTTATTTTAAAAATATTTGTTACAAAAGAAGAATTACGATTACAAAAAATATTTGTATTTAAATATTGACAAAAAAAAAAAGAATTACAATTAGAAAAAATGTTGGTATAATAAATATTTTTTCATCTTTTAGTTTTTTCTATTATTTCTTGTCACTTTTTTTAATTGAAAATTTTATGTTTTCTTAATTAACAAATATCAATTATGAAAGGTATAAAATTACAATGTGTGAAACGCATTAGTTTAATAATAATTTAATAAGATAAATGTACAATTGTTGACAATTAGACTAAATTCATTAATAGTCAATATATAATGCTAATTGATTTAATTAGAACTTAATTAATTGAACTTTGTATCGAAAATTCATGATAATGACTAAATCAACAAATAAGTTTGAAACGTACTATTTCGTTTGGAAATTAAATGAGAGTAGTGAAATTAAAATTTTACTTTCAATTAAAATTAAAATTTACAATTTACAATATATAAAAATAATAATAATCCAAATAAAAAATTGAAATTAAAAAAAAATTCTATTAAAAATATAAATTCTAATTAAAATGCAAAATTCGAATTAAAATATGAAAATTCGAATAAAAAATTCGAATTGAATTCAATTCAAAATGAAATAAAAATATTAAATAAAATTAGCAATTTAAATTGAAAATTGAGAAATTTTAATTTAAAATTCGAATTGAATTCAATTCTGATTGAAATAAAAATAGTAATTAATATAAAAATTGCATCTAAAATTAAAAATTGAGAAATGGTAATCTAATATTAAAATTGTCAATTGAAATTATAAATTAAAATTGTTAATCAAGTAAAAATTTCTTATTAAATTTCAATTTTGAATTTGAAAAATTAAAATGAAATTGAATAAAAAATTAAAATTGTGAATTGAAATTAGAAATTAGAATTGAATAAATTAAAAATGTAAATCAAAGCAGAAATTTTTTATTAAAATTCGATTTTTGAATTTGAGAAATTAAAGTGAAATTGAATTAGTATTGAAATTAAAATTGAAAATAGAGATTAAAAATTGAAATTAATTTTTTTTTCAAATCAGGTGTCTTGGATTAGAAAAAAAGATTTGCAAATTTTGACGTCAATGTACATTACATACACTAGTGATGTGAGATTTAAAATCATTACAAATATAAGTTATACGCCAGCGCAGGAAAATTCCAGTATCTGGAATCTTCAAATAGAAAATGTTCAGCCGAGGGATGAGGGTATTTATGAATGCCAACTTAGCACGGAGCCCAAAATACACAAAGCTATTTATCTTAAAATTTTAGGTAAGAAATATTCAAAGAAAATTTTTTTTAATAATAAAAAAATTTAATAACAAAAAAAAATTAATAATAAAAAAATATTTTTTAGTAATAAAATTAATAATAATCATAATAATGACAATAATAATATTAATAACAATAATAATAATAATCATCACTAGGGCTTATTAGCCCTAGGAACCTGTATTTCATGAAATAAATAAATATAAATTAATCGAATATGAAATAAATAATTAAAAAATTAATTACCTAATTAATTAAATAATTAAATTTTTTTCACTTTTTTTTTTACTTCAGAAAAGCTTTATTATTATATTTCTTTCTAAAGCGTGTTTTACGATCAAAGTAAAAAGAAAGAAAAGTAATTATAAAAATTTATAAAGAATAAGAAGAAAAAATAGAAAGTAAAAATTGTAAGAAAATGAAAAATGTAATTAAAATCTATAAATCTATAAAATTGAATAAAATGAAACATAAAATTAAAACAAAAATAAAAAATAGAGAAAAAAATAAAAAAAGATCAAAATAAATATTAAAAAGTAGAGAAAAAATAATAAAGCAATAAAAAACAAAGAAACAAGACAAAAATAAAAAAAAAATTAATAAAAATAAACATAAAAAAGTGAAGGGAAAATAATAAAACAATAAAAAAAAAGAAAAATAAATAAATAAAAAGCATAAATAACAATTAATGACAACAGAAAAAAAGAAAAAATAGACAATAATAAAAAGAAATTTATAAAAATAAACACAAAAAAGTAGAGAAAAAATAAAACAATAGAAAAACAAATAAAAAAGAGTAAAAAATAAATAAATATAAAGTAGATAACAATTGAAACAGAAAAAGAATAAACAAATAGACAAAAAAAAAATATTAAAAATTCTGACAAAAGTAAATTTTTTAAAATTTTTAATTTAATTAATTAGGTAGTGAAATTAAAAGAAAAAAAGTAAATTAAATAGAATTAGAGGTAAAATGAAAATTTAATGACCAATGAACTTGTGAAACAAAATTTTAAATATAAAATAATTTTTCTAGACGTTCAAGCAAAAATTTTGGGTCCAGAGGAAGTTTATGTGAAAAAAGGCAGCACAATCAGTCTCACTTGCATTGTTAATGCACAAGACATTGCACCAAGTAACGTTACGTGGTGGCATGCTGGATTTATTATAGACTTCGACAGTCCCAGGTGAGAGCAATTTAGAAAAAAAAAATTATTTCAATTAATTAACATTAATTTTAATTATTTAAAATTATTTTTTACAATTAAATTTATTTATCAAATTTTATTATTAGATAAAATTTATTTAATAATTTAAATTTAATTATTGAAGCCTCGGCCTATTGATACAAAAGTGCGGTTTAAAAATTTTAATTATTTATTTAATATTCAGTCAATAATTCAAATTCCTTAGTTAATTTATTTTTCAATTAATTCGAACTTTTTCGATTTAATTTTAATTTTAATTTTTTTTTGTTCGTTTTACAAAACTTTTCCTCCTTTTTATCATTTTTCATTCCGCAAAATAATAATGAAATATAAGAACAAGAAGAATAAGAAGAGTACAGGAGAGAAAAAAAGGAAAAAATTATAAATTTTGTTGTTATATACATTTTTTGAAAAGATGCAATTGTATTCAAATATTTATACTTAGTTTTGGATTCTGTACTCTTCTCTTATTCTCTCCTCCTCTGTGTGGGATTTGTTTCCCAACAAAGTTTCGAAATGTGAAGTGTAGTTGAAAGTTCTGATTGGCAGTGAAATGAAAGAAAAAAAAATATACAACAAAACAAAAAAAAAAAAAAAAAAACATTTCCAGAACATGTACTCGAACTATAGATATATATCTATATCTATACAACTATACTTAAAAACTCAATTCATCAGCCTTCTTGAAAACTTTTACGTCACAGAAGTATTGTTTCAAGAATATAATTATTTATAATGAAAATAGAATTTTCAATTGTTAAATTTTCAAACGCCAACAAACTCAATTGCCATTGAATTTTTTTTATTATTTCTTTATATTCAATCAACAATTATAAACTGCATAAAATTTTTACCAAACTCTTATCAAACATGATGATAATAATAATACATTTGAATTTATTATTATATATTTAATGAATAACAATAAATAATAACGAAAGGGCTAATTACAAAATTTTTTATTTTTAAATATAAATTTTTGAATAATTTCATAACTAAAATTTTAAAAATTCACTTATTAAGTACATAATTAATTATCATTGTTTATATTTTCAAAAATTTTAATAAAGTTATTATTATATTTTCTTTTATTCCCATTATTTTCTAAAATTTTAATAAATCCTTTGAAACAATTCAATTATATTTTTAAATTAGTAAAATCTTTGCAAAAATTCAATTATTTTCAATAAAATTTCACGAAAGAATTCAATTTTTATCTTAATTCGTTATAAAATTTTTCAAAACAATTCAATTATTTTTTAAAATTTTAATAAAATTTCATGAAAGAATTGAATTTTTTAAAAAAATTTTAAAAATATTTTTCGAAAAAATACAATTATTTTCTAAAATTCTAATAAATTCTTCGAAACAATTATTCAATTAATTGTATAATTCTTCGCAGGAATTCAATTATTTTCATAAATTATAAAATCTTAGAAAAAATTTAATTATTCTCAAATTTTTTGATAAATTTCTCTTCCAGAATTCAATTATTTTTGTAAATTGTAAAATACTTCGCAAAAATTTAATTAGTTTCAAAAATTTTAATAAAATTCTTCGCAAAAATTAAATTATTTTTTATAAGTAATAAAATTCTTAGAAGAAATTCAATTATTCTCAAATTTCTTGATAAAATTCTTTGCAAGAATTTAATTATTCTCAAATTTTTTGATAACATTTTTTGCAAGAATTCAATAATTTTTGTAAATTGTAAAATACTTTGCAAGAATTTAATTATTTTCAAATAATTTTAATTAAATTCTTCTCAAGAATTCAACTATTTTTATAAATAATAATATTATTAGAAGGAATTTAATCATTTTCAATACATTAATTTTAATAGGTATTGAAAATATTTACAAAGAAAAAGTATTAAAAAAGTAAGTCAATAAAAAGCCAACAACAATATTATTAGATATTATAAATAAATTTTACAAGTAGATTCATTTCAGTTTTAATTTGTTGTTATTGTTTCGATTATTTTTCTCTTTTTTTTATTTAATTTTAATTTTCAATATTAATTTGTTATTATTATTTTATTTTTTTCTTTTTTCCTTTTTTGCGGATTTATTTATTGAATCTCAATTGTAATTTGCAATTTCCAATTACATAAAATTTACTAAGTAGATTAGTGTATTTGAAATAATTATATAAGTAATTAATTATACTAATTAAATTATTTGTAATTGGAAATTACAAATTATAATTGAGATTCAATAAATAAATCCAAAATTGCAAAAAAAAAAAATAATAAGGAGAAAAAATAATCAAAATAATAATATAACAAATTAACTATTAATTATTAACTATAATAATTTGAATGTTCTTTCATTCATTCATTCACTTTTTCTGTCCCTCACACCCTGAAGTTGTCTTTTGTTTATACTTTTGTTTTTTGTTAACTTTAGATAGATTGTATATTATATTATTATGTTAAAATTATTTTTATTTTATAATTAATTCAAAATTGTAATGACAAATAGAAATCATCAGAACCTTTTTCACTTCTTTTCATCAAAAGACTAAATTTTTGTTAAATATTATATTTTGTCAAATTGAAATTATACAGATTTTTGTTCTTTACTTCTAAACAAAATTAGCAAATTGTTAAACAACTGTGATTAAGAAATAGAAAATTTTTTTATTTTGCATTATTTTTGTTTATGAATCACAATTTTTTTAACAAAATTATTTTTTTATTTTAGAAAAAGAAGAAAAATATTTGCACAGTTTCTATTTTTAATCTTATTTCTGGAACTGGATTTTCTCCACAGGAATTAAGACTAGAATTTTAAATTATTTTTTATGAAAATAATAATTGAATCCTACCTTTAAAAAAATTTTATTATCTATGAAAATAATTAAATGTTTGCATACAATTTTATTAAAATATTGTTTAAATAATTGAATTCTATTTGGGAAATTTTATAAAAATAGTAGAAATTGAAAATAATTGAAATTAGAAAATTTTTTGAAAATAATTGAAATTAGGACAAGAATTTTTTTTTTGACATTAATGAAAATAATTGAACTTTGGACAAGAATTTTGTAATTTATAAAGATAATTGGGATTTTTACGAGAATTTTTTTCAAATTTTGAACATAGTAGAATTTTATAAGAAGAATTTTATCTCTTTTTAAAAATAATTGATTTCCTGCAATTGTTTGTAATTTCTTCAAAATTGAATTTTTTTTAGTGTTTTCAATAAAAATTTAAATTAGAAACTTTTTAAATTCTATTATTTTTAAAATTGCTAATTTTATTTTAAAAAAGGCAGCAAGAAGTTAGAACTGTTGCTAGTTAATATTGAAAAATAAAAAATAAATATATCGGAAATTGTAAAAAATTAATAATGAGAAAAAATAGTGAAAATAATAATAATAAATTAATATTGAAAAATAAAAAATAAATCTAAAATTGCTAAGAAGTAATAAAGAGAAAAAATAGTGAAAATAATAATAAAAATTTAGTATTGAAAAATATAAAATAGATAAAAAATAAATGAGAAAAGAGAAAAATAAATTAATAAACCAATTTAAAAATGAGAAAAATAATCAAAACAATAACAACAAATTAATACTGAAATAAATCTACTTGTAAAATTTATTTTTCAAATTCAATTAATAAATTTATTTATCTCTCTCTCTCTCTCTCTCGTAATTCGCACACTTTTCGATAATTACCTATTGATCCAATTAATTTCTCTACAGCAATTAAAAGAATTTGCAAAAAAAAAAAAAAATCTCTTTCTTTTTTTTTGGCAACAGAGGGGGAGTATCGTTAGAGACAGAGAAGGCCAAAGGTGGAACGACAAGCAAGTTGCTGATAACGCGTGCTTCTCTCAATGACAGCGGTAATTATACTTGTGTCTCAAGTAAAGCAGCACCTGCAAGTGTCATTGTACACGTATTAAACGGTAAGGATTTTCAAAGACTTGCAAACTATATATAGAGATGTGTATGTGTGTGTGTGTGTGTGTGTGTTTTGAAACTTCAAAGAGAAGTTGTTCATTATAGAAAGAAAATCACATAATTTATAATTTGAATACAATCTTATGGTAAAATTAAATGAAAAAAAGATTTCCATTAAAAACTAAAGCTTTAATTAAATATTTTATTCCACAACTAATCATTGCGCATCTCTTTACTTTTCCTTCGACTTTTCTCTGTGAATATATATATATATATATATATATATATATATATATATATATAGAGCGAGAGAGAAGGTCTTTGTGAAGAAGAGCCTTTTTCTTTTGAGAATCTTTCAATTTGGTGCTAGCAGCTCTCTTCCAGTTTCAAAAGCATCAAATTGAAGCGCTCATCATTCAAGAACTTTCGACTTTTATATATATGCATACAAATATATATATGCATATATAAAAAAAATATAAATATACAAAAAAATATATATATATATACCATAATTTAAAATTTTATTTAATCTTTCAAAAAAAAAACTCATCAATTACTAACAAATTGAAAATTCAAAAAATTCACTTATTAAGTATATATATGAGGCATTTTACGTGAAATGTCCTAAGTTGAAATTTCAACTTCTTGAAAAAAATTGAAACTCGAGGAATTTGTTGTTCTATCAAGTAGAAATGTGACCCAAAAAATATTTTTGATTTTTTCGAAAAATTGGAGGGGGTAGAGGGGGGTCAATTTGACCAATTTTGCCAACATCGGCTACTTTGTGAATTTTTTCTGAACATACTTGTAATGGGAAAAATTTTTTAGAATATGTTTCTGAAAGGTTTTTTCGTCCTCTTTCCAATGGTTTATTTTATTTTTTAATATTTTAAAAATTTACCCTAATTTTTGATAATTAATATTTAATTTTCAATTTTCCAAAAATCGGTCCGTTTTTTTTGAAAATAAATTATTGCAAACGAAAGCTGAGGTTTTTTCCTATCGGCATGTAAATTTGTAGAATGCCCTTTTTTTGTTTTTGAGTTATTGAATTTCAAAGAATAAATTGCGGCGCGCAGCGTCCCGGGCGCCTCGTCTCACGCCGGTTGCCATGGGTTGCCACGCGGCTCAGTGCAACCGCGACGCAGCGCGCCGCAATTTATTCTTTGAAATTCAATAACTCAAAAACAAAAAAAAAGGGCATTCTGAAAATTTACATGCCGATAGGAAAAAACCTCAGCTTTCGTTTGCAATAATTTATTTAAAAAGAAAAACGGACCGATTTTTGGGAAATTGAAAATTAAATATAAATTATCAAAAATTAGGGTAAATTTTTAAAATATTAAAACTTAAAATACACCATTGGAAAGAGGACGAAAAAACCTTTCAGAAACATATTCTAAAAAATTTTTCCCATTACAAGTATGTTCAGAAAAAATTCACAAAGTAGCCGATGTTGGCAAAATTGGTCAAATTGACCCCCCTCTACCCCCTCCAATTTTTCGAAAAAATCAAAAATATTTTTTGGGTCACATTTCTACTTGATAGAACAACAAATTCCTCGAGTTTCAATTTTTTTCAAGAAGTTGAAATTTCAACTTAGGACATTTCACGTAAAATGCCTCATATGTACTTAATAAGTGAATTTTTTTAATTAATTATAGTTTGATATTTTCACAAATAACGAAATTCTTCGCAAGAATTCAATTTATTTTCGTAAATAATAACATTCTTTAAAACAATTCAATTATTTTTTATAAATAGTACAAATTAATTACTTTAAAAATATAATTTTAATTAAATTCTACGAAAAGAAATAAAATTATTTCCTACAATATTATAATAAATTCCTCGAAACAATTAAATTATTTTAATAAATAGTATAAAATTCTTAGCAGGAATTCAATTATTTTTAAACAATTTTAATAAAATTCTTCGGAAGAATTTAATTACTTTCTAAAATTTTAATAAATTTTTTCTTGGAAACAATTCAATTATTATTTTTGTAAATTGTAAAATTCTTCATAACAATTCAATTATTTTCGTAAATAATAACATTCTTCGAAACAACTCAATTATTTTTAAAAATAGTAAAATTCTTCTGAAGAATTCAATTATTTTCTTCTAAAATTTTAATAAATTATCTTGGGAACAATTCAATTATTTTTTGTAAATTGTAAGAAACTTTGCAAAAATTCAATTATGTTTTTAAATAGTAAAATTCTTGTTAGGAATTCAATTATTTTCATTATAATATTTGAAATTTTCAATCAAATTTCTTTAACGGGTTCAATATTTTTTTTCAAAATTGTAACAAAATTTTTCACAAACATTCAATTATTTATTCTCAAAAGTTTTGATAAAATTCCTTGTAAATTTCAATAATTTTCAAAATTTTCAAAAAAACAACATTATTCTCAGGAAATTAAAAAAAAATTCTTCAACAAAATGTAATTATTTACTAAAACTGTAATAAAATTATTTAAAAGAATTTAATATTTTATCAATATTTTTAATAAAATATAAATAATATAAATATTAATTACAATTATAAATAATCTCGAGTAAGTATTTAAAAAAAACTGGAAGAAATTCTTCATTAAATTCAACTATACTTTCAAAATTTTCCAAAAAATTATTAAAAAAACAATTTTTTTCAAAAATTTTAATCGTTTTACGAAAGAATTTAATTATTCTCGTAAATAATAACATTCTTTGTGGAAGAATTTAGTTTGTTTTTATAATTATTCTTAATTTTTTCTAAAATTTTTTAAAAATTTTTATAAATTCTTCACAGGAATTCAATTATTTTAAAAACAATTTTAATAAAATTCTTCGGGAGAATTCAAATATTTTCTAATGCAATAAATTAAAAATAAATTACATAAATATAAATAAAAAAAATCTGGAAAAATAGTCAAGGAAACATTTAATTGTTGCAATTATTTCTGCAAAATAAAACTGGATAAAAACTGAAATTAAAAATAGAATAATATAGGTATAAATTGAGTTCATTAATTTGACGATAAATTTTCAAAATTGTTCAAAAATAAAATAAACAATAATTTTTAATTCAACTATAAAATCAATTTTTTTTCAAAGTATGATTAAAATTTACTGCACAAAGAAAAATTAAAAATATTCCAAAATAAAAAAATGTGAAAAATAAAATTTGAAATTAGTTAAAATTTGTTTCATAAAGTAAATTAAATTCTCTTTCATATACTAAATCAAAATATTTTCTCTCATTTTTTTTTCACATCAAATTTAAATTTGCAAAGCAATTTAACATTTTCATTTTCAAAGTATAAATTTTTTAATTAATTGAGGCCTTGGATCCAATAACTCGCCCGACGCTCGGAGGAACGCGCAACTCCCAGTCAGTGAGCAGTGAGCGCCTCTGGGCCACTCACTGCTACCCGACTGGCATTAGCGCGAGTCTCCGAGCGTCGGGCGAGTTATTGGATCCAAGGCCTCAATTAATAAAAAATATTTTCCCTCATTTTTTTTCAAAGCAATATAAAATCTTATTTTTCAAAGAATAAATTTCTAAATTAATTAATAAGAAATATTTTCTCTCATTTTTTTTCAAAACAAATTTAAATATTTTTTTCCAAAAGTAATTTAAAAATTTTTTTTTTAAGTATAAATTAAATGAATAGAAAATTTTTATACAAAATAGAAAATACACGTATATATGTCTAAATTTTAAATTCAGAAAAAAAGTTAATTTAAATTTAACGGCAAATTTAAATTTGATTTCTTAAGATAAATTTGAATTTTATCGTGTGAAAAGAATTTTAATTTGATCAATATTTTCTCGCTTTTGCCTTTAGGTGAACATCCAGCGGCAATGCAGCACGGGGGAGGAAATAAGCTCATCTTAAGGACATTTTCGATCAGCTTCACTCTCATTCTGACTACTCTAGTAAGATAAACGATCTCTTATACATATATATAAAAAAAAATAAACCCCCCCTTTTACAAAACGTGAAGTTATAAATTTCGATCACCATCATCAAAAAAAAAAAAAAAAAAACTGAATGTGAGTGTAAAATTGTATAGTGTATTATATAATTGACTATAATATTAATTAATTAACTATAAAATACTAATTATAATTAAATATTAATTGTAAGATCAATTTTCATGTACCATTTCAAATTAAAAAAGTGGAGAGACTGAAAAAAAAATAATGAAAAATCATTCATATCCATTATTAAAAGAAGAAGAAGAAGTTTTCTATTTTAATTGTTGACTAAAGTATTTATAATAAAAAATCAAAAATATGTCAATATTAGAAAAGAGTTAAAATCTCCATTTTTCATTTTTGAAATTTCGAAAATATATATATTTTATATTAAATATCATTGTGTTAGGATAATTTTTAATTAGAAACATATGTATAAGTTTAGAAATATTTTTGTAAAAAATTGAGAAAATTTTTGGTTACTCTTTTATATTCTTTTTCTTCATTTTTTATTTGCATACGATGTGTATTTAGAAGAAATTTTGTCATTATTCTCTGATTGATAAGATTCGCACAGAGAGAAAATAAGAATAATAAAAAGAAACAAGAAAAAAAAAACAAAAGTGTAGTTGAAATTATTTTTTCTTCCATTATAAACATTTTAGAGAACTTTTTTCTATTATTATTAGGTTAATTATTCTTAGAAATATTATAGAACATATATTTTTACAAATATTTTTATTTGTTCATTTGAACGTTCGACATTTTTTTGCAAAATAAATAAAAAATAAATTTGAAAACTATTTTTATACTTGAATAATGTTATTTTTCAACAGAACTACTTCATTTACTTTTTCTGTCCCTCACACTCTGATGTTGACTTTTGTTTATACTTTTGTTTTTTGTTAACTTTAGATAAAACCATTATTTTTTTAAAAACATAGTTAAATCTTTACAAAACTTCAATGATTTTCAAAACAATTTTAATTAAATTCCTCGAAAGAATTCAATTTTTAAAAAAAAATTTAACACATTTCGAAAAAATTCAATTTTTTTCTAAAATTTTAATAAATCCTTCGAAAAAATTCAATTATTTTTAAAAAAATTTAAAATTCTTCGCAAGAATTTAATTAATTTTATAGAAAGTAAAATTCTTTGCAAGAATTCAATTATTTTTAAAACAATTTTAATTGAATTTCTCGAAAGAATTCAAATATTTTTAAATATTTCCATAAATTTCAATTATATCCTAAAATTTTAATAAATTCTTCGAAGAAATTCAACAATTTTTGTAAATACTAAAATTCTTTGCAGGAATTAAATAATTTTTAATTCAATTTAAATAAAATTACACGAAAGAATTTAATTATTTTCAAAAATTTCCATAAAATTGAATTTCAACATGAATTAAAAATTTTCTAAAAATAATTCAATTATTCTCAAAATATTTTTAAAAAATTCTATATAAAAATTATATTACTTTCAATGCAATTATTAAATATATTCTTCAAAAAAAATGATAGAATTCAATTATTTTTAAAAAATAAAAAAATTCTTGTGATGAATTCAATTATTTTGAATATATTTAATTTTAATAAAATTCTTTAAAGAAATTCATCTATTTTCAAAACAACTTTAATAATTTAACTTCTCGAGAAAATTTAATTATTTTTAAATATTTCTATAAAATTCTTCATAAAAATTTAATTATTTCTTAAAGTTTTAATAAATTCTTGGAAACATTTCAATTCTATTTTATAAATAGTAAAATCCTTTGCAGAAATTCAAATTTTTTCCAAAGAATTTTAATAGAATTCCTCGAAAGAATTTAAATGTTCAAATATTAACATAAAATTTATTTATTTTCTAAAATTTTAATAAATTTTTCGCAACAATTCAATTATTTTTATAAATAGTAAAATTCTTCGCAAGAATTCAATTATTTTTAATACAATTTTAATAAAATTCTTTTTCATAAAATTCAATTGCTTTCAAAATTTTCAATTAAAATCATTAAAGAAACTTCATTAGTTAAAAAAAAATTCAAAGAAATTTTTCAAAAGAATTTAATTAGGATTTTTAAAAATTTTAATAAAATTCTTCGCGAGAATTCAGTTATTTTCCTAAATAATAAAATTATTTGAAGGAATTCTATTATTATCAATTTTTTTTAAATAAAATTCTTTGCAACAATTCGATGATTTTCAATATATTAATTTAAAAATTGAAAATATTTGAAAAGAAAAATTATAAAAAAGTTAAGAAACAAAAAAGCAAACAACTAACTTTAAATTTCAAACAGATTAACGAAACATGTACTTTATTATTATTAATGTTATAATTATTTTTATTTTATAATTAATTCAAAGTTGTAATGACAAATAGAAATCATCAGAATTTTTTTCACTTCTTTTCATTAAAAGACTAAAATTTTGTTAAATATTATGTTTTGTCAAATTGAAATTATACAGATTTTTGTTCTTTACTTCTAAACAAAATTAGCAAATTGTTAATCAACTGTGATTAAGATTAAGCTTAACAATTTTGTTATTTATAAAGATAATTGGAATTTTTTCAAATTTTGAACATAGTTGAATTTCATTTATTTTTTTTTTTTTGAAAGTAATTGAATTTCTGCAAATATTTGTAATGTCTCCAAAATTGAATTTTTTTAGTGTTTCTAACAAAAATTTAAATTAGAAAATTTTTAAATTCTATTATTTTCAAAATTGCTAATTTTATTTTAAAAAGGCAGCAAGATGTTAGTCGCGCGCTTTATAGCTCGCGAATTGTTGATAGTTTGAAAAGAAAAGAAGACAAAATTGAATAAAGAAAAAAAATCAATGTTGTAAATTGATTCTGTCGATTTTGATGCATTTCAAAAAAAAGAATTATTATTAAACCCGAGGAGAAAAAAATACCCTCTCGATTGAATACGGAAATTTTTTTCTCACTTTTTTTTCGAAAAAGTTGATACCTCGTTGAATGCGGAAAATTTTTTTTCCCCTTTTTTTCAAAATATACGTTTTTGAAATTAAAAACTGTCGATTAGTGTCTGTGTGAAGATGCAAAAAGAAACTCACGCTTCTGTTGTAAAACTGGATGGAGGGAAAAAAAGTACGTCGTTAACAGATAGAGAGAGAGAGGTAGATATCCATCGTCTCTCGTAAACGCGGAGAATGTTCTGTTCAAGCAAAACGATTATATTGCCTACTTTCGCAGAACTGTGTGAGAATGCATGTCGATCTTCACTATCTGTTTTTCCCCTTCTCCATTTTACATTAACGTTATTTAAGAGAAAATAAAAAATAAAATCAAAAAGTTCTTATTCTCAAAAACTACAAATAGAGTAAGAAAGCGGAATAAGAGGAAGACGCTTATTGCATCAGTAAATGAGAATTGCGCTTTATACTTTAAAGAAACATTTTCTTTGTAAATTATTATTCATACAATAATAACTTAATTTATTCTTGCAAAGAAATTTGTTGCATTTTCAATTTTTATAAATCGTTGAATTGTATTGAAGAATTTTATTATTTTTGAAAATAATTCAATTTTATAGCAAAGAATTCAACTAAATTAAATATTTGAAAATAAATTGAATTATTTTAAAGAGTTTTATTACAATTTTTGAAAAATAATTGAAATTTTGCAAATAATTTTATTAAAATTATTTTGAAAATAATTGAATTCCTGTGAAGAATTTTACTATTTATACAAATATTTGAATTGTTTCGCTGAATTATTTTATCAAAATTTTAGAAAGAAATTGAATTCTTCCGAAGAATTTTATTATTTATGCAAATAATTGAATTTTTGTAAAGAATTTTAATATTTATAGAAATAATTGTATTCCTTCAAAGAATTTTATTATTCTTTTTATTATTTATTAATAATAAAAATTAAATAGAATGCATTTTATTATTTATGAAAATAATTAAATTGTTTCGAAGAATTTTATTAAAATTGTTTTAAAAAATTAATGCATTTCGGAAATTAATATTATTATTTATAAAGTTAATTGAAATTTTGACGAGAATTTTTAAAAAATTTTTATCATAATTGAATTTTTGCGATAAATTTTACTTTTTCTAAAAATTGAATGGTTTCGAAGAATTTTATTATTTATGTAAATAATTGAATTTTAGAAAAGAATTTTATTAAAATTATTTTGAAAATAATTGAATTTCGGAGAATAAAAATTTTATTATTTATAAAGTTAATTGAAATTTTCACAAGAATTTTTAAAAATTTTTGATAATAATTGAAATTTTGCAAAGAATTTTATTAAAATTATTTTGAAAGTAATCGAATTTCTGTGAAGAATTTTACTATTTATAAAAATATTTGAATCGTTTCGCAGAATTTTATCAAAATTTTAGAAAATAATTGAATTCTTGCGAAGAATTTTATTATTTATGAAAATAATTGTATTCTTTCAAAGAATTTTATTATTTATGAAAATAATTGAATTATTCGAAGAATTTTATTAAAATTGTTTTGAAAATTATTAAATTTCAGAGATTAATTTTATTATTTATAAATAGTTAATTGAAATTTTGACAAGAATTTTTAAAAATTGTTCATCATATGTAATTAAATTTTTGCGACGAATTTTATTACTTTTAAAAATAATTGAATTTTAGCAATCATTTGTCACAAATCCAAAATTACATTTTTTTTTTATTTTTAACTATAATTTTTCTATAAATTCATTATTTTAAATAATTAATGAAACACATATTAAAAAATTTGATTAATTTCAGAAGAATTTGAATTTTTAAAATTTTTCAAAAATCTAAGTTTTTTAAAATAATTTCTAATTAAATTCATTGAAAACTGAAATTTTCTAAAATTGCAAATTGAAACCTTTTGAAATTCATCAATTTATGAAAATTGTAAACGCAAATCTTATAAAATTCAATTGCTATTGAAATTTTCAAGTAAAATTATTCATTAAATTTTGTAAGTAATAATTTTATGATAATATTAATAATCTTTAACGTCCTTTGATATTAAATAATTGAAATAAAAACGACCACAAAAGGACAATAACAGTCAAGAGGTGGGTTCATTCAAAACACCATGTTTGACGTTTCGGAGTTGATTCAACACCCTCTTCAGAATTTATTGTGTATACTGAAGAGTATTTAAACAAAAATCCTCTTATATAAATCACAAAAAACAATAATAATCAAAAAACAACAATAAAAAAATATAAAATCAATTAACAACCGTAGAAACATTTGATTATTTATAAAAATTTTTTTTGATGCATGATTATTATAATTTTGTATTTTCTACGATTATTGTTTTGAATGAACACACCTCTTGACTGTTATTGTCCTTTTGTATGGTCGTTTTTATTTAATTACTTTTATGATAGTTCTTCGAGAATTAAGTTAAATATTTAAAAAGAAATTATTGTCAGAAATAGAAACAATTGAACGCTTTGTACACTCGAATCTTGTTATAACGAATCTCGTTACAACGGTCTCTCGTTACAACGAACATTAAAACTCTCGATACAACGACAAAAAAAACACGAACGAATTTAAGAATTTAATTTAACCAAAATTTTGGTTAACTCAAAAAAAACGACTAAGTTAATCAACCCTTAACTTTATTTAACCTGAAGAATCTAGTGATGTGATTATTATTAAAAATTTTTACTTTTTCTTTAAACTGATTCCATAATGCAGAAACTTTTAATATAAATAAATATACTTTACGAAATTTTTTACACGTATTTGACGTTTTGTTCTGTTAATCACAGATAAATTCATGTGTTTGAATATAACGTGAAGTAGGATTCCTCCTTCCGTCGTAATATCGAGATTTTGAAGTCCCGAGATCGTCGTTATAACGAGAATCGAGTGATTAGAATTCGTAGTAATTTCATAGCCTCATAAATTCAATTTTTCATGCCTCACCAATTATGAGGCAAACAAAAAAACAAGAAAATTCAAAAGTTTCTTATGAATTCTAAAAATTTAATTTTTTTCCAGTACTTTTAATAAAAATCCTTGATTTCCCTGACCAGTTCTACTTTCCCTGACTTTTTCCTGAATTCCCTGAACTGCGGTACGGTAACCCTGAACTTTTCCAATTTTTCTCATCACGATAATAATAATTCGTAAAAAAATGAAATTCAAAGTAATATATAAATACATATAGTATACAGAATTACTTTAGCAAAGCTGTATTCAGTATTTATATAAATATTTCCGATTTTTTCCAATGAGTTTACAGAGAAATATTTTAATAAAAAGCTAGAAAAAGTGATCCGCAAAAAGGAGAGCTCAGAATTCACAGAGGAGTAACACACTGGTGCGGTTCAGCAAGCATGAATTTACATTGACGACATTGCTATAGACTAGACACACAAATATATATATATGTGTATTTATATATATATATCTATATATCTATATATATATTCATATGCCTCTATATATATTGGAACGTGAGCGGGTAAATGCTGTATCTCCGTTTCGCGGTGGACACCTAACGGACGCTTTCGTGTGATTTGCATAAAATGAGGCCATCCCTATGTGTCCCCTGTGAGTGGTGCACATACATATGCACGCATTTCGTGTATCGACAATGTAGCGGTAACCCGTTTTAGCCAGGAAGGGTGACAAGTACCCCAGCAAGCCTACAACACCTATAAGCTCCCAAAGGATTTCTCGAGAGACTCTCCTCTCTCTCTCTCTCTCTTCTGGTCCACAAGAAATTGACCCTTAAACTTTCAATGTAAATATTTACTTTGTTCTGATATCAGTTCAATTTTAATATATAGTGGGGTATAAAAGACACTTTTTCACCTTTTACCCCGCATAAAATCAAAATTTTCAAATCTTTTTTTTTCAAATTGTATTTACACTGAAAAACATTGTGTTTCAAAATTGTGCACAAACATTGAATTATTTTCCCAAAAAAATAAAAATTTTACAGGAATTCAATTCTTTAAAATACAACTTGCATAAATTTTTCTGAAAAAATCAAATTTTTTTAAATTTTACATTAAATTCTTCACAGTAATTTAATTATTTTCATAAACTTTCAAATTCTTTTCAAGGATTTATTTCTATACATAAATAATAAAATCATTCAGAGAAAGTCAATTATTTTCATAAATAACAATATTCGTCACAATAATTCAATTATTTTCTTATGTAATAAAATTAAATTATTTTCAAAATTTTTTAAAAAAAATTTTAGTCAGCAATTCAAATGTATCTTAATAAATAGCAAAATTCTTCGCCGAAATTTAATTATATTCAGGAATTTTTATAAAATTCATTGAACAATTCAATTATTTTCATAAATAACAATATTCATCATAAGAATTCAATTATTTTTAAAATTATAATAAAATTCTTCGACAAAATTCAATTCTTTTCAGGAATTTTAATAAAATTCACTGCAAAATTAATTTATTTTTATAAATAACAATATTCACCATAGAAATTCAATTATTAAACAAAATTTTTGATAAAATTCTATACACGAACATTCAATTATTTTCCAAAAAAATAAAAATTCTACAGGAATTCAATTATTTAAAAAATAGAATTTGCATAAATTTTTTCGTAAAAATCAAATTTTTTAACAATTTGACATTAAATAAATTCTTCGCAGTAATTTAATTATTTCCATTAATTTTCAAATTCTTTTTAAAGATTTATTTATATTCGTAAATAATAAAATTATTCAGAGAAAGTCAATTATTTTCATAAATAACAATATTTATCACAAGAATTCAATTATTTTCATATGTAATAAAATTTAATTATTTTCAAAAATTTTAATAAAATTTATGTTAAAATTTCAATTATATTCAAATATTCTTCTTAATTCAATGATTTTCAATATTATACTATTTTAATAAAATTTACCAAAAATTTCCCAAAAGAATTCAATTATTTAAAAATTCTTTGAAAGAATTCAACTTTCTTAATCCTAAATATCAAAATTACTTCCAGAAATTCAATTATATTCAAAAAATTTTAAAACAATTTTAGTCAGCATTTCAATTATTTTTATAAAATTTTTATCCGAAATTCAATTATAATTATTTAGGAATTTTTATAAAATTCATTGCAAAATTCAATTATTTTCATAAGTAACAATATTTATCATAAGAATTCAATTATTTTCAAAATTAATAAAATTCTTCGACAAAATTCAATTATTTTTAAAAAATCTAAACAAAATTGTCGTCAGCATTTCAGTTATCTTAATAAATTGCAAAATTATTCGCCGAAATTCAATTATTTTCAGGCATTTTAATAAAATTCATTGCAAAATTCAATTATTTTCATAAATAACAATATTCACAATAGGAATTCAGTTATTTTCATATGTTATAAAATTCAATTATTTTCAAAAATTTAAATAAAATTCATGGTAAAATTTCAATTATTTTCCAAAATTCTTCTTAATTCAATGATTTTTAATATTCTACTATTTTAATATAATTTCCCAAAAGGATTCAATTATTAAACAAAAATTTTGATAAAATTGTACACGAACATATTCAATTATTTTCAAAAAAATTAAAAATTTTACAGGAATTCAATTATTTAAAATAGAATTTGCATACATTTTTTGGTAAAAATGAAATATTTAAAATTTGACATTAAATTCTTCGCAGTAATTTAATTATTTTCATTAATTTTCAAATTCTTTTCAAGGATTTATTTATATTCATAAATAATAAAATCATTCGGACAAAGTCAATTATTTCCATACATAAATATCAAAATTACTTCCAGAAATTCAATTATATTCAAAAATTTTAAAAAAAATTTTAGTCAGCATTTCAATTATCTTCATAAATAGCAAAATTCTTATCCGAAATTCAATTATAATGAGGAATTTTTATAAAATTCATTGCAAAATTCAATTATTTTGATAAATAACAATATTCATTATAAGAATTCAATTATTTTCAAAATTAATAAAATTCAATTATTTTTAAAAAATCTAATAATAATTGTCGTCAACGTTTCAATTATCTTTATAAATTGCAAAAATCTTCGCCGAAATTTAATTATTTTCAGGAATTTTAATAAAATTCATTGCAAAATTCAATTATTTTCATACATAACAATATTCACCATAGGAATTCAATTATTTTCATATTGTAATAAAATTCAATTATTTTCAAAAATTTTAATAAAATTCATGGTAAAATTTCATTTATTTTCCAAAATTCTTCTTAATTCAATGATTTTTAATATTCTACTATGGGGCCGTCCATAAATTACGTAACACGTTTTTAGTGAAATTTTGAACCCCCCCTCCCCTTATGTAACAAGTTATAACAAAATCGTTTTACACCCCCCCCCCCTATCAATGTTACGTAATTTTTAAAAATATTTTTTTTACTAACGTTTTTCGAAACAAATTTGTTTATTACTGTTATTTTTAGTATTTATATCGTACAAATAGCAATACAAAATTAAGTTAAATATAAAAAACATTTAGAGGAATAATTTTATTAATCATACTGAACAACCAAAAATATAACATTGATTTTTTAACAATAAAAATTGTATATTATTCCCAAGAATCGATTCGCGAAATGATTCGATTTTTACTTATTTTGAAGTGGCGGCAAGGGACAGCTTTTCAAAAATTTATCTTTTATAAAGAGATTAAGTTCCTTATAAATATTACGTAACAATGATGATTGACCCCCCCCTCCCATGTAACATATGATAACATTTTCTCGAACCCCCCCTCACCCCTAAACGTGTTACGTAATTTATGGACAGCCCCTATTTAAAAAAAATTTACTTGAAATTTACTTGAAAAAATCTGACTTGAGATTCGTTATCAGCGACCCCAAAAACCGCCGAGTAACAAGTTTCAAGTGAATCTGATAATTTTTTAGAAATTCGTCTGCCATATTGGATCCGCCATTTTGAATTTTTGAAAACTGACATCTATTCGTAATCATTGACCCAAAAAACATTCAGGTACTATTTGTCTTGAAGATAAAAGAAGAATTAAAAAAAAGTCCACAGGGTGTCAATTTTGGAGAAAAAAAAATTCTTGTGTCGCCATTTTGGATCCGCCATCTTGAAATTTTTAACTGTATGGTCCATAACTTTGAAGCTTGGATATTGTGGACGCGATATTTTATGGTAAAGAATTTTTCTGGTTACTGCTAACATGAAAAAAAAAATCATTTTTGAATCAAAAGTGTCAAAAATTTGGATTTTTTTCCAAAAAATGGCCATAACTTTTAGGAATTTTTGTTTTTTGCAATTTTGATGACAGATTCTGAAAGAGCGATAAAAAATACGTCAGAAAATGTTATTCCGAAAATTTTCTACATGTCTAATAACCAAAATAATTAACGTTGAAAATGATTTAAAAAAAGCGTCCGTCCCGGCGTTAAAATTCAATTATTTTCAAAATTAGTAAAATTCAATTATTTTTAAAAAATCTAATAATAATTATCGTCAACGTATCAATTATCTTTATAAATTGCAAAAATCTTCGCCGAAATTAAATTATTTTCAGGAATTTTAATAAAATTCATTGCAAAATTCAATTATTTTCATACATAACAATATTCACCATAGGAATTCAATTATTTTCATATGTAATAAAATTCAATTATTTTCAAAAATCTCTTATTATATTAAGTTGAAGAACGACCGACCGACCGACCGACCGACCGACCCTAGTCGTATATATATGTATATCTTTTAAAAATAATATTAACACAAATGTATACATATTCACAAATCACGCATGCGCAGTAGTGTTATATCAATGTCAGGCATGCGCAGTAGTGTTCTGTCAATGTTACGCATGCGCAGTAGTGTTCTGTCAATGTTACACATGCGCAGTAGTGTTCTATCAATATTAGGCATGCGCAGCAGTGTTCTGTCAATGTTACGCATGCGCAGTAGTGTTCTATCACTGTTACGCATGCGCAGTAGTGTTCTGTCAATGTTACGCATGCGCAGTAGTGTTCTGTCAATGTTACACATGCGCAGTAGCGTTCTGTCAATATTACACATGCGCAGTAGTGTTCTGTCAATATTACACATGCGCAGTAGTGTTCTGTCAATATTAGGCATGCGCAGTAGTGTTCTGTCAATATTACGCATGCGCAATAGTGTTCTATCAATATTACGCATGCGCAGTAGTGTTCTATCAATGTGAGGAATGCACAGTAGTGTTCTATGAATATCAGGCATGCGCAGTAGTGTTCTGTCAATATTACACATGCGCAGTAGTGTTCTATAAATATCAGGCATGCGCAGTAGTGTTCTATGAATATCAGGCATGCGCAGTAGTGTTCTATGAATATCAGGCATGCGCAGTAGTGTTCTGTCAATATTACGCATGCGCAGTAGTGTTCTATAAATATCAGGCATGCGCAGTAGTGTTCTATGAATATCAGGCATGCGCAGTAGTGTTCTATGAATATCAGGCATGCGCAGTAGTGTTCTGTCAATGTTACGCATGCGCAGTAGTGTTCTGTCAATGTTACACATGCGCAGTAGTGTTCTATCAATATTAGGCATGCGCAGCAGTGTTCTGTCAATGTTACGCATGCGCAGTAGTGTTCTATCACTGTTACGCATGCGCAGTAGTGTTCTGTCAATGTTACGCATGCGCAGTAGTGTTCTGTCAATGTTACACATGCGCAGTAGCGTTCTGTCAATATTACACATGCGCAGTAGTGTTCTGTCAATATTACACATGCGCAGTAGTGTTCTGTCAATATTACACATGCGCAGTAGTGTTCTGTCAATATTAGGCATGCGCAGTAGTGTTCTGTCAATATTACGCATGCGCAATAGTGTTCTATCAATGTGAGGAATGCACAGTAGTGTTCTATGAATATCAGGCATGCGCAGTAGTGTTCTGTCAATATTACACATGCGCAGTAGTGTTCTATAAATATCAGGCATGCGCAGTAGTGTTCTATAAATATCAGGCATGCGCAGTAGTGTTCTATCAATGTGAGGAATGCGCAGTAGTGTTCTATGAATATCAGGCATGCGCAGTAGTGTTCTGTCAATATTACGCATGCGCAGTAGTGTTCTATAAATATCAGGCATGCGCAGTAGTGTTCTATGAATATCAGGCATGCGCAGTAGTGTTCTATGAATATCAGGCATGCGCAGTAGTGTTCTATCAATGTGAGGAATGCGCAGTAGTGTTCTATGAATATCAGGCATGCGCAGTAGTGTTCTGTGAATATCAAGCATGCGCGCATAACACCCACACATGTATACTCACACATATACACTAATCACATGTACATGTATACTCACACATGTACATAAATTACATACACATGTATACTGCTCATATGCAGATATAAACTCCTACATATACACAAATCACATATATGTATAGATTTAATAAACGATTGATAATATAAATTGTTGAATTTTTTAAGGTTCGTTGATGCACGTAGTGTCTGTTGAAATTTTCTTAAATATACGTAAATACCTCACTCGCTGATGCTGCGCTGTCTGTGTTGTAATGGAACTTATTTATTTACTTGTGTATTTACTTATTTATTTCAGGGTTGCCACAAGACATCGATTTTAAAATTCCATGACTTTTCCAGGTTTTCCAGACCATTTCTTAAAAAATTCCAAACCAGAAATAAAATTGTTTTGGTATGTTTTTAGCTAATTACGACAAAAAGTATAAAATCCTTTAAGTAAATTGTTAACAAAATAAGTTATTAATTTTTAATTTCATTAATAACAAAAATTTAAGTTAAAATTTGTGAGATTATTTGAGATACGCTCCGAAGAAAGATGAGGAGCAAATCTTTTTAAATTTAAAAATTTAGTTTAGTTTAGAATTTTTCACAATTATTAAACAAGTATTTTAAGCATTTTAATAACATTTTATGAAACTGAAGTTACCTATGTTTATTCAATGACAATTTTTCCTTTGCTAATTATTTATTTTAATGTTAGAAGCCTTTTAAAAAATTTCAAAAGATCGAAGTCGGGGAAATTATTAATTTTGATTTTTTACACAGATTTTCGAAAAATCCATATATTATTTAAACAAAATTATTATTTCCTAACCTCATAAGCAATTTTTTCTTTTACAAATTATTTATTTTAATGTGACAAGTCATTTAAAAAAATTGTAAGAGGATCTAAGGAAAGCAAGGAAATCAGTGATTTTTAATTATTTTTTTCGTAGATTTTCCAAATATCCCGAAATTTCAACTAAATTATTATTTCCTCGCTTCAGAAGCAATTGTTTTCGATTGCAATTTTTTAAAGGGCTTCTTACATTAAAAAAACAATTAGCAAAAGAAAAAATTTTCATTGCATAAAAGTTGGTAGCTTCAGTTTCATAACATTTTGGGGTTTCTAAAATGTATTAATTTAAAAATTATTTAAAGGAAGATAGAGACCAAAAGAAACTAAAATTTAGAAATGCCATATTGATTTCAATTGTAAGCACTAAATTTAAAATCAAAAAGTTGTATAATGTCAACTTGAAAACTTAAAATTTTTACGACTCAAATACAAAAAATTGAGCTTTTAGTATCAGGCTTTGTAAAATTCCCTGACAATTCCAGATTTTTCAGGTTTTCCATGACTGAAAAAAAATTCCATGACAATTCCGGGTTTCCCAGGTTTTCCAGGTCCGTGGCAACCCTGTATTTGTTTGACAGACATCAACAATAATTTTTTAAATGGATAATCAGTGAAAATGACTTATATTTCTGTAAGTTAGTGTTTCACTTCGATCCGAGAATTTCATTTTTTCGAGCGATTATTTGGTTATCGTCTTTGGTTTTCAAACGATCATCTCGTTTATTCTTTTGTTAATTGTCAAATCGTATCGTCTAATTTTCTAATTGTCATCGACCGAACTTCTCGACTGCTTCTCGACTTTCCCATAACTGACAACTAAAAATAATACAATAATAACCTATTTTTTGAAAAAAATCGATATCCAAAAACATTTAAATTCTTTTTTATTAATTCTATTAAAAACTAAAATTAAATTCATTTTAGTGAATTAAAATTATTATATCAAGTTAAAAATTAATTCAAGGTGTCTAGTGAATTATTATTTTCAAATTCCCGGACCAAAAATAAATATTCCCGGATTGATTTTTTAAAACAGCAATAACTATAAAATTTAAATATTAATACTTTAATAAAGAAATTTTTAAGAAAATCAATTTTAAAAAGTCAATAGACATCTTTATTTAGAGAAATATATATAATATTACTTGTTATATATTACTTAATAAGTCTAACATTGTAATAGTTAGATCTAAATTTAAAATTAACCTACTTTTTTATTTTTCTATTAGTTGGGCTTTTTTGCGGAGTATTATTATTATTTTTAATTGTGTATTTAAATAATAAAAATTAAAAATAATTATTTTTAATTTTTATTATTAAAAAAAAAAAAGTTGTCTGTTCATTGAACAAGACCTACATGTCTTATAGTATTTTGGCCCCCTGAATACGAATATGAAGTCAGAATTGCTCCATCACCCTCTGTTTTTTTTTAAATCAAAAAAACTACCCTTAAGTCTAAAATTCAAGAATTAAAGTAAAAAAAATAAAAACACTGTTTTCTTCGGAGTAGAAGAATATATTTATGCGTTTTCTTCTTTTAAAAACTCAGAAATAATGTCAAAATTGCTCCACCACCCCTACTTTTTTAAATCGAAGAAACTACCCTTAAATCTAAAATTCAAAAACTAAAGTAAAAAAAATGAAATAACCGGTTTTCTTCGGAGTAGAAGATATATTTATGCGTTTTCTTCTTTCAACAACTCAGAAATAATGTCAAAATTGCTCCACCACCCCTGCTTTTTCTAAATCGAAGAAACTACCCTTAAATCTAAAATTCAAGAACTAAAGTAAAAAAAATGAAATAATCGGTTTTCTTCGGAGTAGAAGAATATATTTATGCGTTTTCTTCTTTCAACAACAAATAATGATAAATTAACCCCTTGACTGTGGATGACGTGTATACACTTCATGCAAAAAACTGGCCCAAACAGTGGATGACGTGTATACACGTCATGGCCCGAACAAGAAAACATCTTAACGTATATTCGCAAAAATTTTTACTCGGGGGTTTTTGGGGTCGCTGATCACGATTCTCTAGCCAGATTTTCAAAATAAATCATTTTTCATCCAAAATGGCCGCCAAAAATTTTGAAAAATTTCAAAAGTGGATAAATTCTTTTAAAAATTTTTACTCGGGGGTTTTTGGGGTCGCTGATCACGAATCTGAAGTAAGATTTTAAAAACAAATAATTTTTCATCCAAAATTGTCGCCAAAAATTTTGAAAAATTTTAAAAGTGGATAAATTCTTTTAATAATTCTTACCATTTAAACTTTGAAAAGCTAATAACAGATTCGTAATCAGCGACCCCGAAAACCCCCGAATAACGAATTTTAAGCGTATTCAATGAATTTTTCAAAATCGTGTCCGCCATTTTGGATTTGCCATTTTGAATTTTAAAAAACTAATGTCAGATTCGTAATCAGCGACCACGAAAATCCCCGAGTAACGATTTTTAAGCGAATCCAATGAATTTTTCAAAATCGTGTCCGCCATTTTGGATCCGCCATTTTGAATTTTTGAAAACTAACACCGGAATCGTAATCAGCGACCCCAAAAACCCCTTAGTACCTATTGTCATGAAAATTTATTTACAAGAAGGTCTTACACATTTTGGGACCATTTTGTTATATTTTAGCTACACACTGAAGGGGTTAACTCTGATTCTGCTTTTTAGTTATGAGAACAAAAATAAAGGAACGTATGCTTTTGTCGAAAACTAATTGTTTTTATTGTTGTTAGTATACTCTGGGTTCATACTTAAGGGGACATTCCAGTTCAGAATGTCAAAAAAATAGATTTTTTTTTTTTATTTTCGGATTTCTTATAGTGTCAAGAATACTCTCCTAAAATATTATTGCAAAATTCGACGTAAAACAAAAGTTATACATCCTTATTCTTCGCCATGTCAAAGATGTTTTTGTATGCGGATAAGCAATCGAATGATTTAAATGTTTTCTCATTTGCATTTTTTAAAAAAGACAAACAAAAATGTATTTGGTGTTGCTGATCACAAATTAGATATCAAATTTTCTAAATTCAAAATGGCGGATCCAATATGGCGGAAAAGAAAATTTTTTTATTTTAATTTTTTTTTCGTCCACCATATTGCATCCGCTATTTTTAATTTTGAAAAAATGATGTCATATTCGTAATCAGCGACCCCAACCCCCCGCCCCCCCCCGTAACGATTTTCAAGCAAATCCAATGATTTTGAAAAAAAATGTCCGCCATATTGGATCCGCCATTTTAAATTTTAAAAATCTTATTCCATATTCGTAATTAGCTACCTCAAAAACCCCCGAGTAACGATTTTTAAGCAAATCCGATGATTTTTTTAAAAAAATTTCGAAACTTATGAACAAAAACTTTAAATGCATTTTTCTCAAAATGTCTTTTTTTGATCTGGTAAGAGTGATATCTCGAGTTCTTCTGAAGCGATTTTAAAAAATCAAACGGCTTTTGATTCAGCGTCATCATGCCTATAAGTGGAACCTCAAAAACTGGAAAATTTCCAACTCCCCTTTTTTTATAAGAGAAATTCTGAATAAAAACACTTTTTTTTGCTTATTTTTGGGAAAAAGTACTCTAAAAAAAGGGGGGAAAGAAAATTCCACTTTTTTGAGGTTCCACACCTAAAGAATTATCTAACGAAGAGAATGTTACTTCGTTTTTGGTTTTATCTGTTTTAGAAAGTTTGGAATCGATCTTACCACCTAAAATGGGCATTTTCAAAAATGGCGTATATCGCCGCCATTTTGAAATAAAAATTAAAAAAAAATTTTTTTAAATTCTTAAATAAATTTCTTATTACATGTAAAAACAATTTTTTAAATAAATGTCATAGTTATTTTAATAATATATACTAAAAAAGCCTTCTTTTTGCCTGTTTTGAACTGGAATGTCCCCTTAAAGGGGTAGTTTTTTCAATATAAATCAATAAGAGGGTGATGAAGCAATGCTGATGCTTTATTAAAAAGTACATAAATATATTCTTCTACTTTGGAAAAAACCTGTTATATCATTTTTTTACTATAATTCTTGAATTTTAGATTTAAGGGCAGGGGGTGATGGAGCAATTTCGTCATTATTTCTGAGTTGTTGAAAGAAAAAAAAGCATTAATATATTTTTCTACTTCGCAAAAAAACTGGTAATTTCATTCTTTGACTTTAGTTCTTGAATTTTAGATTTAAGGGTAGTTTCTCCCATTTAAAAGAAACAGGGGTGGTGGAGCAATTTTGACATTATTTCTGAGAGGTTAAAGGAAGAAAACGCATAAATATATTCTTCTACTGCTAAGAAAACCGGTTATTTCATATTTTTTTACTTTAGTTCTTGAATTTTAGATTTAAGGGTAGTTTCTTCGATTTAAAAAAAAGTAGGGGTGGTGGAGCAATTTTGACAATATTTCTGAGTGGTTGAAGGAAGAAAACGCATAAATATATTCTTCTACTCCGAAGAAAGCCGTGTTTTTATTTTTTTTTTACTTTAGTTCTTGAATTTTAGACTTAAGGGTAGTTTTTTCGATTTAAAAAAAACAGAGGGTGATGGAGCAATTCTGACTTCATATTCGTATTCAGGGGGCCAAAATACTATAAGACATGTGGGCAGCTCCATACGAAAAGCAAATGGTGGATCACCGATTTTTCTTAAAGTTTGTAATTTTGTAGTACTTGGGGTACTAAATAACTGTGCCAAACAGTTTTGCAAAAAAAAAAATTTTTTTGCAAGATATTTAGATTTGAAAAATCGGAAACTGAAAAAAATGACTTTTTTTGAGAATTTTTATTTCGAAAACTATTGATTCTACAAGAAAAAGTCATTTGTTCAAAATTGTAGAGAAAATGTCAATTTTTTATAATATTAAAAAAAAGTTTAAAAAAATTAATTTTTCAATAATTTGTTTAAACAATAATTTTTTATTGTTAAAAAAAAGAGCAAAGGACATCATGGAATTTTCTAGAAAAATTATTTTCTCAAAATTTGAACCTTCCTTAATAAGTGGTTAAATTTTTAAAGAAGTGCTTTTTGATGTTTTTGAGAAAAAAATTTTTGAAGTTTGCGCTACGAGTTTTTGTGCGTTGCGCTAACTAAGCAGCGCCTATATCAGTGTATTTTAAAAGATGATAAGACCTTTACTGCTCGCCCCTAATACATTTATTAATTATATACGTATATATTATTATTATAAACAGTTTAATAATATATTTTTAACTTTTTTATAAACATTATTTTCCTTTTTTAATCCATTAATGCCCATGGGCACAGGAACGCAGATATAAAAAGTAACTATTGAGATCCTGGTATTGGGTCTAATGATAATTTTTGACGTTAAAAATTTAAAAAAAAAAATTTTTTGTAACAATTTGTTATAAACAAATGAAAAAAGATTAATTTTCATAAAAAAAAACTGATAGCGACATTCGATTCGACGCAAAAAATACTACGAGAACGTATATTACATAATTTTTAAAAAAAGACATACTATTATTGTAAAAATGTTATAAACAATTAGCCTGCATTTATACTGTATGAGATAGAAGGATCGTTTTTTAGGTAAAAATTTTGTTTAAAAAATTTTTAACGTCAAAAACTCTCCTTATTAAACTAATTTTGTTTAAAAAAATTTTTAACTTAAAAAACAATCATTCTATCTAATACAGTATAAATGCAGGCTAATTGTTTATATAATTTTGACAACCATAATGTCTTTTTTTAAAAATTATGTAATATACGTTCTCGTAGTATTTTTTGCGTCGAATCGAATGTCGCTATCAGTTTTTTTTTATGAAAATTAATCTTTTTTCATTTGTTTATAACAAATTGTTACAAAAAATTTTTTTTTTTAAATTTTTAACGTCAAAAATTATCATTAGACCCAATACCAGGATCTCAATAGTTACTTTTTATATCTGCGTTCCTGTGCCCATGGGCATTAATGGATTAAAAAAGGAAAATAATGTTTATAAAAAAGTTAAAAATATATTATTAAACTGTTTATAATAATAATATATACGTATATAATTAATAAATGTATTAGGGGCGAGCAGTAAAGGTCTTATCATCTTTTAAAATACACTGATATAGGCGCTGCTTAGTTAGCGCAACGCACAAAAACTCGTAGCGCAAACTTCAAAAATTTTTTTCTCAAAAACATCAAAAAGCACTTCTTTAAAAATTTAACCACTTATTAAGGAAGGTTCAAATTTTGAGAAAATAATTTTTCTAGAAAATTCCATGATGTCCTTTGCTCTTTTTTTTAACAATAAAAAATTATTGTTTAAACAAATTATTGAAAAATTAATTTTTTTAAACTTTTTTTTAATATTATAAAAAATTGACATTTTCTCTACAATTTTGAACAAATGACTTTTTCTTGTAGAATCAATAGTTTTCGAAATAAAAATTCTCAAAAAAAGTCATTTTTTTCAGTTTCCGATTTTTCAAATCTAAATATCTTGCAAAAAAATTTTTTTTTTGCAAAACTGTTTGGCACAGTTATTTAGTACCCCAAGTACTACAAAATTACAAACTTTAAGAAAAATCGGTGATCCACCATTTGCTTTTCGTATGGAGCTGCCCACATGTCTTATAGTATTTTGGCCCCCTGAATACGAATATGAAGTCAGAATTGCTCCATCACCCTCTGTTTTTTTTAAATCGAAAAAACTACCCTTAAGTCTAAAATTCAAGAACTAAAGTAAAAAAAAAATAAAAACACGGCTTTCTTCGGAGTAGAAGAATATATTTATGCGTTTTCTTCCTTCAACCACTCAGAAATATTGTCAAAATTGCTCCACCACCCCTACTTTTTTTTAAATCGAAGAAACTACCCTTAAATCTAAAATTCAAGAACTAAAGTAAAAAAATATGAAATAACCGGTTTTCTTAGCAGTAGAAGAATATATTTATGCGTTTTCTTCCTTTAACCTCTCAGAAATAATGTCAAAATTGCTCCACCACCCCTGTTTCTTTTAAATGGGAGAAACTACCCTTAAATCTAAAATTCAAGAACTAAAGTCAAAGAATGAAATTACCAGTTTTTTTGCGAAGTAGAAAAATATATTAATGCTTTTTTTTCTTTCAACAACTCAGAAATAATGACGAAATTGCTCCATCACCCCCTGCCCTTAAATCTAAAATTCAAGAATTATAGTAAAAAAATGATATAACAGGTTTTTTCCAAAGTAGAAGAATATATTTATGTACTTTTTAATAAAGCATCAGCATTGCTTCATCACCCTCTTATTGATTTATATTGAAAAAACTACCCCTTTAAGGGGACATTCCAGTTCAAAACAGGCAAAAAGAAGGCTTTTTTAGTATATATTATTAAAATAACTATGACATTTATTTAAAAAATTTTTTTTACATGTAATAAGAAATTTATTTAAGAATTTAAAAAAAATTTTTTTTTAATTTTTATTTCAAAATGGCGGCGATATACGCCATTTTTGAAAATGCCCATTTTAGGTGGTAAGATCGATTCCAAACTTTCTAAAACAGATAAAACCAAAAACGAAGTAACATTCTCTTCGTTAGATAATTCTTTAGGTGTGGAACCTCAAAAAAGTGGAATTTTCTTTCCCCCCTTTTTTTAGAGTACTTTTTCCCAAAAATAAGCAAAAAAAAAGTGTTTTTATTCAGAATTTCTCTTATAAAAAAAGGGGAGTTGGAAATTTTCCAGTTTTTGAGGTTCCACTTATAGGCATGATGACGCTGAATCAAAAGCCGTTTGATTTTTTAAAATCGCTTCAGAAGAACTCGAGATATCACTCTTACCAGATCAAAAAAAGACATTTTGAGAAAAATGCATTTAAAGTTTTTGTTCATAAGTTTCGAAATTTTTTTAAAAAAATCATCGGATTTGCTTAAAAATCGTTACTCGGGGGTTTTTGAGGTAGCTAATTACGAATATGGAATAAGATTTTTAAAATTTAAAATGGCGGATCCAATATGGCGGACATTTTTTTTCAAAATCATTGGATTTGCTTGAAAATCGTTACGGGGGGGCGGGGGGTTGGGGTCGCTGATTACGAATATGACATCATTTTTTCAAAATTAAAAATAGCGGATGCAATATGGTGGACGAAAAAAAAATTAAAATAAAAAAATTTTCTTTTCCGCCATATTGGATCCGCCATTTTGAATTTAGAAAATTTGATATCTAATTTGTGATCAGCAACACCAAATACATTTTTGTTTGTCTTTTTTAAAAAATGCAAATGAGAAAACATTTAAATCATTCGATTGCTTATCCGCATACAAAAACATCTTTGACATGGCGAAGAATAAGGATGTATAACTTTTGTTTTACGTCGAATTTTGCAATAATATTTTAGGAGAGTATTCTTGACACTATAAGAAATCCGAAAATAAAAAAAAAAAAATCTATTTTTTTGACATTCTGAACTGGAATGTCCCCTTAAGTATGAACCCAGAGTATACTAACAACAATAAAAACAATTAGTTTTCGACAAAAGCATACGTTCCTTTATTTTTGATCTCATAACTAAAAAGCAGAATCAGAGTTAACCCCTTCAGTGTGTAGCTAAAATATAACAAAATGGTCCCAAAATGTGTAAGACCTTCTTGTAAATAAATTTTCATGACAATAGGTACTAAGGGGTTTTTGGGGTCGCTGATTACGATTCCGGTGTTAGTTTTCAAAAATTCAAAATGGCGGATCCAAAATGGCGGACACGATTTTGAAAAATTCATTGGATTCGCTTAAAAATCGTTACTCGGGGATTTTCGTGGTCGCTGATTACGAATCTGACATTAGTTTTTTAAAATTCAAAATGGCAAATCCAAAATGGCGGACACGATTTTGAAAAATTCATTGAATACGCTTAAAATTCGTTATTCGGGGGTTTTCGGGGTCGCTGATTACGAATCTGTTATTAGCTTTTCAAAGTTTAAATGGTAAGAATTATTAAAAGAATTTATCCACTTTTAAAATTTTTCAAAATTTTTGGCGACAATTTTGGATGAAAAATTATTTGTTTTTAAAATCTTACTTCAGATTCGTGATCAGCGACCCCAAAAACCCCCGAGTAAAAATTTTTAAAAGAATTTATCCACTTTTGAAATTTTTCAAAATTTTTGGCGGCCATTTTGGATGAAAAATGATTTATTTTGAAAATCTGGCTAGAGAATCGTGATCAGCGACCCCAAAAACCCCCGAGTAAAAATTTTTGCGAATATACGTTAAGATGTTTTCTTGTTCGGGCCATGACGTGTATACACGTCATCCACTGTTTGGGCCAGTTTTTTGCATGAAGTGTATACACGTCATCCACAGTCAAGGGGTTAATTTATCATTATTTGTTGTTGAAAGAAGAAAACGCATAAATATATTCTTCTACTCCGAAGAAAACCGATTATTTCATTTTTTTTTACTTTAGTTCTTGAATTTTAGATTTAAGGGTAGTTTCTTCGATTTAGAAAAAGCAGGGGTGGTGGAGCAATTTTGACATTATTTCTGAGTTGTTGAAAGAAGAAAACGCATAAATATATCTTCTACTCCGAAGAAAACCGGTTATTTCATTTTTTTTACTTTAGTTTTTGAATTTTAGATTTAAGGGTAGTTTCTTCGATTTAAAAAAAGTAGGGGTGGTGGAGCAATTTTGACATTATTTCTGAGTTTTTAAAAGAAGAAAACGCATAAATATATTCTTCTACTCCGAAGAAAACAGTGTTTTTATTTTTTTTACTTTAATTCTTGAATTTTAGACTTAAGGGTAGTTTTTTTGATTTAAAAAAAAACAGAGGGTGATGGAGCAATTCTGACTTCATATTCGTATTCAGGGGGCCAAAATACTATAAGACATGTAGGTCTTGTTCAATGAACAGACAACTTTTTTTTTTTTAATAATAAAAATTAAAAATAATTATTTTTAATTTTTATTATTTAAATACACAATTAAAAATAATAATAATACTCCGCAAAAAAGCCCAACTAATAGAAAAATAAAAAAGTAGGTTAATTTTAAATTTAGATCTAACTATTACAATGTTAGACTTATTAAGTAATATATAACAAGTAATATTATATATATTTCTCTAAATAAAGATGTCTATTGACTTTTTAAAATTGATTTTCTTAAAAATTTCTTTATTAAAGTATTAATATTTAAATTTTATAGTTATTGCTGTTTTAAAAAATCAATCCGGGAATATTTATTTTTGGTCCGGGAATTTGAAAATAATAATTCACTAGACACCTTGAATTAATTTTTAACTTGATATAATAATTTTAATTCACTAAAATGAATTTAATTTTAGTTTTTAATAGAATTAATAAAAAAGAATTTAAATGTTTTTGGATATCGATTTTTTTCAAAAAATAGGTTATTATTGTATTATTTTTAGTTGTCAGTTATGGGAAAGTCGAGAAGCAGTCGAGAAGTTCGGTCGATGACAATTAGAAAATTAGACGATACGATTTGACAATTAACAAAAGAATAAACGAGATGATCGTTTGAAAACCAAAGACGATAACCAAATAATCGCTCGAAAAAATGAAATTCTCGGATCGAAGTGAAACACTAACTTACAGAAATATAAGTCATTTTCACTGATTATCCATTTAAAAAATTATTGTTGATGTCTGTCAAACAAATACAGGGTTGCCACGGACCTGGAAAACCTGGGAAACCCGGAATTGTCATGGAATTTTTTTTCAGTCATGGAAAACCTGAAAAATCTGGAATTGTCAGGGAATTTTACAAAGCCTGATACTAAAAGCTCAATTTTTTGTATTTGAGTCGTAAAAATTTTAAGTTTTCAAGTTGACATTATACAACTTTTTGATTTTAAATTTAGTGCTTACAATTGAAATCAATATGGCATTTCTAAATTTTAGTTTCTTTTGGTCTCTATCTTCCTTTAAATAATTTTTAAATTAATACATTTTAGAAACCCCAAAATGTTATGAAACTGAAGCTACCAACTTTTATGCAATGAAAATTTTTTCTTTTGCTAATTGTTTTTTTAATGTAAGAAGCCCTTTAAAAAATTGCAATCGAAAACAATTGCTTCTGAAGCGAGGAAATAATAATTTAGTTGACATTTCGGGATATTTGGAAAATCTACGAAAAAAATAATTAAAAATCACTGATTTCCTTGCTTTCCTTAGATCCTCTTACAATTTTTTTAAATGACTTGTCACATTAAAATAAATAATTTGTAAAAGAAAAAATTGCTTATGAGGTTAGGAAATAATAATTTTGTTTAAATAATATATGGATTTTTCGAAAATCTGTGTAAAAAATCAAAATTAATAATTTCCCCGACTTCGATCTTTTGAAATTTTTTAAAAGGCTTCTAACATTAAAATAAATAATTAGCAAAGGAAAAATTGTCATTGAATAAACGTAGGTAACTTCAGTTTCATAAAATGTTATTAAAATGCTTAAAATACTTGTTTAATAATTGTGAAAAATTCTAAACTAAACTAAATTTTTAAATTTAAAAAGATTTGCTCCTCATCTTTCTTCGGAGCGTATCTCAAATAATCTCACAAATTTTAACTTAAATTTTTGTTATTAATGAAATTAAAAATTAATAACTTATTTTGTTAACAATTTACTTAAAGGATTTTATACTTTTTGTCGTAATTAGCTAAAAACATACCAAAACAATTTTATTTCTGGTTTGGAATTTTTTAAGAAATGGTCTGGAAAACCTGGAAAAGTCATGGAATTTTAAAATCGATGTCTTGTGGCAACCCTGAAATAAATAAGTAAATACACAAGTAAATAAATAAGTTCCATTACAACACAGACAGCGCAGCATCAGCGAGTGAGGTATTTACGTATATTTAAGAAAATTTCAACAGACACTACGTGCATCAACGAACCTTAAAAAATTCAACAATTTATATTATCAATCGTTTATTAAATCTATACATATATGTGATTTGTGTATATGTAGGAGTTTATATCTGCATATGAGCAGTATACATGTGTATGTAATTTATGTACATGTGTGAGTATACATGTACATGTGATTAGTGTATATGTGTGAGTATACATGTGTGGGTGTTATGCGCGCATGCTTGATATTCACAGAACACTACTGCGCATGCCTGATATTCATAGAACACTACTGCGCATTCCTCACATTGATAGAACACTACTGCGCATGCCTGATATTCATAGAACACTACTGCGCATGCCTGACATTGATATAACACTACTGCGCATGCGTGATTTGTGAATATGTATACATTTGTGTTAATATTATTTTTAAAAGATATACATATATATACGACTAGGGTCGGTCGGTCGGTCGGTCGGTCGTGCCCATGTAGGTCTTGTTCAATGAACAGACAACTTTTTTTTTGTGTGCCTGTGATTATAATCATGCCTAAATTAAAAAAATTTAAAATTTTTAGGTATAAAATAATTTTTTAATAAACATTAATAAAAATTTAGTTTTCTAAACATTATTCAAAAGTAGACGAAAGAACAAAGTTTTGTCCTCTTGATGTAATTTTTCTAAATTCAATAGATTAAGTTATAGATAATTAAAAATAAGTATACTTAGATTTCTTTGAATAATTTTTTAACATAATTAAATTTTTCAAATATGTCTACAATAGAAGGTTTTGAATAGTTGAAATTTTGCAAAATTTAATTGAAAATAATTAATTTATTTCAAGTATTTTGTTACAATTTTTTGAAGAATTTTAATTGCAAATTTTGAAAATAATTGAATTATCAAAAATTAAAAAAAAAATTTTTAAAGATAAATTAGGATATAAGAATTATTTTAAGAAATTCAATTATTTTCGAAAAATAACATTATAATATTTTTAAAGCAATTGTTTAAAAGATAAAAAAAAACACAAACTGTTAGAGGCAAAAAAGGAGATATTTAAAAAAATCATTTTTTCCCCGCACTTATAATTCACATCAATATCAAACATCGGAAAAAAAACCTCGATACATCGAAAATATCGAAATTAAAACATCGAGGTTGTAAACATTAATGTTTCCGATGTCGATGTCCCATCATTACCTACAGAAAATCCTATTAGTAAGAAAAGAATGGACATATCTTCGCCCTTTTCTTACTAATTATCCAGAGAATCAGGCTAACATTCAAAATCTAACCTTCTAAGTTTAGTTATTTCAAAAAAATTATTTTATTGATGCAAATAAATATTTATTTTAATTAAAAACTATGCATTATTGAATCAAGTAATTTTCATAATTGATTTAAAGCAATATTTATTAGATCAAATTATTCTATTTAATTGACTTAAGTAATTTGTATTTGGTTCAAATAACTATTTATTTGATACCATAAATTAAAATATTTATGTCCAGTAAATATTTACTTAGTTCAAATAAATAAAAATAAATAAGTAAAAACAAATAAGTTTAAATACAACCGAACGAGCGTTAGCGAGTGAGGTATATGTTGCTAGTTTTAATAAAATTCATGGTAAAATTTTAATTATTTTCCAAAATAATAAAACTCATTACAGAATATCAATTATTTTTATACAATTTTAATCGAATACCTCGAAAAATGTAATTATTCTCATCATCAAAAAGTAGTTTCATCATTTCAATTCAATTATTATTTTTTCCCAATTTTTAATAGAATTCTTCTATAAATCAATTACTTTTAATAATAATTGAAAAATATAAAATGTCAAGAAAATTATCAATCTTCCAAGTCAAATTTTCTTGACATTTTATATTATCTTTTACCGAGTGATAAATTCTACAACTATTTAATTTTTAAAAAAGCTCTATTTGAGAATTTTTAAATCCATTTGTTTACAATTCAATTTTACCAAAAATTTCGATTATTCGAAAATTCTTCAATTAAACAAACATTAGAAAAAAAAAATTTGAAATAATTTGAAAAAATTTCGATTAAGCTTTTTGAAAAAAATTAATTCCATAGAATTTTTAATTATAAGTATATATATATGAAAAATTCAAATTTTTAAAGATTTTAATTTCAAACCTTTACAGAATTCAATTATTTCTAAAAATTACAATTATTAGTAAATTCTCCAAAATTCAATTATTATCTAAAACTTTAACTGAAATTAATTTTTAAATCAATTTTTATTAAGTAAATTCTACAAGAAGTCAATTATTTAAATACAAAAATATAGATAATTTATTGAATAATTTGTTAAAATTGAATTCTTATACATAATTTTGTCAACAAATTATTAAATAATTGAATTCTTTGGACGAATTTTAATAAAAATTTTAAGAATTATTAGATTTTTCGAGGTATTCGATTAAAATTGTATAAAAATAATTGATAAATTCTGTATTGAGTTTTATTATTAATGAAAATAATTGAATATTCGTGTAGAATTTTGTCAAAATTGTTTTTAAATAATTGAATTCTTTTGGGAAATTTTATTAAAATAGTAGAATATTGAATTAAGAAGAATTTTTTTAAATAATTGAAATTTTAACATGAATTTTATTACAATTTTTGAAAATATTTGAATAGACTTTCTCCGAATGATTTTATTATTTATGAATATAAATAAATCCTTGAAAAGAATTTGAAAATTTTTGAAAATAATCAAATTACTACTGCGAAGAATTTAATGTTAAATTAAAAAAAATTTATGCAAATTCTATTTTAAATACCTAATTGAATTCTGTAAAATTTTAATTTTTTTTTTTTTAAATAATTAAATATGTTCGTGTACAATTTTATCAAAATTTTTGTTTAATAATTGAATTCTTTTGGTAAATTTTATTAAAATAGTAGAATATTGAAAATCATTGAATTAAGAAGAATTTTTGAAAACAATTGAAATTTTACCATGAATTTTATTAAAATTTTTGAAAGTAATTGAATTTTATTACTTTTTAAAATAATTGAAGTCCTATGGTGAATATTGTTATTTATGAAAATAAATGAATTTTGCAATGAATTTTATTAAAATTTATAAAGATAATTGAAATGTTGACGACAATTTTTTTTTAGATTTTTTGAAAATAATTGAATTTTGTCGAAGAATTTTATTAATTTTTAAAATAATTGAATTCTTATGATGATTATTGTTATTTAGGAAAATAATTGAATTTTGCAATGAATTTTATAAAAATTCCTGAATATAATTGAATTTCGGCGAAGAATTTTACTATTTATAAAGATAATTAAAATGCTGACTAAAATTTTTAAAAAAATTTTTGAATATAATTGAATTTCTGGAAAGAATTTTTATATTTAGGATTAAGATAGTTGAATTCTTTTAAAGAATTGTGTTAGAATTTAAAAATTTGAAACTAATTTCAACAGAATTGAAATTAAAATTTTTCAAAAAAATACTACATTAAATGATTTATAAGATAGTATCTCTATGGCAGAATTCTTCAATAGAATTAAGTTATTTAAAAAAAATTATTGTCAGATATAGAACAAATTTAAGGTTTTTCTAAACATTTAATTTTTTCCAGTACTTTTAATAAAAATCCCTGACTTTTCCCCAATTTCTCTGAAGTACTCTAAATACATTAATTTCATAAATACTAAACATATTTCTATACATAATTTCTTTCTTTCACATTTAATATTATAATAATAATATGTAATATAATGATACTATAAAAATTCTGCTACTATATATTTTTAAATATGTTGCAAACTTTTATATTCTTGTCATGAAGGCATTTATTTATTTCCAACGAGAGAAATTGATCTGAATTTTTCTCTTCAATTCGCGGGAGCACTTTTCCCAGCAATTTCAGAAGATTTCGAGTACATTTTTTTTCTCCTTTTTTTTAAATATATATATACATATATATCGAATGCCAAAGCAATTCGCATTTCCTTTAAAAGAAATTGATAGAATTTATTGAAAGCACGAGAAAAACGAGTAATGTATGCAAATATCTTTTAATTTAAAAAATAAAGTTGAAACGATTTGAAATGCTGTTATAAAATATATAGTATGTATATATACACTTATCTAAAAATCGAATAGAAAAGAAAATTCCAGACTTTATCAAAATCGTTAATTGTTTTTTAAATATTAATTTCAATAAGAAATTATAAAATTTTATTTTATTTTAATAATTACAGAAAATGAATTGAAAAATTATAATAATTATAAAAACAATGAACTGTGGCAACCCTAATCGCGAGATTATTTTTTTAATTTAATAATTATTATAATTATTATAATTATTATAATTATTATTAATTATAATAATCGGTAATTACAAAATTTCTAATGATAAAAAAGTACAAAAATGAAATTTAATTGGAAAGAGAACGAGCTTTCTCGGTTCTTTGTGGTTTTGAAAAGAAAATTTTAAATTCTTTTTGCATCAGACATGTTATAAATATCTTATACCTTTTAAGCTTGAATGAAACTTGATTTTTATACGCCCCAGATTTTTTCCCTGATATATCATATAATCGATCAATTTGCATGGCTGATGATTTTGAAAAGGTTTTTATTTTCATTCATCTACATATTTATTTTCTTATTTATTTATTTGTAAATATCAAAAAAAGATGTGAATTGTCTGCTTTCAATGTGAATTATATTGGAAATATTTTTTATTAATAACATAAAACAAATTTTTAGTAAACGAATTAAAAAATAAAGATAACAGGAAACAAGTTTGTACCGCATTGTTGTTATTTTCGTAAATAAATTCTTTATTTTGACCCAATTAAATATTATTATGAGAGAATATAAAAAGCAAGGATTTACCAAAAATTAACCAGGCATAAGAAAAATATTCTATATCCATTTGTATTTTTCGCTCGTTAAAATATTTGAAAAATAAATAAAAAGAAAAAATGTATAACTTTCCTCTGTGATATAAAAGGAGAACACGTATTTAAATTTTAATTCTCTTTTTACAAGTGTACGAATAACAGTGTGTTTATACAAATTTACAATTCATTAAAATAGAAAACAACAAAATCACAAAGTACATATGTACTTTTGCAGAAAAAATTTTAATTCAAAAATTATTTATCCGACTACAATATCAAGCAAAAATAAACTTACTTTTTAACTTATTGAATTTTAATTTTTATTAATATTAAAATATTAAATCTAATTAAAATTGTATAGCAGTAAAATAATACTGTTGATTTTTTATTTATTCACTACAATATAAAATATAACAGATATTTTCTCCATTACAAAAATTCCAAAATAATGCTTCATGTAGTTATTAAAAATTAAAAAGCAATCAATTAATTTTTTTTTATTGAAAAAATATCTCAGTACTTTTTATTATTTCAAAGGTTTTTTTCCCTTTTAAATATATAGGAAGAGGAGTAGTAAAATAAAATCGTCCATTGAATGAAGAAATCTCATGTACCCATTGGAGAGTTAATGCCAGGAGAGTTAAATAAAGAGAGTTAAAATTTAACACCCAAATGCTAACTCCCCATGGAAAAAATAACTCGCGCGGGTGTTGAATGAAGGGAGTTAGAAATTAACTCTCTTTTGGAGTTGATTTTTAACTCGAAAAATTTAACTCCCAACTCCCGAGTCCGTTAACTCCCTAAATATTTTTTACAGTGTATATAGAAGAGACAGACCGCGTAAATTTGTCTGGGAAATTTTTCCAGGTCATTGCAAAGGATAATGAACACACAAATCGAATATATAAGAGCGTAATATCATTTTGAGGAAAAAGAAAACAGAATCAAAATATGAGGAACTTGGAGAATATTTTTCTTGACCATAAATTATATTATGTACTTGAAAAAATTTATTCGATTCACCACTTTTAATATCATTTTAATTAATTAATTAATCAGTTCTCTGCCTGCAGTCTAAATAGATCCACAACGAAAATCAGAAAGAAATTTTATACGTATTTCTATTTAGTATACTTTTAATATACATCTATAGATTAAAAATAAATATTTTTTTTTGTAAATAATTATACTTAGTACAATTATCCTTGAGTACAATTTTATTAAATTGATTATTTAATTGATTATGTCCAATTATTATTTGTAACAAAATAAGTAATTGTGGTAAATGTTTATTTGTACCAAATAATTAATTGTATCGAAGAATTGTTATTGCAAATAATTAATGTATATCAAAGAATTAAATGTTGCAAAGAATTAATTTTGCAAATAATTAATTGTTTCAAAAATTATTTGTACCAAGTAATTATATAACCGTATCAAAAATTATTTGCAACAAATAATTAATTGTATCAAAAATTATTTGTAGTCAAGTAATTGACCGTATCTAAAATTATTTGGAGTAAATAATTAATAGCATCCAGAATTATTTGCAGCAAATAATTAATTGTATCAAAAATTATTTGTAGCAAGTAATTATCCATATCAAAAATTATTTGTAGCAAAGAATTGTAACAAATATTTATTTGCTATACAATTTGCAAATAATTGTAGCAAATAATTATTGAAGAAATAATTCAAATTAAAAAGTAACTATATCAACAATTCGAGCGCTAAAGCGCGCGGCTAACCTCTTACTGCCTTTTTTTAAAAATAAAATTAGCAATTTTAAAAATAATAGAATTTAAAAATTTTCTTATTTAAATTTTTGTTCAAAAAACTAAAAAAAATTCAATTTTAGAAAAAAATTACAGATAATTGCAGAAATTCAATTATTTAAAAAAAATTAAATTTTTCTTATAAAATTCAACTGTGTTTAAAATTTGAAAAAAATTCTCGTAAAAATCCCAATTATCTTTATAAATAACAAAATTCTTCTCCAAACTTCAATTATTTTCATAAATGTCAAAAAAATTCTTGTCCTAATTTCAATTATTTTCAAAAAATTTTTTAATTTCAATTATTATCAATATCTACCATTGTAATAAAATTTACATAGGGGTTGTTTTGCACCCCGAATATTAAAATTTTTGTAATTTTTTGATTGATATTTGTTTTTTTTACTATTCTGAATGAGATTATTGAAAAAAGTTCCTTATATTAAAAAAAAAAAATTTCGTTCAAATGAACGTTCGTAACTTTAGGGTCCTTTAATATTTGAAAATTTCAATTCTTTCAAAGAATTATATTAAAATTCTTTGGAAAATAATTGAATTTCTGCAAAGGATTTTACTATATCTATAAAAATAATTGAATTATTGTGAAAAATTTTACTATTTATAAAAATAATTGACATGTTTCGAAAAATTTATTAAAATTTTAAGGAATCATTAAATTGTTATGAAGAATTTTATAGAAATATTTAAAAATAATGAAATCTTTTCGAGAAATTCAATTAAAGTTATTTCGAAAATAATTGAATTTTTTTAAAGAATTTTATTAAAATTAAGTATATTCAAAATAATTAAATTCATCATCACAAGAATTTTATTATTTTTTGAAAATAATTGAATTCTTTCAATTTTTTTGACGAATATATTTAAAAATTGCATTGAAAGTAATTTAATTTTTATATAAAATTTTTTTTTAATATTTTGAGAATAATTGAATTATGTTTGGAGAATTTAAAATTCTTGTTGAAATTGCATTTTATGGAAATTTTTGAAAATAATTAAATTCTTTAAACTTGATTAAAAATAATTTAATACTTAATTCCTGCAAAAAATTTTTGTATTTATAAAAATAGTTAAATTGTTTCGAAGAATTTATTAAAATTTTAGGAAATAATTGAAATTTATCGAAATATTTAAAAATATTTGAATTCATCCGAGGAATTCAATTAAAATTGTTTTGAAAATCATTGAATTTATTTGTAAAGATTTTACTATTTAAAAAAATAATTTATTTGGTTAAAAGGATTTATTAAAATTTTAGAAAATATAATTGAATTCTTTCGTGAAATTTAAAAATTTTTTTTGAAAATATGAATAGTAATAATTAATTTTGTACTTAATAAGTAAATTTTTTAAATTTTGATTACGAAATTGTTTAAATAATTTATATTTGAAAAAAAAAAATTTTTACTTTGCATAACAATAATAAATTGAATATGTAATATAGTATGTAATAATATAATATATACAATCTATATAAAGATAACAAAAAAAAATTATACACAAAAGACAACTACAGAGTGTGAGGGACAGAAAAAGTGACTGAATGAAAGAATGAAAGAACATTCAAATTATTATAGTTAATTAATTAATTAATTAATTGAGACGAAATTTATTATTTTTAGTATATTATTATTTTTTGGTAATTTTTCAGCGAAGTAAAATCATTTTCCCGAATTATTATCCTCGGTCAAGTATTCGATAAATTTAATTGTACTCCAGTTATTTTCGAATAAAACTATCATTGTTCGAAACTACTGTTAAAAACATTACACACCAATTTTGTACAATAATCAAAGGGCTTTTGTTATGCATTTGAGAGCAAAGTGTGTCAATAATTAAACGAACCATTCAATGATTAATTTAACGAAAACTAAAATGTTTATTTACAGCAACTAATTTCAAAACCAGTTGTTTGTAATTCTAACTAGAATTATTAATTTCTAATTATTCAATTTCCATAACTAGAATGCAAAAATATTTTTGATAGAAAAATCTACCAAACTTTTTATTATCATTCTCCTGCTTTGAAACTTTATTCCAAAAAGGATGAGAGAACCATGATATCGGAAGAGACTGGAGGAAAATGATTCGAGAACATTAACTACAAACTATATAATAGTTTCACAGCGAGGAGGAACTTGGCAATCAATGTCCAATTTTTCTTTGTATTTTTTCTCCTTTTCCGAAAGTTTCCGAAACCGCAGTAAAACACTACTAGCATCTGAAAGCACTTTTTGTTTTTTACGACAACCGGGTGTTATAAGGAACTGTCCAACACGTACACGTACGCATTCACCATAGAAAGCCAAAGTTGAATTATACGAGGAATGCACTATATACGCAAATGCCGGCTTTATTGAGGAGTTTTGCACCCGTGTGACCTCCTCTCGAACCTTTATAACTAAAGGTTAGAAGGCCAGGGTAGATCTGTATGGAACATGCAATAAAAGCTGCTTTCCCGACTTGTGTATATGAAGTTTTTTCTCTTTTTTTTTGATAAAAACTTCTTCTTCACAAAACTTGGATTTCAACCTTTTACTATATAGGTAGGCGAAATACTTTTCACACTATTGAAAAATGAAAAAACATGTATATATATAACAAGAGAGAAAGAGAGGGAATATTTTTTTCAAAAAAAAGCGTCACACACCTTTCCCATTCATATTAAATGCAAACAGCTACTCTTGCCTGTCGGTTACTATAAAATTTTTCTTTTTTTGTATTTTTCCTCTCTCCTCTCTTGACAAAAAATAATTGGCATCGTTTCGTACTCTTTTTTTTCTCCCCTATATTCTATAAAAGAATTTTTATTTATTTCTACGTGACTGTAATCCTTTCCTCTTTTTTTTCGCTTTTTCACGAATCCACCTTCAATTATTGGGAAATATCTTTCACGCATTTACCCACAGCTTGCATATTACTATATATATATTCGTTCTTACTGGTGACATAAAATTTTCTTTTTTATGATACGAGAGAGATCTAGTTTTATTTTAGTCCACAAAACTTTACAGTAAAAATTTGTCTCGTCCACATAAACGACAGTGTGCGAAAACTTTTATGAGATTCAATTTTATATTCTTTCATTTTTTTTTTTTTAATAAAATAAAATAATTTTACATATCGTGAAACACTTTTTTTTGAAGCAAAAAAAAAGGAATGATTGATGAAATAAAAGAGGAAAAAAGACTATAAAATAATAAAAAAAATTGAATGAATAATGTAAAAAGAAATAAATCACTTTGGAATCAATAGAATTTTAGATAAAAGATACATTTTTGTATTAACGACGAGATCGTTAAAAAGTAAAAAATAAATTATGTCGTAATAAATAAAATAAAAATAGAAATTAAAATATTTATTCCAATATAAATGGGACCTGTTTCTCTGCAATTATTTTTCTAATTGTAATAATAATAATTATTATAATTATAATAATTTTAATAGTAACTATAAAAATAAATTCTAATTCTAATTTTATTAATAATTATAAAAATAATTATAATAGCAATTATAATGTTGATTATAATAATTATAACATAACTAAAATAGGAATTAAAAAATAATTATAATTACAATTATAATTATAATATATAGTAATTGTAATCATTATTATAATAACTTAATTATTGCTTCTTATTAAAACCATTTTTAAATTATTTTGTAATTACAAAAAGATACCTAACTACGCAAAAACTTTTTTTTCCCGTGTGGAAAAATATTGTGGCAGTCTAGAGTCCAATGATTTCCCGATTAGCAATCATCAAGTCCGTCTAATTCTAGAGGGTCCATCAAGTCCCGAATCAGTGACTTAACAGATTGGCTTATTAGAAAAAATCTAAGTCAAATATGTCCGTCTAGTACGGTGTTATTAAGACCGTCTAGATTTGGTCTAGGATGTTATATGCGCATGCGTCGATGAATGCCCAGCTGTTAAGTAACATGGCGCCTAATGGCGTCGCGTCGTTTGGTGTCGTTAGATCAGTCAGTGTGTGATGCATTTTGTTTGTGAATTATAGTATTTGTTGTGGTTTCTGTTTTACGTGAATAATAATGTGCTATGTTGTTGTTGTTTTCTGTATAATTTAATTTTAAATGTGCCCTGAAAAAAATGATTTTGATGTGTTTCTATGTGTTTTGATTAGTCGGCTGAAGCTAGCAGTCGTACTCAGCATCAATGTTTAGGCGTCATCTACCAATATGCCTCTCCTTCAAATTTTGTAATACTTAATGATTTAAAAAACCATCGAGTATTGTTATTTGAGAATCAATATCCACTAAATAGCAAATTTAGTAAGTTTTTATTTATTAATTTCATTAATTAGTGGTTGACGCCTAAAGATTGGTGCTAAGTACGACTGATAGTTTCATCCGGCTGTTTTGATTTGCAGTAAATTTTATTTTACAAAAAGACTACTATCTCCAATGCCAAAGATTAGGAGGGACACAAAGCCTTACGCTTAAAGAAAGTTGAAGTGAAAAATACAGAAAGTTAAAATATTTTTTAATAATTTTATATAAAAAAAAGTCATTAAAATTATTTCAAATATAATTAAGTTTTATCATTCTAAGAATAGTTGTCATAACATATAATGAGAAATTTTGAATAGACGTAGATTAGAATTTACTAGCACTGCTGATCAGACCAGAAACGCTGGTCTATTCTAGACGATAGCGTGGAAGTTTCGTTTCAATTCTGAACAGCCGCTCGACAAGACCGTCTGCCCTGGGTCTAGAAAGACGTTAGACAGTCTATTAAGCGCTTGGTCAGCGCCCTAAAATTTTTCCACACGGGTTATTACTTGAAGTACCCCCTAGAAATTCCATGGAATTTCCCTGACCCTAAAGAATATTCTGATTCACTTTAAAAAGGATTATATACTCAAAAAACTGTTCTATTACATTTAATTACAAATTTTTTTAATTGTAAAATTATTCGAAAACATAAATAAATTCTTTTTTAAATAAATATTTAATTATTATTATTATTCCATAGGAATTAAGATTTTCCAAAAATTTCAAATTCAAATCTTTATGAAATTTAACAACTTATAATAATTTAAATTACCATAAAATTTTTCAAAAAAAAAAATTAAATTATTTACAAACATTTTAATAAAATCCTTCCCAAGAATTCAATTATTTTTACAAGTAATAAAATTTTTCACGTGAATTCAATTATTAAAAAAAATATAAGAAAATTCGTTGCGAGAATTCAATTATTTTCATAAATAATAAAATTTTTCATAGGATTTCAATTATTTTTAATATAATTTTAAATAAATTCCTCGAAAAATGTAATTATTTTCAAAAATTTTTTGCAAGAATTCAATTACATTTCACAAATAATGAAATTCTTCGCTGAAATTCAAGTATTTTTAAAATCTGCTATTTTAATAAAATTTCTAAAAAGAATTCAATTATTGTAAAAAAATGCAATAAAATGCATTTCAAGAATTCAATTATTTTCATAAATAATACAATTCTTTACAGGATTTCAATTATTTAAAAAAAAATTTAATAAAAATTCGTTACAAGAATTCAACTATTTTCAAAAATAATAAAATTCTTCACAAGACTTCAATTATTTACAAAAAATATAATAAAAATTCTTTACAAGAATTCAATTATTCTCCTAAATAATAAAATTCTTTACATGATTTCAATTATTTTTAATAAGTACAATTTTAAGTAAATTCTTCGAAAAATGTAATTATTTACAAAAATATTCAAAATTCAATTATTTTTGAAAATCCATGCTATAATTGCTTTTAATATTCAATAATTATGTAAAATTTAAACTGAAATTCATTTTTAAATCAATTTTTATTTGAAAATTCTACGAGAAGTCAATTATTTAAATACAAGAATAAACAATTTTTTGAAAAAATGAATGTTTTTCAAAATTTTATTACTTTTGAAAATAATTGAATTTCTGCAATCATTCGTAATTGCTTCTAAATTCAATTTTTTCCAGTACTTTAATAAAAATTCCTGACTTTTCCCTGACCTGTGACAACCCTGATGAACATGTTAAAATATTTTTAAATTAAAAAAACTTGCAGAATTTCCATGGAATTTCCAGGGTGTACTTACATGGAATTTTTCGACGTGGGTTATTAAATAGATAAAGAAATAAATATTTTTGAAACACTTTTGACTGTATTATTACGTCCCAAATCCTAAAAATAAATTTATATGCTTTAAAGGAGGCGGAGCGTAAGAGACAGAGAAAGTGGGTGCAATGAGAGTGAGAGAGAAATTTCGGTTTCTCTCACTCATTCTCATTGCCCCCACTCCGTCGCTTACAAGCGCCTGCGCGCTCTGCTTTCTCTGCACAAGCGTTGCAGTGGGGGGAAATGAGAAAGAAATCCCAGTATTTCTCACTTACTCTCATTACCCCCTCTCCGACCCTTATGTTTCCAATATTTTTATAGTTAAATAACAGAAATTTATATTTCTGAAAATCACTCCGAATCAGTGAAAATTATACTAATTTTATTTTTTTTTATTTTCTAATCATTTAAATTCAATATTTCTTTATTTTTCTTTTTTTTTACAAAAACTCATTCATAAAGATTCAAAAGAAATATTTTTTTAATTACAGAATATTCGGTTCAGTAGCAAGAACCAAATTTCTTTCTATTAAAGAAATTTAATTTTATAATTCGTTAAAATAAATTTTTTTTTTGCAGAAATAGATAGAAGAACATAGAAAGAGAGAGAAGGGGGGGGGGGGAGGGAAAGACATTTCGCAATCGAGGCAATAAACAATCTAACGAGCCAATACGATTTTCCGGAAGCCGTTGCTATCCTTGCTTAACTCCTGCAGGTCGTCCAACTTGTCCCTAACTTAATAAAACTCTCATCCTTGGAAACTTTATATAACATATATACATACATACAGCCAATATCCAAGAGTTGGGGGTTTAAGGTTCGCCTCTGCGATAGACGAGACGAACCAAACTTCTGAGGAGTTATATCGTATAAAGAAGTAAAAAAAAATTTCAGCGAAAACATTTCTATTTTCCTTCTTCACTCTTTTTTTTTTATCTAAATCTGAAAATTGACAAGCTGACAAGCATTCAAATAATTCCTCCAGATTATCTTAAAGAGAAAATTTACTATCGGCTCTAGTCAAAATAAATTAATTTTAGTTTTAACTCAGTTTTTTTTAAGAAAGAAGACGAAAAATCAAACGACAACTATTTGCTCATTGCTCGATTGTTAATTACTAAACTGATGCTTTAGTAAAATAAGGAAAATAAAATAAATAAAAGAAGGAAATAAAAAGAAAAAATTAAGCGTTGAAATAAGAACAATGAGAGTGAGGGAGACGTCTCGGTTTTTCTTTCTCGTTCTCATTGCCCCCACTCCAGCGCCTACGGCGTGCGCGCGCTTACAATGAGAGCGACAGAGAAAACTCATGATTTCTCTTTCGCTCTCATTGCAAACTCCAATGGAAGCGGTGCGCAGGCGCTAGCAATGAGAGTGGGGGCAATGAGAACGACAAAAATTTTATTTTTCCCTGACTTTTCCCTGATTTCCAGAAAAAATTTCCACTTTTTCCCTGACCCTAAAGAATATTCTGATTCACTCTAAAAATGATAAGATACTCAAAAAATGTTCTATTACATTTATTTACAAATTTCCTTAATTGTCAAATTATTCAAAAAAAATTAATAAATTCTTTTTTAAATAAATATTTAATCATTATTATTATTCTTCTGTAAGATTATTTTCATAAATAATAAATCGATTATTCGGTAATTCATTTTTAAATCAATTAATATTAGAAAATTCTAGAAGAATTCAATTATTAAAATTAAAAAATAAATAATTTATTAAATAATTGAATGTTTATTAAAATTTGTCAAAACAAATTTCCATAAAATTTTGAAGAATAATGATTAGGGGAGTATAGTCGAGGTTGGACCACTGTCTAGGTAGGCCATTCGCGATTTTTTGGACAGTTCACTAACGCCACCTACGCACATGCTTGTCGAAGCTTGTCTTATAGTAAAACCTAACTTTTTGTTCACTTACATTTTCGGAGAATCGGAAATTGTGTTTTCTGTGACGTCGGTACAAAAAAAGCTCAAAAAAAGTTTTATGCATCATGTGAAAAATCATTAATAAAAGATAAAAAAAAAATTGAATCGTGAAGGCAAGCATGCAGAAATTTTGTGGAACTCATTGTTGAAAGAAAATCAAAGTGAAAAATCGAATCGCGAAACGTATTTCTTTTTGGTTACAACAATTCGGTAATGTTACTTTCTGTCAAGGTCGGCCACTATGTGTTTAAAATGCGCAAAGATGAGGACGAGCTACTTCATTTGCAAAAACTGCAATTCTGTATAACTCATAATATAATTCATCATCTTATTAATATTTTTATTTAATTTTATTAATATTTCAGTGCAAAATTTTTTTTTATTTATATTTATTTTTTTACATTGTTTATTTTTTTTATTTTGTTATTTCATTAAGTTACAAGCTGTAAACAATAAAGAATCAATTTTCCGTAACTCCAAACATGTTATTTTATTTTTTAACGATTAATGCCCTTTGAATTTTAAACATGGCCGACCTTGACTGTAAGGACCAACCTCGTCTACAAATTTTTTTTTTTTAAAATCTTTATAACTTTTTCATTTTAAAACCAATCAATTTACTTTGTATAGAAAAGATGTTCCTATTAAACAGGACATTCCAACCACATACTTCAATTGTCCAAATTCATTTTTAAAAAAAAGTTATAAACAAAAGTCAAAAAGTGGGCCGACCTCGACTATGTTCCCCTACATTTTTCGAGAAATTCGATTAAAATATTATATCAAAAATAATTAAAATCCTGCGATGAGTTTTATAATTCATGAAATTAATTTAAATTATCCCAACAATTTTATTAAAATTTTTCTAAAATAATTGGATTTCGTAAAAGAATTTTATTATTTATAAAGGTACTTGAAATTTTAACAAGAATTTTTTTTTATCATAATTGAATTTCTGCGAACAATTTTAATATTTATAAAAATAATTGAATTGTTGAAAAGAATTGTGTTAAATTTTTTTAAATAATTCAATTTTTGCGACGAATTTTATAAAAATCTTTATTCATTATTCTATTTATTCATCTCTTTATTCATTAAATAATTTATAAGTCATAATTTTATGATACTTTTTGAAAAATTAAGTTACATTTAAAAAGAAATTATTGTCAGAAATAGAAAAAATTGAAGGTTTTGTATTAAAATTCGTGGTCATTTCATGGTTTACGAGGCAAAAAATTCAGAGTTTTCTCATGAATTTTCAAAAATTCAATTTATTTTTCCAGTACTTTTACTAAAAATCCCTGACTTTTCCCTGATTTCCCTGACCAATTTTACTTTCCCTGACTTTTTCCTGACTTCCCTGACCTGTGGCAACCCTGAAGTATTCGCTAAATAGAAAATTATTTTCTTTTTATTTTTTGAAAGATGATAAAATTTTGAAAAGAACAAGATCTTTTAGAAGTCATTTGGACAATATTATATTTAGATATTTTAAAAAAATCCTCATTTTCAATGTTTCACAAAAATTTAAATAACTTCTAAAATAATGGAAGCTTTTTGATGATCCTAGGCTTATTTTAAAGGTCATTTGCTACATTATAAGAATTATTTATAGGCATTAACGTATAATTTTTTTCTTAGAAAATGCAGACCTTCAAACTTAGACCAAAAAAATTCAAAAAATTTGGTACAATTTTTCTGTACTAAAAACTATTCTAGAAAATATATAAAACATCATATGGTGTAGAGTTTTCAAGAAAATTTAATAAAAAAAATACGTTTGAATTTTAAAAATTATTTTTCTGTTAATAAGATTGTTTCAAATTTTTTGAATTTTTTTGGTCCAAGTTTGATGGCCTGCATTTTCTAAGAAAAAAATTATACGTTAATGCATATAAGTAATTCTTGTAGTGTAGCAAATGACCTTTAAAATAAGCCTAAGATCATTAAAAAACGTTCATTATTTTAGAAGTTATTCAAATTTTTGTAAAACATTGAAAATGACGATTTTTTAAAAATATCTAAATAAATTATTGGCCAAACGAATTCTAAAATATCTTGTTCTTTTCAAAATTTTAACATCTTTCAAAAAATGAACAGAAAAAATTCTAGTTTCAATAAATTTTATGTTTTAAAACGTTTTTCATTCGCCTGAAAATGGGTGGTCTCTCAATTTTCACCGGTAGTGTACAAATCGCACTTGTTCGATTTTAAAAAACTACAGTAGCTTTGGAGATATATTGCTTCAAAGGTGACTACCTCAAAAACGAAAATCCGAAAATTGGTGGGGCTAAACCGGACACCCCATGGGGCTAAATCGGACACGGCTAATTCATTAAAGAATGAGACACAAATTTTCGTTTTTTTTGTAGAAAAGTCAAATCAATTCTTCATTTAATTATTTGTAGATAGTTCTATACAAAGAATATAATATAAAATGTAAAATCGGTAATTAATATAATATAAAATGAATTACTGTTTTCAGACTTGTCTGTTTGTAACAACTCGCTTGCGAATTCGAGTTTTAAAATAAATTCTTTATTTATTTATTTATAAAGTCGTTCTACGCAAAGAATATAATATAAAATAGTTAATTAATATAAAATAAATTAAAGAATTCAAAGATTTGGTTGTTTTTTTATCACGATGTCCGATTCAGCCCCACATCGTCATCTAATAATTAACCTGCAATATATTTTTCCTTCTTAACGTTTTTTATTAAACTTTTTTTCTACTAAACTCAGTACACCTTGGGCTATAAGAAAAATTGCCGTATGATATTTGCACTTTAATTATAACGATAAAAACCCCAAAAAAATGAGAAAAAAAATTTTTTACTTTTACCTCGAAAAATGACATTTTCACACATTAACGGCAACTATTATTACAAGAAAAATGACACGTCCCTAAAACCTCATGCAGCATATGCATCACGAAATTGCGCGTTCATAGGTTATTTACACGATTTGAAATTCTTCACGGTTTCGGAAATATTTGACTTGTCCAGGGCTCGAACTAGGTCCGTAAATCCCGTAAAAGTCCGTAACTTTGCTTGAAGTCCGTAAAATATCAATTATTTTCAAAAATTTTAATAAAATTCTTGGAAAAATTTCAATTATTTTAAAAATTTTTCCTCAATTCAATTATTTTTAATAGGTATCTATACTATTCTAGTAAAATTTTCCAAAAGAATTCAATTATTTAAAAAAAATTAATAAAATTCTACACAAACTTTTAATTATTTTCAAAAAATCATAAAAATTTTACAGGAAATTCATTATTTACAAATTTTTTTATAAATTTCTTCGCAATATTCAATTATTTTCATAAATAATAAAATTTTTACAGGTATTTAATTTTTTTGGCAAATAATAAAATTCTTATTAGGAATTCAATTATTTTGATACAATTTTTTAAAAGAATTCAATGTAATAATTCATATGTAATTATTCAATAAATTGTTTTTTTTGTTTTTAAATAATGAAATTCTCGTAGAATTTTCTCATAAAAATTGATTTAAAAATGGATTTCAGTTAAAATTTTAGATTATAATTGAATATTAAAAGTATTAGAGCGTAAAGTTTTAGAAATAATTAAATTTTGAAAAGGTTTCAGATTCAAATCTTTGAAAATTTGAATTTTTCATATTTTTAACTAAGTAACAATTCTGTGGAATTAATTTTTTTGAGAAATTTTAATTGCGAATTTTTTTTTTATATTATTTGAAGTTTTTATTTTCTAATACATATTTAATTGAAGAATTTACAAATAATTGAAATTTCGTAAAATTGAATATTGTAAAGAAATGGATTTGAAAATTGTCAAAAAACTTTTTCGAAAATTATTAAAAATAATCGATTTTAAGAAGAATTTTAGTTAAAAATTCTTGAAAATAATAATTGAATTGATAATGATTTTATCACTCTATCTTTAATTATTATAAAACATGAAGTAATTGATCGCTTATTATCGATATCTTCATGTTTTTTAGTTATGAAAAAATCTAATTTATAGTTTTAAGTAAAATGTTCTCTTATATATTTTTGCCAGTAATTGGTCCGTAAATGGTCCGTAATTTTTCATTTTTGGTCCGTAAAGTCCGTATTTTTAAATACTTTCACTGGTTCGAGCCCTGCTTGTCCGGTTTAGCCCCGGTCTCCCCTACATAAAATTTCTCTAGATATTAAATTTAATTTGAGTATATTTACACGGGTGGCTATTAATTCGAATATATTTACAACATTTCCAACAATATAAACAATCAGAAAAATTATATTTATAATGAATAATTCAGATATTCTAAATGAGAAAAGTCCATATCGTTATATAATTAGCATAAAAATAAAAGGCGTTTATATTTCGCGAATAAAACAAAAGTTTTTGGAGGAGAGAATTTATATGAAGAAACGTTTTTGAATATGACAATACCAAGTGAGGAAATTTATATATATATATATGTATATTATAAATTTTCTCTGTGAAAGAACTTACTATATACGATAAGAGAGAGAAAAGCTTGAAAAGTTCTATACACTGGAATATTATGTTTGGGTAAAAAGTTAATAAATTTATGGAAAGATTTACTAAGCAGAAAACAACTTTTTCTAGTCGCCGGATCGTAAATAAATAAAGCGCGCAGTCTATAAACAAAGTACATTTATAAACTCCTCTACACTGTTTATATATATATGTATATGCAGATGCTCGAAAGTTTTATTTTAAATATGAATATCAAAACTTATGTAGCTAATTAAAAAAAAGAATTCCCTTTTTTTGTTGTTGCTAATTTTCATCAACTCTGACGTAATCAGAAACTTATATAATTCGTAGGACGATTTAAGATTCACGATGATGAAAAGTTTTGTTGTAATAAAAGAAGAAGAAAATATTACAGATGAAGAGAAGAAGAGGAATAAAAGAATATTTTTTTCCTGTGAGAAAAAAAAATGATTTTTTACTTGGCAGAAAACAACGGTTCTTTTCTGTAGCATTTTTTCGTTTGTAAAATAAAATTTGCTATATTCGATTGTTTTTTATTTATTTTTTTGCCGTTTAGTTGCAGATCGTTTATGGTTTCATTGCTTAGAAAATAATAATAACCTTTAAACGAGAAAAATGTCAAGTTCAAAGGCCATAAATCGCGACGAGGTTCATGGAAAATCGCCGAGAGGATCATCTGCATTGGACAGATTGTCTAACACTCAAAGCTCCCATGGATCCGATGTAAAAATTGCACAGAAAAAATCAACTATATTTAAATTTTCCTTTTTATTTTTCAAAAATTATCTACTCCTTTTCCTATCAAAGAAATAAAAAAAATATAAAAAAACTACCAATTTTTCATTTCAGCTAAATCGGAAATCAGTTTCAGGATTAACTATACCAACAGGAAATTTTTTTCGAAAACTCGCCGATGGTTCATGGGTAATTTTCAATTTGTCAATATTATAAAATTCATTTTTTCCCAGAAGATAAAAATTGTGTCAGTCATTTTTATTTTTTTCCTTAAAGAAAATTTTTTGGAAAAGAGTAAAATTTTTGTCTCCACTTTATTTAAAAAAAAAAAATTAATCTTCATGGTAATAATCCTTTTTTTGTAAAATTTACCGTTAAAGTTGTTTGTAACTGTTAAAATTCTTGTAAAAAAAAGAGTATATTTATTAAATATCTCGACGGAATAGTCTAATAAAAAAGAATCCATAAAAATATAAATGTACATGTACATAAAAAATTGTACATAAAGACGCGTCTGTAAAATTGAGCGCCAATCTATAAAAAAAATGGTAGTAAAATTTTCTGCAATATTCTTTGGGTAAACTTGATTTTAAAAAAAAAATATTTTCATTAACAGAAATATAAATTTTGTTTTTTATTGCGAAAAATATTGATTACTGCGAGAGTTTAAAGCAAATTGTTTACCTGCGCAAAAAAAAATCTATTTGTTCTCGAAAAAATTAGTTATTCGTAAAAATTATTTATTCTAAACAATTCTATTTCTTCTTATTATTTTTCAAAATAAATTATGTATTCTAAAAAATTATTTATTCTTAAAAATTAGTTGTTTATTATTATATAAATATTATTCAGTATACTTTGTCAATATAAAAAAATTTAATTATACAATTACATAACTTAAATAATTACAAAATTAAGTGCATTAAAGTGCATCAAAAATGTATTATAAATTTCATGCATTTTACAATTTTTTAGTAGCAGATTATTCGAAACCAAATAACTCTTCTCTTTATAAGCCGATTGATTAATAAAATATCCCATTTCAATTTGAAGTTCAGTGAATTGTTATTAAAAAAAAGTTTGTTATTTTATATTTTACTATAAAACGTGTTTACCATCATTTTTTTTTAATTTCAGCTGTTGTAAAACATTTAACAGTTTATCGATTCAAATTCTTTTTTTAAAAATTGTTCTATTATTGTTATAATTACAATTATTATTTTTTTTATTTATTTTTATTTATTTATTCATTTATTTATTTATTTATTTATTTACTTATTTAGTAATAATAAATGTTGTAACTTTTACTACTTAAAAAAAAATTAATATTCACATTATTAAAATAACTTTTAAAGGTAAATTGCAAAAACCAATAAAATTTATTTTATTAAAAATTTTAAATTCTTTTGCAAAACACAGATGAAAAAAGAAAAAGTTTGAGGTGTAATTAAATTTTACAGATACCAAGATATCAGAACAGCTATCGTTTAGTACCATATAATCGATTCAATCCGGAAGTGGCTGATTTCATAATAAAAAATGTAATGGATAAAAAATTATCGTCTCTAACGGCATATGATCCCACGGAAGTTGAAAAATTAATTACAGACATAATTAATGATGTATTGAGAGCTCTTATAAAACGAGATTACGATAGGTAATAATATTTATCTTCCTAATAAATAATAATATATCTAGAAAAACTGACGATTCAATGAAATTAGATTAAAAAAATGTAATTTTATTTATGTTTATAATAATTATATAATATAAATATTTATAATTAACAGAAATATTTATAATTAATTTAATTTCTTTTTTTAATATAGGGTAGAGTGGGGTAAAAAAGCCACATTTTTACTTTTGATGCTGTCAAATATGTACTTAAAATTTTTTTCTCAAATTTCCAATTGTTATTGAAAGTTTAGTTATTAAGCTTGAAAATTCTTGACGGAAATATTTTTTATCTCATGAAAGGACTAAGTTATAAGAGTTTTACGAAAGCACTGTAAGTGGCTTTTTTGCACCACCTGGTGGGGTGAAAAAGCCACCCTACGATTTTAGCAAAACACGTTATCAATTTAGGTATTTTTATAGTTTCCCTTTATTTATATGACAAATAGTCTTATTTGAAAAATATTTTAATAATTATGAAAGAGTTTTTAGCAAGCAAAATTGAAAATTATATTAAGTTTACCTGTTTTCGATTTGCACTGCCAATTTTTCGTACCTTTTTTAGAAGTTCTCTTTAAGTTTCACCACAGATAACATATTTCGTTGCAACCGTTTATTCATTGTTTATTTTTTTAATGCACTTTGAACTACTTTTTCGTCGTGTTTAATTTATTTTATTAAATAAACACGAGAAATTTTGTAAAATAAGAAGGTTAGTTTAAATAGAAAACAAGTGAATTTCACAAAATATTCAATGGATTTTTTGCCCTGGCTTTTTTACACCCAAGACCAGTTATTAAAAAAAGCAAAAATAAATTGTTAATTCAGTTCAATTTCCAAAAATTAACATTGTATACGTTTTCGGTATACTTTTCTCCTTATGTACAAACATTTACTTTTATTATTCGTTCACTTAATCAAATTGTAATATGTTTGAAAAGTTCACCAAAATGTTTTCAAAAAAGCAACAAAAAATTAAAATTACAATAAAAACAATATTAATCTAGGTACAACATTCAAACTAGATTCAAAAGTTGCGTATTACCTAATAGTATTTATATTCTAAACAGCTGATAAATCGGCTTAATAGTTTTTAAATAAAACTCAAATGGCTTTTTAACACCATGGCTTTTTCACCCCACTCTACCCTAATCTTTTTTCCACAAAAAAATGGAAGAAAAATTATTTTAAAAAATTGTTACAATTCCCCTTTATATATTTAAAATAATGCACGCAAATTTTTTATTCCCACATTTAACAATTTTGCAAGTACTAAAATATTTTGTAAACGAAATTCTATCAACATTAAAAAGTAAAATGTTAAAAAAAAAATAAATAATTTTCCCAACGAGTATAACGAGCCACGTGAAAAAATTAAAGAGTATTCAAAACTAATTTCACAAAATATTCAGTGCACAAAAAAAATGTGTTAAAGAAAATTCAAAAGGGATAATGAGCGTGAATAAATGACCTATAACGGCTATATATATATAGAAAAGTGGAAGTTTCATTTATTCCGAAGAATAATAGAAAAATTTTATGCCTCACAATAACTGGTTTCCATTTTTTTTTTCCTTTTTTTTTGCTTTCGTTATTTTTTTCACCTTTTTTTTTAACAGATGCAAACTCGTCGTACAAGCGAGCGTGGTGCAGAATGCTTTTCAAGGCATTAATGTCGGATTGGGGTGTCTTTGTGACAGCGAGCGTGATAATTACTCTTATTACGTCTATGAAAATATTCACATACATGCTTGGTGCATGGCATTTGCTGTATATTATGAATAACAAGTCTGCCAAGTATTTTAGAACACATTAAAATTAAAGGAAGGTATTTAAAGTCGTTCATTTGGAAATTTTCGATAATTTCAAAATTTACATGTTTTCCGTCATTTACTTTTTGTTTCAGAAAAAAAAAACAAAAAAAATATTAAATAAATTAATTAAAAGAAATTCGCAGCGAGAAAATTTTATATTCTTTAAAAAAAAATGTTCTTTAAAGGAAAATATATTGTTTCAAAAACAAATGTATTTTAAAAAATTTTATTCCTTCAAAAGAAATGTAGGTATTATTTTAAAATATATTGTTCCAAAAAAATACATATTGTGTTTCAATAATAAAATGTGTATTGTTTAAAAAAAAATTTGTTGATTCAAGAAAAAAATATTGTTTCAAAAACATTTATTCTTTCATAATGTGTATTGTTTAAAAAAAACAATAAATTTATTCTATTTCAAGAAAAAATATATTGTTCCAAAAAAAATATATTGTTTCAAAAATATTTATTCTTTCGATTAAATGTGTATTGTTTCCAAAAAAATTATTCTTTTAAATAAGGTGATAAATGATTTTTATCAGAAAACTTTTTAATACAATTTTTTCTTAGAATATTGATTTTTGGTTAGAAGAAATAAGCTAAGAAAGAGACTATATGGTAAAAAATGTGGGTTATTTTTGTGATTTCTAGAGTTAAAATGCCATAAAGAGGATAAAATATAATAAAAACTAATAATGAATATATAATGTTTACAATTATACAGAAAAAATATTCAATAAAAGGTGATTTAAAATTTTTTTCAACAATTAAAAGAGAAATTTCATGAAGTTTGTGTTCGAGTCCCGATTATTGAAAATCATTGAATTCTTGCAAAGTATTTTATTAAAATTTTCGAAAAATATAATTAAATGCTTCTCAGAATATTGTATTACTATTTTTTAAAATAATTTAATTCATTCAAGGAATTTTATTAAAATATTGAAAATAATTGAATTGTTTCGAAGAATTTATTAAAGGTTTTGACAATATTTGAATTCTTTTAAGAAATTTCTTGAACTTTTTGTATATAATTGATTTTGTTAATAATTCTAATTAATAATTTTATTATTAAATTTTATTAAATTTTATTATAAAATTATTGATAGGAAATTAAATTTTTTTAAACAACTTTATTAGAGTTTTTGTAAATAATTAAATTATGAAGAGTTTCTTTTTATGCTTTTTGAAAGTAATGTAGTTTTTTGAAATAATTTTAATTAAAAATTCTGAAAATAATTGAATTAAACAAAGAATTTTTTTCAATTTGTTAAAAAATCGCATCTGTTAATAATAATTATAAATAAAAATTTTATTCTCAAATTTCATTTATTTATTTATTTAGTATATTCAGTATATAAAATTTTATTGAAAATAATTGAATTTCTGAGAAAAAATTTAATATTTATAAAAATAATTGAATTCTCCCGTAAAATGTTTTTATTTATGAAAATATTTGAGAACTTGCGAATTATTTTACAATTACAAAAATAATTCAATTCTTTAGAATTTAATTTATAGAGATTTTAGAATTCTTTCGAAGAATTTTATTAAAATTGTTTTTGAAAATAATTGAATTCCTGAGAAGAATTTTATTATTTATAAAAATAATTTAATTCTTGCCAAGAATTTAGTATTTCAAAGTAAATTCAGTAAAAGCTTTTTTCGATTTTCAATAAATATTAATTAATAGGAAAATTTCATGAAAAGTATAAAATTAAATGTGTAAAGAACACTTTAAATCTTTTAAAAACAAAGTATAGTTTGGCCGTGCGTCTAAGAGTCTTGACTGTCACGCCAACGGTTTTGGTTCGAGTCCCGACGATTGTAATTTTTATTAAATTGTTATTAATAGTAAATAAAAAAAAATAATATTCAAATAAAAACTTCCTGTTTGGAATTTATACAATAGAGAAATAAATTCTGTACTTTATACTCTTATAAAAATAATAATAATAATAATTAAATAACAAAAAATTAATAAAAATTGTTATTTATTTGAATACGAAATTTTATTTTCCTGTCTCGCGTCTTTAAAAAGAAATTTTTAATCTCTTTCATATTTTGAAAGGAGTTTGAACTTTTCTTTTCTTCCCTTCTTTTTTTTTCCTTTTTCTATAATGTTGACAGAGGACTCTCTTCGCCAAGTGGTAAAAATCCGAGATCGATTAAAAGTAACCAGCCTGATATTAATATTTATTAGTTTCACAACTCTCCCCAAACTCTTCTTTTTTACTTTTATACTGAAGTCAGCCCACTTTTAACGTTTCTCAAGCCAACACTCGATGATTTATCGAGAAACTTTCGGTCGGTTCGTCTACTTCGTCCGGAATAATAGCCCGGCAATTTAAAGTTTCCGAAACACGACCGACATTTTTATAATTTTATACGTGAAATGTCTCTTCCTCTCTGTGCTTCAAAATTGAGGAGAGAAGAGATAGGAGAGAGAGTGAGAGAGAGAGAGAGAGAGAGAGAGAGAGAGAGAGAGAGAGAGAGAGAGAGAGAGAGAGAGAGAGAGAGAGAATACGACGGTGATAATATAACCTTTACTGAGCTTTAAATTAACGAGGCTATTCGTTCCGGTGATCTTGATTTGAACCACAGAGGCTTTGCCCTGACCACTCGCCATTAAAATTTCCCCAAGATTGATATTCTAAGCTTTCACAGTGGAATAACACTGGGTGAAATTTCAAAAATTATACATGCAACACATTTTTTTATCCTCTTTTATTTTTTTTGCTTTTAATGCTTTTCTACTTTGTTTAATTAGGAAAATTCAAATAAAATACAGAAAAAATCACATTTTTTGCAAAATTGATAAAAAAATAGTAAATTTTTGTATTTTAAATTATCTAATTTACTTTTATTATCATTTATTTCAATTATTTAATTTGAATTTTATTTCAATACATTGAATTGAATTTTTCTTTTAATTAGGTATTCACTTTTATTATTTCAATTATTTATTTTTAAATTTTATATCAATTATTCAATTTCATTTATATTTCCATTATTTAATTTAATTTTCATTTCAATTATTCAATTTCATTTCCATTTCACTTAATTAATTAAATTTTTAATTCAATTATTCAATAAAAAATTGTTTTAATTAATTTAATTCCTTCTTTATTTAAAATATTTAATTTAATTATTATTATTTTTATTGTAATTTAGTTATTTTATTTTTATTTTAATTTTAAAAATGTGCCAATAAAAGCGATAAAAAAGTGTTAATAAAATAATTGAAAGAACTAATCAAAAAATATGATCTTAATAAAATAACACAATATTAATTACAGTCACTAGCAACAAAGCTGATATCTCGCTCACTTTTTTGAATAACATTATAGCAATTTTTAAAATTATCGAACGTAAAAATTTTTATTTCAAATTTTTTTTATGAAAATAAAATATGAATTGGAATATATATAGTTTTAATATTATTATAATTATTATAATAATCATATATTCTGACATAGAGAATTCAGGGAAAAGTCAGGAATTTTTATTAAAAGTACTGAAAAAAATTAAATTTTTAGAATTCATAAGAAAATTCTGAATAATAAAATTTCACTTTAAATATTTCAAAATCAATTCTATTTTAAAAGAGTTACGTTTATAATTTTCATAAATAAATTAACTTAAAACGGTTTCAATTTGAAATTTTATAAAATTTCAATGTTGAATGAATTTAATTAGAAATTTTAATGAACTTAAATTTTTGAAAAATTTTAATAATTCAAAATCTTCTAAAATTAGTTAAATTTGTCAATTAATGTTTAATTAATTATTAAAAATAATGTATTTATAAAAGAATTTTACTTAAGAACATTAAAAAAAAAATGGAATTTTGAAGAAGTTACAAATTATTGCAGAAATTCAATAATTATTTCCAAAAGTAATAAAATTCAATTATCTTCAAAATTTACAAAAAAAAATTTCGACAAAATCCCAATTATTGTATTTATAAATAAAATAATTCTTCTTCCAAATTCAATTATTTTGAAAAATTTTAATAAAATTCTTGTCAAAATTTCAATTATTTTCAAAAACGTACGTAAACATTTAATTATTTTCATAAATAATAAAAATTTCATAGGAATTCAAATATTTACATATTTTTTATAAGTTTCTTCTCAATAATTTAATTATTTTTAGAAATAATAAAACTCATCACAGAATTTCAATTAGTTTTAATACAATTTTAATCAAATTCCTTGAAAAATGTTACTACATTCTAAAATTTTTTATTAAAATTCGTAAAAAGAATTCAATTATTTAAAAATTCGTTAATAAAATTCTTTATAAGAATTAGATTTTAAGAAACATTCAATTATTCAATAAATAAATTATTCGATTTGTCCAACAAATTTTTTAAAGAAAAAAAAGACAAAAGCATACACAGAAGGTAACGTCAAACTGCGGGCAGAATGAATGAAAGAATACGGAGATTAATATAGTTAATTAATAATAATTATTTTGTTAATTAAAGCACTTATTATTTTTTTAATTCACTAAATTTCTCAAAGAGACTATAATATTATCGTCCGTTTGTTCTAAGGTAAAAATTTTTTTTTCCTATTTTCGTTTCAATTAGCATATACAGCATTAGAATTTTCTTCTCGTGTTTCTATAATATAGAGAAAGAGAGCGAGAGCAGAACAATTTAATAAAAGAGAAAATTTCTATTGTTGAAACTTTAAATTGTATTATCGATACTAATTGAAAATAAAAGAGAGAGAGAGAGGAGAGAGAGAGAGAGAGAGAAAAATAAAGATAATTTGTATTTTATGTTTCGAAGCGAAAAAATTGTCTATATAAATAAAATGAAACCCGACGCTTATAGAGTTTATTTTCATTTATTCTTCTTCGATTCGCTCGTATCTATCTTTTGAGAACAAACTTGAAACAAGTTCGTTCCGAGTCACTATTTCTTTCTATTTGGTCCAGTTGAGATTGCAGGGGACATCCCTTATATGTGAAAGTTGAGTCTTTTTTTTCTCTCTTCCTCTATAGATATACAATTTGTGGAAATTCTATAACTTGAGATTTTTTTTTCGCATTGAGAAAATCGAGTAAATAAATTCATTTTTTTTTCTACGATATGTATATTTAAATTAATCAAGTACATATTTACAATTTAATTTATAAACTCATCTCGCATCTTATTTTTTTTTTTTTTGTAATAATAGAAAATTCTTTTTCTTTCCTTCTTTTTTTTCGGAAAATAAATACGAGATTGTGATATTTTATATATATGCGCTTTTAATTAAATCGCAAAAAAAAGGAAAAAAGTGTGATGGGAAATCGAAACTTTTTCATCTTCCGCATTTTTATAAATGAAATCAACAACAGTGAAAATTTTATTGAAAAATTTCTTTTCGTTTTCGTACAAATAATCAAAAAAAATATAAACTCTGAATTTCGCAATAACGCGCGTTTATTTTCTATACACATGATTTAAAACTTTTCTTTGTTGAACTTTTAATTAATAGTTTTTTGTTTTAAAACGGAATATATTGTGTGAGAATATATATATAGTAACAACGAATCACGTTTAATTGAAAGTTAGAAATAAATTGTTCAAAATGTTACAATTTGAATGTTTTATACTTTAATTGGAAAATATTCTTTATTATTTTGTAATTGATAGCACCGGGGTTTATTTATTTGATTCACTATAAAATAATAATAATAATAATAATAATAATAATAATAATATACATTCATTTTTATACTATTACTTTTTTATTATTATTAATTATTATTATTATTCATATTTTTAAATAGTATTAAATTTTTTTATTTAGTCAATTTAATTAATTTTTCAATTCATTGATTTCTTAATTTTTAAATTATAAACATTGTGGATTTCACCCACGTAAAATATTGACAAAATTAAAATTTTTGATCTAATTTTAAAATTTAATTCATTTAAATTTTTTAATGAACCAAAAATTTAATTGAGATTGAAACTTGAAATACTTTTTTTTTTAATTTAAATATGATTAAAATTCTTTTCAATTTAATTAATAATTAAATTCATTTTTTTAATTTTATTTCGAATTAATTAACAAATTGTCAAATAAATATTTAATAGACAAATAATCCGTTATTTGAATCAAATAATTTTTTTCAGTTTATTATTATATATATAGTAGTAATAAAATATTAAAAATAGGATTTACTTTTTGGAATTATAACAATGTACCTACATGAGAAAATAAACTATGTATAATTATTATAATAATTTGACGTAATTACTTTGTATAGAAATTATAACAAGAGAAAATGTGAAGCACGTCGCTTGTTAAATTAATGGCGTAATTTCGGGAGGTGCACTATGTTGCTTATAGTTGAAGAGCTATCTTGCTACTACACTCTACACTGTACTAAAGAAATCGAACTCAAGGAAATGTTAACACTTGTACTTAAGAGTCGTGATACCAACCATTTCACGAGAAAATTTAGAGTCAAGAATCACTTCGATTTACGACTATTAAAGCTCAACGAGAGTCGATCAAAGACGCACACAAAATACATTTACAATATATATAAATGATAAACTAAATGCCTTTTCCTATAACTTTATCTGTTCAAAAAAAAATTGTTATTCTTCAGAAGTTTCGATCTTCTATTTTTATGTTTATATTTATTTTTTTATTATTTTTGTACGTATTTTCTATTATTTATATTTTATTTTATTACTATGCAACAATTCGCTCGCGGCTAACTTTTTACTCGCTTTTTGAAATGAAATTAGCAATTTTAAAAATAATACAACGTAACAATTTGTAAATATTGATTTTCATTGATTTTTAAATTCTACTACTTTAATAAAAATTCCCAAAAGAATTCAATTATTAATTAAAAAAATTTTTAATAAAATTCAACGCAAACATTTAATTATTTTCATAAATAATAAAACTCAATGCTAAATTTCAATTATTTTTAATACAATTTTAATGGAATTCTTTGCGTAACAATTCAATTTTTTTCAAAATAATTTTAATAAAATTCTTCGTAGAATTACTTTATTTTCAATATCTACTATTTCAATAAAATTTCACAAAAGAATTCAATTATTTCAAAAAAATTTTTTAAATAAAATTCGTCTAAAAAGAATTAAATTATTTTCAAAAGTAATAAAAATCGAAGAATTTAAATTATTTAAAATAAAACTTTCATAATATTTATTATAATTCGAAAAAATTAATTATTTAAAATAATGTTAATTTAAAACAACAATTCAATTCAATTATTTTCTAAAAATTACAAAATTTCTCACTGAAATTCAATTATATTTTAAAACATTTTAATAAAATTTTTCCCAATAATTCAATTATATTATTTTCATAAATAATATAAAATTCTTCTTAGTAATATCAATTATTTTTGAAAATTTTAATAATATTCTTAGCAATTATTCAATTATTTTCATAAATAATAAAATTCATCGCAGGATTTCAATTATTTTTAATACAATTTTACAGAAATTACTCAAAAATTGTAATTATCCTTCAAATATTTTAATAAAATTGTTCGAAAGATATCAATTATTTTAAATACAATTTTAATTACATTTTTTTTAAAGAGTTAAATTATTTTCAAAAGTAATATAATTCTTCGCAAAAATTCAATTATTTTCAAAAATTTTAATCATTTTCAAAAACTTTCCTCAATTTAATGATTTTTAATATCTACTACTTTATTAAAAATTCCTAAAAGAATTCAATTTAGTTAAAAAATCCTTAATAATATTCTACGCAAACATTTAATTTATTATTTTCATAAATAATAAAAATTTCACAGGAATTCAATTATTTACAAATTTATTGTTTATAAGTTTCTTCTTAACAATTAAATTACTTTCATAAATAATAAAACTCATCGCAGAATTTTAATTATTTTCAATACAATTTTAATCTAATTTCTCGAAAAATGAAATTATTCTTAAAAATTTTATTGAATTTCTTCAAAAAAATTTTAATTATCTATATAAAAATTTGTTGATAAAATTCTTTAAATGAGAGTTCAATTTTAAAAAACATTCAATTCTTCAATAAATTATTTACTTTTGTATTTAAATAATTGAATTCTCGTAGAATTTTCTAATAAAAATTAATTTAAAAATATATTTTAGTTAAAATTTTAGATAATAATTGAATATGAAAATAATTTTGAAGAAGTTACAATAAGAATATTTTTATAATACAAAATAATTATTTTATCTTTCGAACATCTTGAATTATTATAAAAAATGAAGAAATCGATTGCTCCGAGTCGAAGACTCGGAGTGATCGATTTCTTCATTTTTTGTTTAAAAAACAATTTATTTAAAAAATAATTTATTGATGTTTTTGAATAATTTTGCAATTAAAGAAAATTGTGAATAAATGTAACAGAACATTTTTTTGAGTAAAATTTTTTCCTTTTCAAAAAAATCAAAAATTTTCATTTTCAATGAAAAAATGAAAAAATGAATTCAAAAATGAATGAAAGTATATGAAGATTAATATAGTTAATTTTTTATTATTTTTATTTTTGTATAGTTATTTTCTAGGTTGTTTTTTATTATATGTCTGTTTGAATTTATTTTTTATTATTTATACATTTTATTCTATTAGATGTAAAACAATTTCTATTCGAGTCAAATAATTTTCAATCTTCTTCTATTTTTGTATATATTTATTTTTTACTATTTTAATTTTTGTATTATATTTGTTTTTTATAATATTTGTTTGAATTGGAAAATTTAATTAATAGAATTAATAATTGGTTTTCGCCTACTTGGAATTTATTTTCACGCACATTCTCAGAACTTGATGTACTGACAGGTAAGTTTTTTCTATATTTATAATTATATTCTTCTGTAACAGACAAATTATTTATTCACACACTATATTGGAACAACGATCCATCAGTGAGACTTGATTTATTTGGCGAAGACATAAAATCAATGCCGATACTTATTTACATTTAAATTATTTCAACATTGGTCCAGGGAAAATTGAACTCGACATCAACAACGTCGATGGCGTGTTGTCCCAATGTATTCGTCGGGGACGATTTTTCTCGCATCGTGGGAGGACGACTTTCGTTTGCTGTTTTAATCAGACCTAGTCCCCATCGCGATTTAACGAGATCGTAATTAAATTTTCCCCTGGTTAAAAAAAAAAAAAAAAAAAAAAAAAACAGAACAGAAGAAGAAGAAAGAAAAAAACGCCATGAAGCTGAGAGAATTATTGACAACAAATCTGTTTACATTCATCTTTTATTTTTACGGAATGAATATTATTATTATTTTATTATTATTATTATTATTCCGGCCTCGGACTAACGCGACTTTTAATTTTTTTATACTTAATGAACTTCTTCAGAAGTATTCAATAATTATTCGCAGGAATTCAATTATTTTCAATACAATTTTAATAAAAATTCACGAAAGGATTATTTTTAAAAATTTTTGGACGAAAGAATTCAAGTATTTTTTTTAATTTAAATAAAATTCTTTGAAACAATTCAATTATTTTCATAAGTAAAAATCGGAAAATTCTATTTTTAATACAATTTTAATAAAATTTCTCGAAAAGATTCAACTATTTTTAAAAATAAATAGAATTTTATTTCAAGAATTCAATTATTCTCAAATGTTTCAATAAAATATTTTATAAGAATTGAATTATTTTCAAAAAGATTATATAATAGGTAAATTTCTTCGCATGAATTCAATTATTTTCATTACAATTTTCGATAAAATTTCTCGAAAGAATTCAATTATTTTCAAAACAATTTTAATAAAATTCAATAATCAAATTTTTAATATAACAAAAATTGTTAATAAAATTTAACAATAAAATAATTATTAATTTCAAGTTTATTAAACAAAATCGATTGAATTCAAAAACTTTTAAAAATTCCTTAAAAGAATTCAATTATTTTAAATATATTTTAATAAAATTCCTTGAATGAATTCAATTATTTTAAGAAATTGTTATAAAATTCTGAAAAGAATTTAATTTATTATTTTCTAAAAATTTTAATATAACTCATTGTATAATCAAAATGTTTAATTAAACTTATTAACAAACACGATTTAGAAACTTGAAATAAATTCTTTATGAAATTTTATTAATTACTTTCAAAATTTTTAATTAAAATTATTTAAAAAGTCTCCATTATTTTCAGAAAATTCAAAGAAATTCTTCAAAAACAATTGAATTATTTTCAAAAATTTGAATAAAATTCTTCTCAAGAATTCAATTATTTCCATAAATAATAATTTTTAATTTACATTAAGTAAATTCTCTAAAGAATTGAATTATTTCCAATAATTTGAATAAAATTCTTCGAAGAAATTAAATTATTTTCATATAGATTTCAATAAAATTCTTCGCTAGAATTCAATGATTGTTATTAATATATTAATTTTTAAATTCAAAACATTTCCCTAAAATTTTAAACGTTGAAATGTAAGAAATGTTTCTATTTATTTTTTTCTATTTTAAAAAATATTAAACTGAAATAAAAAATAATGTAAATTAAATATTTTCCTAGTTAGAAATAAATTTGTTAAAATAAAAAAAATCTTTTCCGGCGAATAAAATAAAAATTAAAGAAGACTAACAATAAAATAGTCCTTCATTCGAACGTTTAAAAATTTACAACAATTAATTTTCTTTGCTCATTTTTTTCCATAGAATTTTTCGCTTTTTTCAAGAAAAAAAAAGTTAAACAATTTTTATTAATTTAGAGAAAAAAATTTCTTGTTTTTTTTTCTACATAAAATAATAAAAGGCAAAGGAAGATATTGATTACAGGTTAATATTTACATTTTTAATCACAAGTCCTTTGTGTTCTTAGAAATTCGCAAAGACTGATTTAATATTCCTTTATAAAAGAAAATTTATATTAGAGACCGTCAAAGATAGGATGAAGAAAGAAGAGGAGAAAAAAAGCTTATCTTGAAAGTAAAAGAGTTTAGTTAGAAAGATTTTCCTTGAAAAAGGGTCTTTGACTTTTTCTAAAACCTTGTTATGAGCAGGAACCTTTTAATGCTCCTGAATTCAATGGAAGAAAATGGAATGTTCTCTTAAAAAATTTATTTCAAATACTGTCCCTCTTTTATTTTTATATATAAAAATTATTATATTGTATCTCTTTTATCCAATTTTGAAACTGTAATTATTTTATAAAATCATTTCTGCAAATTTTGTTTATGATTTTGCAAAAATTGAGGCGAATGAAAAAAAGAAGACTTTTTCAAATAAAAATTTATGAGCTGAATTGAATTTTTTAATTTCTCTTTTGCTTTTAAATTGGAAGTTTTTTTTTCGTTTTTAAAAAAAAGCACTTGGATTGGAGAAGAAAAACTCCTTTCTTGAAACAATCAATCATAGACGTCTGACATCAAGAAGACTCGATTTCAGCAAAACTAGATAAAGCATTTATCTTTGTCCAAGTGAATATATTATATCTATTTCCAATAAAATATTCGGCGCAAAAGAAAAATTTTTATTGTAATTTTATTTTTATTTTCCGCTGCGGCGTAAATTATTGTAATTTTATTTCCAAATTATTATTTTATTCAGTTTTTCTTTCCTGTCAGTCAATACAATGTCAATCAATACTAAGGGAAAATTAACAAAAAAATATTAAAATTAAATTAAAATAATTTACTCTCGAAATTTTAATTAGTCAAAAATGTTTACTAATTAGAATTATAGTGACTCACTTTTTGCTTTCGAATTAGTAAATTTTACTAATAATAAATTAGTAAAATTTACTAATTCTGACTTTTTGCTTTCAAATTAGTAAAAATTATTATATATTAGTAAAATTTACTGATTCAAAAGCTAAAAAACAGTCACTATAATTGACTGTCTTAATTCTAATCAGTAAACATTTTTACCAATTCAAATTTAGAGAGTAAATTTTTTTTTATTAGTAAAAATGCTTACTAATTCAAATTTAGAGAGTAACTTATTTTTTTCTTACTAAAAATTTTTACTAATTCAAATTTAGAAAGTAAATTATTTTTTTTATTACTAAAAATTTTTACTAATTCCAATTTAGAGACTACATTATTTTTTTATTAATAAACATTTTTATTAATTCTAATTTAGAGAGTAAATTATTTTTTTATTAGTAATCATTTTTACTAATTGAAATTTAGAGAGTAAATTATTTTGTTATTACTAAAAATTTTTACTAATTTAAATTTAGAGAGTAAATTATTTTTTTTATGACTACAAATTTTTACTAATTCAAATTTAGAGACTAAATTATTTTTTTATTAGTAGGTAAACATTTTTATTAATTCTAATTTAGAGAGTAAATTATTATTTTATTAGTAATCATTTTTACTAATTCAAATTTAGAGAGTAAATTATTTTAATTTTATTTTAATCAATTTCTTTTCAATTTTTCAAGCGATTCTAATTTTTTGTTATTATTTTTCAAAATTAAAAAAGACTTTAAAAATCTCATGAAAATAATATTTGAAAAAAAATCTCACGAGCGTATAAAAAATAAAAATCCGTATATATTGTCTATTATGTATATATAGGGTTTTGTGTATATTTTAATATTCCGGAAGTGCAAAAAATGAGGGAGAAGATTGACTCTCAATATCATCATCTCAGGAGTTTAATTTGGTGGAGAATCGATGTTGCGTCACGTGTGCCAGGTTACTGATAAAAGTCGGAAGCAAAAAAAGGCCTATTATAAGTTTTAAGAGTGTGTGAGTGAGATCCTTATAGGAAAATAAAGATAAATAGGAGCAGCTTCTCGAGCCCAGGGACAAATTGAAAACGACCTCGCAACCCTCAATTGATCAGCTTTAGCCAATTGCGAATTATATACGAACGAATCTTTATTTACTGACATCATTAAATTGTCGCAATTACAACAAATTACTTCCTTTTTCCACCGAAAAAAAAAAATAAAAATTTCTCGCATTGTGTGTTCAATGTCATTTCTCTCTAATTTTCGAAAATTAATTAATTACTAAAGAAAAATAATTAAAATCAAAAATTGATTTCGAAATTTTTTAATTTTTAAAAAATACTTTAAAATATTTCATTTCCTTTAAGGGCATTTGAACCTTGATGACGTTACAGATTGTGCAAAGCATGTGTGACGTCATCAAGGTTCAAATGCCCTTAAATAAAAAAAAAAATATAATCGATTTTGAAAAAAATCGATAAATAAATCAAATAAAATATATGTTATTCGCAGCAAATAAAAATGATTTGTTGCAAGTAAATATTTATTTTTCACATAATAATAAACTACATAAATAAATAAAAAAAACGTTCTGTCTATAATTAAAAAAAATAATAATGATTAAAATACAATTCTTTTCTCCTACTTTCTAAATATTATAATTTTAACAATAAAGAAAGGATAAAATCACCAAATTTCAAATAGAATATAAAAAAAACCAAAAAACCAAAAGAAAAAATAAAATACCAAAGAAAAAAAGTCCAAGAAAATAGGTGAAAAAAAAATGAAGAAAAACAGAGGGAAAAAAATTGAAATGCTGGAGAAAAAAGTAAAGAAAAAGAAAAAGTGAGAGAGAGAGGAGAGGAAATGTGACAAATACTTATAGGTAAAAGAAAAAAGAAAGAGGAAAGAGAAAAGATGAATATAACCCATATAATGTAAAGAGAGATGGAAAAATAGAGGGCGAGAAGTGAAGGTTCTGATGGCAAAAGTTCTCTGCAATGTCGGCGGACATAAATTGCTGAAGAAAGTGGCGAAAAGAAGGTAAGGGTCAAATAAAAAAGCAAAAAAAAAAGAAGAGAAAAAAAAGATTGAAGAAAAGGAAGAAAAGCCAGTAAAGAAAACGAACCTGCTACTCGATTAAAGAGGGGGGGACGGGGGGGACCTGAGATTTAAAGCGAATTTTGTTACTATAGTATAATATAGAACTCTCCTCTCTCACTAAATTGCTACTTCGCTACACAAATTATAACTCCATTTTTCTCTCTCCTTGTCCTCCTCTCATTTTTACACACCTAATCGTTCCCTTCCTAAAACGTTTCTTCATTTTTCACGAAACTTTTATTTCCAACAAGTTTATTTTCCATTTTATTTATTTTATTTTTTTTATTATTTATTATTATTATTTTTTTAAACTTAATTTATTATTTACAATTATTATATTTTAATTTTATTTCATTTTTTAGCTTCAAATTTAATATTTATTTGTTTCAAGTTAATTATTCATTTGCTAACCTAAAATACTCATCCGATTGATTAATTGAATCATTTCCAAGTGTAATTGAATTTAAATTGCATTAAAATTAAAAAGAAATATTAAATTAAAAAAAAATTTACATAATTTTATTAAAATGAAATCATTAGAAGCATATTAATAAATACGGGTGCAACAAACTGCAATTAACTTAATCATTATAATTAAAATACAATATTCAATGCGCAATACAATAATTATTGGAATTGCGAATCGTTTCAATTATTATTAAAATTATCAAGTACAATATTAATTACAATAACTATTGAAGTTACAGTAATTTTCCGCCTCGTAATTCCACTAATTTTCCATTTTATTGTAATCTCAATAATTTTCCATATTTTATTCTAATTTAATAATATTTTCACTCTCGTTTTAATTTCAATTTCCACAATATTGATTAAAATAATAAGTTTTTATAATTATTTTATTATTATTTTTTATTATTATATATAATAATCGTCGTGATTCCAGATTTCCGGATCTCTGTCCACACTTGAAGTTAGTTATAGTTATTCTTTTGTTTTTTATACGTTTTGATAGAAAATAGAAATATACATATACATATACATACATTATAATAATCGTAAGTTTCCTTTCCGTTAGCAAATTATCTGCATTCATTTGTTTGTTTTGAAAATTTAATTTTGTGGGTTAAGTATTGGCATTTTTTATATATTTTTTAATGTCAAACTTTTAAATGTGGAAAATACTTTACTTATTAAATTGTCTCGACTCTTTGGTAAAAAATGTGAAATTATCGAAAATTATCAAAAATTCAAAAATCCGAATTTCTTAAAATTCAACATTTTTTCTTCTCTTTTGCGGGATTTAGCTTCATTATTTTTGTGCTTTTGGAAAATACTTTACTTATTAAATTGTCTCGACTCTTTGGTAAAAAATGTGAAATTATCGAAAATTATCAAAAATGCAAAAATCCGATTTTCTTAAAATTCAACATTTTTTCTTCTCTTTTACGGGATTTAGCTTCATTATTTTTGTGCTTTTGGAAAATACTTTACTTATTAAATTGTCTCGACTCTTTGGTAAAAAATCTAAAATTAATGAAAATTATCAAAAATTCAAAAATCCGAATTTCTTAAAATTCAACATTTTTTCCTCTCTTTTATAGGATTTAGCTTCATTATTTTTGTGCTTTTGGAAAATACTTTACTTATTAAATTGTCTCGACTCTTTGGTAAAAAATGTGAAATTATCGAAAATTCGAAAAAATTCAAAAATCCGATTTTCTTAAAACTCAACATTTTTTCTTCTCTTTTACGGGATTTAGCTTCATTATTTTTGTGCTTTTGGAAAATACTTTACTTATTAAATTGTCTCGACTCTTTGGTAAAAAATGTGAAATTATCGAAAAATATCAAAAATGCAAAAATCCGATTTTCTTAAAATTCAACATTTTTTCTTCTCTTTTACGGGATTTAGCTTCATTATTTTTGTGCTTTTGGAAAATACTTTACTTATTAAATTATCTCAATTCTTTGGTAAAAAATGTGAAATTATCGAAAATTATCAAAAATTCAAAAATCCGAATTTCTTAAAACTCAACATTTTTTCTTCTCTTTTACGGGATTTAGCTTCATTATTTTTGTGCTTTTGGAAAATACTTTACTTATTAAATTATCTCGATTCTTTGGTAAAAAATGTGAAATTATCGAAAATTATCAAAAATTCAAAAATCCGAATTTCTTAAAATTCAACATTTTTTCCTCTCTTTTACGGGATTTAGCTTTATTATTTTTGTGCTTTTGGAAAATACTTTACTTATTTAATAGTTCGACTCTTTGGTAAAAAATCTAAAATTATCGAAAATTATCAAAAATTCAAAAATCCGATTTTCTTAAAATTCAACATTTTTTCCTCTCTTTTATAGGATTTAGCTTCATTATTTTTGTGCTTTTGGAAAATACTTTACTTATTAAATTGTCTCGACTCTTTGGTAACAAATCTAAAATTATCGAAAATTATCAAAAATTCAAAAATCCGATTTTCTTAAAATTCAACATTTTTTCTTCTCTTTTACGGGATTTAGCTTCATTATTTTTGTGCTTTTGGAAAATACTTTACTTATTAAATTGTCTCGACTCTTTGGTAAAAAATGTGAAATTATCGAAAATTATCAAAAATGCAAAAATCCGATTTTCTTAAAATTCAACATTTTTTCTTCTCTTTTACGGGATTTAGCTTCATTATTTTTGTGCTTTTGGAAAATACTTTACTTATTAAATTGTCTCGACTCTTTGGTAACAAATCTAAAATTATCGAAAATTATCAAAAATTCAAAAATCCGATTTTCTTAAAATTCAACATTTTTTCTTCTCTTTTACGGGATTTAGCTTCATTATTTTTGTGCTTTTGGAAAATACTTTAATTATTAAATTGTCTCGACTCTTTGGTAAAAAATGTGAAATTATCGAAAATTCGAAAAAATTCAAAAATCCGATTTTCTTAAAACTCAACATTTTTTCTTCTCTTTTACGGGATTTAGCTTCATTATTTTTGTGCTTTTGGAAAATACTTTACTTATTAAATTGTCTCGACTCTTTGGTAAAAAATGTGAAATTATCGAAAAATATCAAAAATGCAAAAATCCGATTTTCTTAAAATTCAACATTTTTTCTTCTCTTTTACGGGATTTAGCTTCATTATTTTTGTGCTTTTGGAAAATACTTTACTTATTAAATTATCTCGATTCTTTGGTAAAAAATGTGAAATTATCGAAAATTATCAAAAATTCAAAAATCCGAATTTCTTAAAATTCAACATTTTTTCCTCTCTTTTACGGGATTTAGCTTTATTATTTTTGTGCTTTTGGAAAATACTTTACTTATTTAATAGTTCGACTCTTTGGTAAAAAATCTAAAATTATCGAAAATTATCAAAAATTCAAAAATCCGAATTTCTTAAAATTCAAAATTTTTTCCTCTCTTTTATAGGATTTAGCTTTATTATTTTTGTGCTTTTGGAAAATACTTTACTTATTAAATTGTCTCGACTCTTTGGTAACAAATCTAAAATTATCGAAAATTATCAAAAATTCAAAAATCCGATTTTCTTAAAATTCAACATTTTTTCTTCTCTTTTACGGGATTTAGCTTCATTATTTTTGTGCTTTTGGAAAATACTTTACTTATTAAATTGTCTCGACTCTTTGGTAACAAATCTAAAATTATCGAAAATTATCAAAAATTCAAAAATCCGATTTTCTTAAAATTCAACATTTTTTCTTCTCTTTTACGGGATTTAGCTTCATTATTTTTGTGCTTTTGGAAAATACTTTACTTATTAAATTGTCTCGACTCTTTGGTAAAAAATGTGAAATTATCGAAAATTCGAAAAAATTCAAAAATCCGATTTTCTTAAAACTCAACATTTTTTCTTCTCTTTTACGGGATTTAGCTTCATTATTTTTGTGCTTTTGGAAAATACTTTACTTATTAAATTGTCTCGACTCTTTGGTAAAAAATGTGAAATTATCGAAAAATATCAAAAATGCAAAAATCCGATTTTCTTAAAATTCAACATTTTTTCTTCTCTTTTACGGGATTTAGCTTCATTATTTTTGTGCTTTTGGAAAATACTTTACTTATTAAATTATCTCGATTCTTTGGTAAAAAATGTGAAATTATCGAAAATTATCAAAAATTCAAAAATCCGAATTTCTTAAAATTCAACATTTTTTCCTCTCTTTTACGGGATTTAGCTTCATTATTTTTGTGCTTTTGGAAAATACTTTACTTATTAAATTGTCTCGAATCTTTGGTAACAAATCTAAAATTATCGAAAATTATCAAAAATTCAAAAATCCGATTTTCTTAAAATTCAACATTTTTTCTTCTCTTTTACGGGATTTAGCTTCATTATTTTTGTGCTTTTGGAAAATACTTTACTTATTAAATTATCGCGATTCTTTGGTAAAAAATGTGAAATTATCGAAAATTATCAAAAATTCAAAAATCCGAATTTCTTAAAACTCAACATTTTTTCTTCTCTTTTACGGGATTTAGCTTCATTATTTTTGTGCTTTTGGAAAATACTTTACTTATTAAATTATCTCGATTCTTTGGTAAAAAATGTGAAATTATCGAAAATTATCAAAAATTCAAAAATCCGAATTTCTTAAAATTCAACATTTTTTCCTCTCTTTTATAGGATTTAGCTTCATTATTTTTGTGCTTTTGGAAAATACTTTACTTATTAAATTGTCTCGACTCTTTGGTAACAAATCTAAAATTATCGAAAATTATCAAAAATTCAAAAATCCGATTTTCTTAAAATTCAACATTTTTTCTTCTCTTTTACGGGATTTAGCTTCATTATTTTTGTGCTTTTGGAAAATACTTTACTTATTAAATTGTCTCGACTCTTTGGTAAAAAATGTGAAATTATCGAAAAATATCAAAAATGCAAAAATCCGATTTTCTTAAAATTCAACATTTTTTCTTCTCTTTTACGGGATTTAGCTTCATTATTTTTGTGCTTTTGGAAAATACTTTACTTATTAAATTATCGCGATTCTTTGGTAAAAAATGTGAAATTATCGAAAATTATCAAAAATTCAAAAATCCGAATTTCTTAAAACTCAACATTTTTTCTTCTCTTTTACGGGATTTAGCTTCATTATTTTTGTGCTTTTGGAAAATACTTTACTTATTAAATTATCTCGATTCTTTGGTAAAAAATGTGAAATTATCGAAAATTATCAAAAATTCAAAAATCCGAATTTCTTAAAATTCAACATTTTTTCCTCTCTTTTACGGGATTTAGCTTTATTATTTTTGTGCTTTTGGAAAATACTTTACTTATTTAATAGTTCGACTCTTTGGTAAAAAATCTAAAATTATCGAAAATTATCAAAAATTCAAAAATCCGATTTTCTTAAAATTCAACATTTTTTCCTCTCTTTTATAGGATTTAGCTTTATTATTTTTGTGCTTTTGGAAAATACTTTACTTATTAAATTGTCTCGACTCTTTGGTAAAAAATCTAAAATTAATGAAAATTATCAAAAATTCAAAAATCCGAATTTCTTAAAATTCAACATTTTTTCCTCTCTTTTATAGGATTTAGCTTCATTATTTTTGTGCTTTTGGAAAATACTTTACTTATTAAATTGTCTCGACTCTTTGGTAACAAATCTAAAATTATCGAAAATTATCAAAAATTCAAAAATCCGAATTTCTTAAAACTCAACATTTTTTCTTCTCTTTTACGGGATTTAGCTTCATTATTTTTGTGCTTTTGGAAAATACTTTACTTATTAAATTGTCTCGACTCTTTGGTAAAAAATCTAAAATTATCGAAAATTATCAAAAATTCAAAAATCCGATTTTCTTAAAATTCAACATTTTTTCTTCTCTTTTACGGGATGTAGCTTCATTATTTTTGTGCTTTTGGAAAATACTTTACTTATTAAATTGTCTCGACTCTTTGGTAAAAAATGTGAAATTATCGAAAATTATTAAAAATGCAAAAATCCGATTTTCTTAAAATTCAACATTTTTTCTTCTCTTTTACGGGATTTAGCTTCATTATTTTTGTGCTTTTGGAAAATACTTTACTTATTAAATTGTCTCGACTCTTTGGAAAAAAATAAAAAATTATTAAAAATTATCAAAAATCTGAAAATTGAATTTCTTAAAATTCAACATTTTTTTTCTCTTTTATACCATTTAGCTTTATTATTATTTGAATTTTTATTCAAGAGAAAAAATGGAAAACTGAAAAAATTTAGAATTTTTTAAAAATTACAGGCCTTTTCCATGATTTCCCTGATTTCCAGAAGCCTTTTAAAAATTCCATTCCATTTCCATGATTTCCCTGATTTTCAGATTCTGTAGGAACCCTGCTTTTGTCTGACTTTCTTCTAAATTATCGAATTCAGTGATTTCTGGGGTGAATTTTGGTTAAGTCGTAAAATGATTAGTTTCTATTTGAATTCGTTTTTTTTGAATGTAGAAAATCTGATGTTAATTTAATTCTTTTTTCGTTATGCACGGCAAAAAATATTTAGCTGGATGAACTACAGATTTCACTTTAGTAGTGAAATTATTCAGTGCTTCAATTAATACTTTCGTTATTCTAGAGAAACTTATCGCTATTTCAAGTAAAACTTTTTTCAGTGTGTAATAATTATTATTTCTTTAAAAAGTATTTAATTTAAAATGGCTTTATAAAATAAGCAATGCAAAAGATGACCCAGATACTAATTGTAATTGTTCTAGCCATAGTTTAAGTCTAGTAATGTAAATTCTATTTAAATTGAGACCATTGAGTGAAATTATTTGAATTTTAGTTAGTTAAATCTCTTTGTTAGGTTATAATAATTATTTCTTTAAAATTTTTTAAATTGTTTAAAATAAGCAGCCCCATATAACATTCCCGCGCGCTTGCGCGCGGATAGTTTGGCTACCCGTGTGGAAAATGAAAATTGGTCCTAGCCAGGTCCTACCTATTTTGCCCTGTTAATAGCTTGGTCCTAGGTTGGCAGTGTAGGTTGGACCAACAATGGGTGGTGATGCGATTCTAGTCTGGTCCTAACTTGGGAGCCTAGTTAGGACCAGTTTATGGGTCCATTTTAGGACCTAGAAAGGACCATCTCAGACAGTATTTTCTATTTCATTATAATTTTAATTAGTTAATAATATTTGTTAAAGAAATAACCTAAATTATTAATAATAAGTATTAGTTTTAATTAATTATAATTTTTTTCAATTAAGTGATGACCAAAAGCGAATTCATAAATAATGTTAGTATATGTAGAGATTAATATATATTCCTCTAATATATACATTAAAAATTATAAAAAAATTAGAAATTTGTTAATTAAATTATTTTACAGTATATATAATCATTAAATTGCATACTTATACGAATACAATGCAGAAAAATCGGAATAAACGCAAACCTAAGAAGTAAATAAAATCTAACGCACGCGGGAATCGAACCTACGACCTACGGACTACGAGACTAACGCCCTAACCACTATGCTAATGAAACTAGTTGAGATGAAAATTTTTATTGTCAGTGACTTGTGGACTTGCTTTTGATGATTCAATATAGTAATTATTGACACTAATACACAATAATAAATAAAAAAAATAGTTTAACAACAACAATAATAATAAAATAATATCCAAATATAAAAATTCAAAAATTAATATTTTTATATTATATCAAGAAAAAAAATATCTATACATTTTCGTTAAAAACAGGTTTTTCATTGTTCTCAATCATTTTTAACATTAATTTCTTGGTCTAAAAAAAATATTCGTCTTTTGGACTTGGAAATTTTTCCTAATTAATTAAGCGGGTGATCCAATTTTTAAAAAAATGTCAAAAAAATTTATGTTAAAAACACGTTTTTCATTATTCTAAATCATTTTAAGCATTAATTTTTTGTTGCAAAAATTTTTTTAGACTTGGACTTAGAAATTTTTGCTAATGAAACTAGGAAGCTCAGGTAGGTCCTGGGTTGGACCTGGGTGGGTCAGCCCACATTCGAATTGCAATATCTCTTAGTGTTTAGCACCAACTTAAACGAAACTTAAAATCAGCGAACGAAATTAGAAATATATTTTACTAATGATAATTATATTGCAGTCTGTATCTGTTTAAATAAATAAATAAATTTTGCTATTATATTAACTTTTGTAACAAATTACTTAAAAATTTGCAGTTTTTATCTAACTTCGCGATTATTACACTTGAGTAGTGAAATATGAAGATAATTTATAATTTTAACAATTCAGCATTTGTTTAAACAAAAAATTGTTGTTATTTATTAATTCTTAAGACAATAAAGCATCTAGACACTTGTAGTCTTTTAAAATTTTGCAATTAACTAATCTGAGTATTTACTTGTTGCAAAATTAGAAAAAACTGCTAGTTTCTAGGTTGATTGTGTAAAAAGTTAGTAAATAACAATTATTTGTTTAAACAATTGCTGAATTAATAAATTAATAAATTAACTTTATTTCATAGTATTTGTATAATTTTCTGATTTATGTCAAACAATAAATTGTTTAAACAAATATGATTATCAATTAATTTTATAAATATTAATTGAGAATATTTATCAATTTTTACATGTTTTTCATGTATCAATTTTGACACTTTATTTTCCTAAAAATTTTTCTAAGTCATAACTGGATCTCCTAGCTAGTACCAAGTTAGGACCAGCCTAGGATATATAAAAAGGGGTTGCCAAGTTAGGTCCAAGCTAGGGCCAATAATCATTTTAGGCATAGCATGGTGATTTCTACACGGGTAGTTATAATAATAATCGTCTTATTCATTCTTTCATTCTGTCCACACCTGAAGTTAGTTTTTGTGTATTCTTTTGTTTTTTTTCATTAAAAAAAATTTGTTTTGACAAATCGAAAATATGCAGGTATTTTTTCATGATTCATAATAAAATAATATTAGAAATTAGAAAATTAAAAAAAAAATTATGATTAACAAATGAAAAATTTACCCATTTTGTTTATTATATGCTTTTTTTATAACAAATTTCGTTTGACTGATCTAAATTATGCAAATTTTTCTCTTGTTTATTTATAAAAAATAGAAAATTTGTTAAAAAATTTCGATTAAGAAATAGTAAATAAATACCCATTTTATGCATCATTTTTATTTCTCAATAACATTATTCTTCACAAACTCATTCTTTTATTTTGGGAAAAAAAACATTACATATTCCCGTTTCTTAATATTTTTGTAGAGAAATATATAAATAATTTTGTATAAAAGGGAATAATTTACATTATTTCAATTTTTAAATTACAATTGTTTTAATAAAATTCAAAATTTTTTTTAAAAATAAACGAAACAAATGCTTCCAAATTCTATTTTTGTCAATTACAAATTTTCATTAAAAATAAAAATTTTTGAATTTTTAGAAAATAAAAGAAAAAATTGTACTCAAAAAAAAAATGTTCCGTTACATTTTTACGAATTTCTTAAACTGTAAAATTATTCAAATACATTAATAATTTATTTTTTTAATAAATATTTAATTATTATTATTTTTCCACTGGAATTAAGAAATTAAAAAATTCCAAATTCAAATCTTTTTAAAATTAAACAACTTATAAAAGTATTTTGCTATAAAACATGAAGATATTGATTGCTCCGAGTCGAAGACTCGGAGTGATCGATTTCTTTATGTTTTATAATAATTTATAATAATTTATAATAATTAAAAATTTATGAAAATAATTGAATTATTGCGAAGAAATTTATAAAAAAATTGTAAATAATTGAATTCCTGTGGAATTTTTAATATATTTTTGACAATAATTAAATGTTTGTGTACGATTTTATTAAATTTTTTTTTAAATAATTGAATTTTTCTCGGAAAATTTTATTAAAATAGTAGATATTGAAAATAATTGAAATTAGGACAAGAATTTTATTTTCATTTTTGAAAATAATTTAACTTTGGGGAAAAATTTTGTTATTTACAAAGATAATTAATAATTGGGATTTTCACGAGAATTTTTTTTTAATTTTCAACATAATTGAATTTTATTACTTTTGAAAATAATTGAATTTCTACAATAAATTATTTGCAATTTCTCCAAAATTGAATTATTTTAGTGTTTTGAACAAAAATTGGAATTTAAAATATTTAAATTCTATTGTTTTTTAAATTGATAATTTTATTTAAAAAATGAAGTAAAAAGTTAGCCGCGCGCTTTGGCGCGCGAATTGTTGCTAGTTAAATGATAATTATTAAAAAAAGTTACTGTTTTAATATCTAATTAAATACAAAAATATGTAAATTTTTAATATAATTCTATTCAATATGGAAAAGTAGTTTGAATGAAAAAATTAATAATATATGGAAAATAAAAGTAGGTACTTCATTAATCGCAATTACGCACTTGCTGTATGGGGAATAAATGAACCAAATTAACTGCGAGAGCTATCGACGTGATATTATATCCTGTTGTTCTGCAACTAATTGCTTGGATATTGATTATGTTAGTGGTTTCGATGGTCTTATTAGCGGTTGAGTGTACCTCCCCAAAACTCCCGTAATCGTAACCAGGATTATCTCATTAACAATCTCATGCTAAAGCTCTCTGATAAAGGGTGGAAAAATAATTATTTTTTTCTTTATTAAAAAAAGAAAATTGAAAAATTTACACACAAAGAAATACTTTCTAGAAGAAAAAATATCTATAATGAAAAATCTCTACGTAGAAAATCTTTTTTCTATAGAAAAAAGATTTTCTACGTAGAGATTTTTCCTAATAGAAATTTTTTTCAATTATACATATATATATAAAAAAAAATTTCTATAAGGAAAAATCTTTATGTAGAAATATTTTTCTGTGTCGAAATAATCTCTATGTGTAATATCTTTCTGTGTAGAAAAAATTTCAGTGTTAAAAAGTTTTCTGTGTAAAAGAAATTTCTCCGTAAAAAAAATTTCTTTGTAGAAAAAATGTCGATAAGAAAAAATTTCGATAAGAAAAAAATTCTCCGTAGAAAAAATTTCTATATAGAAAAACTTCTATATAAAAAAATTTCTACCTAGAAAGATTTATGTATAGAAAAAAATTTCTGTTTAGAAAACATTTCTATATATAAAAACAATATTTCTACATAAAAAATGGCTCTTAGAAGAAATTTTTCTGCGTAGAAAATATTTTTATATAGAAACGATTATTCTACTGAAAAAAATGTCAGTATAGAAAAAATTGTTCTGTATAGAAAAAAGTTATAGAAACAATTTCACTATGAAGAAATAGCGTGTAGAAAAAATCCCTATAAGGAAAGATTTCTGAATAGAAAATATCCCATGCAGAAATTGAGATTGGAATTTTATGGGGTCCTAGCCAGAATTCCCTATCTGTAGTGGGGAACTGATTAGAGAAAATCGTTAGAACCCAACTACTTTCATAACGGTCGGCAGATGGGGTATAGACTAGAATATCTAGTCGGGAACTAGTATTAAAACTAGCTGTGTGTTGATAGGGCCCCGACTAGAATTTTCTAGTTGACTTTTAAAAATTATTATTTTTCAACTTAACCTATTTATAATTAAATTCTTCATTCATATTAACATTATTAATGAATGTTGTACACGAAAAACCTGAAACTTGAGTTGAAAAATCTCGTGCCCATGGGGGATCGAACCTTGGACCTTGGGGACTCCAGTCGGATACACATACCTCCCGGCCGTGATAGCTTGGAAGCACCTCCGCTTAAATAACATCCCGTGCAGCAATTCACCATTTGCCCCTATCTCTAGTAGGGCTCTCGCTAGATTCTAACTAGAATCTCTAGTCTAGAAAAACTAGTCGGGTTCCAATCAAATTCTAGTTAAATAATTTTTACCAGCATTATTTTTTAAAAAATTTTGCATATTATTTAATTATTTCATTTTTTAACATATTTGAAACCCAATTTTTAATATTGTAGAACATTCTTACATAAAATTCCAATAAAACAATTTTATTAAATAAAAATCTTTTATTTAATAAGTAAATTAAAAGAATAAGACACAAATAAATATTAATTATGTGAGTATAATTAATTTTTATTACCTAAATATTGTAATATTATCCGTAAAAATAATTATTTAAAAATATATGTAAGTGCAATTATACTTTAAAATGTTTTTGACAATTCATAAAAATATTTATTTATAGAAAGACAATTTATGTATATTACTTGTACACTAGTTTGTCGCTAGTTGGAAATCAATAAGGTCCTAGTGAGTTTTTCTAGTCTGAATTATCTAATAATTTCAATTAATAATAATTCTTTATAATCTAATAATAATTTAAATTAAAAAATTATAAAGTTATTAAATTATTTAAATTATTAAAATAATAAATAATAATGTCAATTAATAATAATTCTTTATAATACAAAATTAGTAATAATAATTCTTTAACTAGAATTTGATTGGAAACCGATTAGTTTTTGTAGACTAGAGATTCTAGTCAGAATCTAGCGAGGTTCTAGACAGATTTTTCTAGAGTAGATTTTCTAGGATGGTTCTAATCAGAATCCAACATTTGGTAGGGACAAGTAGGGAAATTTCTACATGGGATAGAAAATTTCTTGAAGTCAGAAAACGTAAAGAAAAGTGAAAGGAACAAGTTTGAAAATTTGTCTGTAAAACTAAATATAATGCTTCCGAAGAAGTCATGCTATACAAAAAAAATTTTATACAAAAAGAATTTTTGTACTGAAAAAAAATATATATTCTAAAAAAATCCTATGGCTCAACATATAGAATATTCCATTATCATTAAAAGTTCAATGCTTTTACTACAAAAAAAAAGAATTAATTCTACAAAAAGAATCTATATCCTCGCGTAACAGAATTTTTTAAACACATTTCCATTCGTTTCTGTTACTTAATAATTACAAGAATGTAGATTAAATAATTTATTTACACAGTAATTTTTCATCGTAAAAAAAATCCCTAAAAGCGAAAAAGAACACAAAATGTTATAAAAAAATGTTTGTAAATGAGAATAAGTACAAAAAATGTTTAAAAAATTTTTGTAAACAATGAAAAAAGTACAAATTCTTTGTAAAATGAGAAAAATGGAAAATTTCTAGAAATAGAAAGTGTATATAGGTCCAGGGATTCTACAAATTTCTTCTTATAAAATTTCCAGGTGATAAATGATAAAATTTCCATGACACATTAAAACAAAATTTTTGTCAGTTAAGTCAGGTAAATGGCATGAAAAAAATTTTTGGTCACAGAAATTAAGAAACATGAGACTTTTTCGACTTATTTTAAAAAATTGCGACTTTTTCGACTTTTCTTTCAAACATTGCAACAAAATACCACAATTTTTAGTAAAAAAGTGCAACTTATTTTGATTTTTAAAATGCGAAAAATAACCATAACCAAATCTTTTAAAAACTGTTTTTGATGAATAATTAAAATTTTGAAAAATCGACTCGAACCAATCGATATCTTTATGTTTTTATAACCAACTTTTATAAGTTGTTTAATTTAAAAAAGGGTTGAATTTGAAATTTTTGAATGTTTTAATTCCTGTGGAAAATCCTGTTCCAAAAATTAGATTAAAAATAGAATTTGTGCAAATATTTTTCTTCTTTTTCTAAAACAAAATAATAATATTGTTAAAAAAATTGTGATTCATAAACAAAAATAATGCAAAATAAATAAATTTTCTATTTCTTATTCACAGTTGTTTAACAATTTTCTAATTTTGTTTATGTATTTAAATAATTGAATTCTAGAAGAACTTTTGGAAAATTATTTAAATTAATTGATTCAGAGATGAAGTTTATAGTTGAAAAATGTAGAAGATTATTAAATTCAGGAAGGGTTGTAATTGTAATTTTTAGAAAAATTATTGATCCATGATCCGATTAGAAATTCCATGAGATTTTCATGATTCCATGAATCAAAATGAAATCCCATGACAATTCCACGATTTCCATGACTTGTAGAAACCCTGATAGTACTTTATGTATACCAATGGAGAGAAAATGTTTTTGTATAAAAATATTTATACAAAGAAGTAAATGTAGAAGAAGAAGTAGAAAATGGAGAAAAGGAAAAAGAGGAAAAAGGAGAAAAACAGAAAAAGAAGAAGGAAAAGAAGTAGAAGAAGGTATGACAAAAGGAGAAGAGTCAATATTGCTTTCAATTTGAAGTTGTGGTGGTGTATTCACTTAATATTTGCAATGGATTTACATGCCTCTGTATATGTTTATTTAGTTATGGAGAAAAGCGGCATGGCAGCGGTACGCTTGAAAGTGGTTACATTTTCAAGGGGCGACAGGTTGTTGGTTGAACAGAATATCAAACTGCGAGACCTTTATAATTTATATTCCTCACGGTTCAGTCGAAAGTGATATAACGTCCCATTATCGCCATATAGCTTTTTGAATTCGTAAAAAGCAAAAAAAAAAAAAATAGTTCCATTTCTACACAAAAAAAAGAGAGAGTGAATACTGTACTTTTTTATATGCATAATTATATGCATAATTACTTCAAATATATTTTTATTAATAAAGAATTATAATAACATTAATTTATAATTTATATTTCCTTTCATTGTATATTCAATTTGGATTTTTAAAATTATAATTTATAATAATTATAATAATATTGTAAATTATAATAAAATCAAGTAAAATATTTATTTTTATAAACAAATTTTTACCATTTTTCATAATTATAATTTTTGCCTTTTAAACAACTCGATATTTTTATAATAACTTCATTTTATACCGTATATTGTTTTTTGTTTCTTTCCAATTTTTTTTTTTTTTTGTCGCAAAATGCAAAATTTTTAATACTGATAAAGTTTCATTATCTTAAACGTAAGCGCACCCCTAAGGCTTATTAATTCCTTCGTGACCAACGGTCTCTAAGTAATAATTGCATTCCGCAAGGTACCTGATCAGAGTATATGATTAAATTTCGAGATTGCCCTGGAAACTGCTATAATTTACTTAAATGTGAAAATAAAGTCAATTCTCATATATATAGAAAATTGGATAATTGTAATATTTTTTTATTGTTAATGAACCATAATTATCATTACTATTATTATTGTTATTTATTTACACAGGTAGTTCACATTCGTACAAAAGTACTTTTAATATAAAATTTAAAAAATAGCAAAATATAATAAAGGAAGTGTTCTTATTTATATTATTATAAAAAAGATAAAAATAATTATTAATTATTATAATATAATAAATAATATAATATAATTATATATTATTATATATTATATATAATATATATAATTATATATTATTATTATATAATTATTATATAATAGTATATTTTTTTTAATTAAATTAAATTAATTGTATTGCTAAAAGTATTACTTTAAAGGATTTGATTGTAAAAAAACTATATAATAATATGTAAATGAGAAAATATATTATTTATAATAATAATAGTAATGATAACAATAAAATATTCCTAATGAAATAATTTTGAAAGATGGAAAAAATGTAATATGTAAATGATTGAGAAAAATTACATTGTCGATAAAAATAGAAAAAAATAATAAGATGCATTAATATGCGGAAACTGTTGTTATATAAGACGTTCAATATTCGTTAAAGTATTATTTTACTCACATTATCAATAATGTTAATTAATAATGTACATCGTGCAAATATGCATGATTTCAATATATAAATTATATTCAGCTAATTAATTTCACTCAATAATTAATAGCAATTAAGAAAATAGATCTGAATTTTGCCAAAGATAATAGTATATGCATTATAATTTATAATACGATAATAAAGTACTAATTAAAAATAATAATTTATTAAATACCAAACAAAATCAGTTTTATCCAGTAGAATTATTTATCCAATTAATTATTATTCAATTATTATCTAATTATTATGCAATTATTGACGAATAAAATTATTAATTTTGATGTTTAGTTACAAATTAACAATTTTTTATTTTTATTAAATTTCTCTTTTAATTTTCCCTGCATATTACGATTTACGAATGAGAAAAAAAGAAGAAAGGAAAAAATAAAATGTACTATAAAAGTATACAATAAATAAAAATAGGAAAAAAATCTAATAAAAAAAAAGGGAAGAGAAAAAGAGAATTTACGGAAAAATACAAATTGAAGAGAAAAATGAATTTCTCTCTCAAAAAAAAAAAATAAATAAATAAAAAGAATCTATACTTCAACGGAGAAATCGAGAGAGGATTTTTTTGCTCCTTTTACGAAACACAAGTTTGTAATGAACGAATAAAGTTAAATTTGACATTAACGAAAGGATCTACTCTTTCATAGACAGATGACCTCCGTCTTATGACAGTTAATGGACGTGTTGAACTAATGGACTTATTTCTAAAAAAATAAAGAGAAGAAAAAAATATTTTTAAAAAGTATATATACTTATATATGAAAGTACTGCTTTTTGAAATACGTGACTGCTGAGAAATGATGACAAAATGTCAATGTTGACTGTATATATATGTAGTGTAGGTCGAATCCTGCCCGCGAACGTGAATTCTCTCAAAGAACCATAAAACGCTATCAAGATCGCAGAAAAGTATATTTTCTCTATTAGATAAACATTGATCTTTGCAGCCACCACAATTCGACAAGTGATATCAAATCTAATTTTCCAATTCGTTTTCTCATTCTTTCTATATATATTGAACTCTATATATATATATATATATATATATAGAAATGGAAAAAAATTCATCAAAAGTAATTTTATTTCCCCCACTCCATTTGTAAATTTCCATATATACAGAGAAAATTTCTTTTTCCCCAAAAAAGTAGAATAAAAATTGTGTGTGCAAATTTTTGGCTTCGGTCTTCGTTTACAGCGCAGTGATATTAAAAAACTTTGTTTTCGACTTGAATTTTAGTACAATTTTTTCTTCTCTTTTTTTTCTATCTGCACCCACGATTTTTATATGGTTTCGCAGTTTCATAGGTCCCACTGATGAGACAATAGGGAAAGAGTGCGAGAGACAAAAACACATCTCGGATCGACTTTAAGGTGCAGAAAAAAGTTAAAATTTAATTAAATTAAATTAAAATAAATTACAAATATACAAAAAAAGGGAAAAGTCGCTATTTATTTAATTCAGTGTTGCTACAAATTTTTTTTTCGTATTTCCCTGACCTTTCACTGATTTTTAAATTCAATTATTCAAAACTTGAATAATTTTGTTGAATATTAAATATTTAAATACTTCTCATCCATTTATTTTTTCACGGGAAATAAAATTTAAAAAATCAATTATCTATATATTAATTTTTAATAATTTTCCGAAAGTTCTACGAAAATTCAATTATTTAAAATATTTAAATACAAAAATTCAATTTTTTATAATAATTGTAACTGTAGCTGTCTTTTTTTTAAAAAAGTTATTTTAAATAATATTTTCAAAAAATTACAATAAAAAAATTCTTAAAATTAATTTTTTTTAAATATTTTAAAATAATTTTTGAAAGATAATAATTTTTCAATTATGTAATTATAAAATTGAAAAATTTCCAAACTATTAAAATTTTCTATAATCTTTACAAAAATCTTTTCAATTATTTTCTATAATTTTTAATAACTAAAACTTCACCTCTAAATCAATTATTATCTATATTAATTTTTAATAATTTTCCACAAGTTCTTTACGAGAATTCAATTATTTAAATACAAAAATTTAATTTTTTAGAATAATTGTAACTGTAACTGTTCTTTTTTTAAAGTTATCGAAGTATAATATTTTTAAAAAATAATTTACAATAAACAAATTCTTAAAATTAATTTTTTAAAAATATTTTTAAATAATTTTTAAAGAAGATAATAATTTTTCAATTATATACAATTAAAAGATTTTCAAACAATTGTAATTTGGTAAAATCGTTTGAAAATAATATTGAATTTTTGAAAAAAAGAAGGATAATCAATTTCTTGAAGAATTTTACTTCATAATTTCTCCGAAAATTTAATAAGTCAAAAAAAATTTTTTCTTTTAATTTTCATTTTCTCTTTTCGAAGATAATTGAATTTTAAAAAATTATAATAAAAAAATTCAAAGAATTAGCTTCTTAAAAACATTATAATGTAATTTTTCGAAAATAATCGAATTTCTTAAGAGGATTTTTGTTAAATTAAAAAAAAACTAATTACTTTATTGAAGAATTTTAATTAAAAATTTTTAACATGATTGTTTTTCTCCAAAATGTTAAAAATAATTCTAAAACTAAAAAAGAATATATTAATATAATTTTTAGAATTTAATTTTCATTAATTTACATTTTTACACTTGAAAATTTTTTATTAAAATTTTTGGAGAATTCAATTATTTTCAAAATTTGAAATGAAAAATCTTCAAAAGTTAATTTGCAAAAATTGTAATAAAATACTAGAGAAAAATCGAACTTATTTTCAATTAAATTTTCCAAATTTCAATTATTCAAAAAATAATTTAATCTTAAAAAATTATGATAAAACAATTCTGTAGGAATTATATTTGAAAAATATTCTAATGTAATTTTACGAAAATAACTAAATTTCTTAAAAGGAATTTTGTAGGTGTAATTTAGAAAAAAAATAATTAATTTTTTGAAGATATATTCTTTTTTAAATTTACAATTGAAGAATTTTCCCCAAAATTTTTGAGAATTCAATATGCAATTATTATTTACAAAATTTGGAATTAAAATTCTTTAAAAGTTGAAAAAATTCAAAACATGGAAGAAAAAATTCTGAGAATTTACTTTTTCCAAAAATATTTTCATATAATTTTTACAAGCAAATTTTCATTTTTAAATTTACAATTGAAAATTTTTCTCCAAAATTTTTGACAATTCAATTATTATTTTCAAAATTTAGAATTAAAATTCTTCAAAAGTTGATTTCAAAAAATTGTAATAAAATACTTTTAAAAAAAAACAATTTCTTTCAATTAAATTTTACAAAATATCAATTATTTTTTTTAATTAAAAAAAATTCTAATAAAATACTTGAACAAAAATAATTGCATTCAATTAAATTTTACAAGTTTCAAATTATTTATACTTAATTAAATTTAATCAATTTAATTCTTACTACCTTTTTTTTAAATAAAATTAGCAATTTTAAAAATAATAGAATTTAAAAATTTTCGAATTTAAATTTTTGTTGAAAACACTAAAAAAATTCAATTTTGGAGAAATTAAAAATAATTGCAAAAATTTAATTATTTTTAAGAAAAATAAAATTCTTCTTATAAAAATATAAAATTCAACTGTGTTCAAAATTTAAAAGAAATTCTCGTAAAAATCCCAATTTATTATCTTTATACTCTCTAAATCTGAATTAGTAGTTTTCTACTAATAAAATAGTGCGGATTCGTTTACCAATTGAATTAGTAACTGTTTCTACTAATTTTTAGTAGTTTTTTACTAATTATTAGTAGAAAATTTACTAATTTGAAATAGTAAAAAATTCTTTCTACTAATTGAATTAGTAATTTTCTGCTAGCAATTAGTAAAAAACTACTAAAAATTAGTAAAAAATGTTACTAATTCAAATTGGTAAACGAATCCGCACTAATTCAGATATAGAGAGTAAATAACAAAATTCTTCTCCAAAGTTCAATTATTTTCATAAATGTCAAAAAAACTCTTGTCCTAATTTCAATTATTTTCAAAATTATTTTTTCGAATTTCAATGATTTTCAATATCTACTATTTCAATAAAGTTTCCCAAAAAGAATTCAATTATTTAAAACAAATTTTAATAAAATTGTATGCAAACATTTAATTATTTTCATAAATAATAAAAATTTCACAGGAATACAATTTATTATTTTCATAAAAAATAATTTAAAATTCTAAAAAATAATAATTGAATTAAAATAATGAAAATAATTTTGATGAAGTTGCAGTAACAATATTCTTATATTAATGTAAAATAATGATTTTATCTCTCGGTCATTTTTGAATTGTTATAAAACATGAAGAAACCGATCACTATCCGAGTCTTCGACTCGGAGCAATCGATGTCTTCATGTTTTATAACAAATACTTTTATAAGTTGTTTAATTTAAAAAAAGGTTGAATTAAAAAATTTTGAATATCTTAATTCCTGTGGAAAATCCTGTTCCTAAAATAAAGATTACAAATAGAAATTGTGCAAATATTTTTCTTCTTTTTCTAAAACAAAATAATAATAAATAATTTATTATTATTTATTTTATTTATTTATTTTAACTTTTTGTTAAAAAAATTGTGATTAATAAACAAAAATAATGGAAAATAAATAAATTTTCTATTTCTTAATCACAGTTGTTTAACAATTTTCTAATTTTGTTTAGAAGTAAAGAACAAAAATCTGCATAATTATAAACAAAAGACAACTTCAGAGTGTGAGGGACAGAAAAAGTGAATGAATGAAAGAACATTCAAATCAATTCAAATTATTATAGTTAATTTTAAAAATTTAATTTTGAAAAATTATTCTAAAATAATTTTTGAACGATTTGTCCATGGTTATATTTTCCACGCACCATGAAAATCGAAATAAGTTGCATTTTATACAAAAAATGTGGTATTTTGTTGCAATATTTGGAAGAAAAGTCGAAAAAGCCACAATTTTTGAAAATAAGTCGAAAAAAGTAGCTTTTTTTTGAAAATAGTCGAAAAAAGAGGAAAAAGCCCAATTTTTGAAAATAAGTCGGAAAAAGCAGCATTTCTTGAAAATAGTCGAAAAGAAGTCGAAAAAGTCATAAAATCCAAGACCTGGAGAAAGAGAGAAAAGCGGAAAAAGTGAGAGAGAGAGAGAGAGAGAGAGAGAGAGAGAGAGAGAGAGAGAGAGAGAGAGAGAGAGAGAGAGAGAGAGAGAGAGAGAGAGAGAGAGAGAGAGAGAGAGAGAGAGAGAGAGAGAGAGAGAGAGAGAGAGAGAGAGAAATAGTATAGAAAGAGAGAAAAAAGGAGAGAGTGAGAGAGAGAGAAATAGTATAGAAAGAGAGAAAAAAGGAGAGAGTGAGAGAGAGAGAAAGAGAAAGAGAGAAGTGAAAAAAAAATATACTAGTTAAAAAAAGTTATAACAGTTGATTATTGGAGTTTGATTACCCTCAATGATACTAGGGCACAATTGTGCTCTCTCTTTCTCTCTATATATCTATTCAAAAAGAGTTTTACGAATGAATTCTGCTGCAAAAAAAAGCATGTATGTAGCATCAGTGAGGGGTAAAAAAAGAGGAAAAAAAAAACTCGGGAAAACCTTTTTCTAGAAACTCATGACTCGCGCACGAGCGCGCATGCATATGTATGTATATATATATATATAATACATATACTATATCTATATACATGTGCGCATCATACATGTTTGTTTCGTTTGATTGCAATGTTCCACTTTCATCAATTTCGATTGGACATTGACGATTGAACGCGTCTGTGTATATGAAAACGATCGAAAACTTCATGTCATTGCTCTAAATGAAGAAAGTTTCAACTTTAGAGAGATCACCGCGTTTACAAAAGCAATTTCTATATACGCAGCTTACAGTGTGACAACCTCACTCATTTTTTTTTTATTACTGCGCTTTTTTTTTAATCCACTCTCTTCTACTATATATAAATGAAAAACGAAAATTTTTTTTTCTTAATGACAAACAATTTATTCTATACTTGTAATTATATATTTTAATTCTTATGTCTGTATAATTAGCTAAATTTATGAATTTTGTAATTAGGTGTTTATTATTAATTTATTTACTAGCAACACTTCTCGCTGACTTCTCGCTCACTTTTTAAAATAAAATTAGCAATTTTAAAAATAATAGAACGTAAAAAATTTGTAATTCCAATTTTTTTCTTATAAATATAAAAACAATGAATAATTTTACTTAAATATCTCAAAATTAATTCAATTTTAAAAGAGTTGCGTTTACAATTTTTATAAATAAATAAACTTCAAACGGTTTCAATTTGAAATTTTATAAAATAATTTTAATGTTGAATGAATTTAATTAGAAATTTCAATGAACTTAGATTTTTGAAAAATTTTAATAATTCAAAATCTTCTAAAATTAGTTAAATTTGTTAAAATATGTTTAATTAATTATTAAAAATAATGGATTTATAGAAGAATTTTAGTTAAAAACACTAAAAAAATTGAATTTTGAAGAAGTTATAGAAATTATTGCAAAAATCTAATTATTTTCAAAAGTAATAAAATTCTTATTATAAAATTCAATATTATGTTCAAAATTTACAAAAAAATCTCGACAAAATCCCAATTATTATTTTTATAAATAATAAAATTCTTCTTCAAAATTCAATTATTTTCAAAATTTTTTATAAAATTCTTGTCAAAATTTCAATTATTTTCAAAAATTTTTCTCATTGAATGATTTTCAATATCTTCTATTTTAATAAAATTACCCAAAAAAATTCAATTATTTAAAAAAAATTTTAATAAAATTGTACGCAAACATTTAATTATTTTCATAAAAAATACAGATTTCCCAGGAATTCAAATATTTACAAATTTTTTATAACTTTCTTCTCAATAATTCAATTATTTTCAGATAAATAATAAAACTCATCGCAAAATTTAAATTATTTTTAATACAATTTTAATGAAATTCCTTGAAAAATGTAACTTTTCTAAAAAATTTTATTAAAATTCGTCAAAAGAATTCAATTATTTAAAAATTTGTTAATAAAATTCTTTATAAGAATTACATTTTAAGAAACATTAAATTCTTCAATAAATAATTGAATTACAGTAACAATATTTTACAATTAAAGATACACACTAAAAAAAAGTTTTACTTTCAGCCTCTTTTTGAGGCTGAATTTAAGATGTAAACGGAGTCAGCCCCGTTAAACAAGGACAGACTTATGTGAAATACATGAGCTGAATTTAAGGTGTAAACGGAGTCAGACTTTTTTTCCTGTGTATTCGTAAATAAATTTAGTAAAACATTTTTTTCAATAAAATTTTTTCCTTTATTTTCTAAAAATTTAAAAATTTTCAGTTTAATTTTCAACTAAATTTTCTAATTGACAAATATAATTTAAAAACATTTTTTCCTTTATTTTTAAAAAACTTTGAATTTTGAAATTAAGAAATAGAATTGATGCAAAATATTTCCTTATATATATGAAAATTGAGTATTTTTTCTACAAAAATATTAAGAAATGGAAATATCTAATGTTTCTCTTCACAAAAGAAAAAAATGAGTTTGTAAACAATATTGTTATTGAGAAATAAAAATTATGCATAAAATGGGTATATTTCCTACTTTATATTATTTTCTTTTATTATTTTTATATATTATAAAAAATAGTATTTTTATTTTATAATTTTACTAGAAAATATAAACTCGCCAGAGCATGAAACTTAATTCAAATATTGATGAATTAATTAAACGTATATTCAATTTATTATTATAATTATATGCAAATTACAAAAATTTTAATTTTAATATTTGAAAAACAACTTTAATTTTTCGATATAATTCAAGATTAAAAATTTTTTTTAAATTCACTGACTCACCAAATAATTACTATTATTTATTCATTTAAAAAATTAATAATATTCCTCGAAAGAATTCAATTATTTTCATAAATAATAAAATTATTCGCATAAATTCGATTATTTTTATGATAAGTTTAATATAATTTCTCGAAAGAATTAAATTGTAGTTTTTAAAAATTTTAAGAAAATTTATCGAAGGAATGCAATTTTTTTTAAGAATGTTGATAAAATTATTTTCCAGGATTTAATTGTTTTCAATAAAATTTTAATAAAGTTTCTCTAAAGAGTTAAATTATTATAATTCAAAAATTTTTAAATTCTTTATACAGGAATTCAATTATTTTTTGAGCAACTTAATTTCGATTGCTATAACAAAAATTACAATCGCAATAATAAATAGAAAAAGAATTTACTTGAATCGAATAACAATGAATTATTTGACTCTATTATCAAATAAATACCATTTTTTGGAAATAATTTTCGATTTTAATCAAATAAAATTGAATGTAACAAATTAATTATTTACGAATTCGAGGTTTAGCCAATTTCTTAATTGCAGGCGAACACCAAGCTTTTAATGCTGTTGGAGAAACATCGAAGGCATTATCTTTCAAATCGGTTTCCCTTCCCGGTGGTCTATTTGGCGGCCTCGCGAGTTGCTGTATTCGATCATTAGCTATTATTCAAAATAATTAAATATTAGGAATTATTATTTATTAATTTTATTAATAATTTTTATTCATTTCAATAATAATTTTGATTTAATACGAAATAAGTTTGATTCAATAAAAATCGAGATAAAAATTACGTTTAATACAATTTTAATTATTAATTACTGATTAGAATAGTTTTAATGAATAATTATTGATTGACGATTATTTAATTAAAAATGATTGATTGACGATTATTATTTAAAAATGATTGATTGACGATTATTATTTAAAAAGTTATTGATTGACGATTATTAATAAAAAATTATTGATTCACGATTATTATATTTAAAAATTAATGTTTGAAGATTATTATAATTGTAAATTATTAATTAATATAGAAGGAAATATTTCTCTTTTAATTACCCTCATACTTTAAAGCCGAAATCGTAACTTTTCCGGGAATACGAGGCTCTATGCAAATTCGGGGATAAATTCGATACGCGAGTTCTTTCATTTTATCGGTCATTTCATATTTAAGAGCACCGGATTTAACTTTAAAGGCATTCTTCTTTGAAGGTGCCTCTCTAGTCAACGGTTGGGCCAATTTCTCAACTCTTGTTGGATTATATTTTCTTTTCTTTTTCGATTTTCTTAAAGGCTATATATACATTAAAAAATATAAAATGAAAATTAATAAATATAGTACATATATTTTTACATGTTCTATATTTAATATATTTATTATACTTATTATATATATATATATATATATATATATATATATATATATAATAAGTATAATAAATATATATTTAGTATTTGTTGTATTTATTATATAATTATTATATATTTTACTATATAATTTTTTTTCATTAAAAAAGAACAAAATAGAAAACAAGAATATGAAAAACTATTCTATATAATTAGGTACATATATTACATATACAAAGTATAAAAGGAATGTTCATCATATATGAAAAATTCCTCACGTAAAAAGTTTGTGACAAATCTAAAACTTTTCGAACATTCTAAAAGTTATGTATACGCGTTTTTTTTTTAAACATCAACTTTTCCTTATTTTCTGTTTTCTATTTGCCATTTTAATAATTTTATATGCTTAAAATTCTCCAACTGATTTTATATATTAACTTTTCTATATGTGTAATGAAAATAATGCGAGAGTGAAATAAAATCAAGTATTTTCCACATGAAAGAGAAATAAAATATGTTAAATTAAAACTAAAATATGATTAAAATAATAAATTAAATTAATAAATAATATGTAATTAAATATGAAAATAAATAGATAGAATAAATTAAATAATAAATGTAATTAAAGACGAAAATAAATAAATTTTTGATTCAATTCAATTTAATTCAATTCAGTAAATTTATTCATTTACTTTATTTTATTACTTAATTTCAAATTACAGTGAAACCTGTCGGAATTATTAAAATACACTCGATTTTTTAAATTTCATTACAGTAGACAATCCTTAAAAAATTGTAATATAATTTTGTAATATTTTTACAATATTCTGGAACTAAGTGAATTTAATTCTTGTTGGGCATTTTTTAATACAAAAAATTTTTTTAAATAGAGTTGCATTCCGACAGGTTTGACTGCAACTAAATAAATTAAAAAATACAATAAAATAAAGTGAATTAATATTTATCTAATTATTTAATAAAAATATTTATTTATTTAAACTTTATTAGAATAGAAAACAAATTAAATTAAAAGGAAAAATAAAACGAAAAGAGGATAAAAAATTAGATTAGAATATTAAAAGTTAGAATACTGATAATTTTGGTGGAAAATGTTTTCTCTTCGGTTTTGCGAGTCGTTCTAAAACTTTATTGTGTCTCTCCCAATCAGATGGTTTTTCTAAAAATCTTTTCAATTTCTTCCTCCAAGCGAACCTAATAGGAATTTTTTTTTAATAAATATATTATACTAAATAATATATAAATATGCTAATTATATATGCATATAATTAACAATCAACTCAACTTCTCTCCGTCAATTATTAAAATTTCAAAAACTTCCATAAACTTCTGATTGCAATAAAAAATTAAAAACTCAAATTTTACATTCAGAAACTTCAAGAATTAATTTTCATGATAAAGATGACGTAAATAATAACGTAAAATTATTGTAATCAAAATTTAATTTGAGGAATAAATAAATTTCGGTTCATTTTGAATGTTCAGAATTTTAGGATCATTAAAAGTGAATAAAAATAATTCTTACTACTGTTATGCACTGAAAAGAAATTTATTTGATTCAAATACATTTTTTTTTCAGGCAAAAACTATATTCATCCACATTCTATATATGTATATACATATATTTGAAGAAAAAAAAAATATAAAATATACTGATTTGTAAAATGGCGACGAAGTGGTATTGACGGGGGAATTGAAGAATTGTCTAAACGGGTTGGAAAAATAGATAAGAAAAGTTGGAAGATTCGTTTTCCCGATCTCTGGTTTGAAATGGGCTTTTCATGAGGAAGTCCCTTGACAAAATGAATGAAGGAGAGCAGTCGAGCGAAAGCGAACTGGAAACTCCGCATACTCCCTGGCGAATGCTTGCTGATGGAGTGTGTTGCAAATAAGTCGATACTTTTGGTATCTCGATTTGCGAATTTCAAGCGAAATTTTATTTATATATTCCATTTTCGTTTTATTTTGGGAAAACACTTTTCGTATATGATTCACTGCACTGTGAAAAAAAAGAGTGGGGGAGAAAGAAATTATTTTTTTAAAAATAAGAAAAATCAAAATATCATTTAATAAAAAAATGACAAGCAAAAAAAAAAATTAAAATTAATCATTACAACCTTTTGTTAAAAGTTGTAAAATTTTGTAAAAATGTAAAATTAATATTTCATTACTAATTACTAATTACTACTACACAATTGACAGTTTTTCGAAGGATATCAAATTGAGACAAAAAACGTATCAAAATTGTTGCGAAGCAACATTTTGATACGCCTTTTGTCTCAATTTGATATCCTTAAAATAAACTGAATTACTAGACTAGCTTACAAAAATTCTGCTCAATTTTATTAAATATTTAATGAGGAAAGTGGACAACAAAATTAACTTTGAAACCTAACAATCACATCACTACTATTAATTTAAAAATTATCAAATTGCAACAAATTGATACTAAAAAAAGGAGTAAAAAAGTAGCTATCGAAAAATAAAACTTGACCACCAAAAAAACTTGTTTTAAAAACTTAACAAAACTGACAAAAATTCCATTCCATATTTTATTTTCCTGACTTTTTCCTAATTTTCATAAAAAAATATTTACTTCTTTCTCATCCTGCTAATAAATTGAATTCCTGCAACGAATTTTATTATTCATGCGAAAGAATTTAAATATTTGTAAAAATAATTTAATTCTTGCAAAGAATTTTATAAAACTTTTTAAATAATTGATTTCTTTTGACTAATTTTATGCAAATTCTAATTTTAATAATTCAATTCCTGAGAAATTTGTATTATTCATGAAAATAATTGAATTCTTACAAATATTTTTACAACAAATTTTTTAAATAATTGAATTCTGCTTTAAAAATTTTATAAAAATAGTAGATACTGAAAATCATTGCATTGCGAAAAGTTTTTAAAACTAATTGAAGGGCTGGATGCTATAATGTGTTACGCGCCATGTTAAGTGAATGGCGCGTAACACATTATAGCATCCAGCCCCTCAATTAAATTTAACAAAGAATTCTATTAAAATTTTTGAGAATAATAGAATGTCTGTGTGGCATTTTATTAAATTTTTTTGAGAATAATTGAATTCCTAAAAAGAATTTTATTATTTATGTAGGTATAAATAATTGAATTCTTGACAACGATTTTATTAGAATTTTTAAAAATAATTGAATTTCCAAGAAAAAATTTATTACTCTTAAAAATAATTCAATTCTTGTGATAAATATTGTTATTTATGAAAATAATTGAATTTTGCAATTAATTTTATTAAAATGCCTCAAAATAATTGAATTTTCGGGAATAATTGAGGCCTTGGATCCAATAACTCGCCCGACGCTCGGAGGTACGCGCTAATACCAGTCGGGTAGCAGTGAGTGGCCCAGAGGCGCTCACTGCTCACTGACTGGCAGTTGCGCGTTCCTCCGAGCGTCGGGCGAGTTATTGGATCCAAGGCCTCAATTTTATTATTAATCGACATAATTGAATTCTTTCAAAGAATTATTTATGTAAATAATTGAATTCTTGGGAAGAATTTTATTAAAATCTAAAAGAATAATTTAATTATTTCAAAAAAATTTAGTTATTATTGTATTTAAAATAATTGATTTCTTTCGAACAATTTTATTAAGATATTTAAAAATAATTGAATTCCTGTGAAAAGTTCTAATTTTTTTGTAAATAATTGAATTCTTAATTCCAAAGAATTTAAAAAAACCTTTTTTTAAATAATTGATTTTTCGCGAAGGAAAAAGGAATTAAAATTAAATTTTTAATAATAATTACATTTTTTGAGAAATTCCTGTAAAATTGTATTAAAAATAATTGAAATTCTACGATGAATTTTATTAAAATTTTCAAAAATAATTAAATTCTTGAGAAGAATTTTATTATTTATGAAAATAATTGAATCTTGCAATGAATTTTATTAAAAAACCAAAAGAATAATTGAATTATTTCAAAAAAATTTAATTTTCTTAATTAATTAAGATTAATTTAATTTAATTTTCTTTCGAACAATTTTATTAAAATATTTGAAAATAATGGAATTCATGTGAAAAATTTTAATATTTTTGTAAATAATTGAATTCTTAATTCCAAAGAATTTTAAAAAAACGTTTTCTTTAAATAATTGATTTTTCGCGAAGGAATGAAAATTATATTTTTAATAATAATTACATTTTTTGAGCAATTCCTGCAATATTGTATTCAAAATAATTGAAATTCTACGATGGATTTTATTATTTATGAAAATAATTGAATCTTGCAATGAATTTTATTAATTAATCCCTCAGAATAATTGAATTTTCTGGAATAATTTTGTTATTAATCGACATAATATTGAATTCTTTCGAAAAATTATTTATGTAAATAATTCAATTATTGGGAAGAATTTTATTAAAATCTAAAAGAATAATTGAATTATTTCAAAAAAATTTAATTAAAATTGTATTTTAAAGTAATTGATTTATTTCGAACAATTTTATTCAAATATTTGAAAATAATTGAATTCCTGTAAAAAATTCTAATATTTTTTAAAATAATTGAATTCTTTATAAGAATTTTATAAACATTGTTTTAAATAATTAATTTTTTACGAAATATAGTAAATATTATGAAAATTTTATTTTAAATAATTGAATTCTTGTGGAAAATTTTATTTGTGAAAATAATTGAATTTTTCTATTATAATAATTAATTGAAAATAGAATTAAAAATAATTGAAATTCTTCGATGAGTTTTGTTGTTTATGAAAATAATTAAATTCTTACTTAGAATTTTATCAAATTTTTTTTTAATAAATTGAATTTACATTGAAAATATATTAATATCAGTGAAAGTATTTGAATTATTGTGATGAATTGCATAAAAATTTTGTTAAATAATTGATTTTTTCGAAATTTTTTTGAAAATGCTTTTTTAAATTAATTGAATTCCTGTATAAATTTTATTATTTTTGAAAATAATTGAATTTTGGATGAATTTTATCAATTTTTTAAAAATAATTGAATTCTTTTGCGAAATTTCATGAAAATACTAAATATTGAAATTGCAACGAATTGATTTTAAATCAAAAATGTGAAGCAAATAAAAATTGATCCAAAGTTTTGATAACAATTTCTATCAATTTGATGCACTTTAATACCAATTTGATACTTTCAAGAAAACTGTGATGATAATAAATTAGGAATGAATACAGAGATATTAACATCTGTTTCTAAATTTGTTACTCCAACATCCAGTTTCGTTATTCGTGCCCTTTCTAATTGTATCAAATCTGCATTATAAAGAATTAAAGTTTCCATATTGGAATTTTAATTCATTTAAAACAATGACAATTATGAAAATTTTCGAAAAGTGGTGTTGGAAACTTGAGATGTCAGTTTTGTGTAGATGGAGAAAAGAGAGAGAGAGAGAGAGAGGAAAGAGAGAGAATGTGGGTTGGCTTTCAAAAGACATGCACGTGTGATATGCACATTGTAAGTGCCTCATTTGCGAAACTACTTCTAATGTCACTTGGTCTCGGAACTGCGATGAGTTCCAAAGTCACTTGAGGAACATCGTCACTCCACTTAGGCCAATGGCGACAGTTTACTTCAAGTTTCGAAAATTGTTTTGTGACCCCCTTTCTAAAAACACACATACACTATACACACAAAACCCCTTTTCTCTAAATTTCAATTAATAGTTGGAGATAAAACTAATTAGCATAGGAAAAAGTTGAAAAACTGTAAAATTTCGACTGTATTAGTAACTATAAGAGTAGATTGGGGTATAAAGATAGACTTTTTTACTTTTTACCCCTCAAAGTGCAAAAAAAGAAATTAGAGACCCAAAAAATCGTAATTTTATCACAACTAAACAAAGAAAGAACAGGGTTGCCACAGGTCAGGGAAGTCAGGGAAAAGTCAGAAATTTTTATTGAAAGTACTGGAAAAATTTTTTTTTTCTGTTTCTGACCACAATGGATTTTAAAATATTATTCAATTATTTCAAAAGTTTTAACCCAATTATCTTGATAAATAAAAAAAAATTCTTCACAGAAATTCAATAATTTTTAGGAATTTTAATAAAAATCTTTGCAAAATTCAATTATTTTCATAAATAACAATATTCAACACAAGAATTCAATTACTTTCAAAAGTAATAAAATTTTTTGAAAAAATTCAATTATTTTTAAATATTTTAACGAATATCTCGTCAAGAATTCAATTATCTTTACAAATAGCATAATCTATCGCCAAAAATTCAATTCTTTTAAAAAATTTAAATAAAATTCTTTGCAAAATTTTAAGTAGTAGTTTCAATAGTTTTTCGCAATTCTGCAAAAGAATTCAATTATTTTCATAAATAATAAAAATTTCATTTAGGAATTCAATTCATTTCATCGCAGAATTTTAAATATTTTTATTACAATTTTTAATAAATTCCTCAAAAAATGCAATTATTCTTAAAAATTGTATTAAAACTTGAAAAAAGAATTCAATTTTAAGAAACATTCAATTATTCAATAAAATAATAAAATTCGTTACAAAAATTCCAATATTTTCATAAAAAAAACTTTTAATTCGTCGTAGAAAATCAATTATTAAAAAAAAATTTTAAGTAATTCTGCCAAAAAAATTCAATTATTTTCATAAATTAATATAGAATTCTTGGCAGGAATTCAATTATTTTCAGAAATAATCAAATTTGTCGGAGGAATTTAATTATTTTAAAAAATTTCTATAAAATTCTTGGCAAGAATTTAATAATTATTTTCAAAAGTAATCAAATTTGTCGAAGGAATTCAATTATTTAAAAAAATTTCTATAAAATTCTTGGCAAGAATTCAATTATTTTCATAAATAATAAAATTCTGCAAAAAAATTTAATTATCTTGATAAACAACAAATTTTGTTCCAAAAAATCAATTAATTTAAGGAATTTTAATAAAATTCAATTATTCTGATAAATAAAAAAATTCATCACGAGAATTCAATTTTTTGAAAGGTAATAAAATACTTTGCAAAAATTAAATTATTTTCAAAATTGTTGGAAAATTCTCGTCAAGAATTAAGTTATTTTTATAAATAGGTTCCGAAATTCTTTTCAAGAAGGCAATTATTTTCAAAAGTTTTAATATAATTCTTGGCAAAATTTCAATTATTTAAACAAAATTTAATAAAATTTTTATAGCATAAATTCAATTATTTTTAAAAATTTTATAAAATTGTTCAAAAGTTTTTAATTATTTTCAAGAATTCTTATAAAATTCTTTAATTTAATAAATTTCTGTGAAATTTTAATTAAATTCCTTAAAAGAAATTAATTATTTTGAAAAGTTGTTAATAAAATTCTTGATAAAAATTCAATTTTAAGAAACATTCAACTATTCAATACATTATTTAGTTTTTTATTCAAATAATTGAATTCTCGTAGAATTTTCTAAAAAAAAATTTATTTCAAAATGAATTGCGGTTAAAATTTTAGATAATAATTTTAATTTAAAAAACATTAAGGCATTAATTTTCAAAAATAATTGATATTTGAAAAAGGTTTCAAATTAAAATCTTTGGATTTATAAATTTTTCGTACTTTTAACTAATAATTAATTTAAAGGACAATTTTAGTTAAAAATTCTAGAAAATAAAAATTGAATTTAAATGATCTCTCTGGAAATCAGGGAAAAGTCAGGACAAATTAAAATAAAATTTTTGTGGCAACTCTGAAGAAACAAACAACAAAAAATTTCAAAATCGTCAAAAAAGTACATCAAATTATGATAATTCAAAGAATATTATAAAATTGTTATTATTATATAAATATTATAAATTATAAATTTCGAAAAATTTAATAAAAAATACCTTTTCGGGGGAAGAGAAAGATCCTTTATACGATTGCTTGCTTTGGCATTCAACGCCGCTTGAGGGACCTTAGAATATATCGGGGCTTTCATTCTATATACAACACGACATTATTACATATTTTATTGACAAAATTTCAGAAAATATTTATCCTTACCATACGTTATTTTGCAAAAAAAAAAAAGAAAAAACAAAAGAAAATTCTCGACGATATTAGTTTCTTACGCAGAATCATATTTCTTATTAATAGACTTTGGCTTTGCCAAGATTTTAAGGCGTTTTGTGGGACGAAACTTCAAGGCTGCTCGCGACACCGTAAATGGATTCTCCTAATATACAATATAATTAAAAGCACTTCAAATTATTCAAAAAATTTTTTTTTCTATCAAAAATTCAAAATAGAAATTGAAAATACTTAAACATTAGAAATTTGTAAATAATAAAAATACGTAAATATTAAAAATACTTAGAAAATAGAAAAAGGAGAGAAAAGATTATGAAAAATATTTTAAACTCACTAAAATGTTGATATCTTTATACAAATGTACTTTCAATGGACGTGCGAGTAATGCAATGTGTTTTCGTCGTGAAAAATGCGCCCGGGCGTACCTAACCCTTTTTGAAACCATTTTTATTTTCTTTTCTTTTCTATATATTTGTTTTTTTTGTTTTGATACTTTTTTCCTCTTCTTTATTTTTACTGACTTTCTTGACACTTCCAAAGTCTAACTGTCGTCCTATCTACTCTAAAGTGCAATTTCGTGACGCTTTTTTGCGAAAAGCCGATCCGGATTATCGGAACACAACATCAAAGACGTTTTTAACACTATAAAAGAGAATTTCAATAATATCACTAAATACATTGATATTTAGAAAGAAAAACAAGAAATTTTCCCAAAAAAAGGAAAAAAAGGAATTAAAAAAACAAAGAAAATTTCTCTCTCAAATAATAGTTGACCATTGCCAAGTTTTGAACTTTAAAATTTTTCACTGAGAAAATGCCATGTTTTTGATGATAGATGAGCCACGTTCGAGTGAGAGAGAGAGAGAGAGAGAGAAAGAAAAGAAAAAAAATGAAGGTACGAAAAGGTCCGCCAAGAAGTTTGTTCAGATCTTTCTCTCATATATAGATCATTAAGATACGTCAACTGTTAATGGAATTGCCAATGGGGTTCAGGAAAAAAAAATTATTTCAACTTTTCTTCAAATATCAAACATTTTTTTTTTTCATTTCAATCTCCTTTATACTATTTATTTATTGGGTAAAAAAATTTATTTTCAGAAATGCCATCACAGTTTTCTTAAGGTTATCAAATTGAGACAAAAAATGTATCAAAAACGTATCAAAACGTTGCACGTTTTGATACGTTTTTTGTCTCAATTTGATATCCTTAAGAAAAGTGTGTATATAATAAAGAAATACGAAAAATTTGATTAATTCAAGAAATAAAATTTGCTTGATTTGAATAATTTAAGAAATAGAAATAATTTGAAGTAAAAAAAATAATTCAAATGATTTTAAAAGTAATTAAAATAATTTAAATGAAATTTAATTAACTTACAGTGAAACTTGTCGATTTTTTCAATTTTATGGCAATATACAATCCTTAAAAAAATTATATATAATAAATTTAAAGTAATATTTTTACAATATTCTGGAACTAAGTGACATTTTTGAATTTTTTGACATTTTTTGTTGGACATTTTTGAATATACAAAAAAAATTTTTAAATAGTGTTGCATCTTTAATAAAAAAAAGGCCCTAGTTTGTTAATCGACTAGAAAAATTGGTTTAAAAAAATTATCAGCATCGTTTTCCAAAATGCTAATTTTTCCTGAATCATTTTTTAATTCTAAACTGATTACTGTTTCGGAATTTTTTTTTACTACAAAAAGGCCCTTTTAATGAAAAAAAGACGAAATTTGATAATCGACTTTAAAAATTGTAAGAAAAAATTATCAAGACCAGCATTGATTTTAAAAAGCAAAATTTTCCCAAATCATTAGATTCTAAAATGTTTCTGAGTTAGTTTCGGAAAAAAATCCTCTTTTAATAAAAAAGCCCTTCTTTAATAAAAAAATGCCCTAATTTGAAAATAGACTAAAAACAGTTAAAAAAAATTATCAAGACCAGCATCATTTTTCGAGAAACAAATATTTTGTGAATTAGAAACGAATTTTAAACTGATTCTGAATACTGACATTTTTCGGAAAAATCCCTTTTTTTAAAAAATGGCCCTTCTTTAATGGAAAAATGCCCTGATTTAATAATCGACTCAAAAAATTGTAAAAAAAAATTACGTCGTTTTTCGAAATACAAATTTCTTAGGACCCTAAAGTTCCGAACGTTCATTTGAACGAAATTTTTTTTTTTAAATATAAGGAACTTTTTTCAATAATCTTATTCAGAATAGTAAATAAAACAAATATCAATCAAAAAATTACAAAAATTTTAATATTCGGGGTGCAAAACAACCCCTATGTAAATACCACATATAGGTAATAATAAGAATTATCCAAATCAAGAGAACTTGTTCAGATATTGGAAAACTAGAAACGCAAAAAATTTTCTAAAATTATAAGCAACTAATCCCACCATGCTAGAACCGGCGCTCACACCCCCAAAACCCACCCCTAATTAAATAACACATATAAGTGCCCCAAATAAAGTGAACTTGTTCGGATATTGGAAAACTAAAAACGCTAAAAAATTTCTAAAATTATAAGCAACTAATCCCACCATGCTAGAACCGGCGCTCACACCCCCAAAACCCACCCCTAATTAAATTACACATATAAGTGCCCCAAATAAAGTGAACTTGTTCGGATATTGAAAAACTAAAAACGCTAAAAATTTTCTAAAATTATAAGCAACTAATCCCACCATGCTAGAACCGGCGCTCACACCCCCAAAACCCACCCCTAATTAAATAACACATATAAGTGCCCCAAATAAAGTGAACTTGTTCGGATATTGGAAAACTAAAAACGCTAAAAAATTTCTAAAATTATAAACTACTAATCCCACCAGGTAAGAACCGGCGCTCACACCCCCAAAACCCACCCCTAATTAAATAACACATATAAGTGCCCCAAATAAAGTGAACTTGTTCGGATATTGGAAAACTAAAAACGCTAAAAAATTTCTAAAATTATAAACTACTAATCCCACCAGGTAAGAACCGGCGCTCACACCCCCAAAACCCACCCCTAATTAAATAACACATATAAGTGCCCCAAATAAAGTGAACTTGTTCGGATATTGGAAAACTAAAAACGCTAAAAAATTTCTAAAATTATAAACTACTAATCCCACCAGGTAAGAACCGGCGCTCACACCCCCAAAACCCACCCCTAATTAAATAACACATATAAGTGCCCCAAATAAAGTGAACTTGTTCGGATATTGGAAAACTAAAAACGCTAAAAAATTTCTAAAATTATAAACTACTAATCCCACCAGGTAAGAACCGGCGCTCACACCCCCAAAACCCACCCCTAATTAAATAACACATATAAGTGCCCCAAATAAAGTGAACTTGTTCGGATATTGGAAAACTAAAAACGCTAAAAAATTTCTAAAATTATAAGCTACTAATCCCACCAGGTTAGAACCGGCGCTCACACCCCCAAAACCCACCCCTAATTAAATTACACTTTTAAGTGCCCCAAATCAAGGGAACTTGTTCGGATAATGGAAAACTAAAAACGCAATAAATTTTCTAAAATTATAAGCAACTAATCCCACCATGCTAGAACCGGCGCTCACACCCCCAAAACCCACCCCTAATTAAATTACACATATAAGTGCCCCAAATAAAGTGAACTTGTTCGGATAATGGAAAACTAAAAACGCAATAAATTTTCTAAAATTATAAGCAACTAATCCCACCATGCTAGAACCGGCGCTCACACCCCCAAAACCCACCCCTAATTAAATAACACATATAAGTGCCCCAAATAAAGTGAACTTGTTCGGATATTAGGAAACTTAAAACGCTAAAAATTTTCTAAAATTATAAGCTACTAAGCCCACCAGGTAAGAACCGGCGCTCACACCCCCAAAACCCACCCCTGATTTAATTACACATATAAGTGCCCCAAATAAAGTGAACTTGTTCGGATATTGGGAAACTTAAAACGCTAAAAATTTTCTAAAATTATAAGCTACTAATCCCACCAGGTAAGAACCGGCGCTTACACCCCCAAAACCCACCCCTGATTTAATTACACATATAAGGGCCCCAAAAAAAGAGAACTTGTTCGCATATTGGAAAACTAAAAACGCAATAAATTTTCTAAAATTATAAGCAACTAATCCCACCATGCTAGAACCGGCGCTCACACCCCCAAAACCCACCCCTAATTAAATTACACATATAAGTGCCCCAAATCAAGGGAACTTGTTCGGATATTGGAAAAATAAAAACGCTAAAAATTTTCTAAAATTATAAGCAACTAATCCCACTAGGTTTGAACCGGCGCTCACACCCTCAAAACCCACCCCTAATTAAATTACACATATAAGTGCCCCAAATAAAGTGAACTTGTTCGGATATTGGAAAACTAAAAACGCTAAAAGTTTTCTAAAATTATAAGCAACTAATACCACCAGGTTAGAACCGGCGCTCACACCCCAAATCCCACCCCTAATTAAATTACATATATAAGTGGGTCAAACCATTTTATTTCGCCTAATGTATTTTTGACCTTTATAAAAAATTTTAATACTTTGGGAAAATATTCGTAGATTGTTTGGGATTACGAAATGCACAATGACTTGTAAAAAATAATTTGATTTGATATAAAAAAAGATGTTATAAATTGGGAGTACATGAAAAAAGGTTACATTGACAGACATTATAAAATATTTAAAAATGGAGAAAACTCTTTAAGAAATATAAAAAAAGCGGCTGATATTTATTTTTAAAGACTGAATTTGTGTTTTGAACACTGAAAGAATCTTTTTTACAATATATGATAAAGCCGAAAGGAAATTTTAGTATTTTATTTTTCAAACGTATAGAACATTCAGGGTTGATATCAACGATTGAAATAATTTTACGAATAGCTTTTAAAGTAACTATATTCAAGAAATTAAAAGTATTATTTCTTATTTTAAATTCGCAATTTTTGAATATTGATAAAAGTATATGAAGAAACAGTAGCAATCAGTAGTGAGTAAACATACTTCTTAACATACACAATTACACACACAGGCAAGACTCATTCGTTCAACTTCGGCAAGTTTTGACAATTCTCATCAATTTTTTCTTTTCATTTCTCGTGCATTTTCATATCAAATTCTTTCAGTGAACTTGATAAAAGTATCAAATAATTTATAATAAACTGTAAAATATGTTATTTAAGTTTCTGTATGAAATGTCAAAAATCGATCATATTTAACAATTTTTTTTGGCGAAGTAATTTAATTTTAGTAAATCAGAATTATTTAAATAATAAGTATTTTAATATTTTAATACTTTTTTAAATTTATCAACTGAGAAATATAAAAAAATCTACCTTAAAAATTAACCATTCTTCATTTTATCGCGATTTTGAATGTTTGTAACTTCGTTGGAGAAAAACCGATTTATGCCAAATTTTTGGAGAATGTAGATTGAAACATTATCTTTTTGCTGCTAAAATTTCGCGTTGGGTTTGCAGTAGTTTTCAAAAGAGATTGATTACGAAAAAATTGTTTATTTTGAAGGTTACAGACAAGTATTATAACTAACTTGAAGTTGGTTTGCTACTTGCAATAAAAGTCAAATTCAAAATGAAACGATTTTTTTAAATGAAATGTTAATTAAATTATTATAAAGGGAGATTTAGTGGAATTTTTATATCGATTTATTAATTATTAACAAAGGAAAACAACAAACATTATAAAAATGTTGAGTGTCAAGCTAGCGAACATCATTCTTAGTTCCCCGTGTGGAAATCTGCCCAAGTTAGCCCAGTTAAAAACTGGGAGCCAGCTGGGCCCCACCTGGGCTTCCCATTTTCATAAAAATATTAACATTATAATAGAAAAAGTCTGAAAATTAAATATAACTATTCACAATAAATCATTCTACAATTAATTCATAATAATAATAATCATTATTATTTTAAACAATTTATTATTGTCAATAATTATAAACTTTTATTGTACTACACTAACAGACATTTAGTTTTACCGAAATTTTAAAGTTGTTCCAGCTGAATTTATTTATTTATTTAATAATTAACTCATCAAGGTATAACGGTTTTTAATACATTTTAATAATTGTTTAAACAAATGATTGTTGTTATTTATTAACTTTTGATACACATAACTTAGAAACTTGCAATTTTTTTCCTAATTTTGCAATTAAGTAATACGAACGACATAAAATAAAGACAATTTATGGTTTTAACAATTCAGAAATTGTTTAAACAAATTATTGTTGTTCTTTATTAACTTTTGATACACATAACTTAAAAACTTGCAGTTTTTTCCTAATTTTGCAATTAACTAATGTAAATAGTAAATCATTCGGATGTTTTATGATTTTAATTTTAACAATTTATCAAATGTTTAAACAAATAATTGTTGTTATTTACTATCTCTTGACACATAGCATCTAGAAAAATGAAGTTTTTTTCTTATTTTGCAATTAGTTAATCAGAGTAGTAGTAATTGTAAAATTAGAAAGAAACTGCAAGTTTCTGGATTGTTTGTATCAAAAGTTAATAAATAATAACAATTATTTGTTTAAACAATTTCTGAACTGTTTAAATCATAAAATACTGTTATTTCATACTTTTCAGATTAGTTAAATGTAAAATTAAAAAGAAACTGCATTTTTTAGGTGCTTTGTGTCAAAAATTAGTAAATAACAACAATCATTTGTTTAAACAATTTTTGAATTGTTAAAACCTTAAATTATTTTTATTTCATGTGGTTCGAATTAGTTAATCGCAACATTAGAAAAAAACTGCATCTTTCTGGAAGCTAGTGTCAGGAGTTACTAATTAACAACAATTATTTATTTAAACAATAACGACTGCAATATAACATTAGTAAAATTTATTATATATAATAACAAAAATCGTTTAGAGTGAAAATTATTAAATAGTTTAGTTTTTCTTTAATATTTAATAATAAAACTTTGATGTAATTATGGTCATCTTCGTACATGAATTGACAATTGACAAACATGTTAACATTTTACGGAAGCATTTTAGAGTTTGTCTATTGACCCACTCACGGTGGGTTCCGGTCAGGCGAAATAATATTATAAGTGGGCGTGAGCTGGGCCCTACCTGGGCTTCCCAGTTTTTGAGGACCCACATCAATAATTATATAAGCAAAAATTTCTAAGTCCAAACCTAAAAATTTTTTTTTCAACAAAAAATTAATGTTTATAATGACTTAGATTAAGAAAAAACGTGTTTTTAACAAAAATGTATTCACAATATTTTTTTTATGTAATGTCCACATAATTAATTAGTAAAAATTTCTAAGTCCAAACAACTAAAAAAAATTTTTTTTTTTAGACCAACAAATTAATGTTTATAATGATTGTAAACAATAAAAAACACATTTTTAATAAAAATGTATTGATATATTTTTTTCATAATAATATAAATATTATTTTAAGAATATTTATCGTTTATTATTACATTAATAATATTGTTATTATTATTATTAAACTATTTATTTGTTACGGTGTATTCGTGTCAGTAAGTGCTTTATTAAATCATTTCAGCAGATCAACAAGTCACTGACAATAAAACGTCGGTGTTCAGTAGTTAGTCTCCGTAGTATAGTGGTTAGGGCGTTAGTCTAGTAGTCCGTAGGTCATAGGTTCAATCCCCGCGTGCGTTAAATTTTATTTGTTTCTTAGGTTTGCGTTTATTCCGATTTTTCTGCATTGTATTCGTATAAGTATGCCATTTAGTGATTATATATACCGTTTAATAATTTAATTAACAAATTTCTAATTTTTTTATAAATTTTTAATTTATAAATGAAAGGATATATATTAATTCCCACATATATGCTAACATTATTTATGAATTTGCTTTTGGTCACAATTTCATTAAAAAAAGTAAAAATCGTTAAATAATAACGTTATTTATTTATAATTCGACTTATTTGTTATTAATAAACAATTTATTCATTAATTTGAATGAAAACTAAATCTATGAGCCCCAGCTGGATTTTTCCTAGGTGGGCTGTGGCTGGATTCACCGTTACAAGCCAAGGAATCGCCCACCTGGGCCATCCCTGCTGGGACCCACCTAGAACCTGGGAAGCCCACCTGGGACCCACCGTGGGCCCACCTCACTTTTCCACACGGGTCATATTAGGGTAGTGAATATAGATCATAGAAGGTCACGTAGTTTTTTCTCGGCCGAAATCTAAGTCCCCTGGACACTCAAAATTCAACTTCTGAATTTAACTATTTTAAATACACATCCTTATAGGATTATGGGTCTTAAGGTATTTTACGAATGATAAAAAAGAAAAAAGTTCTTTTCTTTAAGGTAAAGGTCCCAATTATGGGACAAGTTATAATTTTGTCCCTATTATGAGACAGTATTACAAAAAATAAAATAAATGCAATTAAAATTGGTCATAAGAAATTTCTACTTATTTCAAAAAATTTTACACGTTAAAAGAATAATTATTTGTGTATAGCATTTAAATTAATAAGAAATGTTTATATACAGCAAACATAACCTCAAATATTTTCAGTTTTTTCGCATTAATTTTCTACCAGAAAAATTAGTTTTATAATTATTTATTAAACCAGAATTTGTATATTGTATTTTATTCTTTATAATTAATATTCAAATTATTAAGATAAGTCAATAGAATTCTAATTACTTATTGAATTAAATAAATGTCTCATAATAGGAACATTCATTATGGGACACCCGTACATACAGGAATCATCGTCCCATAATTAGTGCAGTGCAGAGTTTTATAATTTAATTAATATTATTTTTATTTCATGAAAAATAACCATTTTAGGGTCTAAATATTATTCATAACATATCAATCTTTCAATCTATACCCTAATTATTCATATTAACACTCCTGATTCCAAGAAATTTAGTTTAGCTTAAACAGCGTCCCATAATTGGGACTTTTACCTTATAAATAAAATTGTTATTAATTTTTTTCTTTATTAATGTAAAAATCACGAATTACAATCTTCACGTCTCTCGTTTAATGGGCGAATTTTGAGTAACAGAGAACTTCCAGTGAGAAAGTTGTTCATTATGGCCCAAAAAAGTTTTCTGGAAAATCATAGGGTTAATAATTAATTAGTTTTGAAATGGTGAATGTTTAAAGATGCTAGCGACCAAACGTACAGCACGCGTCACTCGCCATAGGCACTCGGGAGTGTTGTTTCATAGGTTATGACCAGTGGCGCGTGGTACACGTTCGGCTCCTAGCAACTTTAAACATTCACCATATCAACACTAATTAATTATTAACCCTATGATTTCCCAGAAAACTTTTTTGGACCATAATGTACAACTCTCTCACTGGAAGTTCTCTGTTACTTAAAATTCGCCCGTTAAACGAGAGCCGTGAAGATTGTACTTCGTGTTTTTTACATTAATAAAGAAAAAAATTAATAACAATTTTATTTATAAAGAAAATAACTTTTTTCTTTTTTTATCATTCGTAGATTACCTTAAGACGCATTTTCTTTTTTGTTTCATTGAAAAATTTTTAAAATTGTCTGAAATATCGCGAGTTGAAGTGAAAAATGTCATTAAATTTACAGTTTAAAAAAAAACAGTTTTTCCAAAATATTTCGAAAACGTTAATAGATACAAAAAAATTTCATGAGAAAAAAAGATGTGCAATGAAATTTCCTACAAGGATGTGTATTTAAAATAGTTAAATTCAGAAGTTGAATTTTGAGTATCTACGATCCAGGCGCTCATTTGTGGATTCGTTTACACGAACACGTTAGTGCCTCTAGAGTGGTGTGCGCGCACACATGCGAATCGCGTAGAAGGTCGAGTTGAGTGGGGATAAGAGAACTTGTAGTGAAAGGCAAGCGAAAGAGATTTTCGTAATTTCGTTTCTGATGCCTTGGCGTGCTCTGAGGAGTGAGGCGGGGCTTCGGATCCGATCGTGTGGCCGAAATGTACCGAGTACAACCGAACGGTGTATTTCACTCCTCTCCGCCGTTGTACTACATATTCGGAACTCTACGCAATATTTTGTTTTGATTAGCTTACGCACAACTCAAAATTTTTATTTTTCAGCAATACGATTCTCCACATAATTAATGTTAAATTTTCTTTTTTCAAATTTTTATTATTTTTCAATATTTAGTTAAGATTTTATTTTTTCTTATTTATCAATTCTGTTTTTAAATTTTTTCTTTTCTAGAAGAAAAATTAGTTTCTAATTTTTTAACAAATAAAAAAGAATATCTACAAAATTTTGATAAGCGAAAAAGTGTTAAATATATTTATATATATATATATATACATATTTTATATGGATTTTCTGAAAATTAGTCATTTTTTTCACTGATAACCAGTTATTTTTAACTGCTTGTAAAACATAGAGAAATAAGATTAGATTGGGCAAGCTTAACAGTTTTCCATAAACGAATTTTTTTCATTGTTTTTCTATAAAGAGATTATCTTGGCTAATGTTTGACAAATTAAAATTATACAGATTTATTGTTTTTCTAATAAAACAAATTGTTTCATGATTAAAATTAAGAACTAGAAAACAAATCCGTTTTGCGTATTTTTTATTTTCCAATCACAATTTCAATCTCTCTTTCTCTTTCGGCCGTCGCTCGAAGACACGCGCTAATACCAGCCGGGTAGCATTAATGCTTCTAATCTAAAATACGCATTTATAAAATTTTTTTAAATATTATTGAAAATAATCATTAAAAATTCTTCAGAAATCAAAGTTTTCAAAATTATTAATATAATTCTTCAAAAAATTAAATACTTTTTAACATTTTTACTGTTATGCCATTTATTAATTTAAAAAAAAATTATCAATATTTGGTAAAACCTAAAAAATAAACGAAGGGTGCCGAAGGGCCTAGGGTCTTGAAAACTTTTTTACAGACTATTGTGACCTAATAAAACAAATTTATCCAATTTAGGCAAGGATATTACAGTCGGGCCGCAGAACTGTACGGTACCCCAGAAATAACCCCTCCACTTGATTTCAAACTGTACGCTGACGAACTCATCCCCACTATTTAATTTTCAGGACTGTACACTTATATATTTAAGGAGCAAGTTTTCAGAAGTTAATAAATATATTTTTTTTTAAAATCGAGATAAACATAAATTTAAGAATTTAAATATCTCACAAATCGTCATGTCCCTGTTAAATTTAAAAAAAAATTTATTAACAGCGAATTTTCAATTTAAAAACTTTTTGACATAACCAAGTTGACTTTTAATTTTTATGTTTGTTATTAGAACAAATTACCAAAACCTTAAAGTTACTTTATTATGTGAAAATTCAATTAAAAACAGAACGTATTAAATATAAAAACATTGTTACAAATATTAAATATTACAAATTTTTTATTTTGAAATTAACTGAGTGGTTATGTCAGGAAAGTCATTTATTTCGATTTCTCGAAATAATAAGAAAATAGGAATTTATCAAGTTTTGAAAACTTGCTCCTCATTTATCGTCTGGGACTATAATATACATAATTTTAGATTTAAAATTAATTAAAATCATAAAAATATATACTATTCTTAAAATTATAAATGTTAGAAAAATCAACATTTTTTAACCAAATAATGACAAATAAAAACAATAATGAATGATTTAAATAACATAACCTAAAATTTAACAAATGTTTCTAATGAAACTTTAATCGTTTTAAATATTCAAAATTAAATTCTTCACCTTTCCAACAAGACGAATTTAAAATTTAATTTGTTTTTTTAAATTACGAAATTATGACATTGGAATAACTTTTGATTTGACTGTCCGTCAGATTCTTCCTTAAAAGGCAACATTTTCAAATATACGGCACTGAATTTAGTAGCGCCACCGTACACTGTGGAGCACTTAAAAACTAAAGCCAGCGTACACTTCGGCGACAGCGAACAGTTTGAAAGCGTACAGTTCGGAGGCCCGACTGTATTATAAAACATGAAGATAGCTCGATATCTTCATGTTTATAATAATTTAAATTTCTGCAAAATTTAAAAAAATGTAATTATTTACAAAAATTTTAATAAAATCCTTCGTAAGAATTCAACTATTATTAAAAGTAATACAATTTTCTTACATCAATTCAATTATTTAAAAAAATGTAATAAAATTTGTTGCATGAATTCAATTATTTTCATAAATAATAAAATTTTCACAGGATTTCAATTATTTAAAAGATTACTTAAAAGTTAAACAAATTTAATAAAATGAACACAAGCTTCTTGGTAAAACCAACCATCTTGTTAGGTTGTTATTGTTTTCATTTACATTTCACAAAAAGTAACCTCACTTTTTTGTCATTTTTTAATTATATGCAAATCTCAATTTTCTCTCTAAATCTGAATTAGTAGAAATTTTACCTTTTCAATTAGTAGGTTAATATTTTACTAATGAATTAGTAGAATTATCAAATTTTACTAATGAATTATATAGTAGAATTAAACGTGGTGTACACAGTATATCAAGTGACTCGTATTATTTTGAATACTTTTTGTAAGTGTTAAGTGCTAGAAAAGAATTCTTGTGATAAATCTGCTAAGATCGTTTAGATTTTGGTGATATTTAGAGAAATTTTTAATTCTTGAAAAACTATGGAAGTGCTAATAATACAATTTTGATTGTGTTGTCTGTGTAATTGTGATAATTTTTTAATCTACTGTTTTAAAATGAACTAAATTTTCGTTTAATATTTAATTTTATCTATTTATTCTTTATTTTCTTTGTGTAAATATTAATAAATAATGTGTCTTTAAAAAATATTTAATTCTAAATATTGGTTAAAATTTCTAAGAATAAATATTTTACTAATTCATTTAGTAAGAACTAATGGCGTCTAAATATGCGCATGTGCAAACCTGCACCTTTTGCATTTATCCTTTTACTAATTCAATTAGTAATGACTATTTGAATTAGTAGTTTTCTACTAATTCTAGGTGGACGACTTTTCCCCATTTCAATTAGTAATATTTTACTAAGAATTAGTAGAATCTTACTCTCTAAATCTGAATTAGTAGAATTCTACTAAGAAATAGTAAAATTTGTCTAATTTTTAGTAGTTTTCATGGACGACTTTTCCCCTTTTCAATTAGTAGAATATTACTAATTCTAAGTAAAATTTTACTGAAGTTTTAGTAGAAATTCACTAATTAAAAGTCACTCATTTCACTAAATGAATTAGTAAAACTATTTTATCGACTATTAATAAAACAGTTCTACTAATTGTTAGTAGAAATCTACTAATCAATTAGTAAAATTCACTATTTGTTTTTTGTTAGTAATATATTACTAAATCATTTGGTGGACGACTTTTCACCATTTCATTAGTAACTTTCTACTAATTCAGATTTAGAGAGTACTAATTCAGATTCAGATTCAGAGAGTTGATTATGATTAATATGAAGCATTTTTTTACTGTATCTTGAAATATTCTTTATTGTTTTATTATTCTTCTGGTAAATATTTAAACAATGTTCTTATGTACAAAAGTCTCGTATTTGTTTTAATGGTGTAATGTCAATATTCGGTACTTATTTGCATTTGGCATTATTATTATTCATAATGGCAAATTTTTTTTAATAAATTAATTTGGCAAATAATTTTGTAAAATCTGTTTATTTAAATGAAAAGTTAGAATAGGGAAGGGTAGGCTACATTGAACCGGGTTTTTTATAAAGTCCAAGAACTAATTAAATGTTACTAATTTTGATCAGGTTTTTGTATCAAAATTAAACTGAAGTACTCCTTTACTTAATACACACGTTACAGACACAAATTATTATCATTAAATAATTAAATCTAATTTTTTTCTAACAAGTTACACTTTTCTTATTTTGAAGGATCTGTGTCTACATTGAACCACCTCTAATAAAACACTGCAATTTACTTCAAAAATAATATTTCCACTTACAAATTGTAAAAAATCTTATTTTTTACTCAAAAAAATAGAAAATTATTGTTAAATAGTTATTATTTGTTTATATAGGAGATTAATATATTTCAATGTCAGGTTAGGTAGCAAAAGTGACAGTTTAAGTTTATCACGTTGACAATTGTGATGAAAGCATGTCTTCCAGTATTTTTCTTACTAATTAGTAGAGCAGACAACTTTACAACTCTTAACATTGAAAATTCTTTGCTTTTTCGGGTGGTTCAATGATGCCGCACTTACTGTATTCACATGACATTCACAACAAAAATTGTTTATAATAAATTTATGTAAGAGTTAAAATTCTTTATCACATCGGAATATTGAAGTTGACACCCAAAGCGAAATAAATCACAAGTTACTAATTTTTCAAACTTCCTATTTAAAAAAAAAACTTGATTATATTTCCACAAAATTTTTTGTTTTGTACGTGAAAAACAGTTTTTTTAGTTTTTCTTTATAAATAATAAACCTACGTGCCCGAAATTTTTGGACATAGTTTGTTTTGGTAAAACTAACTTATATATTAAATAAGAAAAAATTTCACTCAGTCATTTCTCAGAAAATTGAAATGGTTCACTGTTGACGCTAGTTCAATGTAGCCTACTCTCCCCTATCAATTTTATATAAAAATTTAGGAATTTTATTCAATAAGCTAAAATTTATTGCACTAATCTTTCACTTAAAAATTAATTTTTAAATTTAAGGGTAGGCTTTGGGGGTGCGCGCGACGGTTATAACCTGGTGGGATTAGTTGCAGATAATTTTAGAAATTTTTTAGCGTTTTTAGTTTTCCAATATCCGAACAAGTTCACTTTATTTGGGGCACTTATATGTGTAATTTAATTAGGGGTGGGTTTTGGGGGTGTGAGCTTCGGTTCTAGCATGGTGGGATTAGTTGCTTATAATTTTAGAAAATTTATTGCGTTTTTAGTTTTCCATTATCCGAACAAGTTCCCTTGATTTGGGGCACTTAAAAGTGTAATTTAATTAGGGGTGGGTTTTGGGGGTGTGAGCGCCGGTTCTAACCTGGTGGGATTAGTTGCTTATAATTTTAGAAAATTTATTGCGTTTTTAGTTTTCCATTATCCGAACAAGTTCCCTTGATTTGGGGCACTTAAAACTGTAATTTAATTAGGGGTGGGTTTTGGGGGTGTGAGCGCCGGTTCTAACCTGGTGGGATTAGTTGCTTATAATTTTAGAAAATTTATTGCGTTTTTAGTTTTCCATTATCCGAACAAGTTCCCTTGATTTGGGGCACTTATATGTGTAATTTAATTAGGGGTGGGTTTTGGGGGTGTGAGCGCCGGTTCTAACCTGGTGGGATTAGTTGCTTATAATTTTAGAAAATTTATTGCGTTTTTAGTTTTCCAATATGCGAACAAGTTCTCTTTTTTTGGGGCCCTTATATGTGTAATTAAATCAGGGGTGGGTTTTGGGGGTGCGAGCGCCGGTTCTTACCTGGTGGGATTAGTAGCTTATAATTTTAGAAATTTTTTAGCGTTTTTAGTTTTCCAATATCCGAACAAGTTCACTTTATTTGGGGCACTTATATGTGTTATTTAATTAGGGGTGGGTTTTGGGGGTGTGAGCGCCGGTTCTAACCTGGTGGGATTAGTAGCTTATAATTTTAGAAATTTTTTAGCGTTTTTAGTTTTCCAATATCCGAACAAGTTCACTTTATTTGGGGCACTTATATGTGTAATTTAATTAGGGGTGGGTTTTGGGGGTGTGAGCGCCGGTTCTAGCATGGTGGGATTAGTTGCTTATAATTTTAGAAAATTTTCTGCGTTTTTAGTTTTCCAATATCTGAACAAGTTCTCTTGATTTGGATAATTCTTATTATTACCTATATGTGGTATTTACATAGGGGTTGTTTTGCACCCCGAATATTAAAATTTTTGTAATTTTTTGATTGATGTTTGTTTTATTTACTATTCTGAATAAGATTATTGAAAAAAGTTCCTTATATTTAAAAAAAAAAATTTCGTTCAAATGAACGTTCGGAACTTTAGGGTCCTAATTTCTTCTGAATCAGTAATAAATTCAAAACAAATCTTAAATTTCGTCACGTTTCGGAAAAAACTCTTTTTTTGAATAAAAAAAAGTCCTTCTTTAATGAAAAAATGTCCTAATTTGATAATCGTTTAAAAAAATTGTAAAAAAATTGTCAAGACCAGCATCGTTTTTCGAAATACAAATTTTTCCTGAATCAGAGACAAAGTCTGAACTGACTTTGATATCCGCAATGTTTCGGAAAAAATCCTTTTTTTAATCAAAAAAATCCTTCTTTGATAAAAAAATGCCTTACTTTCAAAATCGACTCAAAAAACTAAAAAAAAATTGTGAACACCAGCGTCGTTTTTCAAGAAACAACTTTTTTCTGCGAATCAGTGATTCAGAATAAATTTTAAATTTTGCTTCTATAAACAAATTTTAAGTTTTGTCACGTTTCGGAAAAAAATCTTTTTTTAATAAAAAAAAAGGATTTTTTTAAATGAAAAATGACCTAATTTGATAATCGAATCCAAAAACTCCGAGTCGAAGACTCGGAACAATCGATGTCTTCATGTTTTATAATAATTAAAGATGACCGGCTGATAAAATCATTAATTTAAATTCTAAAACTTTATAAAAAAAAATTTTTTTAATTATTTTTTATGCAAATAATTAAATTATTGGGAAGAAATTTATAAAACATTAGTAAGTAATTGAATTTTGCAGAAGAATGTTGATATTTACAAAGATAATTGAAATTTTGAAGAGAATTTAAAAAAAAAATTTTTGAAAAAATAATTGAATTTCTGTGAAGAATTTTCTTACTTTTGAAGATAATTGAATTTTGCAAAAAATTGTATTAGAACTTTTGAAAATAATTAAATTTCCAGGATGAATTTTATTATTTATGAAGATAATAAAAATTTTAACGAGGAATTTAAAAAAAATTTTTGAAAATAATCGAATTTTACGAAGAATTTTATTACTTTTGAAAATAATTGAATTCCTGCGAATAATTTTATTAATTTTGGCACACGGAGAAAATTTATTCCTGAAATTTTACTGAATTTAGTTCGGTAAAACTGGGATGAAGTGTCAAAACAGTAATTTTTCAAGAACTAGACTGTAAAAGAAATTGCATTGAAAAATAATGTAAAAATCATAAAGCTCACGATACATGTATTAGCGCTTCAGTTACAGTTCGGTAAAACGTAAGCCAAGTGCTCGCTACATTCATATTTATTGAATAGTTCGGTAAAACGTAAGATAAAGTCTTCGGTAAAACTGACGAGTTGCAATTTATTGAATAGTTCGGTAAAACGTAAGATAAAGTCTTCGGTAAAACTGACGAGTTGCAATTTACTGAAAGTTCGGTAAAACTTGAAGAACAAAAATAAAAAATAATGTTACTTCAGTAGATCTATATTAATACTGCCGTAACTCTCAATTTACCTACTTTAATCACTACCTAAACCCCCTACAATTGTTTGCGAACAAATACTAATTGATACACCTGCCTACAGTACATTCTAAACGCATACACTAATACACACATCACATTAATGCTTCAGAAAGTTTCAACTGTCCTTATATATTAATCTCAATTTTATTTCACCGCTTGTGAGAAAGATTCAAATTAATAAACTATCGTTGTACAAAATTAAAAATTATTTATATTAATGAATCATTTCTAACTATATTCAAGGTCAATTTATGAAATATTTTTAAATTATGTTTTTATTATTATAAAGAAAAATGTTTAAATTTGTATTTAATGGAATAAAACAATAATTTATGAAAATCCTTATTATTCTCAAATTTTTGTGTTTAAAATTAAAAAAATATATATTAAAAGTGCAAGTTGGAAATTATTAAATTAATAATTAGAAAATTAATCTTTCTGAAATATTAAATAATAATTGTGAGGTATTAAAAAGCGAAAAGGAAATAAACAAGTAAGCAAATAAGGAATAAAGTAAGCAAGAAGGAAATAAACAAGTAAGAAAGTAAGCAAATAAGAAAGTAAGTAATCAAGAAGGAAATAAGCAAGTAAGCAAAGTAAGAAAGGAGGAAATAAGCAAGTAAGCAAAGTAAGCAAGAAGGAAATAAGAAAGTAAGCAAGTAAGCATATAAGGAAGTAAGTAAGCAGAAAGGAAACAAGCAAGTAAGCAAGAAGGAAATTAGGAAGTAAGCAAATAAGTAGGTAAGCAAGTAAGCAAAGTAAGCAAGAAATAAATAAGCAAGTAAGTATGCAAATAAGAAAGTAAGCTAGTAAGCAAGCAAGTTATTTCCTTTCTGCTTACTTGCTTACCTACTTATTTACTTACTTACATACTTACTTATATGTTTGATTGCTTACTTATTTATTTCCTTTTTGCTTACTTACTTATGTTTACTTGCTTACTTACTTGCTTTCTTAATTGCTTGCTTACTTACTTACTATTATTCATATTTAATTAAAATGAATAAATTATATGTTAAAAAAATAAGTATGTTATTGCCATTTTATATTTTCTTTTTACATGATTTAAAAGCATTTATTACATATTTGGCAATTAATAAGTGTTTAAAATAATTAATTAATTGAGTTTTAATTTAAATAATAATGAAATGATTATTAATTAAGTCTAAATAAGTTGTAAAAATCAACTATTAGTGTGAAAGTCTTTCATTTGGCTGCGGGACACTTGAAATAAAGTATTTCAATCCAGAAAACTAAAACTTTAGGCAAGTCAAGGAAGTTTTACCGAACTATTCCTAAAAACTAACACTTTAAGCAAGTCAAGAAAGTTTTACCGAACTATTCCTGAAACGTTAGTGCCTATTAAGAAGGTATTTATTTAATTTACATTAAACGTTCAGTTTCAATTTTTTTTCAACTTTTACAGTACTAGTTCTTAAGGAATAAAGATATCACATTAGATTTTAAATATTGTTACCAAAAAAATAATATAAAATTTATTAAAAATTACGATTATGCTACTATATCCCAACTTTATTGAAAAATTCGGTAAAATGTAAGGAACAAATTTTCTCCGTGCAGATAATTGAATTTCTACGTGAAATTTTATTTAAAGTTTCGAAAATAATTGAATTATTACAAATATTTTTATTAATATTTAAAAATAATTGAATTCATAAGAAGAATTTTATTTTAAATTGTAAAAATAATTGAATTTTTGCGAAGAATTTTATTACTTTTAAAGATATAATTGAATTTCTGCGAAGAATTTTATTACTTTTGAAAATAATTTAATTTCTAGGATGAATTTTATTATTTATAAAGATAATTAAAATTTTGACAAGAATTTTATTAAAATTCTTTGCAAATAATTGAATTTCAGAGAAGAATTTTATTATTCACAAAGATAATTGAAGTTTTGAACAGATTTTTTAAAAATATGTTTAAAAGTAATTGAATTTTGCAGAAGAATTTTGATATTTATAAACATATTTGAAATTTGGAGGAGAATTTAAAAAAATTTTTTGAAAATAATTGAATTTCTGAAAAGAATTCCCTTTTTTGTGAAGATAATTGAATTTTGCAAAGAATTTTATCAGAACTTTTGAAAACAATTAAATTTTTATGATGAATTTTATTATTTATAAAATTTTGACGAAAAATTAAAAATAATTTTTGAATATAATTGAATTGCTGCGAAGAATTTTATTACTTTTGAAAATAATTTAATTTCAGAGAAGAATTATATTATTTATAAAGATAATTGAAATGTTGACATGAATTTTATTAAAATTTTTGTTAAATAATTGAATTTCGGAGAAAAATTTTATTATTTATAAAAATAATTGACATTTTAAAGAGAATTTTTAAAAAAATGTTAAAAATACCTAATTAAAATTTTGCTATGAATTTTATTAAATTTTTTTAAGTTTTATTCCTGATTGTTTGATATTAATGTATCTGTTGTTGAGAAATGTGATTTTTTTTACAATTTTGACAATTTCGTGTTTCCTTTTTGTCATTTTTTCTAAAATTTCATTTATGCGACTAAAGCGACTTTTTTTGAGTCTTAAAGACGATCTGAGTCCTGCTAATTTAACAAATAGACTCCAATAACAATTGTATAAAAAAATTATCAAGACCAGCCTTGTTTTTCAAGAAACAAATTTTTTTTGCAGCATTGATGAATTCTAAACAAATTTTAAGTTTTGTCACGTTTCGGAAAAAATTTTTTTAATAAAGAGATTGTTTTTTTAAATACAAAAAAATAATCTTTGATTAATGCCCTAACTCGATAATTGTTTAAATAACTATGTAAAAAAATTCTTAGAGTTAGTTTTTTTAAAGTCTTTTCTTAGTCATTTTACTACTCCTTTTACTAATTCCTAAAGTAAACTGTCAACAAATCTTCGAATACAACATTAAATTCAACGAGTGGAATTCCATCTTTTTCTTTTTATTTTTAATAGGAAAATCCCTCTGAGAGACAATTTAATTAAAAATGAATATCCTATATATATACACACATACTTCTGCTGTGAAATCCATCATTTCCTATCTAAGGTTTATATATACATATATATCGAGAGAGAAAGAGAGAAATTTGTCGCTTTTACTCACCTCGTTTCAATTCAAAGTTTATGACGCAATTTTCTTGTATCTTTTTCATAGGTTTCATAGCAATCGTGAGTGTTCTATACCTAACTGTTAAAAGGAAGAAATAGACAAGAATATAGAGGATTGGGAGGTGAGGTGGGAGGGAAATGGAAAGAGGGATGAGGGAAATCCATTTTCTTGGAAAACGGTCGTTAGAAAAGTAATGACTTTGGTACATAAGAGATGTAAGCGACGACCAGTGGCAACAACAACTGAAAAGCAAAGCCTGTGCTCCTCACTCGCGCGCGCGTTTCAAACATAAAGACCCATTGAAATTGCTTGCCTTTGCCCGTCGTTTCTCTCTCTTTCTCTATATATATAGTATAAATCCTGAAACAGTCCTTGGAACAATTTGAACTCATGTGCGGAAAGTATAAAGGGTGCGGCAATAATCGTTAAATCTATACCCCTGGAAACTTCACTAAAAATGTAAAAATTCAACTATAGACAATACTCTCTAAATTTTAAAGTACAGTGGAACCTCGATTATCCGAACTGAAAATCATTTTATCTGAACTTCCATTATCAGGGTGGTCACAAGTTTCAGTTTATCAATTTGCCTGACAATTTACTTCGAGAATTAAATTATTTAAATATACGAAAATTCAATTTTTTTTTTAATAATTGTAACTGTCCATGTTTCTTTCTTAAGTTTAAGGTAGGTATAATATTTTCAAAAAACAAAAGGCTGTTTCTATTTCAATTCATGCAGGACGAATAGGTTGAAAATTCTAAATCAAGTTTAATATGATTTTTCTTGTTTTTTAGGACAAATAAAGAGATACGTATTTTTTTGGTTTGGCGAAAAAAAATTTTTTCGCAGAGTTATGAGTATTTGAAAATTTTAAGGCACATAGTGATTTTAGAGCTAAACAGCAGAAAAATTATTTTTAAATCTTTCTAGTTTTTACAAAAATCAATATTTTTCAATTCTGTTACTTGATTTTAGTAGTGTTTTTGATACTCTTTCTTTACAAACTTGAAAATTTGAAAAATTTTGAAAATTAACAAAATGGCGGCCATTTTCTAAAAAATCAAAAAAGTCAATTTTCTCAAAAACATAATTTTTTTAATTTTCTACAAATTTTTTTGTGGTTTCTAGATAAAAATAATAACCATTTCAAAAAAGGTGACTTTTTTTTAGTAAAGTTAATCTTTAATATTTTATTTATTAATAAATATTAGGTACAATAAACATAGTTATTTAAAAAATTTTTTTTAAATTGCTGCCATTATAACTTTACTAAGAAAAAGTCACCTTTTTTGAAAGGGTTATTTTTTTTATCTAGAAACCACAAAAAAATTTTCAGAAAAATAAAAAATAATGTTTTGGAAAAAATTGAGATTTTATATTTTTTGAAAAGCGGCCGCCATTTTGTTAATTTTTGAAATTTGCAATTTTGAAAAGAAAAAGTGTCAAAAGCACTATTAAAAAAGATGAACACCCTTGTATACATGAAAAATATATATGTCGACACATTACTCAAAATAATGAGTTTTTTATTTTCTGAAAAAAATTATAGCGACTTCCAAAATGTTTTAGCGAACATGAGACCTTTTGAAAAAAGTTCCTTTTTCCATCTAGAAACCACAAAAAAATTTGCAGAAAATTAAAAAATGATGTCTTCCAGAAAATTGACTTTTTTGATTTTTTAAAAAATGGCCGCCATTTTGTTAATTTTCAAAATTTTTCAAATTTTCAAGTTTGTAAAGAAAGAGTATCAAAAACACTACTAAAATCAAGTAACAGAATTGAAAAATATTGATTTTTGTAAAAACTAGAAAGATTTAAAAATAATTTTTCAGCTGTTTAGCTCTAAAATTACTATGTGCCTTAAAATTTTCAAATACTCATAACTTTGCGAAAAAATTTTTTTTCACCAAACCAAAAAAATACGTATCTCTTTATTTGTCCTAAAAAAACAAGAAAAATCATATTAAACTTGATTTAGAATTTTCAACCTATTCGCCCTGCATGAATTGAAATAGAAACAGCCAAAAATAATCAAATTTTTGAAGAATTTTAATTATGACCATGATTAATTAATTAATTAATTAATCTAATTATGACCATGATTTCTCTGAAATTTTAATAAGTCCAAAAAAGTACATATTTATTTTCTTTATTCGAAGATAATTAAATCTTAAAGAATTATGATAAAAAAATTCAAAGAATTAAGTAATTTTTAAAAATATTATAATGTATAATTTTTCGGAAACAATTGATTTTCTTAAGAATTTTTGTATTAAATTTTGAGAAATAATGTAATTGAAAGTACTGAAAATACTAAATTTTAAAAAATTACAAGCTAATTTTCATTACTTTTAATTTTTAAATTTACGTTTAAAGATTTTCCATTAAAATGTTTGATTAATTCGATTATTTTGAAAATTTGCAATTAAAATTCTTCAAAAGTTGCTTTTTAAAAATTCTAACAAAATACTTTTAAAAAATTAATTATTTTTAATTAAATATCACAAAATTTCAATTATTCAAAATCTTTTTAATTCCGAAAATTTAAATAGAAAAATGATTCAAAAATAATTTTTGAAAGATTTCTTTATATTTATTTTTCGCACTATAAAAATCGAAATAAGTTACATTTAATACTAAAAAATATGATATTTTGTTGCAATATTTAGAAGAAAAGTCGAGAAAATCAGAATTTTTTAAAATAAGTAGAAAGAAATCTCAATTTTCTAAATTTCCCTGAAAAAAATTTTTTTTCCTGACATTTCTCTGACTTTACTTGACAAAAATTTTATTTTACTGATATTTCCCTGACTTTACTGACTTTTCGTCATCTTAAACAGAAGTTTTTAATTATTACATTTGTTGGTACAAAAATCTCATAATAATAAAAAAAAATTACTAATTTTTGTTTACTCACTCATCTGTTAGTAAAATAGATAATTAGCAACTAGTGAAATTCTACTAAAAAATGAGTCCAATTTTACTAACAGTTAGTAATATTCTACTAAACGAAAAGGGGAAAAGTCGTTTACGAAAACTACTAAAAATTAGTAAAATTTTACTATTTTAGAATTCTACTTGTTCAGACTTAGTGCAGTAAAAATATTTACTAATTTGAATAAATTAGTGACTGACTTTTTACTTTTAAATTAATATATTTTACTAATAAATACTATTTTCTACTAATTTATTAGTAAAATTGACTAATTCGAAAGCAAAAAGTAAAAAAATTTTACTAATAAATACTAATTTATTAGTAAAATTTACTAATTCAAAAGCAAAAAGTCAGTCAATAATTCAAATTAGTAGAAATTTTTATTAATTTAAAATTAGAGAGCATCTGATCGTATATAATATTTATTTATTCACAAAAAATGAACAGAACAATTTTTTTATCACTACAATATTCTAATGGCGTACTTTCAAAAATAAAATAAAAATTTTCTCCATCAAAAATTATATATTTGCAAATTTAATTTTTTGTGGCAAACAATTTTTTTTCTTTTATAAATTAATTGAAAATTGTTCATTCGAAACTCATTTTCCAATTTTTTCTTTCTTTTTATTAATTCAACAGTAGAAATTCATATTTTTATTAAAATAAATTTCCATTTTTATTAGCCTCGGGAGGAGAGAAATTTAATTTTTTAAAAAAATTTTTATAATATATTCTTTAACACGGCGATTTTATTCTATTTTTATGTTGCATCAAAACATTTATTAAACTAAGCATTATCGTTGAATTCGCTTGGGAAAAAAAATAATAATAAGTAAATAAATATATATATATATATATATATATATATATATATATATACATAAACTATTTCTTAAATTATTTAAAATTAATTTATTTGGAATTATTTCTGGAATTATTTAAATTAATTTGTATAAAATATGTTAATTACTTGTTAAATTATTTTAATTTATTTATTTTAATCATTTAACCTATTGCTGAAATTAATTAAATTTGTTCACTCTGAATTTAAAAACAATTTTTAATTTATGTTGTTAATATTATTATTGTTAATATTAATAATACTGTTAATAATTATTAAGTTATAAAATATATCGTTGTATAATAATTATGTAATAATATAATAATTATATATAGCTATACAATAATAATTATTAACAATGTAGATAATCGAGTGTAAAAGAATATGAAGATTAATTTCAAGAATACGAGCGAAGCGTTTTATTTTCACGAAAACCGATAAAATCCAAAAAGCGCAACAACGAAGCTTGTATAAAACACACGTAGCTATAGTGCAATTTTTTTTCATGTATAAAAGCGAGTATGAATCATATTATTCATTCTTAAAAGGTTATGCATAAGAATGTATACAAGCGCATATACTACAATATAGATATATATATAAAAATATTACATATATATATATATATACATACTCTATATATAATATTTATATACTATATATATATATATATATATATATATATATATATATATATATATATAGTATTTACATCCTGGTGGAAATAAGTTTCAAGAAAAATATTATTCACAAAAATTCTTTAATAAACCGAAAAATCCAGATATACAATAATAAGATCTCAATAAAATTAAAATTAAATTAATTAAAATTTAAACTAATAATAATATTTTAATTAAATTAAAATCAATTATATAATTATTATAAATTGATTATTATTATTATAATTAACAAAATTTAATTATAATTAATTAATTATTATATTATTTACTTTAGATTTATATATACCTATATTATATTTAAAGAAACGAAGAGAGAGGGAGAGGGGGAGGGCATTTTATATTATAAAATATACTGAAAATTTTCAATCACAGCTTAAAAGCTTATATTTGATTAAGAATTATTACTTTCATAATATGTAATGTAGACATTCACATATGCACCTCGTTATCATAAAATTATACACGCGTACTAAAATTTTATATGCAAATTTACATATTTATTATACCTTATGTGTATGAAACGATTTAATATTGACTCTAGATTTTATACGCGTGTGAATCAATTTTTGTAATAAAAAAATAAAATAAAAAACATGACAACATAAACTGGAAAATAATTTATTTGATTCAAAACAATCAACATTACTGTATGAATATTATTATGTAAATAAATATTTAACACGAATATATATTTAAAAACCAAAAAATATAAAAAAACGAGACAAAACAAAAGTAAAAATAATTTATTTAATATTCTTTAAATATTCAATTATTTTTTAAAATATTAAAAATTAAAAATATAATGTTTGAATATTTAAATATTTAAGAAATATTTAAAAATTATAAATAGGTATTTAAAATTTTTCTATATTTAGAAATAACGTTGGTAAAATTCACAAAGTTTATAATCAACAATTTAGAGGAAACATTATTTATTTTTCTATTTAAATTTTTTATATATTTTGGTAAAAAAAAAAATATTTTACACATTTTTTTTAATTTGTATTTAAAAAATATTTTTCAACAATAATTTTATTGCAAAAAATATTTGCATCAGCGAATAATTTTTATATACATATCAAAATCAATTACAGTCTCTATTTGCTTCCAAAAATACAAAAATTATTCGTTCGAATAATTTTTATTGTAAATAAAGAAAATTGACTTCGCACTGAAAAATTATCCTGTTTTCAAGTATATAAATATTTATTTGCGATAATAGTCAACTAATCGATTAATTCATATAGATTTTTGTTTCCAGTGCGAAAATTAAAACTATGTGTATATTCTGCTTTTGTCAATATATATAAATTTTTTAACATCGTTTAATTGAAGAAAAAAATTTCCAATTTCATATATATATAAAAAAAAATCCTTTTAAATTAAAAATTGAAATAAAAAACAAAAAATAAAAAAGTAAAATAATATACACAAAAATAAAAATATAAAAACAAAATAAAAGTGAAATAAAAAATAAATGAAATAATTATTATCCGTTTATATTGAAAATAAATAAAAAAATATAGAAAGAAATAATAAAGTAAAGTAATAAATAAAAATAAAAACATGAAAATATTTTTATCCCACATGCACAAAAATGGCGCTTTTAGATAGCTGACGACAGGGAGTAAAGTCACTCATTTGTTCGACCATATGAAAATGGCGTCCATTTTCTCCCAAGAGGCAAACATAACAGCTGATCCCATGCGTTATTTTTGCCCAAGGGAGAAAACGGCCGCCATTTTCATATAAGTCGAACAAGTGACTGACCTCGACCTCCACTCGTGTCACAAAAATCACCGTAAACAAATGGCTGCCTTTATACCATTGTTGCTTAATATACTATTCTAAAGTTTTGAACATTCAAATGAACAAAATATTTTTTTTTTTATCTAATATTTTCCAAAATTACCAAACTGAAATAAAAAATTATTATTAAAAAATAAATAAAATCCTAATAAATTATTATTATTAATTATTATTATTCCATAGGAATTAAGATTTTCCAAAAATTTCAAATTCAAATCTTTATGAAATTTAATAACTTATATGAATGTTAATATAAAACATGAAGATATCGATCACTCCGAGTCTTCGACTCGAAATTATTGATGTCTTCATGTTTTATAATAATTTAAATTACCATAATATTTTTCAAAAAAAAATTAAATTATATACAAACATTTTAATAAAATCCTTCCCAAGAAAACAATTATTTTTACAAGTAATAAAATTTTTCACATGAATTCAATTATTTAAAAAAACATAAGAAAATTCGTTGCAAGAATTCAATTATTTTTATATATTATAATAAAATTTTTCATAGGATTTCAATTATTTTTTATATAATTTTAAATAAATTCCTCGAAAAATGTAATTATTTTCAAATATTTTTTGGAAAAATTCAATTACATTTCACAAATAATGAAATTCTTCGCTGAAATTCAAATATTTCAAAATCTGCTATTTTAATAAAAATTCTTAAAAGAATTCAATTATTTAAAAAAAATGCAATAAAATGCATTCCAAGAATTCAATTATTTTCATAAATAATACAATTCTTTACAGGATTTCAATTATTTAAAAAAAAAATTTAATAAAAATTCGTAGCAAAAATTCAATAATTTCATAAATAGTAAAATTTCATAAATTTCATAAATTTCATAAATAGTAAAATTCTTTCAATTATTTAAAAAAAATATTATAAAAATTCTTTACAGGAATTCAATTATTCGCCTAAATAATAAAATTCTTCACAGGATTTCAATTATTTTTAATTCAATTTTAAGTTAATTCTTCGAGAAATGTAATTATTTTCAAAAATATTCAAAATTCAATTATTTTTGAAAATTCATGCTATAATGCTTTAAATATTCAATTATTATGTAAAATTTATACGATTTATACTGAAATTCATTATTAAATCAATTTTTATTCGAAAATTCTACGAGGAATAAATTATTTAAATACAAGAATAAATAATTTATTGAAAAATTGAATGTTTTTCAAAAATTTTTTTTCTAATACTTTCGCTATTAATAACTTTCGCTATTCTAGAGAAACTTATCGCTGTTCTAGTATTGAAGCTTTCTCCCGCGAGAATAAAAAATAAAATGGAAAATAATTTTTTTTCCACAAAAAAGGAAATTTTATATTTATATAATAATATATATGTGTACATGGTTTTTTGTTTGGAGCACATGAATATATTTTGATATAAAAGTTATTTTTCTGTGATGTTTCATCGTATTGGATGTGGGTGGGTTTATAAAGGAATGCATGTTTTATACACATCGAAGGACCATCTGTTCTGGCGACACTTTAAGCTGAATAGGGTCGTTTTCTCTGTATATATAGCTTTTACCAAACGAGACTTTTTCTTTAGATTCCATTCGTGCGAGGACCCCGCGCGCTACCATCTAACTGCGAACGTGATTCGTAAACCGAACGGGTAACAATTTCCGGAAGAGTGCGTCCTAATGAAATTCTCTTTCCATTCTTAAAATAAGCATCACACTTTCGAATCTTAATTAATCCCTTGTTATTTATATTATTATACATATACACACTCTCTCGACTTTTTCTCCCTTTTATCTTTTCTTTCCTATATAAATATTATCTCAAAAAAAAATCGTTCGCGAAAGAAAAATATAATAGTAAAAAAAATTATTACTTAATTATCATTTACATATTAATTACACTTTTTCTAAGCAAACGCAATTTATTCTATAATTATAATTATCGTTGGACTTAATTTTTTCTCTTTTAACATTTTGATTCTATTAAATTTTTTCAAAGAGACATTTTTGAAACATTGTCCGTTATTTACAATAAAAATTTTTCGACTCGAATCAATAATTTTTGTATTTGAAGCAAATATAGAGTGTCTACTATTTTCATTTTTTTTTCATCAAATTTAAATTTATTTGATTTCGAACATTAATAAATCTACAAAAGGCTTCCAAAATTTTTATTAGAGTTTTTACGAATAATTAAATTCTTTTGATGAGTTTCTTTACATTTTTTGAAAATACACGCAAAGAAAGTTGTTATCAAATTATTTTAAAATAATTTTTTTTATAAAATATACAATTTAAAAAAGTAAAAAAAAACTTCGTCGTTCATTTGAACTACTTGATTTTGATAAAAATTATTCGCCACACATTTTTTTTGTATTTTTTTATTTTATTTATTGAAAAGATTGATTAATAATTTTTAAATTTCACAGTTTTTCTGCAAATATCAAATTGAGAAAAAAAACGTATCAAAATGTTGCTTCGCAACACTTTTGACACGTTTTTTGTCTCAATTTGCGATATCCTTAGAAAAACTGTGTTAAAAAACTACAAAACTTCCTCCACGAGGAAGCATAAAAAAAGTAAATAAATTTACCATCAAGCAAATAAAAAAAGGTACATAAATTTATTTGCAATACTTGATAATCGAAAAAAAATAAATCTTATATTCATAAAGTATTAGAATTTAATGAAAATAAATGTAAATATTATGAAAAGAAAATAATAGTTACGGATGAAAAAAAAGGTGATAATAATGTTGAAAGGGACGTCTGACCAAAACAAAAGTTTACTCCTACTTAAAACGAATTTGTATTCCTCAGGCCGAGGGTTGAATGGTATAGAGGGAAAAAAAAGAAGAGGTGACTATGAAAAGTTGAGGGTATGAGATAAAACATGCTCTGTCCCATCAAACGTTTCCTAATCTACTTAGAGCCAATTTCCTCACCTCTGTATCAGTTCTATCCCCTCGAAAAATACACCACTAAATCCTGACTACTAATTGGAATTAAACTCACTTTCAGAACATACATAATATATTATGCGTGTATACACACAATACTAAATAGTATATAATTGTGAAAAAATTTACAAAATTTTATAGAAAATCAATTTATTTAAAATAAAAATTGTTTTATATTCAAATTCATTCAATTCATTCAAACTTATTTAAAATTATAAAAATAAAAAAATAATTCCAGTAAATTTTTATTTCATTTAGTTTTAAATTTAATATTAAATTCCTATTTTAAGCAAATATTTCTTTAATAAAAATTTCCACTTTATTTATTTTGTTTTTTATTAATTTAATTCATTTATTTATTAATTGAGTATTATTATATCGAAAATATAAAGACGCCTATATATAGAAAAGTAATTTTTCAACCAATTAGTATATATGTGAAAATCAACTGGTGAATAATCATGCATCAACTTCCAGAATGCAGTTAACCAGCAGTATATAAATTGTCAGAGAAATCTTATCATCGACGTCCCGAAGGATTTCAAGTGCCAAGTAAACAGACTCGAATCTGAGATTTCCCATGCGGGATTGACGAAACGTAGATTCGTGAATCGCTGGAAATAAGATCTCTTTCTCTCTCTTTCTCCATATATATATAGTATATGTTCTATAATAAATGCATAGACAAGAGGGGGGAGAGGCAAAAAAAATTTAGTCTTTGTATTGAAAACAAATTTCAATTACTTTTGCTCCCGAATTTTTGTTTTCAATTTTTTATTTAATTCTATTTTTCCCTCTCTTATTATTTTACTTATCTAACTAGCAACAATTCGCGCGCTAAAGCGCGCTGCTAGCTTCTTACGTATTTTTTAAATAAAATTTGCAATTTTAAAAATAATAGAATTTAAAAATTTTTAATTCAAATTTTTTTTCATAAAAATAAAATATGAATTGTAATATAGATTATTACTATAATATCCACAATAATCATATATTCTGAGACAGGAGATTCAGGGAAAAGTCAGACATTTTTATTAAAAGTACTGGAAAAAATTAAATTTTTAGTATTCATAAGAAAATTTTGAAATTTGGTGTCTTTTTTGTTTGACTCACATAAACTATAAAATCACCACAAATTCTAATATAAAACCTTTAATTTTTTCTATTTTTAACAATAATTTCTTCTTAAATAACTTAATTCTTGAACAACATAAACAACATAAAATTATTACTTAGAAATTATTTAATGAATAATTTTACTTGAATATTTCAAAATTAATTCTTTTTTAAAAGAGTTGCGTTTACGACTTTCATAAATAAATGAACTTTAAACGGTTTTTATTTAAAATTTTATAAAATTTCAATTTTTAATGAATTTAATTAGAAATTTCAAAAAAACTTAGATTTTTGAAAAATGTTAATAATTCATATTCTTCTTGAAATTAGTTAAATTTGACAATAATTTAATTAATTATTAAATATAATAAATTTATAGAAAAATTGTAGTTAAAAACATTTTGAAGAATTGAATTTTAGAGAAGTTACAAATTATGTCCGAAATTCAATTATTTTCAAAAGTAATAAAATTCTTCTTACAAAGTTCAGTTATATGCTCAAAATTAAAAAAAAATTCTCGTTAAAATCACAATTATCGTTATAAATAACAATATTCTTCTCAAAAATTCATTATTTTTAGAAATTTTCCTCATTTCAATAATTTTTAATATCTATTATTTTAATAAATTTCCCGAAAGAATTCAATTATTTAACAAAATTTTCAATAAAATTGTACACAAATATTTAATTATTTTTATAAGTAATAAATTTTTCTTATGAATATTTTATTTATAAATATTTGAAACTTTGAATTTTCTATACTTTTAACTGGCAATTCTAAACAATTAATTTTTTTAAAATACAGTTTAATTTTTTTTTAATAATTATTGAAGTTTTTATTTTCTAATATATATAATTAATTGAAGAATTTCCGAATAATCAAAATTTCGTAAAATTGAATTTTAAACAAATATATTTGGAAATTCTCTAAGAACTTTTTCAAAAATTATTAAAAATAGTTGGTTTAGAGAAGAATTTCATTTAAAAATTCTAGAAAATAATAATTGAAATGAAATAATAAAAATAATTTTTAAGATGTTACAGTAACAATATTCTTAATATAAAATCATGGATTGGTGGACAATTTTCCCAAAATCCGTTTCCCAAAAAAAACTTTTCCCAAAACAGTTTATCCCAAAATATTTTTTTCCCAATGCTGTATTTTCCAAAAAATAATTTTCCCAATGTTATATTTTTTCCAAAATGTATATTTATTGTCAAATTAGTAGTAAATAATCACATTCGAACGTAATGTCCAAGTGATTGTAAATACGTAACAAGTTTGAAAAAATAATAGTTTGAGTAGTAAATTCTAGTTTGAAAAAATATTTGAATATAAATTCTAGTTCGAACTAATAATAGTTCCAATAAATTTTATTTCGATAAAACAATAGTTTGAATAAATTGTGGTTTGAAAAATTATAGTTTGAGTAAATTCTATTTTGAACAAATATTAGTTTAGAAAAATAATAGTTTGAATAAATATAAATAGTATTTTGAAAAAATTCTAATTTCAATAAATTCTATTTCGAAAGAAACAATAATTTGAGTAAATTCTATTTCGAAAAAATAATAGTTTCAATAAATTTTTGTTTATAAAAAAATACTTTTAATAAATTGTAGTTTGAAAAAATAATAGTTTAAAAAAATTGTAGTTTGAATAAATTCTAGTTCGACAAATTAATAGTTTCAAAATTCGAAAAAAGAGACTAATTTCAATAAATTTTAGTTTGAAAAAATAATATAGTTTGAGTAAATTCTATTTCTAAAAAATAATAGTTACAATAAATTTTTGTTTGAAAAAATAATAATTTGAATAAATTGTAATTTGAAAAAATAATAGTTTGAGTAAATTCTAGTTTGAAAATTTTTTTTAATAAATTCTAGTCCGAACAGATTGGTGGACAATGTTGGATTATTATTTTTGGGAAATAAAATATTGGGAAAAATGATTTGCTTGGGAAAATTTTTTTATGGGAAATATAATATTGGGAAAAATTTTTTTTGGGAATAATTTTTTTTGGGAAAAAAATTTTGGGAAAATTGACCCCCCACCAAAATCATGATAATACTTTTATAAGTTGTTTAATTTTAAAAAGGTTTAAAATAAAAAATTTTTGAAAATCTTAATTCCTGTGGAAAAATAATAATAATTAAATATATTTATTTAAAAAAGAAGTTATTGATGTTTTCGAATAATTTATTTTACAACTAAAAAAATTCGTAAATAAATGCAACAGAACATTTTTTTGAGTAAAATTTTTTCCTTTCTTTATTTTCTAAACATTTAAAAATTTTCAATTTCATTTTCAATTAAAATTTTCAATTCACAAATAGAATTTATAAACATTTTTTTCCTTTATTTTCAAAAAAAACTTTGAATTTTATTAAAGCAATTGTAATTAAGAAATAGAAATGATGCAAATTATTTTCTTATGAAAATTGAGAATTTCCTACAATAATATTAAGAAACTGGAATATGTATAATGTTTTTTCCCCAAAAGAAAAGAATGAGTTTGTGAACAATATTGTTATTGAGAAATAAAAATTATGTATAAACTGAATATATTTCCTATTTCTTAATCATAATTTTTTAACTGTTAACAATTTTCTAATATTTTTTCTAAATGAAAAGGAAAAAATTTTCCATAATTTAATCACAATTTTTTTAAATTGTCAAATTTTCTAATTTAAAACATTATTTTATTATAAACAAGAAAAATACCTCCATATTTTCGATTTATCAAACAATATTTTCTAAAGAAAGAATTTAATGAAAAAGAAAGAAAGAAATAATAAGGTGAAAGAACAAACAAAAGGCAAGAAGCAAAAAGAAATAAGAAAATAAAAAAAATTCTTGAATCCTAAAGGGGAATCGAACCCCGAAAGACACTACAACAAGACAGTGCTCTAACGACTGTGACCACAACGCATTTTTCGGGAATTCTAAATAAAAAATCACAATTTCTTTTAGAAGGTGCTCATAGAAAATGAAAGAAGAATAGAAAATATGTATATATTAATAAAATACAATCGTAATCAATAGTTTTGGTTACTTAACCCCTTCACTGTTTGGAAAAATATTCATTTTATTGCCCCAAAATGTCCATCAAAATCTTTTAAATTGTTATATTACTTAAAAATAATAAACAATTATTTATTTATTACTTTTTCTAGCATCATTGATACCTATAGTATGTGAATAATGATATAAAAGAATTTATTTTATTATTTAAATAACAAATTTCTATATTTTGCTAAAACTTTCACGACCCAACGTTGGGTCGCAAACAGTCTGGGCCAACTTTTTTCACGACCCAACGTTGGGTCGCAAACAGGCAACGGGTTAAACTCCATTTAAAATATTGAATATTTATAAAATCTAAGACGGAATACAATTTACTATAAAAAAAAGAAAAAAGAAAAGAAAATACTAAAATGTATCTTAAAGACTGAGAACTAGATTTCCATTCGAAAAACAGTTCCCATTGAAGAGCTTTTCGAGGGAAAGTTCTTCAAACTTAAAGCGAAAGACAGAAAAGTGTGTGGGTGCTCTATTCAAGAATAATCCTGAATTTTAATTAGTGAGGGCAGTAAATTAAATTGAGGAAATTAAGCTAGAACTTTTACCAGACACAGAGAGAGAGAGAGAGAGAGAGAGAGAGAGAGAGAGAGAGAGAGAGAGAGAGAGAGAGAGAGACGAAAAGGTACGTTTAAGAAAAGAAGAAGAAGAAATAGAAGAAAGGAGAACGATTAAAAATACCTCCTTTTATCTCTTCCCCCCGAAAAAAAAATTCTATATATTAAATATGTAAAAATGGATTTTATAATCTAACGATCAAGATTTTTTTTTTTGCTTTTATTTTCCAGCAATTTGCAAACATGAGCGGACGCGCGCGCATTTAGAGAGGGAGTAGAATTATTCTGTTAATGCCAGGAAAATTACAAACCGGAAGTATACTACTGGACCGCTTTTACTTTAGGCGGATTTTCGTAAACTTGGCCCCACCACCGGAAACATGAGGTAACGAGCGAGAATCACTTTGCTACAAGTTTTCATCTGATTTTCAAACATTTCTGTTGTTGTTCTCCCGGAAGTAAAACATATCAGACTTTGTTCATCATTGGCGCCAACATTGCGGTTTTAACCCCCTCAAGGCAAATTTACTTTTACTCTATGGTTTGAGGAAAAAAAAACGCACCGTTAAATTTATATTATAACTATTATAAATTTTTCCAAGAAAAAAAGGAAGAAAACAACACAAAGAAATTATAATTACCTCAAAGGAAAACAAAGAGAAAGAAAGAGAGAGAGGAAAAGAGATTCAATTTATATTAAAATTTATCCGCATCTATTTATTAAAGTTAGTTTATTATTTAATTACTTAATTTTTAATTACTCAATTTCTAATTATTTAATTTTTAATTAATTATTTAATTACTTTATTATTTAATTGCTTGATTTTTAATTATTTAATTAGTTTTTCAATTTATTTGGTTTTTTTATTATTTAATTTTTAGTTATTTAACTAATTTTTTAATTACTTGAATTTTTAATTATTAAATTCTTAATTTCTACAGACTGGTCACAAGTTTTAGTTTCTTAATTTCCCTGCCAATTTACTGACAAAATTCTGTTTGAAGGAAAATATAAATATAAATATAAATTCCGTTTATTACGGAAAACGAATAAAATTTATGAATTTTAATAATTTCTAAAAATTACAATAAATTATAACCCTTCCTGAATTCAATTATTTAAATACAAAAACTCAATTTTTTATAATAATTGTAACTCTCCATAGTGTTTTCTTAAATTATTTTAAAATAATTTTTAAAAGTAGTTTTTCAATTTTTAAAAATTTCATAAATTTTTGTTTACTTTGTTCACTTTGTTTGAAGATAATTGAATTTTAAAAAATTATGAGAAAAGAATTTTAAGAATTAGTTTTTAAAAATATTTTAATGTAATTTTTCGAAAATAATTGAATTTCTTTAAAGAATTTTTTTGTATAATTTGAAAAAACTAATTAATTTTTTGATGAATTTTAATTAAAAATTCTGAACTTGATTGTTTTATTCAAAATGTTAAAAATAATTCTAAAATGTTATTATTTTTGTATGTATTTGAATTTTTGAAAAAATGTAATTGAAAATACTGAAAATATTGAATTTTAAAAAATTAGAAGCTAATGTTAATTAATTTTCACTTTCGAATTTACCTTGAAAGATTTTTCATTAAAATTTTTGATAATTTAATTATTTTCAAAATTTGCAATTAAAATTCTTCAAAAGTTGATTTTCAAAAATTGTAACAAAATACTTGAAATAAATAAACTATTTTCAATTAAATTTTACAAAATTTCAACTATTCAAAAATATTTTTGTTATAGATATATTTGAAAAATTTAATTAGGTATGTTAAAAAATGATTCAAAAACAATTTTTGAAAGTTGCACTTTTTTTTAATAAAAAATGTTGTATTTTGTTGCAATGTTTGAAAGAAAAGTCGTAATAAAAGTCGCAATTTTTGAAAATAAATCGAAAAAAAGTCTCAATTTTCTTAATTTCCCTGCGACAAAAAATTTGTTTCCCTGATATATCCCTGACTTTACTGACATGCGGCCACCGCTTGTTTCTAACTATTTAATTCAGGGCTGATAAGAATCATGATTTTAAAAAAAAAAAAAATCAAAACAATCCGATTTTTTTTATTTAAATCGGATTTTTTTGATTTAAATCATTTTTTTAATACTTTTTTTAAATATTTGAAATATTTAATTATTTTATAAGTAGTTTGTTTTTTTAATATTAAAAATTATAAAATTAATAATAATAGGGTGGATGTAAAATTTCATTTCAAGAATTCTCTGACATTTCCTGACTAGTTTTTCGGTTTCCCTGATTGATAAATTTTTAAATTATTTAATATTCTGCATTGATAATTAAAAATTTAATAATGCTTTTTAAGTAACAATTTTATCTATATAAAGAAAAACATAAGATAATTAAAAATTGTTTGCTAAAAAAAATTTTAATGTGTTTAAAACTTTTATTATAAAAAAAGTTAATGCAAATTTACAATTTAAAACGTGCTCAATAAGTTTTATTTATTTATTTATATAAACCGCCAATGCCCGTTTATCAAATATTGTACAAAAGAGTCTAAATACAAAAACTAAATTGACATTTATCAAAGTTTTTTAATTTGTGGTTTTTTTCGATTAAAATTCTCTTACTTTTCCCTGAACAAAAAAATTCTCTGATTTTCAGTTTTTCCCTAATTTGAGTCAAATAAACAAAACTAATATTTATTATATTATCTCTGTAATGTATTCTTTATTATTTTTTTGAATTCAAAACTTTAAATAAAAATACTAATTTTGCAAACTTTTCTGTTTCTAATGCATTGTGCAGTTTGATTAAAATCATGATTTAAATGAAGTTGATTTAAATCATTGCAGCCCTGATTTAATTATTTAACTAATTTTTTAATTATTTGAATCTTAATTTCTAATTATTTAATATTAATGTAGGTATTAATTGTTTAATTACTCAATTTTTTATCTATTTCATTCTTAATTTCTAATTATTTAAATATTGATAATTAATTTTTTAATTACTTAATTTTTAATAATTTAATTATTGAATAATTTTCGCAACTACTCGCTTTTTTAATTATACTTAATAATCTAATTATATTAAATTTTCTTCGAATGAAAAACAAAGTTTATATTATACGCACTGTATTTTTATTCACAAAGAAAAAAAATAGATTTATTGATTAAAAAAGGAATTTTAATATTTTTAATGAAAAGGATAATTTTCTTTTCTCTTTTATACTATATATATGCTGAATCTGAAAGAACAAAGCTGATAATGTATTATAACGATGAATGTAAAACAATTCTATAATAAAAAGCAACAAAAAGGAAATCCTGTAATTATTTTTATATTCAGGACACATATATTATTTATATAGGTATGTGTCCTCTTTATTATAAAAATCTTGAAGTCTGTTCACCTCATTTCTTTAGTTTCCTCTCTCGTAATATACATATATATAAAGTCACATATAAAGAGACTATATATGAAAAGTCAATTGCCACATCAAAGTCCTTCCCAACAGGACCGTAAAATGTCAGGAAGATCCTTTAATCACTTTCTCTAAAATTAACTAAAACATGATCTTCTAAAATGTTTCAACTAATTTTATGTACCTTTGGTCATCATTTTTAGTATTTATTTTTATAATTTACTATAATAAATAAGTTAATTATTATTATTTCCGTTTATTTTTCATTATTAAATTATTTTCATTGTCGCAAATAAATAATATTAATTATTACTTTTGTTGTCCTTTTATCAAAAAATAATAAAGTATAACAATTTTTTATTTTATTATCAATTCACTAAATTCACTGAATTCTTTCGAGAAATTTCATTAAAATTGCATTGAAAATAAATAAATAATTAAATTTTTGCAAAGAATATTATTTATGAAAAGAATCGAATTCTTTCAAAGAATGTTATTAAAATTTGTACTGAAAATAATGTTATTGCTTTGAAGAATTTATTTTAATTTTTTTGAAAATACTGTAGTTTTTTTAAAATAATTTTTATTGAAAATTTTGGAAGTTATTGAATTCTATGAAGAATTTCTTTTAAGTTTTTAAAATAATCGTATATTATTATTATTATTATTATTATTATTATTATGATTATTATTATTATTATTATTATTATTATTATTATTATTAATTGTAATTAATAATTTTATTATTAAATTTTTATTAAAATTATTGATTAAATTCTTTTAAACAACAATTTTATTAATTTTCATAAATACTTACATGTTTTTGAACAATTTTTTTAAATTTCGTGAAAATAATGTAGTTTTAGTTTAATAATTTTAATTGGAAATTTTTAAAATAATTGAAATTTACAAAGATGTTTATCAAAGACTTTTGAGAATTTTTTTTGAGAATTATTGAACTTTTTAGAAAACTTTTATTACAATTTATAAAAAAAAATAATTGAATTCTCGCGAATAATTTTACAATTTATGAAAATAATTGAATTCTTGCAAAGAATTTTATCAAAAATTTTGAAAATAATAGAATTCAATCGAAAAATTTTTATTGAAACGTATAAAGATAATTCATTTTTCTTAAGAATTTAATTATTAATGAAAATAATTAAATTGCTCTGAAAAATTTTATTATTTAATATACCTAATAATAATATAATAATAACAATAATAATATAACAATAATAAAATAATAAATAAAGAGAAGGGGAGTCAAAAGTAGTAGAAAAATAGTGTAAAGTATGGATGCACTCTAATGAAAAGAATATTAATATAACAATAAATAGTTAAATAAATAAAATTTATCTCATTTACAAAACTATTTATTTTGCATAAAAAAATTGAAAAAAAATTTCTTTTAAAAAAACAATTTAAAGAAAATGATAAATAAAATTTTTTATGCCTTATATTTATTATTGTTAAAGCTCAGAGAGTTATCTGATAAATGTTTGGAAGATGTATATACATATACCCGCACGGACCTGTTATGTGGGATAAATAGTGTAAAGAAAGAGAAAGAGAGCGGGGTCGACTCTTTCATAGATTTTCATATTCTTTCTCTGAATAGTCTCAGTACGACTTTACAGGAAATCGTATTTTTAAAATATTAAAACGGAAGAGGAAAATTCTTTTGCACCGTATACAGCCAAAAAATAAAAGCTAAAAATGTATATTGCCACTATTTAAATTCCTTTTCATGCTACTTTGATATCAAAAATATATATAATAAATTTTTTTAAAAAAGAAGAATGTTAATAATTAATAAATTTATCATTTAAAATTAAAAATATTATTCAAGTAATTAATAAATTAATATTATTCAAAATTATAGGAAATGATTTAATAAATTATTTGTTAAAAATTAAAGAATTATTCATTAAATTATTTATTAAAAAGCGGCAAAAATCACAACGTTAAGAAAAAATTATTTTTATAGTAAATATCGTTTTTCATAAATACGTAATTCTTTTTTTTTTGAATCAGACACACGTTCTTAGTTTTCGTAAAATAAAACCTTAAGCTCAAGGGATTATATAAAACTTGGAAAAGAAGAAGCAAAAAAAAAGAAGAAAGAAAAAATACTGTGCCTTCTTTCATGCACACACGCTATATACTGATCTGTATGACTATGGGAGCTGTTGGCAGGATTAAGAGGGTTAAGATTATCTGGATGAAGTTCAAGTCTGAATCTAAAGTCTTAATTCCCTTATCTTCGAGCTTGTTGTCACAAAAATAACGAGAATGGTACCGAGAAAAAAAAAGTTAATCGGAGCTTAAAAGTCAAAATACTTCCTTTAAGACTCCCCCAAAACTTTTTTGCAACTATATATGAAGAAAGTTTTAAAATTCTCTCTCCATTCTGAATTACATATTATTATTTATTACTATTTTTATTATTATTATTATTATTATTATTATATTACTACACGATTATTAAATTAATTTCTAAATTGAATTTGAAAAAAATATTTTTGCGAATATTCAATTAAATTCCAAATTAAAATTGAAAAATATTTTTGCGAATATTCAATTAATTTCCCAAATTGAAATTGAAAAAAAATATTCTTACGAATATTATTCAAATTAATTTACAAATAAAAATTGAAATTGAAAAAAGAATGTTTTTGCGATTATTAAATTAATTTTCGAATTGAAATTAAAACAAATATTTTTGCGAATTAGTTTCCAAATTGAAATTAAAGAAAAATATTTTTATGAATATTATAAATTAATCTCTGAATAAAAATTGAAATTGAAAAAAGAATTTTTTTGCGATTATTAAATTAATTTTCAAATTGGAATATTGAAAAGAAATATTTTTGCAAATATTAAATTAATCCCTATAGATAAAAACTGAAATGGGGAAAAGATATTTCTTAATAATATTAAATTATTCTCCAAAGTAAAAATTGAAATTGAAATTAAAAAAAAATGTTGCTATTAAATTAATCCCCAAATAAAAATTTAAAAATTAATTTTCTGTCGATTATAAAATTAATTTTGAAATTGAACTTGAAAAGAAATATTTTTGCGGATATAAATTAATTTTCAAATAAAAATTGAAATAGGAAAAAAATATTTTTTAAGAGAATATTAAATTTCATTCTCTAAATAAGATTTGAAATTGATAAAAACAAATGTTGCTATTAAATTAATCCCCAAATAAAAATTACAAAAAAGCAGTCTAAATTTACAGACATCAATTTATTTTCTGATTAAATACAAAAAAGTAAAAAAAAAATTAAATCAGTCATAAAATTATTTCATTCAAAAGAATTCTTTGAGACTTGCAATCGAATAAAACACTTGACCCGGTGACCGCAGTTTTTCAACTGAGAAGCTTCTCTCTAAGATTTTTTTAAATTAACTTTTTCTCGAAATCTTTTAGAAAAGTATCGAATCGAATAGTTTATGGATATTAAGTCAATAAAATTGAATTATCCTTTCTAGGATTTCATTAAAAAATTTTAAATCTTCTTCTTGAATAATTAAAAAATAATTTAATGAATCTATAAATTTATTTATTTTTTAATAAATAATAAAATAAAATAATTAATAAAATTTAAAAATCTAATATTGATAGATATAAAATAAACGTTTAAAAGCGAAAAATACAAAGTAGAATTTACTTGTTGATTTTTATTTACAAAACTGAGAAATTAATAATAAAAATATTCAAGTAAAAAAATATTGACAAAAAAAATTATACAATAAAAAAAAAAGTCTACATTGTTTATTTAAAAAATGTTTAACTTTAATTTTCGTGAAGCTCATAATAGAAAATAAATTTCATTAACAATTAAAATCGTCAAATTTTTGCAAATTTGTTGGAATTTTAAACATAGACGCGAATCGACGCACATATATTTTGTATAATTTTAAAGTTTCCCCTGAGTTTTCACCGTTTTCACGTGGCATTATATATACGCGTTGAATATTAATGGCAACGTTTCCAAACGCATCGAATACATTCATTATTCCTTCGATTTTCCACAAATATATGTCATTAACAAAGTTAAATAAATAATCATTTATAATGCTATTGCTCTCGACACTCTCGTTAATTTCTAAATTTAAAAATAAATCTCTTTGGAACAAAAGTATTACTAAAAAAAAGTTAATAAACAATTTATTTTAAAAAATTACTACTGACTTAGTAAAAACTACTGACTTAAAGAATTTAATGTTAATCGTTAAATTAAAAATTAAATAGTTTAATTTAAAAATTAAAATTTTATTTAAAATATTTTTTAAATTACAAATTAAATTAAAAATTAATAAAATGAATTTATAAATTAAATCTTAAATTTTTTTGAAATTAATTTTCAAATTATATAGAAATTAAATTTATTAGAAATCAAATTTAAGATTTAACATAAATTTAGAATTACGAATTTGAAATTTTAAAACAATTACATTCGAATATCTAACAATTAAAAAACGCAAATACAAAAAAAAATTAATAAAATTAATAATAAATAAATAAAAAATCATAATAATTAGGTAGTCAAATTCTTTCCAGTAAATCAGTAATTAAAATATTTTCAATACAATTTTAATAAAATATAACGAAAGGATTCAATTATTTTCTCAAATTTTTAATAAAATTTTTTGCAAAAATTTAATTATTTTTATTAATTCTTCGCAAGAATTCAATTATTTTCCAAAATAATAATATTCTTCGGAAGAATTCAATTATTTAAATAAATAGTAAAATTTTTTGCAAAAATTCAATTATTTTCAACACAATTTTAATAAAATTTCACAAAAAGATTCAATTATTTTTTATAAATATTAAAATTCTTTGCTGCCATCCAATTATTTTCAAGACAATTTTAAAATTTTACGAAAGAATTCAATTATTTAAAAAAAATTTGTAATAACATTTTTGGATAGAATTTAAATATTTTCTATAATTTTAATAAATTCAATTATTTTTATAATTAGTAAAATTCTTCGCAATATCTAATTCAATTATTTGCAGGAATTCAATTAATTTCAACACAATTATATTATAGTCAATTCAATTTCTCTCTAAAATTTTAATAAATTCTTCGAAACAATTTAATTATTTAATTGTAAATGATAAAATTCTTTGCAAGAATTCAATTATTTTTAGAAATAATAACATTCTTCGGAAGAATTCAATTATTTGTTAAAATTTTTAATAAAATTTATAGAAATAATTTAATTATTTCTATACCTAATAATTATAAATAGTATTAAAATTAATATTAATTTACTGTTAATAGGTATTAATTAATTTTAGAAAATAATTACAATTAAAAATAAAAGATTGAAAACTTAAAATTAAATTTACAAAATTATATTTAAAATTAAAAAATTCTTTGAGTATTAAAAAATTTAAAAAGGCAAATATAAAAAAGTAATGATAAGTAATATTAATATTAATTTATTATTAATACCTAGAATAATTAATTAATCAATAGAATTCTTCAAAATAAATATAATAAAAGAAATTGTCAATTTGGAAATTAAATTATTAATTTTTATTTAATTTTAAATTTTTCGTTTATTTTCTTATTTTAAAAGCGAAATAATTGTCAACAGAAATTTTCTGTTTTGTTTATTTCTAAAATCAAATTTTAAATTTAAATCACTTTTATCGATCGTCATGATAAGAACGAATTTTTCTTTATCTAAATTTTCTCTCCGACATTATCGACATCGTGTCTGTCACCAATGCGACATTTTTTATTAAAAAAAATCTAATCAACAACTCTTTACTTTATAAGATTAAAGGTCAAAATCAGACAACTTTTTTTCAAATAAAAATGTCCATGTGATTTAAATATTTATTTTTTAAACCAAAGTTCAAAAGGTGTGAATCTTTGCCTTTCTTACAACATTTTCAGAATGATATTTGATTTCATAGAATATTCAGGTTAGTTTACTCATCAAACAGTGTGTTTTTGTTTAATATATAATATAATATATTGATAAATTCTTATTCTCGCAATTTTTCTTTATCTCTGTTAATTAACAGTGTAATCAATCTAAACTTTAATTTTTATATTTTCAGATTAAATTAAAATTTTTGGAGTTACTTTGATACTTTGGAAAAAATATATATTTTATTGTAAAGAGGACGTAAATGGAACAATTATAAGGTAAAATTATTTATTGTTGAATTATCTACTGTAATTTTTCTTATCATTTAGTGACAACCGTGACAATTATTAATGATAAGTTTGGTTATGTTTGCAAGCACTCTTGAGATTAGAAATTATTTTATACTTTTTTATTTTTAATTATTTAAACTAATGTATGTTTACATAATTTATTATAACTATTTATTTTAATTTCTATTGTTAATATTATTATTACTATTATTATTATTATTATTTTTCTATTATTATTTTTCTATTAATATAAAAATTGTGTTTTAGGTTATTCAAGAGAAAAATTCCAGAAAAAAGCATTCCTTAACTTTCTTGAAAAAATCAGAATAAATTTTTGCAATTGAAGAGCAAAAAATGGAAATAGCCCCATTGCTAAACTTAATTTTAAAACAAATTAAATCAAATTAATTTTTCCCCAAGATACAAAAATGTTTTCACGATTTCGAGGATTTTTAAATCGACATAAACGAAAGTTTATTGTCAGCGGAGTGGTGCTGGGTGGTTTTATTCTAATCACAAGATATACTCAACGTAAACTTCGCGAGTGGCAAGAGAAAGAAGTACGAGAACTTCTCGAGCGAACACGACGATCTCAACATTTTGAAAGTACAGAGAGAACGTGTGATCAAACAATATTAACATTAGGCACAAGTGTTCGTAATTCAGTGACAAAAGTATTGGACACCGAGACAATTGTCAATAAACTTCGCAATGGATGTACCGATAAGGTCGCGACATGGAATCATTTGAAAATTCTCGCAATTTCAAGATCGGCAGTTATAATTTATGCACACGCCATGTTAGTGGCAACTCTTCGAATTCAATTGAATCTCGTCGGTGGTTATATGTTTAAAGCTTCACAAAATACGAATATCACCGAGAAAGCCGATGAAATAACGCAACAAAAATACATGTCACTTTGTGGTTATTTCATGGATGAGGGAATTGATAAACTTTGTGCACTTATTAAGGAGAAAGTTGAAGAAATAACAGCGTCAACATCGTTACGCGATAAATTAACACTACGTGATTTGGAACAAATTTATTGGTCGATAATGTCACTTGTTTCGGCCGATTCGAAAACTGATCCAGTTAAAAATTTAACGAATTACATGATTCCACCGAGTTGCGAGAAAGATGAGAAGAATTTGATTTTAACGAAAATGATTAACGAGACTCTGGATCTATTAGAAAGTGAAGAAGTTGAAAATTTGATACAAACGAGTATCAGAAGTGGATTTGTCCTTATAATTGATCATATTTCAGAGTATTTTGGCGATTCGAATACTAGAAGTAATGGAGTAACGAAAAAGGCTCTGCCACTTCCAGGAACATCGAATGGAATGGAAACAATATGGACCCAGAAAGCAGCAGATGAATTTGTCGATTTAAATAAAATTGCAATGCCAATGGCTAAAATAATTCCTATAATCAATGGACAAGTTCCGGATGTTCCAACATCGAGAGATGTTCCTTCTGATTGGTTACAACGATTAACATTAAACGATAAACTTAAAACTTTGGGAGCGAATGTTTATGAGGCGTTTAGTTTCTAATTTTTTTTTTCTAATTTACTCTTTAAATTTGTGTTCTTTGTGCAAAGTATTTGTAAATATTTATTTAATTTCAATATGGCGAATGGCATAAATATGAATGTTTGAAGTAAAAGTTATAAATAATGTATCATAGTTCATTGTTATTACAATTCATCATGAAATTCTATTTTGTCTTACAAATTTCACGGAATTTTCCAATTCTTAAAAATAGTTTAACACTTAACTCTCAAAAATGTTTTTAATAATCGCAATTTTTGTATAATCTACAGAAATTTACTTTCAATGTAATAAAATTTTCATATTTCTTACTTTCTGACTTACATTCTCTGACGAAAATTTCGATCTTCGATTCCTTGCATCCTCCAATTGATAAATCCATCCAGTAATAAATAATCAGCACTTTTTTCCATCAGAACACTGAATTTTTCACTTCGAAACACTTTTTAAACCCACAACAATCTCGCAAAACTGCGACACAAAACGCACAGTTCGAGTTTTTTAAATTTGAGGTTACGTTCGCACTACAGTACCGCAGGAAATAAACACTTTTTTGCACCCAATTTATCAACAGGAACAAATTAGAAACTACTGTTTATATAAAAACAACAACTTTTTTGAATACGTTAATAAAAATTAACCAGAGGAATTAATATTATACGAGAAAAAAGTGAAACAAAATACGTTTTTCAAGTGATGAGTTACGCGTTCCCGCAATTTCCAGCTACTGATGCGAGTGGAGTGAACTTTGCCGCTTATCGACTCTCGATATCGAACTTATCGATTATTGGCGGGAATTGAACCTAAATTCTACGATTGTCGTCATAAATATTAAATAAATAGAATTACAAGTTGAAATAGTAGTTAATTAATTATTCTGTTTGTTTTTAGTAAAAATTCCCTCTTCCTTTAGATAATACACTGAAAAGAGACTAAATTTTGAATACATGAATTCGATGTTTAAGTCACGTGATGCACTTGATTATCGCGGCAATAGCGGAATTTTGATTCCAATTTGTTAATGTAAAGATTGCGACAATAAATAATTGTTTTTTTTTTTTGCTAAAACACTAGAATTTTCACCCGAAAAACATATTTTAAAGTACTTTTGTCTCGATGAACGAAAATAGCACTTTTCGACTTTTTCTGATTTGAGGTTATGTTTGCACTACGAAACCGAGAATACGATATTTTGATGAAAAATTATCAACCGGACTACTTTGAAAACTGTCATTTATGTAAAAATCAGCTTCATAAAACGTATCGCTACTAGAAATTAACGGTACGAATTCAATTAATACGAGAAAAAAGTGAAATAAAATAGATTTTTCAATTGCCTACTTTCGCGTTCCCGCAATTTTTAGTTTACTGATGATCGGAGTGAACTTGCTCACCATCAAAACAATACGATTGATCAGTTCAAGGCTAACTTCACTCGATAGTAATGTTTTCGTAAAGCCACCCATATATGTCTTAGACTATTTGCTATGGGCAGCACTGACTACAGTATGATGACAGTGAAGTTAGTAAGCAAAGTGGCCGTAGGGCGGCGCTTGTGAACATCTGCCCGGCAAATATGCATTATGCATAGGATAACATTGAATTATAATTAATTATTAATTTATTACCAATATAATATATTATATATTTATATATGTAAAATTATTAATTAATTAATTTAAACAATTGTATTTTTTGCGAATTTAAAAAAGTCATGCATATGTACTATATTAAATATAATTAAATAACTATAAAAATTTTCGTTTTTAAAACTTTTTTTTCAGTTTAAATAAGTATTTTAAATAAAGTTATTTATTATATATTATTAATGAATATAATTAATTAATTATTATAATTATAATAATAATTTATTATTATATTATTTATTTAAAACAATAATTTTTATAATATTACTATAATTAATTAATTGATTATTAAAAATTTTTTAAACTAAAAAATATTTTTAGAAATAATATAGAAAAAAAGTAAAATTCGAAATATATATAAATAATATCAGTGGGATTAGATTTACATAAAAAATTAATAGATTGTTTTATTGTTTACGAAAATTAAAATTACAATAGGTAATATGAAATAAGAAACAAATAATATACGTTGATTAAAAGGTATCATTTTATTCAATTATAAAATTATAAAGATTAATTTCTTTATGTGTCACAGAGTTTAGCCATTTTTTTCTTCATGGCACTCTTTTTATTTTTTACGTTAACCAATTCACTTTTCAGAAATTCTCTCGATCTAATTTGGAAAAAGTATTGAACTATATAACTGATTATTTCGCCTACAATTTCAGGGTGTTCTTTACATTTAAATGATAATTTTATTTGAAAAGATGATAATTCATTTGTAATTAACTCGAATGCATTTCGAAAATGACCGTGCTTGCGAAATAATCCTTCGAGGACCATCATTAAATCGTACATTGTACGATTTGGATGGATTAATTCCTTTTGTGGATTTATAAATCTACCGAAGCTGCGAGGTAAATCATCCGATTTAAAGAAAGTAGTGTCTGTTTCAACGTTTGACGTTGAAAGAAAACTACTTAAACAATTTAAACATTTTACCCGTTTTCGAATATAATTACAGACAAACTCAGTTGTATAATATAAAAGGCAATCTATTATTTCGGGAATAGCGTAGTCGTGTTCCACAGCATTAATGAAATCACAAAAGTCTGTGTCTTCGTTGACTACAATAATATTTAATTTTTGCTTAATTTCTAAAAATCCGTTTTTTTCTTTATGATGATAAATTTCTTTCAATCTGGATATTGTAATTAGAGGTTGCATACATTCGTCATTCAAATTTGAACAATTTCCGAGTTTAGGAGGCTTTAGGACATTGTACAAAGTCAAAATTTTGTACAATTGTAAGAAGGTGGGAGTACAGGGATGATCATTCGTACCACCAGCCAAACGAATTGTTCCAAAGAAACGCTAAATAAAGAGTAAGAAAATGTGTTAGAAATAAATCTGAAAAATATAATTCTCAAAATGTATTTAAATAATTGCAACTCCTAATGATCATTAAAAGATACTAAGTAATTTTTATTTTTTGTATAAAAATACAACTTATAAATATTATTAATAAATTAAATTAACGTGAGTTTGTTAATAAAATACTAAAAATTGCCAAAAAATATCAGGGTTACCACAAAAATTTAATTTTGCTTTCCCCTAACTTTTTTTTCAATGAGAAAAAAGTAATTCATTAATTACTAATTAATACTTAATTACTATAATTATTTTTTTTTAGTAATTGAGATTTTTCAAAAAATATAAAATATATTCAAAAATTTTTGGGCACAAAAATCAAGAATTTTTTTATAAATTTTAAAAATTTACCATTTTTTAAGTACTTTTGATAATATTTCCTGACTTTACCCTGATCTCTTTAACCAATTTTACTTTCCTTCATTTTCCCCTGAATTCTATGATTTGTGGCAACCTTGAATTTCGTATTGATTACAGTTTGATAAATATAAAAAAATATAAATGACAAATTTTATATTTTTATGTAGATTCAAAACATAAAAAAATAATTAACTAATATTTCTCGACAGTAAACACAATTATTTGCATGCAGGACACACACAGTATTAACATGTAATAAATTTCTGCTCCTTTTTAAAAAAACTGCATAGAATTCATCCATTTGCACCTATAGAGGAAAAGAATATTTTATGTTGATTTTTTCTGCTTTCGCAATGACACGTTGAATAGGCCTTGTCTCTAAAATTGATGAGTAGGATCTGCTTATCGAAGAAAAGTTGTTATCGTTGTTAATGTGAGAGTGGACAGGAACACTGACAACAATAATTTTATTATTTATACTATTTTTCGGATAGAAATTTTATATATATTTAAATTAGATATATACTTGGAAAATAAAAAGTTACATTACCTCTAAAGGGTCTTGATTAATGTATCCAGTCAATACATAATTAAATTTACATTTGTCAAGTAATATTTCTGACAATTCGATTGTCGAATTAATAGTAACTCTCAATCCAGTGGCTGTAGGTTTTGGTAAAAAGTCACTTTCTAGAATTTCTGAGCTTAAAACTCTTCGTTCCCAACTGTCAAGCCACTCTAAAAATTTACGAAGTTCCTAAAAGAATATAACTTTTTATTGTACGTATATGTTGTCTTTATGAAAAGGTAAATTAGAAAATTTGTTATCATTAATCAATAAGTTAAATATGAAAAATGTTTACATTGTAATTTGCAGATCCTGGTCGAAGTCCTTTTTCAGGTGTAATTTCATTTAAATTATCAAATAAATTGTTCATCCTCAAACAAAATTCGGCTGTAGCTTCACAACCATCAAATAAATCAGGAAAATAATTTTTCATTTTCAGAAGAGCTGTTCCTACTGATCTGCTTAGCACCTATTGTGATAAAATATTTTAAATCGTAAAAATTCTTCGTCAAACAAAATAAAAAAAAAATTTTTTTAATAATATAGTAAGAATATTGATGAAATATAAATTATTTATTTAAACTTTATTCTTAAAAATTAAATTTAAAAAAGAAAAATTTACCTGTACAGCCAAATTTACACGCATCTTTAACATAAAATCCGGTTTTATGTGTTGCTGTGTTAATTTGGGACATAGTCTTGCATTCATATTTTTGCTATCACACTCGTATAAAAGTTCTATGTGTTTCCAAAGAATTGGTTTATCCTTAGATGAAACCTAAAATGTTAAGATGATGTCAATTTTTACGGAAATGCGTATAATTCCATTATCTAAATAATTGACACAATTTATAATTACCTGTAATTTTTTCCTATTATATAAGCAATTTCGTATATTTTTGAAAAGGTGTGGTGTATCTGCAAAGACGAAAACTTTGCGGCTCTCAACAGTCGGATGAGGAAACCAGCTCTGAACCCCGTCAAGCTCTCCACTAACACCCACCATTGTCCAAAATTTGCGATTTGTAGTAGCACTATCGGTGACAACTCCGTGTATCTGAGCTCCTGCTTTTTCCAAAACAACAATGGCTTGGATAATTAATTTTGATAAATTCTCTCCAGATACTGGGCCTTTTGAAGTGCATACTGCAATTGGCTGGGCAAACGACTCCATTAAGGGGTGGTACATCAAAACAAGGCCATGGTCGGCCTGCTCGTTTACAGTGGTCGTTGAATTATTGTCACCAAAGTCAGTCAACCCTGAAAATTCCATCGTCTTGGTATTTAATCGAACATTCTTCCTTGTCGATATTTCATCCAAAAGTAAGATGCCATGTCGTAGTAATTCAGGTAGTTTTGCCAAGTGCTCCGAAAATAATTCCAAATAGTTGGAATCAAATCCACACGGTGTATCAACCAAAGATAAATATCTATTTTAAAAACAAAATTATTTTATGAAATATTATTTAAAATACAATAAATATTAATAATATAAAATTAGAGAATACAGTACTTACTTCCTAATAGTACTCGTACAAGGAAGAGGTAATAGTTTAGCGTCTCTCAACATCCTATACGCAGCCGGGGATCGCATGTGGAATAATAGACACTGCAAAATCCACTCTTGTGAATATCGATTACCCTTTTTGTTATCATGTTTTGAACTTTTTAAAATTTCCTTTATGACGAGTCTTTCATTAATACTTATATTATGATTTAATAATTTTTCTTCTATTTTTTCATCTGTGTATGACGACATTTCTTTTTGACATTTACTTAATTCTGAAACACAATCACGATATTTGTCCTGATAAAATTTTTTTTTTCGTTGAGCTTTGTAATACAATGTTCTCATTGTCATAAGTTTTTTCTGTTCTGCAGGATTTGACAATTTCAGGTTTAATTGCTTCATTTGTTTATGTTTTTTCAATCTCATATATTTATTCGAGAGAACTTTTCTAGTGCTTGCACAGAATTTACAACGTGATATTTTATTGCTCTCAGTGATGACCACAGGGCACTTAAAATGGCGTAAAACTCCATTACAATCTCGCATTGCAACAGACGTCTCCACATTTCTAGTTGCATTTGATTCTGCACAACCCGTACAAGTTTTGATATTGTCTAATGTTATCATTACATTTTCAATATCTTTTACACTAGAAATGTTATTTTCTAGACCAACTTTATCTATAGAAACAGGTATTCCGGAAATTTCAATTTGAATTTCCAAGTCAGGGAGTAATATTATTTTTTTCGAACTAACAAATTTAATTGTATTTTGCACTTTTCGAGAAATGCATTTTGTAATTTCGATGCACTTAAAGTTTTCCTCAACTTGTCGACGATTCCACCCGCCTGTAATGTCAATACTGTTTTTATTGTTAAATATTTCATCAAAGACCCTCTGTCGCTCTATTAATGTTAAATTAAATTCTGATGAATCATCATTCAAAGGTGAGTTCAAATCCTCTGCACTATGGTTGGTATCATTTTGAAAAGTTTCGACATTTTCCGGTAATCCTGTATCATGAATTATATCAGTGTTCTCAGATGTTTTTTCCGAAGGTTGGCTATTTAAATAATTTATCTCAACGGCATTATCACAATTTTCGTTAATTAAATCGCTGACATGGTCCTCCTTGTTATTCTTTCGTTTCTTCTTAAAGTTTCCGTCTAAAGCAGACCTGTCTTTAGGTTTTTTTCTTTTCCTCATTGGTTTAGATAAATATGCCGGACAATTGGGGAATTGGCTTGGTACGCTTCCTTTAACTGGATAAGGCTTTTTTAAAGTCTCCTGTAAAAAATAAAACAATTTTTAATAAAAAAAGAATATAACTACAGACAACTTTAAAATATAAAAAAATTTAATTAATAATATTAAAAATTATTTTTCTGAAATTTTAACGACATAAAAAAGTAAATTTTAAAAATTAGTTTCTTAAACATATTGTAATGTAATTTTTTAAAAATAATTGAATTTTTTAAAAGAATTATTCTATGATTTTAAAAAAAATTAATTTTTTGAATAATTTTTAATTAAAAATTTTGAATATGATTGTTTACTCCAAGTTGTTAAAAATATTCTAAACAAATTTAATGTTATTACTTCTTGTATGTATTTGAATTTTTGGGAATATGTAATTTTAATATAATTCTTGAACGATAATTTTCATTTTTAAATTTATACTTAAACATATTTTATTGAAATGTTCGACAATTCAATTAATTTAAATTAAATTTTACAAAATTTCAACTATATTCAAAAAATTTTTAATCATATTATAATTTAATTATTTAAAAAATATATTATTTAAAAATAATTTTTGGAATATTTGTCTATAGTTAGTTTTCACACTATAAAAATCGAAATATATTTTTTATATCAAGAAATGGGTAGTATTTTATTGTAATATTTTGAGGAAAAGTCGCAATTTTTAAAAATAAAAAAATAAATTACCTTGCAGTAATTTTGACTTTTAATTTTAAACTTTAATAATTAAAAATTATTTCAAACAACACAAAATTGCGAAACAAAAGTGACAAAAGATTAAAAATATAAAAGGTAAACAAACCGATGCCATAACATTTCCCTGGGGGTCCTTAACCTCACGTTTCGTGATTATTTCCTCGGGTAAAAAATGTTTGTGGCACACCACTAATCCACTTTTTAAAATAAAATTTGCCCGAGGGATAGCATTCTCCCATTTTTTTCGAAGTTCTTCCTCCTTTGGAACTGAAAAAAGATGAACTTTTTCTTTGCAGGAATCGTATCCAGAATTACAGTTCGGAACAACACATCTGTGTCCTTTATATCCTGCCGATAATGCCATAATATAATCACTTTGGCTTTATAGTACTCAATAATAAAATTTTAAAAAGCTAATTTTAAATTAACTCTGCTAACAAAATTTTTTTCGGCGATCTTTATTGACAGTTTACTGCAATTTACCGCCAAAAACAATATATAGCCATATTATTGTCAGGCAGACGAATCACAGCGCCGCCCTACCGGTCAAGCGAGACATTACAACAACCGTCATCAAACCTTAGTCGGTACCTTTATACACAGAAAGATACGGGTGGTAAAGCGTAAAAAGTATACACCACGTGAAATATTATTTATCTTGGCAAAATGTAAGTTTTTATTAAGATACTTAACATTAATTAAAATAACAAATAATTCTACTTTCTAATGTCGTTTACTTTTAATTATATACGTGAATTACAACTTAAAAAAATCGTTTTACTCCAATTTTGGAGGTTATTTTTTTTAACCTATAAATATTGTATGTTATTAAATTAAGGAAATAGCCTTAAATTAATATTAAAATGATTTAAATAGCCTCTAAGTAAATGATTGTAATTTATTTATTAGTATTGTAAATTAAATTTAAGAATAATTTCAAACCCTTTAAATATGAAAATTTCTATTAATTTTTGCAATTAGATGAAGACTGTTGCCGATTATTTGGCTCCATCGACAAATAAAAAATGGTACGAGGAATATCCAAAAACACAAAAATCATGTACTCACTCAAAGACAGAAATCATTGTAATGGATTTAAAAGCCGAGGCTAAAAGATTTCTCGAAGCAGAAACAACTGCCTATCAATTGAAACAATCAAAATCGAAAAATTCAGAATATGGATGGCTTAAAACTGCTCTATCACAAGGAACAAGTTCGGATAAAGTTGCAGCCAGCATTGTTTTAATACAAGACAGTCCAAAACATAATTTATCACGTTTAACATCACTCATCGGTCAAGTAAAAGCATCAAAGCAAAATCAATGCAGCACAATAATCACAGCACTTCGCGATCTTTTTCTCTCCGATTTACTTCATCCAAACTACAAATTAATAAAATTCGAAGAACAAGATTTAGACAAACTTGATAATATTGGAATTACAATTAAACATGAGAAAGGTGTTCCTTTTATGTCAAAAAATAAATTACTCGCCCATTGGTATTTTGAAGATCAACTGAAGGAAATCTATGAAAAATTTATCATTTCCCTCTCACAAATTGCATCGAACACTGTCGATTCAAATCGTGAGAAAGCTGTTGCAGTTATGAATGATCTTTTAATGGGAAATGGAGAACAAGAACACAAATTACTTGATTTTCTGGTAAATAAAATTGGCGATCCCAGTAATAAAGTCGCATCAAAGGTGATATTCTGTTTGAATAAATTACTATTCGAACATTCAAATATGAAAGTTATTGTTCTTCGTGAAGTGGAAAAACTTTTATTTCGAAACAATGTATCGTCGAGGGCACAATATTATGCAATTTGTCTCCTCACGCAATTTGTATTGGATCGTGAAGACACGGAAACGGCAAATAATTTAATTGACGTCTATTTTTCGTTCTTTAAAGCGAGTCTCAAGAAGGGTGAACCCGACAGTCGAATGATGGCTGCAATTTTAACGGGTGTTAATCGCGCCTATCGTTTCTCAAAAGTCGAATCACAAAAGCTCAATGATCATATTGATTCCCTTTATAAAGTCGTTCATGTCGGATCTTTCAATGTGTCCCTAAATGCTCTCAGTCTTCTCTTTCAGGTAAGAAATTCAAAAAATATTCCAAAATATTAAAGTACTAGCAAATGATACGCGCGCCAGTGCGCAGAACTCAGTATTCTATTTCTTATTATTTTGTAAATTAAAAAATATTATATTTTCAAAAATTCAGATAAAATCCTTCGAACCAATAAAATTATTTTTATGAATAGTAAAATCCTCCCCAAGAATATTTAATTATTTTCATAAATAAGAAAATTCTTCTCAAGAATTAAAATATTTTAATAAATAATAAAATTCTACAAAGAAATTCAATTATTTTCATAAATAATAAAATATTTCGAAGGAATTCAATTATTTTCAATACAATTTTAATAAAATTTCTCTAAAGAACACAATTATTTTAAAAAATATTAGTTGAATTCAATTATTTTCAAGAGTTTTAATATAAATCCAATTATTTTCAACAATTTTTATAAATTCTTCGAATCAATTCAATTCTTTTTAAAAAATGGAAAATTCTTGGCAAGAATTCAATTATTTTTATAAATAATAAAATATTTCTGAGAAATTCAATTATTTTCAATACAATTTTAATAAAATTTCTAGGAAAAAATTCAACTATATTCAAGATAATTTTAATAAAGTTTCTTTAACAGGTTCAATTATTTTTCAAAATTGTAATAAATTTTTTTTAAACAATTCAATTATTCTCAAAAATTTTTAATAAAATTCTTTGTAAATTTCAATTATTTTCAATTAAAATTAATTTATTTTAATAAAATTTACAAATTAGTAAAAAAATAAAAATTTATCAAAAAATTACATTATTTTTACGAAATTTAATGAAATTCTTCAGAAAAAAATGTAATTATTTACAAAAACTCTAATAAAATTGTTTAAAAGAATTTAATTTTCTAAGAATAATTTTAATACAATTTAATAGGAAAATCATTAATTACAATTAATAATAAACTCAATTATTTTAAAAACTTAAAATTCAATTATTTTTAAAGTTTTCAGTAAAACTTATTTGAAAAAACTCCTTTCTTTCCAAGAATTTTAATTACATTTTTCTCGCAAGAATTCAATTATTGAAACAAATTTTGATGGAATTCTTAAATTGAATTCAATTATTTTCATTTTTTTTTTTTGTAAATACTTTACAAGAATTCAATGATTTTTAGTACATCAACAATTTAATTATTTCTGAAAATAATTGAATTCTTGAATAGAATTTTATTAAAACTCTTTTAAATAACTGAATTCCTGCGAAAAAATTTATTATTTCAACAAATAATTGAATTTTTGCAAAATTGAAAAAAATAAGTGAATTTTTGACAAGAATTCAATTAAAATTGTATTTAAAATAATTGAATTCCTGTGAAAAATTTACTAAATTTATTAATTTTATTGAATTATTTTGATGAAATTAAAAAACATGTTTAAAAATAATTTAATTTTCCCTGGAATTCAATTAAAATTGTATTTAAAATAATTGAATTCCACCGAAAATTCTTGTATTTTTAAAAATAATTGAATTATGTCGAAGAATTTATTAAATTTTAAACATTTAAAAAGAGAAATTATTTAAAATGTTAGGAATAAAAAAAGCAAACAGCAACTGACTTCAAACTGCGAACAGATTACCGGAATACAACGATTATTAATATGGATTATAATTTTTTATTAATCTTAAGATTATCTTGACTATTAATTTTAAAATAGATATTTTATTTATTTATTTACTTAAGAAGAATTTAAAAAATTTCTCGAATTCTTTCAGGTGGTCGGAAAGAATGAACAACAATTAAACAGATTTTATTCCGCCTTCTATAGAAAATTACTGGATCCACAAATAGGTGTCGGCAATAAACGTGCCATTTTTCTAAATTTATTATACCGTGTAATGAAGAACGATCAAAGTACAATTCGTCTTAAGGCTTATATAAAAAGAATTTTTCAAATTATTTTATACTATCCAGCGAATATGGCGTGTGCGACTCTCTACGTAGTTTCTCAGGTTTTAAATTCAAAAAAAGGTGCACACAATATTATGTCCTGCATCGAGCCTGAAATTAAAATCGAGAAAACGAAAGAATCCAGCAGAGAGGAAGAAAATGACAATTCAGAAGATTCAGAAAATAGTGAAACAGAAAATGACGAAACAGAGAGAAATAATATTGTAATCTCAAATGTTATCGTCGACAATTCGAATATTAGTACGAAAAATAGTGAGATTGAAATTAAGGAAGAAATAACAATCAAGGAGGAATTCGATCCCGACAAGGAGTATAATCCATTTTGTCGTAATCCGTTGGGTTCTGGAGCGAATAATACATTTTACTATGAACTTTTAGCGCTTGTTAATCATTTTCATCCGAGTGTTGCACTTTTTGCGAACAATATTAAAGAAGGTGGGAAATTAATTTAAAACAACTTCAGCATAAAATTTTAATATTTTTATTATATTTTTTTTTTGAAATTTAAACTATAAAACTACAATTTAACAATAATACTATCATTTAACTAAAAGAAATCAATTTTTTCTCAGGAAAATGTATAGACTACTCTGGAGATCCATTGGAGGACTTGAATTTGATTCGATTTCTAGATCGGTACGTTTTCAAAAATCCGAAAAAATTGGAGAACAAGAAAGTGACGAGGAAAGGTGATCCACTTGCACAAAGAGCTGGTTACGTTCCTCAGGGTATGCGATCGGTACCCGTCGACAGCGAGGCCTATTTAAATGAACGCGAAGATCGTATTCCGGTGGATGAACTCTTTCTTTATCAATTTTTAAAGAAGAGGAAAGATTTTGTCAAGAAAGAGGGCGAAGACAATGAGGACGACGAAGATAATGAAAGTGTCAATAGCGAAGAATTTAATGACATGTTGGACGGACTTGCCGATAATGACAATTTAGAAGAATTGGATATTGCCGGAGACATTGTTCCCAGGAAAAGTAAAAAGAAAGGTAATTTTTATTGGAAAATTCTACTAGAGTTCAATTATCTAAATACAAAAATAAATAATTTATTTAATAATTCAAGTCTTTTGACGAATTTTAATAAAATTTTTAAGAATAATTACATATTTTTTCGAGAAATTCGATTAAATTGTATAAAAAAACATTGAATTGAGGAAAATTTTTGAAAATAATTGAAATTTTGTCAAGAATTTATTATATTATTATATTAAAGATAATTGGGATTTAGATAAGAATTTTTTTCCATTTTTAAACATAATTGAAATTTTGCGATGAGTTTTATTATTTATAAGAATAATTGAATTCTTAGAAAGGATTTTATTATATTCATGAAAATAATTAAATCTCGGTAAATAATGTTATTGTTTATAAAAACAATTTAATGTTTGCGTAGAATTTTATCAAAATTTTTTTTAAATAATTGAATTTTTTTGGAAAATTTTATTAAAATAGTAGATATTGAAAATCATTGAATTTTGACAAGAATATTTTAATAAAATTTTTGTAAATAATTGAAATATTGTAAAAAATTTGATTTTTTTTTTGCAAATAATTGAATTCCTAGGATGAATTTTATTATATTTATGAAAATAATTGAATCTCTCTAAAAATTTTATTATTTTTGAAAATAATTGAATTATTGCGAAAAAATTTATAAAAGATTTGGAAATAATTGAATTCCTAGGATGAAACATATTATATTTATGAAAGTAATTGAATCTATAAAAAATGTTATTTTTTAAAATAATTGAATTCCTAGGAAGAATTTTATTATATTTATGAAAATAATTAATCTCTCTAAAAAATTTTATTATTTTTGAAAATAATTGAATTATTGCGAAAAAATTTATAAAAGATTTGTAAATAATTGAATTTCTGTGAAATATCTATTACTTATGATAATAATTAAATGTTTGCGAAGAATTTTATTATAATTTTTTAAAAATAATTGAATTCTTTTTGAAAATGTTATTAAAATACTATAGATGTTGAAAATCATTGTACTGAGGAAAATTTTTGAAAATAATTGAAATTTTGCCAAAAGTGTTATTAAAATTTTTTGAAAATAATTGAATTTCAGAGAAGAATTCTATTATTTTTTAAAGATAATTGAAATTTTGTCAAGAATTTTATTATTATAAATATAATTAGGATTTGAACGGGAATTTTTTTCAATTTTTAAACATAATTGAAATTTTGCGATGAGTTTTATTATTTATAAAAATAATTGAATTCTTAGAAAGGATTTTACTATATTTATGAAAATAATTATATGCTTGTGTAGAGTTTTATCAAATTTTTTTTTAAATAATTGAATTCTTTTGGAAAATTTTATTAAAATAATAGATATTGAAAATCATTGAATTGAGAAAAATTTTTGAAAATAATTTAAATTTTGACAAGAATTTTAATAAAATTTTTGGAAATAATTGAAATTTTGTAGAAAATTTGATTATTTTTGCAAATATTTGAATTCCTAGGATGAATTTTATTATATTTATGGAAATAATTGAATCTCTATAAAAAATGTTATTATTTTTGGAAATAATTGAATTATAAGAAAGAATTTTATTATATTTATAAAAATAATTGAATTCTTTTGGAAAATTTTATTAAAATAGTAGATATTGAAAGTCATTGAGTTGAGGAAAATTTTTGGAAATAATTGAAATTTTGCCAAGATTATTCAAAATTTTGAAAATAATTGAATTTCGGAGAAGAATTTTATTATTTATAAAGATAATTAAAATTTTGACAAGCATTTTTTAAAAATTTTTGAACATAATTGAATTTCTGCGAAGAATTTTTTTACTTTTGAAAATAATTGAATTAATTTTCATTGCAGGCAATTCCGACGAAGACGAAAGTGACGTAGAGGACGAGGAGGAAGATTTTGATAATGAAAATGAAGATTTCAGTGATGATTTCGAAGACGAAGATATGGAAAACATGGACGATGATGATATGGAAAATAAAGACGATGATGATGATGATGATATGGAAAATATGGATGATGATTACAGTGACATTGATTTTAATGACGAAGATTCAGACGATGACGCAATTCGTGAAGAATTGTCATTGATGAAAAATTCCCAAAAGAAATTTGGTAAGAAAAATTCAAAAGAATCAAATGAAAATGTATTTATGTCAGCAGAGAAGTTTGCTGAAATGATGGAGGAACAGGGCTATTCGAAAACAAAACACGGAGCAAGTAATTCAATGACTGCTGTCGATGGTGCTGGTCCCAAACAATTGAAATGGGAGGCAAAGAAAAATCAACGTTCTCATTTTGGTAAAAAACAGAAGAGAAAAAATTTTTCCAACAGTAAGAAAAATACAAAAAAACAAAAGAGATAGAAAAAAGTAGATTAATTAAAATTATCTAATTTCAACATGTAAAAAAAATTCCAGAAAAATATTAAAATCGATTTTTCAGTTAACAATTGTATATAATTTTATGTCTATATAAAAAAAAAATTGTTTCCTTTTTACAGAAAGTACACTTTCATATTATATATTAGATTTTTTAAATAATAAATAAAAATCAAAAAGGAGGATAAAAATAGAGTAATTTTATTATAGAACTACTTTATTACATAAGAAAATTAATGAGAATATTAAAATAATTTTCGTGAAATAAAAAAAGCACTGGATAAACTACACTACGCCTTTTACTTGGAAACTATCATTTAATATCAATATCATTAGTTTTCAAATTTACAGATATAGTTGAAATTTGAAAGAAAAAATTAAATGACTTAAGTGTACATTTTTAAAAAATTCCTCTTTTTTTTGGAAATAAATGGGAAACATCACACTCGTACGATTCTGATTCTAAACGGGCGAATGTCTCTAAACTCTGAATATTTCAATGAACATATAAAATTAAATTCTTAATTATGCAGAAAAATAATAATAAACACCTTACAAGACATAAACTTATAATCAAATTTTCACAACATAATTTCGCTCGATATAGTATTTTTCTTTTTTTCCTTTAACTATAATTCAAAGTTTAGATATTTCTTCTTCTCTCATTTAAGTTCAAGTACAAAAAATTCTTTCTGAAACAATTTTTCGCCGTCAAACAAAACTTTAAAAATCACAATTATATCGACACTTAAATCGATTAATGTGAAGTTTTTACATTTTAAATTTTTGATAATGTAATATATGCAAAAGAAAAGAAAACATTCACAAAAGCACAACATATCTTTAAACATCATTCAACCACTTTTCTTTTATTCTATAAAATATTTGAGTGGAGCAAAAAACTAATTGGAGTATTTTCATTCGGTGAACTGGATTGTAAACCAAAAAAAAAACGCGAGAAATTAATTAGGAAAAACAATATTTTATTTAAAAAATATAATTATATATATAAAAAAAATGGTTAAATGTTGAATACAAACTGAAATGTCATGATTTTGTGTTCTTTTCTCTCTACGAAAAAAAGATACATTCAGTTTTTCTCTTAACAATATGAAGTCAAAAAAAAAAAAAATGTTTTGCATTACAAGTAATGCTGAGTTTTTTTTAAAATTTAATGATGAAAAATGCTACTCTGGATCGGGTTTCGTCGCTCCCTCTTCGTCATGTGCCGGGCTGTGCCATGTCAACCTTTCCTCGTAAAATTTAATCACAATTTGAGGGCATCTTACATTCGCTTCTCTCGCGGGCACCAAATCGGCGTCGTCGGTTCCTTTCCATTTCATTAAAAACATAAGTTCACCACTTGAGTCAGTTGCACCAATAATGCGTTCCGGATCTAAGTTTCTATCGAAGCCTGCAAAAGAAAAATTTATTAAACAAATTGTACTTTATTGAATCAAAAAGAAATATTTTAATTCATTTTTGAAACAATTTTTTGAATTAATGCATTTGCAAATAAAATAAAATTGTCTTACCTTCGGCTTTCTTTTCCTCTGGGGCTTTCTTTTTAGCTTGCGTCGGAGTTGGCGTCGAGGAACTCTTTCTCTTTTTCTCCTTATCCTCGTGTCGCTTTCCAGCAGCTGCAGCTTCTTTCTTTTTACGTTGTTCCTCAAACTGAGCGATTAAATCCGGACAATCGAGATTTTCCTCCGGTTCCCATGTATTCTCATCATTTGAATAACCCTTCCATTTAAGGAAATATTCCACCTGAAAAAAGCAGCAAATTAATTACAATTTTTACAATTACAATTCAAAATTTTAATAATTTTCAATAAATTAATCTTTTTGTTTACCTTTCCTTTAACAACTCGTCTATCCAGAACTTTTTCCACACTGAATTCCTCTTCAGTTTCTGGCTCAGTATTTGGTGAATCCTTCGATTTGTTCATTTTTTTCTATTTCTGAAAAATATCCATATCATTACAAATACTTAATCGTAACATAATTCTCACACTTGTAAAATTTCATAATATTGTTACAATTTATAAACTTGATTGATTTTTGTTTTCATAATATTTTGAATCTAACACTTGTAGGATTCGTGCTTTCAAAGTTCTAACGGGAAACAATAGAGTTCGAGAAACATAACCTAAAAATAACCTTTCAATTTTCGGGAAATATTGTATAAATTAATAAATGGATCATTGAAATTTGACAAAATGATGAAGTCACGATTATTTACTTTTCTATCTATTATACAGATAACAATGATATTAATAATATTATTTTCACAATTGTGAAAATGCGTTTTACAATACCACGCAGGTGCCAAAAAGTAAATCATGCAGACAATTATAAATGAAAATTATCAAACACTAGTCATAAAAATAAAATCATAAAACTGGGTATTAATAACAGTAATAATTACAAAGAAAAATTGTACAAAATGACTGTCTTTATGTGAAGAGAAAAAAAAATATACAAAGTCAATCACACAATTGAGAATGTATAAAAGCATTTTCGTTTGTCGTGTTTGACAATGGACCACAAAAGAAACTTAAGTATGCACCCTTTCTACCTGTCTAACAAGAAAAGCGAAAATTGAACAAATAATTCCTTAAATACAATGCACTGTAAACGATTATTGTCATTATGAAAAGAATCAAAGAAAAATGAATTTTTACCGAATAACAGAAATACCGAGTGCTAAGAATAGCAAAATGGCGGTAAAGAGGCCGGGTAACGTTGTGCGAACAAGTATTGTCAAAATTTCGTTAATAAAGTTGCACAAAATTTATAAACACTTGTTTCACAGATTAATAGGCGTTATCAGACAAGATTAGAAGGGAAATTTGGATTAATATTTTCGATAAAAAACAGAAAAAATCTTACTTATTTGTCCCTCGTAAACGATGCGACGTGCGTGCCTCGGCGTCTTACTCTGGGTTGCTATCATTTACCGCGAAAACTGTCTCAGATTAGCCAATCGTAAGAAAATTAATTTTCAAATACACTTTTTATTTCCCCAAAAAATTCATTTTCCAATAATAAAATGGAATAAAAAATTATACAAAAAATAGAAATAAAATTTTTAACTTATTTTTGTTTATAAATTAACATTTCATTATTAATTAAATAAGAATTTTATTTCATACTTTAAAAGCTCCATCTAGGAAGGTAATTTTTAACTGAAATTACCAGTTTCTGATTGGTCTATTCATTTTTGTCCTGTCACGAAATTCAAATTAACCGAAAACTTAGAAATAGATAATTAATTATAATTAATTAATAACAATAAAAATAATAATAATAAGAAAAATAAAAAAAAATAAGAAAAATAATAATAATAGTAATAATATTAATAAGAAGTATAATTATAATAACTAGTATATCTTTCAATCCTATATAAAACTAATCTTCCAAATGATAATAAATATTTTGAATTAAACATTTTTAGTATACAGACAAAAATGCAGATAGGTGAGAATTGTAATTAGCCAAAAATAAAAAATATTGTTTCTAGTATAAATATATTTTTATTTTGAGAGAAGATCTGAAATTAAGAATTTGTTTACCTTATAAGGAAATTATGTGAAACCTTGAAAGAAAAAGTTGGCAACACTTGTGTTGTATGTATATACTTGTCAGTGTTCATGTATACAAAGTAGAGGTTATGTGTCATGTCGAAGTTTAATGAAACAACTGAAACAATAATGTTCACAAGAAAAATGTCGACAATGGAAGGTTCACTTAGTAAATGGACTAATGTTGTTAACGGATGGCAATATCGATGGTTCGTCTTGGATGATAATGCTGGACTTTTATCTTATTATACAGTGAGTATTTTATCTTTGAAAAACAATAATGAACGCCATATACATATACTTGAACTGTCAGATAAGATTTTTCTCCTTCAGTATATTGTTTTTCTTTTTTTAAATTTACATTCCCTCTGTTTTGAAATTGATTTTTCAGAAAATTGTTCATTTATCGCAGATTTAAATAATTTTTCATTTAATTGTAAATGTAATTTAAAAAGTAATTCTATATAATCAAAGTTACACTTTCTGACAATCAGCTGATTTGACCTTTTGCACCTGTTTTTATTTATGAGATTTTCATGCAAAATAATTAACAAATGTACGTAAAAGTACAAAATAAAAACTGATTGTAACAAACAAGACGTACTTTTAGATAGAAAATATTATTTCGTAAATGCGAAAATTGTCAATTTGGAATTTTAATTATAATTTTGTCAACTCTTCGAAGTCTTTTGGAGAATTTATGTATTTCGAAATTAGGCAACGCCTTTTGGACATTAATTAGCATTCTGTCATTTACAGTAAAGTTTACTCTAAATCGAACATTGTAATTCAGAACCGAATTAATTTTATTTTAATAATTAAACTATTATAAATATTTTCGATTTTGTAAATTTGGCTAAAATTTATCGAATTTTAACCAAGTTGAAGTCCACAACGTTGATCAACGAAAAAAAATTGTTTACTTAGTAAATTAATTAAAAACACGGAGCAATATTGTCACAAAAATATTTAGAAAAAAAAGATTGATGTTTATATTTTGACAATAATTATTTTACAATTAAATATTAAATTAAAAATAATACTTGAATGTATTAAATAAAGTTTTTTCGTTGATAAACGTTGTGGACTTCAACTTCGTGAATTTTACGTAATTTTCAGTCATGTGACTAAAAAAACATATCAATTGAAAGTATTTCAATGTAATCTTTGTCACGAAAAGTTTCTAAAAATTCAAAAAAGATTGTAGAAGGAAATGAAAGGAGAAGTGAATTATTTTAAATAATTTATATTTACAAATTTTAACTTATATATATAGTCTATTCTTTTTTCTTTTTAGGCGTTAAGTAAGTCCTCTTATAAAAATTATAGAATAAATTGAAATTTAATAATACATCTAAAATCATTAAATACGCTGGTATTTTAGGAACATCGCAAGATGGGAAGGCCGCTATCACTGCATGGAATATTAAAATGACAAATTGAACCTGAAACAGAAAAATTAAAATCAGTGCTAAATATTTCAAATTTTGAAAGTAAAATTAATCTTTCTTACCATTTGAATAATTGTAACGTAACGCTTGAAAGGAAGAACCAAACGTTTCATGCTATCTGTGGTACTCAAAAGATAATATGTATACATTATAACGTGAACAGAACAATTCATTGCAGGATAAAATACTGCCATTCCGCCAGCAATATATCTCGTTGAAATCCAAGCCACCAAAGCAGTTGTAAAATGATGATAAAGATGTAACAACGATATTTGATTATTTTTCTTTCTCAACACGAACATTCCAGTTTCAATGAGATCGACTAATTTCAATAGGAATACGAGATACGTCGTTCTGGCCATCTGGAAATTATTTTTTGTTACTACAATAAGTTAAGTTATTGATATTAATGAATTCATTTTCTGATATTAATGAATTAATTTTTTGATATTAATGAATTAATTTATTGATATTAATGAATAAATTTATTGATATTGATGAATAAATTTATTGATATTAATGAATAAATTTATTGATATTAATGAATATTGAATTAATAATATATTTACTAATTGACTAAATTAATTTAACGCTGTTCGCTAATGATTTAAATTAGTAAATTAATAAAGTAGAGACTCACGCGAACTGAATCTGGATTATTTGAATAATCAATTGGCAAGCAACGTAAAGCAACTGCATCTGGATGAACAACAAGAATTTCTTTGACTAGATAAGCATTGGAGACAATTTGAAAAATATTATAAAACTTAATGAAAGTCTTTAATTCGTAAGCGGGTCGATTTTTCATATAACGTGGACCACATTGAAATACAAAATACAAATAACTAAATAATATCAATATCATTGGCCATGGACTGCCCATAAACAGCCAGTCTGTCACCCGAGTATCTGAAACAATTTCCATAATTAATATTTTCATCGCTTTTTAATTTCTACATTTTTTAATATTTAATAACTAATTTAATTTTTAATTTCTACTTCTATTTTCTTATTAATTTAATTTTACTTATTAATTCATAATTCTTATTAATTTTATTATTTACTTTGTTATTTATTTTATTATTTATTTTGTTATTAATTTTATTATTTACTTTGTTATTTATTTTATTATTTATTTTATTATTTATTTTGTTATTAATTTTATCTTAATTTTTTTTATTAATTTTGTTTACCAAAATTGCTTCTCTAAATAGCAACTCTTTTTATTTATTTTGTTATTCTATCATTAATTTTATTATTGTCGTTTTAATTTTAATTATTTTTATTAACATCATTTTATTAATTTCATTTTATTATTATTTTTATTAATTTACATTTTTTTAAATCACTTTTCTCTTCAGTAAATAGCAAATCATTTTTATTTCTTTACTCACCTGCTTTTTCATAATAATAATAATTATAAGTATCCGTAAAACCCATTTTATTTTATTTTTTTTATTATTTTTTATTTACTTAACACTTAAAAAGTAAAATCTAGAAAAACTATTTTTTTTACGCGGTTAGACCGCGCTCACTCGTGTCGCTGATCACTAGGTGATTTGTGAAAACCTTGTTAATTTGGGAATCAACTTATATATGAATTGCCGATCATGCTTAATGCATATGCAACCGATTTTGGATATATTCATACAACTCGCATAGTTCCGTAAAGGAATACTAAATACTTGCCCTTTCACCTTAGACTCCATTTGAATTTTTCAATAGAAAAACAATCTAATAAATCTAGGCGTGAAATGTAAAAGGAAAAAAGAAATAGGAAAAAAAAATTTTGTTCAATTTTTCAAAATCGAATTTATTTTTCTTTTTTTCTTCTTTTCGTAAATATAAAAATATATCTTCTAATTTATAAATTTTTGAACATTTTCAGTATTGTTTAATTTTTTGTGTACTTAAAATTCATATATAGGAATTTTCATTAGATTTTAAATAAATTCAGAGTATGACTTTTGACTCTTTTATTTTATAAAGGAAAGTGAAATTTCTTTCGCAATTAGATAATTTTTCAAAAAAAAACTTTGTTTATGATCAATGTTAATTTTTGTCTTTTTCTTAGTGTTAGTTTTTTTTCTTGTGTTAATTTGTTTTTTTTGTGTTAATTTTTTTTTCAGTGTTAATTATAGTATTTTATTTATCACTGAAAATTTGTTCTTATTTTTAATTAATTTTTTTTTAATGAATTATAGTACCAGTTGGATAGATTGATTTTTAATTTGCATAAAAAAACAAATGAAAGAGACAATCTTGGAGTTGAAAAGATTGTCTGGTATGATTTGTAAGCCAAGTCTAATATTTAATTAAAATTGACACCTGTTTTTACTCGGTGCTAACGTAATTAATACATACGTAAAAAACACGTTCTAACTTGGCTTTTAAAACAATTCAAGTTAGAGTTCAAAGTGTACGTTTACTGACTAGTGAGAAGACTTCTTCAAATTTAATGAAGTTGCTTTTTAAAGTTAGACGCTGTCTTTCAAATAATATTTAACGGCAGCTTTAAATTTATTGAAAACGTATGTTTAATTTTATATATAAATAGAAATTTATCAATTTCTCCCTTCTACTTAAATTGACAAAAATTTACTTTTTTCTATTAAAATATTGTACTTAAAATAAAATTCTGTTTAGAATAAATTTTGAAAAAGAAAAATTCTAATGAATAAAATAATGTTTTAGAGTAAAGAAATGAAAAAAATGTTTGAGAAAAAAATTCTAATAAATACAATAATGTTTCAAAGTAAAAAAAAAAAAAGGAAAATTTTGAAAAAAATTCTAATAAACACAATTATTGTTTCAGAGTAAGGAAAAAATGATGCGAGGGGCACGCAGAGGATGTGTTCGTTTAAGAGGCGCCGTAATTGGAATTCATGATGAAGATGATAGTACTTTTACTATCACAACATCATCACAGAAAGACGATCCAAAGACTTTTCACTTTCAAACACGAAACGGCGAAGAACGCGAACGTTGGGTTCGAGCTCTTGAGGATACAATTTTACGACACTCACATGCAGTAAGTTTCACGAGAGACTCTTTTTTATTTTTCTCCTCACTGTTCCAATATGTAAAACAACATTTTAATATTTTATAAATTTAAATTGAAACTATTTAAAACAAAACAAAAAAATATTTTGCACACGAGACGGAAAGTTTACACATAATTTATATGTATAAATATATAATCTTTAAAAATTTGCTTATTTAAATTAGTAATTAGAAAAAAAAATTAATGGGTTTTGAATTTTTACAATATTTGCACATGATTATAAAATATTAAATTAAAAATTTGCTTATAATTGTAATTATGAAAAAATTACACACATGGTTTTAATTAAATATTAAAATTAATAATTATTATTAAATTCGAAAAATTTGCATTTATTGTTGATAATATTGCATATTAATAGAATTTCTTTTGTTTATTTAAGCGCTGGGATCCAAACAAATTACTGCCAAAGCAAGATTTCGATCGAAAAGTAGCAGAGGCTGACGCTTATCTTCAATTGCTGATCGATCAAATTAAATTAATTGAGCAAAAGCAGCAGTCAGTGCCCGAAGGAGATGAGACTAATGAACAGAGATATGAGGAAATTTTGAAGCAAGCAAATGCAATGCTTAATTCCGTCAAGCACATGATCGTTCAATTACAAATTGCCAAGGTATTTTTCTTATTAATCAATGTAAAGATCAAATTAATTTTTAGGCTTTCAATTTTAAATTTTAATTATTTATTTTGCATTTCTTAATTTCCTCAATAAAATAAAAAAGTCAAGTCTTGTATTGGTTGAATATATAAATTTTGAAATAAATAAATAATATGTAATAAGAATAAATAATAATATAATAAGAACAAAATTATAATAAAAGCAAAATTCAATTTACAAAGGAGAAATTCTTTCTGTGATTGAAATTTAAAGTAAATAGAATAAATAATAAACTAAAAATTTAATATATTTTAGAATTTAATTTTAACTTTTGTGAAGTGAAAATAAATTTACTCTGAACTAATTTAATTGTTATTGTTTTGAAAAAGAATTTTTTTCTCAAATACACAATCTGTAGAAATGATCATTAACTTTTTTTTTGGGTCACATTATGAATAGCATAGATTTATTAGATCACGGCACACGAGATGTGTTTAAATTAAGCGCACATAATTCATGATTCATTGTCTTCATAATCTCTTTCAATATTCATCAACTTTTTATGTATTCTAATTTTTTTCATTAAATTAATTAAAGAAATCTGTTATCTTTTAAATTAAAATTTTTAATTTCAATTTGTTAAATTTCATTGAAATTTGCTAAACTTCATTTAAATTTGCTAAATTTCATTTAAATTATTAATATTAATTTATTTACTTGCAGAATACAGCTATTCCGGTAAATGGGATTTACACAGGTCCAACCAAACCCATTGCTACGGATTTGAAACTCGGTATGTTTTGTATTTGAGGAAATAAACAATTTTAAATTTCAAACGATAATTAGTGTGATTTAATATATTTATATTTTTTTCAAGGGGAACCAGAGTTGACTGTACAGACGGGAATTGAATTAGGATCGGAATGTGTGGAGCCGAGGGTTACAAATTTAACAAAAGGTTCGTTTTATATTGTTCATTACTGCGCAATTAATTTTATTTTGTAAATCATTTTTTATTTAATTAGAAACTTATAATTCTGGAAAAAATTAATAACTCTTTGAAGTATTAATGATATTAATTCTATTTCATTTCCAATATTTTTCCAATAATTCTAATTTTTTCTAATACAAAAATTATTTTTAAAATTATTTCTAAGTCTTAAATTTATTTAAAAATTATTTTTAAGTCTTAAATTTATTTAAATTACTTTTGTCTTAAATTTATTTAAAATATTTGAAACTACTTTTATTTAAAAATGAAAAATTTTCAATAAAATAAACACTTGTAAAAACAAAAATTTATGAAAAACTAAAAATATTTGAATAATTTTATTTAAAAATTAAAAGAAAATAATTTTTAATACAATTTTGAAACAAATTATTTTTTGTATATCTACTTATTTAGAAAAATGATAAAATTCTTTTTAATTATTCCAGTTGTGGGAAGAGATCTTCCAGTACCAGAATACTCTTATTCATCTTCCGATGAGGACGAAGATTTTTTCGATGCAGCAGATGATATTTCAGTACCTTCGCATCAAGCAGCTCAAAATTATCATCCTCCGTAAGAATACATTTTTTATTTATTTCCGTAATTCAGAAAATAAATTTTAATCTTAAAATAATTAAGAATAAAAATTAAAGAAACGTTAATAAAATTTGAATTTTTCAGATCAGTGTTTAATTTCATAATATTTACTTACATTTTGTTTCATTTCACTTTTTATTTTATTATTATTATTATTATTATTATTTTATTTTAATTAATTAATTAGATAATTTTTTAATAATTTTCCAATTAAAAATTTCTTTTTAAATTAATATTCAATTTTTTTATTTTCATTATTATTTATGCTATAACAATTTTTGAACGGCAAATGAACGAAATTTTTTTCAATGGAAATTATTTTCATAAATAATTACTAATTGTACCTAACAAAAATGAAGTACTTTTTAACATTTAGAAACTTTTTTATTAATTTTGTTGGTACTTGACGCATAATAAACGTTTAGAATTTTAGAAACATATTTGATTAAAAAAAATTTAGAAACATTTTTCTATTTTATTAATTTTATTTATCTTTATTAAATAAAAAAGAATTAAATAATTTGTACTTACAAATGATTATCAAAACATTATTGAATTATCAAATTATTACTAAAAGAAGAAAAAAGATTAAAATTCATGAAATTTAATTCAACATTTATTCTCTTCTTTTTAATTTACAAATTATTACTAAAAGAAAAAAGAATAAAGGTTAAAATTCATGAAATTTAATTTAATATTTATTCTCTTCTTTTTAATTTACAAAATATTTGTTTAACACAGAAAGCGACGAGAACTCGAGAGATTACCGTCTTCATCATCGACAGAAAGTACACCTGTTGATAATCGAAAACCACCACCAGCACCGCCAATAAAAGGAGATGGATCTGTCGACTATGATGGTAAGTTTGTTTTCATTTAATAAATTTACTCTAAAAACTTCGGAAATTCGTGATAGAAGTTTAAAAAAATTTGTTTCGATCAACAACACTAAAGATTCAAATTAAAAACTAATTTTCAAACTCATAAATACACTAATTGTAATATAAACTGATAATTATAGTATTTTTTAAAATTTTAATTTAATTTACCTTTTCTACTTTATCAATTTTTGAAAATACTTTTTTTTCTAATTTTTTCTTTCTTCTTTAATCAAAAAATTGTTTAATATTTCTAAAACACTGAAGAGTATAGAGAGTAATTTTAAATAATCTCCCGCATTGTAATTATTATTAAAAACAATATAAATCATATTCTAAAAATAATATTCAGTCAAAAATTTCTATTTTTTTCAAATTTAGTTAAATTTCTTGAATCAGAAAAAAAGACGTCACACTTTCGACATTGATTTTTTTTCAATACTTATTAACTTTTAATTAGATAATTATACTTGCAAAAAGAAAAAAAGAAGTGAATGACGTCCTATTTTTTTGTTAATATTCATTTAATTCAAAAATTAAAAGAAAGTTTTCGGTTTTACTTGTAGTTCTCTGGTTTATTGATCTGACTGTGATATATACACGTGTATAACATATACATTGCAAAGAGTACTATTGATGCAAGTCTCTACCAAATACATCTCTCGCTCACTAGATATATAGTATTTAACGAGTAGTGGCGGACGAGGAATGTTTTAAATTAGAAGTTTCAAATTTATTTTCGCAACTTGTGAAATCAGTCGCGCTAGCAAAATAATGAAACCAGAACAGGGCCTGATTTTCACGGCTGTTAGGACGTTTATCTCTCTAAATATACTAATCGATTCACGTACTTCGCGCATATCATAGTTTCATTTGTTTCACCCTTAACAAAAAAAAGGAAAGAAATCTTTTTTCTTTAGTAATGGATGCTATTTGTTATTTTCAACAAAGGCAAAATGTTAAATACCGAATTAAACAGTGAGTCTCTTTTTTCTAAAAATTGTTATTTTCAGTAAATTTGATTTTTTTCGAGATTCTATATTTAGAAAATTTTCGACTCATTTTTTTCTTTTTATCACTTGTATTTAATATTTATTATTTATTAGATATTTATTATTTTAATATTTGTAGAGAATTTAATTACTGGCATAATTATTACAAATATTTAATTTAATACTTTATAGTTTTGAAATAAATTTTTATTTTTTAAATTTGACTTTGTTTTTAATTTGGTTTTTTTGTTGCAGCATTGTACGAGGAAGAGAGCGAAGAGGAAAGTGAGTATTTTCCAATTCAAATAATAATAATTTAAAACGATTTTAATATTTTTCGAAATATTATTTTAATTCATCAAAATAAGTAATAGATTTGATTTTTTCTTTCTTTACCTTTCTTTAAGTATTTTTATTAATATTTAAAACTTTGATTTTAAAACATTTTTTTAAATTTAAAATTTAGAATTTACATTTTATAAAATTGATAAACTTTACAAGTGAAAATGAAATATTGAAATTAATTTCCCCATATTTCTAATTTTAGTGGACTCGATGGAAAGCCATGGATCAGTTGTCACTCATCTTTTGTCGCAAGTGAAAATCGGAATGGATTTGACAAAAGTTGCCCTCCCGACTTTTATTCTGGAGCGCAGATCCCTTTTAGAAATGTACGCGGATTATTTCACTCATCCCGATCAATTTGTAAGGTAAAATCTTCAATGTTTAATTCATAATTATTTAAAAGAAAATAATTTTTTTTGTCCATTAAAAAACAATCCTCTTTCACAATGTATTTAAATTTTTATTTCACTCCTTTTAATTTCTCGCAATCAATATCTAAATCTATTTTAAGACCAACTCGCGTCTCAATTCGGTTTATTTTCGAATGGTGCTATTACTTTATATCAAAATCCAATAAACAGAGTAAATAAATAACGAAGTTTTCTGGTAAAAATAAAATTCAGTTCTTGTGAAACCAGAGAAAAAAAAATATTAAAAGGAGGGGTAAAAAGAATGTAAACTCAATTGAAAGAAAATTATTTTATTATGAGTAAAAAATTATGTTTCTTTTCACAGCATAGCAGATATGCCAACTCCAAAAGAAAGAATGGTGCAAGTGGTGAAATGGTACCTGTGCAGTTTTCACGCCGGTCGAAAATCAGGTGTTGCAAAAAAGCCCTATAATCCAATTTTAGGAGAAATATTCCGCTGTCATTGGGATCTTCCGTCAGAAAAAGAACAGAATAATTCATTAAAAGGAAGTGCTAAATTCGTTAAAGATGGACCCGTACCGTGGTCTACTGAAAATCAACTTTCCTTTATCTCTGAACAAGTTTCCCATCATCCTCCAGGTTTGTATTTGACAATAATAATAATAATAATTTTGAAGTTAGTTGTTTTTGTTTCCTTACTTTTTAAATAATTTTTCCTATTAAATGTTTTGAATTTTAAAATATAAGCATTAACAATAATTAAATTCTTTCGAGAAATTTTTTATTAAAATTACATTGATTAATAAAAATTGAATTTTTTTCAAGAAATTTATTCGAGTTTTCGAAAATAAATAAATTCTTTTGAAGAATTTCTTTAAATTTTATGAAAATAATGTAGTTTTTTATAATTTTAATTGAAAATTTTGAAAGTATTTGAATTTTACGAAGAATTTCTTTAAAATTAAAAATTTTTTAAATCAATTTAATTTCTGCGAAAAATTGTATTAAAATTTTTTTAAATAATTGGATTGTTTTCAAAAATTCCCTTAAAAATTGTAAAAATAATTGAATTCTTGAGAAGAGTTTTATTATTTATGAAAATATTTGAATTCTTACTTTCATTAATTTTATTGCAATTTTTGAAAATAATTGAATTATTTTAAAGAATCTTTTGAATTTTTTTGAAAATAATGTACATTTTTTTAAATAATTTTAAATAATTGAAAATTTTAAAAGTAATTGCATTTTACGAAAGAAATTTTTTCAAGTTTTTAAATAAACGTGTTTTTGTTAATAATTGTGCTTAAAAATTTGATTATTTAATTTTATATAAAATTTTTCAAACAATTGAATTTTTTCGAAGAATATTATTAAAGTTTTTTGACAATAATTAAATTCTTTCGAAGGATTTCTTTAATTTTTCGAATATGATCGATTTTGTAAATAATTGCAATTAAAAATTTGAATAATTAAATTTTATTAAAATTATTAATAAAAAATTGATTTTTTTTTTAAATTTATTAGTTTTCGAAAATTAATAAATTTTTTTCAAGATTTTCTTTAAATTTTATAAAAATAATGTAGTTTTTTATAATTTTAATTAAAAATTTAGAAAGTAATTGAATGTTACGAAGAATTTGTTTAAAATTAAAAATGTAATTATTAAATTTGATTAAAATTTTGGGGAAATAATTGAATTTTTACTAAAATTCTATTATTATTTTTGAAAGTAAATAAATTCTTGTAAAGAATTTTATTAAATTTTTTTTATAATAATTATAATTCTCTTGAGAAATTTAATTAAAATTATATTGCAAATAATTGAATTCTTATAAAAAATGTTATTAACATTTTTAAAATTAATTTAATTTTTGCAAAGAGTTTCATTAAGATTTTTGAAAATAATTGAATTGTTTTAAAGAATTTCCTTAAAAATTGTAAAATTAATTGAATTCCTTCGAATAATTTTATTATTTATAAAAATAATTCAATTCTTTCAAAGAGTTCTATTAAAACTTTTGGAAAGTAATTGAATTGTTTGGATGAATTTCCTTAAAATTTTAAAAATAATTGAATTCTTTCGAGAAATTTTATTAAAACGTTATTAAAAATAATTAAATTTCTATGGAGAATTTTATTATTTTATTATTTATAAAAATAATTGAATTGTTTAAAGAATTTTAATATTTGTAAACATGATTGAATTGTTTCGAGAATTTTATTGTTTATAAAAATAATTGAATTCTTGCAAAGAATTTTTTTATTTATAAAAATAATTGTATTCTTGCATATAATAAATTTTTTTATAATTTTCTAAAATAATTGAATTGTTTTTATGGATTTCCTTAAAATTATAAAAATAATTGAATTCATTCGAGAAATTTTATCAAAATTTTCTTAAAACTTATTAAATTTCTACAGAGAATTTTCTTAAAATAGTATAAATAATTGAATTCTTGCAAAGAATTTTATTAATATTTTCGAAAATAATTCAATTGTTTTTATGAATTTCTTTAAAATTGTAAAAATAATTGAATTCTTTCGAGACATTTTTTCAAAATTTTATTGAAAATAATTGACTTTCTACAGAGAATGTTATTATTTATAAAAATGATTGACTTGTTTCAAAGAATTATATTGAAAATAATTGAATTCCTTCGAATAATTTTATTTATTATTTATAAAAAATATAATTGATTTCTTGCGAAGAACTTTAATGAAATTTTATAAAATAATAATAAATAATAATAATTAGTTAACAAGTAAATTCTTTTAAATTTTTGAACCTGCAATTATTCAAAGATTTAAATTGATATTTGAAAATAAGAAATTTTTTAATTTGCATAATAATAATTAATTCAATACTGCAAAAAGCATTTGCTAGTTACAATAATAATCAATTTTCACATATTATGAATAAAAATGTTAGTTTTTCTATAATTAAAAAAAAGTAATTGTATAATATTTCTCCTGTATTTTGCAATATTTTTTATTTATTTACATATTTTTTAATTATTTATTTGTTATTTATTTATTTTTGTCCATTTTCCAGTGAGATTTATTTACTTGCCATTTATTTATTTGCGTCTATTTTCCAGTGAGATTTATTTACCCACTTGTTATTTATTTATTATCGTCTTTTTTCCAGTGAGTGGCTTTTATGTCGAGAATGTCGAAAGGAATATCAGTTTTGGAGCGCACATATGGACGAAGAGTAAATTTTTAGGATTGAGCATTGGTGTACATAATGTTGGCAAGGGATGGGTTAATGTGATAAATCATGGCGAGGAGTATATCGTAACATTTCCAAATGGTTATGGAAGATCGATATTGACAGTGCCATGGATTGAATTGGGTGGCAATACGACGATAACATGCGCTCAATCTGGTTACACAGCATCAATAGAATTTCTCACAAAACCATTTTATGGCGGTAAACGTAATCGAATCACGTGTCAAGTGAGTCATCGCACGGATAAAAAGCCATTCCTTGTAATTAATGGCGAATGGAATGGATTAATGGAATCAAAATGGGCTGATGGGGTAAATTTCTTCTCAATTATTTCGTTTTTTTCTCTCAAAATTTGATTTTTTCTTTAAATTTAATTTATTTTTTTAAAATTTGATTTATTTATCTAAATTTAATTCTTTTTTTTCAAATTTGATTTTTTAAAATCAAGCATTTTTCTTTTGCTTTCGAATGCAAGAAATTGTAAATAAATTATTGATTGAATTTAATTTAGAGATCGGAAATATTCGCTGACGTTCGAGAATTAAAGGCGGAAAAGAAGCAAGTGAAGCCGATGTGTGAACAGGAGGATTGTGAATCAAGAAAAATTTGGAGAGAAGTAACGATGGGTTTAAGAATTAATGATATGGATAAGGCAACAGCGGCGAAATCCTCTATTGAACAAAAACAACGTGATGAAGCTCGAATTCGCAAAGAAAATAATATTATGTGGCAAACGAAGGTAACTTATTTGCTTTCCAAACTTCCATTCAATTATTTTTATAAGTAATAAAATAATTATTCATAAATAGATAATTAAATTTTTTAATAGACACTTAAATTATCGACTTATTAAATAATCTAGATTATCTATTTATTATAATAAAGTAAATACTATATTTAAAAATTAAAAATATGGAAAAATTCGAAAATAAGTAAAATAGATGTAAAAAATTAAAAATAATTGAAAATTCAAAATTAATTGAAATTTATATTCAACAGTTGTTCAAAGAAACCAAAGACGGAGGCTATGCATATGTGAACCCTCTGGAAGAGAGATTAAAAGTCAAAACGGACGAATCAACAGTGACAAACACCTAAAGAGGTAAATGATGAAATCGACTCCAATAAATAATTCGCACACGTAAAATAACAAACTTAAGCCTGATTCCATTGAGACGTACGTCACTCTACAAGCCTGTACATATAGCTAAAACTATCCTTATTCTATTTTCAATTTTATTATAGTTCCCTCAATATTAAGCAAATAGCGGAAAATTTCAATTTTTTAAAATATTTACCAAAAAAGTTCTTATAGTTTGGAATTTTCCTTTTAATCCCTAAAATAAACGTTCTCAACAAATTTTATTCCTTAACGTAACTTTTCCTGTTGAAAATAATTATAATATAAACAGTATTTAAAATAATTATCAAATTAATTTTTTAATTTGAAAAATTAAATTAAAAATACCTATAATTTTAGTATTTAAAAGAACGGAGAACGTTTTTTATTCGTGGCACAAACATTTTTTCTATTATCTGTTCTTCCTCTTTTTTTCCTCATTTCCTTTTTCTTCAAATGGAAAATTTTAGTTTAATTTAAATTAAACTTGTGTGACTTAAATAAAAGACTTGTGTTAAAAATGTCCTTACTTAAGTAACAAAAAAAAGACTTTCGAGTCGTTTTTTCACGATTTTCAAAAAATTTATTACAATTTTTATAACGCCGCATAAATATGAAAGTTAAAAATGGATTATGTACAGTTTGTAGACGAAAGCATTTTTTAAATGTGAAAAAACACATTTAAGTATACGTATAGATTAATAGATTTTAAACATTAATTAAATTACATTATATTAATGTAATATAAAATATTTTAGAATTTTTAAAAGTGAAATTTAATTCAATTTTATCAACAGTCCATTTATTACTTACTATTTATATTAATAAGAAAATTTTTCAAATTTTTTCTTCAAGATTTTATGAGATTATTTAATCTAAATAGAAAACTGTTAATTAATAAAATTAATTAGTTAGTTTATGTAATTGAAAAATCTTGTGGTGGCGTTCGGGAAGGGACAGATTAATTTTTCAGTAGATTTAGAAATTTTAATTTTTGTTGGTGCAAAGTGTGATGTAATTCACATCCTATTTTAATAAGTACATTCTTTTAGATATATATTTTTATTACAATGAAAATTTATTTTTTTGTTAAAAAAATACGTCAAGTATTATAGTTTTTATATTTTTAGTATTTAGCTCGACTTTTAAATTCTTTGAGAAAGAAAGTTTAATAAGTTTAAAAATGTGAAATAAGTTGTAAAAAATTACTCTTAAAAAACTCCAAATTTTATCTAAATTATTTATCGCTTAGAATTTTTTTTTTGGATTTATTTTTACTGAAATAAGACGAATTCTATGAGGCTTAAGAGTGCACGTATATAAGTGGCCTTTAATGCAAGGATAAATTTTATTGAAAATTGAGAAGAACTAATTCTTAAAGCTAAAAATCTATATAAATACTTAAAAAGCAAAATAATAGCTCTTAAACAATATATATTATAAATTTAGAAAAAATTATATATAGATCTTATATTTTTGTTTAATATAAGTACGTGAATGAAAAATTTCATGTTAGAAAAAAAATCCTAAATATCTATTATCAAAGAGAAGAAGCAAAAGAAAAAGACGATTTCAAGAAAATTACGTTATCCGCAAAACATCGAAATGTATTTTCTATATTTAAATTCGAAATTTTTTGAATAAATTTATTAACCTTTTTATTATTACATTAATAATAAATTCGAAGTGCTTTTTATTCTGCTTGACTCTTAGATAATTTCGTATTAGCAGGAAAACAAAAATACTCGGCACATTTAAATATATTATAATAAATATGTAGAAAAAGTCTGTACAATAAACTTCAGAACTGTTTTTTTCTTTTCGAAAGAGAAAAGAAATGTAAAAGTAAAAGTAGTTACTAACTTCCAAGGAAATCTTAAGTTTCCTTTAGAAAATTAGTTGTAAGAAAAAAAACAAATGTAAATTGCATAAAAAAAACGCGTTGCATGTCGAAAATATTGTAAAAAAAAAAGCAGCTGTTATCTTTTTCTGAATAAAATTGTTTTGTAAAATAAAAAATGTGGATACTACTTATTTCCAAAAAATAGAAGTTTCTTAGAAAAATATAAATTTATTTAGCTTTTATCAAAAATCTTATTTTTTACACTTTTTACAAAAAAGAACATATTTTTTTACTAAATTTAATTAAATTCCAGAAAGAAAAGAATTTTTCAAATTTATAAAACCGACGTAATATTGCGCAACAGTTCGATACGAAGGTGGAAATCGTTTCGTCGAAGAAATTAAATGCTCAATTCCCGCCATTAGAAGAGGTAGGGCAATTAAATAATATTTCGAATGAACAAATTCATTTCTCACCGATTTTCCACTCTCGCCATATTTATAAAATACTTTAATTACCCGCGTTTTTTGCAATCGAATTGATTCACCTTCCCATTTGGTATTTGCCTCTGTCAATAATTCCAATTGCCATTCCATTGGTTTCATTAAAATATAATGAGTCGTATTTCCCTCTAAACTCTCCAAAAGAATTTCCTCGCCCATTATTTCACTGCAATCTTTTATTGTCGCTATAAATTCATCCAATGCCGAATGACAAATCACCTTGAATTCTTCATCATTAATTTGACGTTCAACGCAAAAATTCCAAATTCTAATCGATTCATTGTCCTCCTTCATTCCCAAAATAGTTAAACATTTCTTACACAAAATTGTATTGTATTTTTCCGTCAAATTTCGAAAATTCCTACTATTTATCACTGAAAATGCTGAACCGTAAAAATAATCGGTCTCCTGTGGTTTTAATAGTTTAGCAAAATCAACTTTTGTGCTGTGTTTACAACAAAACCATTCACCGGGATCACAATCTCTGTCTGGCAATGGTAAAACTCGTTTGCAATTTATGACAATTGTTATAATATTCTCACAACATTTGCAACGTAAACAACATTTTGATCCAATTGCTGGTAAATTGTATTTTTTCGAATTATCCACGACAATTGTTTTTGCAATGTCATTCATTATTTCTGTTTTGAATGTTCCAAAAATAGTGTCCGGATTTGTTTGGACACGAAATGAAATCCATTTGCTGCTGATTCGTAATGATGACAATGAAGTTGGAAGTAATTTCACCGATGGTAATATTAAACTTTTCGATAATTTCTCACAGGTAATTGTTATATTTGTTTCTGATAGTTTCACATCAATTAATGATGGATCTTTGTCACCGATATAAATAAAAACAATACATGAACGAAGACGTGGACGTACTTCAATCGTAATGTTGCCCAGGAAATTTTTTTGCGAAATTTTGTACATTTTTCAGTTTTTCCGCTTTTTCTATTTAAATAAGAATTTTTCTCAAATATTTTCAAATATATTTTTCAATTCAAATAAATTCGAATAAATTTTTCAAAAAAGGAGTAATTTTAAGCAATCACTATGGAAAAGTCGTTTGTTGCAATCGATTTGTTCCTAAAATGTAAATTTTTTTATTAATTTCTAAAAAGTTATTTATTATTAAAATATTAACTATTAAATATAAAAAATATACAACTATTTATTTATAGTTAAATATACAATAAATAAAAGTTAAATATACAATAAAGTATGTAGTAAATAAATAAATTTGAATTAATTACAATTTTTTAAACGAATTACTTACCTAAGACGTAGAATATTACAACATTCAACAAGTTAACAGTCATTTTATAGTGCGATCCTGATTTTACGACAATCATTTGTCAAAATATCTTTGTTGTGTGTAATTATAGAATCACTTGCTATTCTTTTTTTATCTTTTTGAAATTTGATGATTGGCAAAATTCCTCGATGCGAAAAAAACAACAGGCACGTGTTTATGGCTTGAGACGCGTATTTTCACTTTTTTAAACACTTGGAAGAGAAGATAAATTTTTCAATTTAAGAAATAATTAAAGTAGAATTTAAAATTATTTTTTAGCAATTACTTTTATATTTATAATTATAACACTTTTAGCAGCTGTTAAAATACAATAATTTCACAATAATTTCGTAACACGAGCTGTCAAATATTTTGAGGTTATGGAAATCGGCGCGGCGCCAATTTTAACCAATCAGAGCGCGCCTGTATTGGCGCACAATTTAAAATTTAAATTCCATACTTTGTTAACTAAATAATTAGTTAATAAATATATAAATAAATAATTAAACGCATACGTAAATAAATATATAAATAAATAAATAATTTTCAAAGCGCAATTTAAAATTTAAAGTCTATACTTACAAATAGTAACTAAATAAATAATTTATAAATATATCAATAAGTAATTAAATAAATAAATAATTTAGTAAATATATAAATAAGTTTCCGTAATTGTTTGTTTTGTTTTTTTAATTTTATAATTTTCAATATCAATAATTCAGAAAAATATAAAAATTAACAAAAAACATTAAAAGAATCGAATTATTATTTTCAAAATATTAATTACACAATTGTTTTGACAACTTTCAAAATTAAATATATTTTTTTAAGATGCGATCCAGCAGATCTTGTTTATAAACTAAAAACTATTATTTCCTATACAAATAGCCTATTATAAAAGTTTTTTTTTTCTCAGTCTGATTCGCATGTCAATTCATGCTCGAAATATTCACACGTAATATCACTGAACCAATTTTGATTTCATAGAAAACAATAAGAATGGTTCATATAAATAACATATTTTTTTAACACTTTTTTTTTAATTTTCATTCAAAAATTATATAAAAAAAATTAATTTTCTAAATTAAAAATAACATCTAAATTCAATTCGATTTCTAATCGAAAAACTGACGTTTTTTTCCAAATTGTTTTCTTAAACAATGGATTTTTGAAAAAATTTGTTTGTACTAGAAATAGAAAATTACATTCTTTTTTTTTCCTCTTTTAACGTAGAAAATTTTTTTTTTAATGATATATTAAATAAATGAGAGAAGGTGGACAATTTTTTTTCGATGGAAGAAGAAAATAATTGAGTATGATTTTTGCTAATGTTTTTCTTCAGTGGACTGAAAATTAGAGGCATATTTTCAGTGAGATGGAAATTTTTGCACTTCTGAGAAGTTTCGGCCTTTTTCTGTAATTACAGAAATGAAATTTTCTCCTTTCGTACAGTAAGAACATAGAAAATTACCAGAAACATTGTTCCCTTGAAAAATATAATTTCAAGATAAATTACTCTGTCACGATGGCTCTTTTTCTTGATTTGTATTATTTTCTACTTGGTCGTAATGGCTAGGACATTGTTGATATGAAACTGCACTGGCGTGTCCCGATCTTCCCGAAGACATTGGAACACCCAATTCCCACTGATCTTTCGCCGGATCGTAAATTTCTACTATATTTAAAAATGAATTTCCATTGTAGCCTCCTGAAATAAAAGATTATTATTAATTTAATATTTTTTTATTAATATAAATTATTAAATCGAATATTAAAGTTAAAAAAGAGAAAGGAAACGTTTTTACAAATTTTCCAACATTTTTCTTGTTCCGAAAAATATGATTTTTTTTCTAATCGTTAATCAAAAAATGTAAAATTCATGGAGGTAAAATATCGAATTTCCTCACCCATGGCGTATAATTTTCCATCTAAAACAGTAACACTTAAGGCACTGCGAGCAACTGAAACGCTGCTGACGGTTTCCCAGACACTCGTCTCTGTGTCATATCTCTCAACTGAATTTAATTGACTCGTTCCATCGTAGCCACCAACTACGTAAATATATTGCCCTAAACTTGCTACTCCAGCTCCAGATCTACAGCACATCATTGACGAAACCATTGTCCAATTATCATTCTCCGGATGATAGCATTCGACAGAACTTAGACGATATTTTCCGTCGAATCCACCAACCGCGTAGAGTAATCTAAATTCAAAACCAAAATTAAAAACAAAGTCTAAATTATAAAAAAAGTAATCTAAAGTCACAGCAAAATTAAAAATTTTGTTAAAAATTAATTATATAAAGAGAGTAGTCTAAATTCAAAACTTAATCTAAATTATACCAAAAATAGTTTAAATTCAAAAAAAAATTAAAAATCAAATCTAAATTATATCAAAACTAGCAAATGTTACGCGCGCGAAACGTGGTATTCGATTTATTATTGTTATGCAAATTACAAAATTTTTTATTTTGAAATATAAATTTTTTAAATAATTTCATAATACAATTTAAAAAATTCACTTATTAAGTACAAAATTAATTATTACTGTTCATATTTTCAAAAATTTTAATAAAATTTCACGGAAAAATTCAATTTTTTTCTAAAATTTTAATGAATTTTTCGAAAAAATTCAATTATTTTTATAAGTAGTAAAATTCTTCGCAAGAATTCAATTAATTTTATAAACAGTAAAATTTTTTGCAGGAATTCAATTATTTTCAAAAAATAATAAAATTCTTGTAGTGAATTCAATTATTTTGAATATACCAAATTTTAATAAAACTCATTAAAGAAATGCAATTATTTTTGAAACAACTTTAATTGAATTTCTCGAAAAAATTTCATTATTTTCAAATATTTCTATAAAATTCTTCATAACAATTTAATTATTTCTTAAAATTTCAATAAATTCTTCGAAACATTTTAATTATTTTTATAACTAGTAAATTTTTTCGCAATAATTCAATTATTTTTATAAATAGTAACATCCTTTGCAGAAATTTAATTCTTTTCAAAACAATTTTAATAAAATTCCTCGAAAGAATTTAAATTTTCAAATATTAACATAAAATTCATTTATTTTACAATTAATAAAAATAATTCAATTGTTTTGAAGAATTTTATTATTTATGAAAATAATTGAATTCTTCGAAGAATTTTATTAAAATTTTTCAAAATCCTTATTAAATTCTTTTGAAGAATTTTTTTGAATTTTTTTTAAATAATCTAGTTTCTTTAATAATTATAATTGAAAATTTTGATAGTAATTGAAATTTATAAAGAATTTCTTTCAAGTCCTTAAAATAATCGCATCTATTAAAAATTATAATTAAATAGTTCATTATTGAAGTTTATGAAATTTGTATTGAATATAATTGAATTCTATAAAAAGTAGTTTAATTTTTCAAAAATTTTATTAAGAAATTGACATAATAAAATTTTTATAAACAAATTGTGTCATTTTCTAATTTTTATAGAAAATAATTTAATATTTTACAAGAATTTTTTTAAAAATTTTGGAAAATAATTGAATTTTTAAAATAAATTTTACAGACAATCATTATTTTTTAAATATGTAACTGAATTTTGGAATTTAAATTGAAATTTCGTAAATTTTAAAGAAGATATTTGAATATTTTTCAAGAAATTTATTATGCGTTTTGAAAATTTAGGAATTTTTTAAGAAATTTTACAGAAAAAAAATTTTTGAATAACCAGAAGGAAACGAGATGGAAAAAAATAAAATAATTGAAAATAATTGAATGTTTGCAAAGTCTTTACTATTTAAAAAATAATTGAATTATTTCAATGGATGAATTCAAATTTCTGAAAATAATTGAATTCTTTCTTAAAATTTTATTAAAATTGTATGAAAATAATTTAATTCCTGCGAAGAATTTTACTATTTATAACAAATTTTGTAATTTGCATAATAATAAATTTAATATAACGTTCCGCGCTTGTTAAAAATAAAATAATCTAAACAAAAGAAAAAGATTAATAACAAAAAATTGTTTTGAAAAATTTGAAAAAAAACATAAATAAAATAATATATTTGCCTATTAACAACGGCAACACCAACGCCCAGTCTTTTAACATGCATTGCTTTGATACTAGTCCATGAATCATCCTCAGGATCATAGCATTCCACTGTATTGTGAAATTCGGGACCAGAACTTCCTCCAACTGCATATAATAATCCATCCATTACTGCCACTCCAACTCGATTTCTCGCCACTGACATTGGACTGCAAGGTCTCCATTGATCTGTTATTGGATTATATCTATCTACCCAATCACTATCGTACCTAAAATAAATAAATTCTGTTAAACATGTCATTGAATAAAATAAAATCTATAAAATATAAAAATATATAAACAAATTTTTAAATCGAAAGATTCTTTTAGAAATAACAAATAATAATAATAATAATCTGTATTAATAACCGTTGTTAATTTTTGTAGAAAAAGTAAGTTTATAACTTTTGTAAATTTTGTAATTGAGAATTTGAAACAATTTAATTCTTGAATAGAATTTCATTAAAATTGTATAATAAAAATAATAAAATCTATAAATCTATCAACAAATTTTTAAATTAAATCGAAAGATTCTCTTAAAAATAACCAATAATAATAATAATTTGCATTAATAATCGTTGTTAATTTTTGTAGAAAAAATAATGTTTGTAAATTTCATAATTCTGAATTTGAAACAATATTAAATTCTTGAATAGAATTTTATTTTAAAATTGTATTGCGAACAATTGAATTGTTTTAAGGAATAATTTAAAAATTTTTGAAAATAGGTACCTAATTAATTTCTATTGAAAAAATTAGTTAAAATTGTACTAAAAATATTTCAATTCTTATAAGGAATTTTATCATAAATTTTAAAAATAATTAAATTCTTTCGAAGAATTTTATTAAAATTTCTTAAAATTAATTAATTTCAGAGAAGATTTATATGGAAATTATAAAAATATTTGAATTCTATTAAAATAAGCTAAGTATTACAATTTTTGAAATTAATTAAATTTCTGCAAACAATTTTATTAGAATTTTTCAAATAATTGAATTCATAGAAAACAATATGTATTACATATTAAAATAATTGAATTTTTGTATCTGTGAAGAATTTTGAGAATTTTATTACAATTTTTTTAAAAATGGAATTCTTTCACGAAATTTATTAAAATTGTTTTAAAAATAATTGAATTCCAACGAAAAATTATATTATTTATAAAAATAATTCAATTCTCGTCCAGAATTTAATTACATCAAATTTTTGAAAACAATTTAATTTTTTTGAATAATTTTATTACAGATTTGTTTGAAAATAAAAGAATTTTTTCAAAGGATTTTAATAAAATTATATAAATAATTGAATTTTTTTCGTGGGAAAAATTTCAATAAAATTTGTACAATAATAATTTAATTCTTTTTAGAAATTCAATTAAATTTTTATTGAAGATAACTTAATCTTTTCAAAGAATGTAATCGAAATTTTTGAAACAAATTTGTTACTAAGAATTTTTTTAAAAATCTTAAATTTTGAATTTAACATAATTGAATGTTGCGAAGAATTTTATTAAAAAATTTTTTAAATAATTGAATTTTTTCTAACTTTTTGATTAAAATTTTTCAAAATAATTGAATTCCTGCGACGAATATTATCATTTTTGAAAATAATTGAATTCTTACGCAGAATTTTATTATTTATGAAAATAAGTTAATGTTTGGAAAGCATTTTATCAAAATTTTTCAAACCAATTCGTAACGTAGAATTTTATTAAAATTCTCAAATTTAAAAAGAAAAAAGTTAAGTTTTAAAAGAATTGAATTTTGTGAAGAATTTTATTAAAAATTTTTTAAATAATTGATTTTTTTAAATTAAGTTTATTAAAATTTTTGAAACAAATTTCTTACGAAGAATTTTATTAAAAAATTTATGAAAGAATTGAATTTTTTCAAATAATTTTATTAAAATTATTGAAAGTTATTAAATTCTGCGAAGAATATTATTGTTTTTGAAAATAATTGAATTCTTAAGGAGAATTTTACTATTTATGAAAGTAATTGAATTCGTGCAAAGAATTTTATCAAAATTTTTAAAAGCAATTTGTAACGAAGAATTTTATTAAATTTCTTGAATTTTGAATGTTTTGAAGAACTTTATTAAAAATTTTAAAAATAATTGAATTTTTTTCAAATAATTTTATTAAAATTATTGAAAGTTATTAAATTCTGCGAAGAATATTATTGTTTTTAAAAATAACTGTATTCTTGAGGAGAATTTTACTATTTATGAAAATAATTGAATTCTTGCAAAGAATTTTATCAAAATTTTTAAAAGCAATTTATAACGAAGAATTTTATTAAAATTCTTGAATTTTGAATATTAAATAATTGAATGTTGTGAAGAATTTTATTAAAAATTTTAGAAATAATTGAATTTTTAAAAGTAATTGAATTCCTGCGATAAATATTTTTATTTTTGAAAATAATTGAATTCTTGTAAAGAATTTTATTAAAATTCTTGAATTTTGATTTTAAAAGAATTGAATGGCGTGAAGAACTTTATTAAAAATTTTTGAAATAATTGAATTCCTGTGAAGAATTTTATTATTGAAAATAATTGAAATGTTTTTAAATTTTTAATCTAAAATTATTCAAATATTGAAGTTGTTATTAAAAAATAAAGGATTTTAATAATAATAGTAATAAAAGTAATACTAATACTAATACTAATAATAATAATAATAATAATAATAATAATAATAATAATAATAATAATAATAATAATAATAAGTAGAAAAATAATTATTCTGTTAATTATTTAATAGGTGAATTTTTAAATTTGAAATCTGAAGTTATTGAAAAAATGATGTTTGTATTTAAAAATAAGAAATTCGAAAGTTGCCTAATATTAAAAATTGAATTAATAATATTAATAATCGAATTCAATTCACCTGCTATCGGGCGAATTATTCCTGCCACCAACAGCGTAAAACATTCCTTTTACAAAAGCACCTGCCAATCCTGATCGTGGAACAAGTAAATTCGCATGTTTCGACCAAGTCTTATCATCGACATTATAACCCTCCAGTACATCCAAGGAATGCTTCAAGAATCCTCCCGCAATATAAATAATTCTCGGCGTATTGGGAGTTCTCTCTTTGACAATTGGCTTTTTATGGAGTGTTAATTCTTTAAATATTTGCGCAAGATATTCGCGACACGCTGGAACTTTTTTCAAGACATCACAATTTATCATTTGGTCCTTGAGAAAATTTGGTGTCAAATACTGACAGCGAACTGCTTGTAATATATTCTCCATTTTTGGTCCTCTCGCTTCCTCATTATATTTCACCCATTTCAATACGGCATTATAAACTTCACGCTCCTCTTGTACATTTAATTCGTCCCTACGAACAAGCGCAATTAACCGCATTGCCGATAATTGAAGAAATTCATCTTCAAGACAAATTTGAGTGAAATGCTGCAAAATATATTGATTCGCTTTGTTCAATAGGGTTTGACATCCGTGTTGTTCGGCGAAATTCGCTATTCCAATTGCATTCGTTGGGTCGAGTTGTTTTTCCAAAAATGTGCAACACGCCTCAATCACATTGTTCACCTGGGGAAATTATTAAATTTATTTTTTCTTTAAAACTATTTTTTAATTTATTAAATTTTAATTTTTTCGAATTAAATCAAAATAATTTGTGTCACTAGAAAAAAATCATCTATAAAGTTTCCAAAGGTAAAATTTATCTTCTTAACGTTTGTGACAAACAGTAAGTTTTAATTGTTTAAGTGTTTAATTTTTTGTTTTTATTTCGTTAATTTTTTTTCTATTTGTTTAGAATTATTATAAAAATATTTAAATTTAAAAATTGACAATTCAATTGAAATTTAATTTAAAATTAAAATCATCGAGTGTAAACCTGAAACATTGTTGCAGCTGGTAAAAGAGAACAAACAGTCACTTCTGTTACTCGAATTTGACCAGTGTACATAAAATACATCAATCTCGCCATTGCTGTTGGACATACTCCGTGTAATGTAACTCTAGTCATTTCGCACTCCTTCAAACCTCCAGTAAACATCGCCTAAAAGAAAGATTAAATTTTTAATTAAATTTCCTAATTATATTTTGTACCAAAAAAAATTAAGTTACAAGATAATAAATAACATTCTTCAGAAGAATTCAATTATTTTTATAAATATAATAAAAATCTTTGCAGGAATTCAATTATTTTCAATACAAATTTAATAAAATTTCACAAAAGTATACAATTATTTTTTTTTATTTTTAATAAAATTTTATGAAAGAATTCAATTATTTTCTAAAATTTTAATAAATTCTTCGAAACAATTCAATTATTTACTAAAACTTTAAAAAATTCTTCGCTAAAATTCAATTATTTTCATAAATAATAAAATTCATTTATTTTTCTAAAATTAGTAAAATTCTTAGGAATTCAATTATTTCCTTTATTAATAAAATTCTTCGGAACAATTCAATTATTTTTAAAAATAATAAAATTCTCAGCAAGAATTCAATTATTTTCAAAAATATTCATTTTCTTCGCTGGAATTCAATTATTTTAAAAGATTTAAATCAAATTATTAATAAAAATCTAATTATTCACAAAACATTTTAATAAAATTCTTCGTAATAAATTGCTTTTAAAAAAATTTTGATGAAATTCTTTGAAAGAATTCAATTATCTACAATATAAATTTAATTAAATTTTTTAAAAGAATTTAATTATTGTAAAAATTTTAATGAAATTTTTCACGGGAATTGAATTATTTTAAAAACGATTTTTAATAATAAATATTACGAAAGAATTCAATTATTTTCTAAAATTTTAATAAATTCTTCGAAACAATTCAATTATTTACTAAAACTTTAATAAATTCTTCGCTAAAATTCAATTATTTTCATAAATAATAAAATTCAATTATTTTTCTAAAATTTTAATAAAATTCTTCAAAACAATTCCAATTTTTTTTAAAATTAGTAAAATTCTTAGGAATTCAATTATTTCCTGAAATAATAAAATTCTTCGGAACATTTCAATTATTTTTGTTAATTATTCTTCGCTGGAATTCAATTATTTTAAAAGATTTAAATCAAATTATTAGAAAAAATTCAATTATTTATAAATCTTTTTAATAAAATTCTTCGTAACATTCAATTATTTTAAATTCAAAATTTATGAATTTTAATATAATTCTTCATAATTAATTGCCCTCAAAAAAATTTTGATGAAATTCTTTGAAAGAATTCAATTATCTACAATACAAATTTAATTGAATTTCTTAAAAGATTTTAATTATTGTAAAAATTTTAATGAAATTTTTCACGCGAATTGAATTATTTTAAAAACAATTTTGACAATATTTCTTTGAAAAATTCAATTATTTATATATAATTTTATTAAAATTATTTTCAAAAATTCTTCTATTGTCAAAGTTCTTTAATAAAATTATTCAAAAAAAATTTGATAAAATTCTGGACAGAAAATTTTATGTTTTTAAAATTTTAATATCATTCTCAAATTAATTATTTTAGAAATTTTAATAATTTTCTTTAAAAGAATTCAATTATTTTTAAAATTTTCATAAAAATCTTCGTAGAAATTAATTTATTTAAAAAAATTTGAAAGAAATTCTTTGAAAGAATTCGATTATTTTTATAAATTGAAAAATTCTTCGCAAGAATTCAATTATTTTTACAATTTTCGTTGAAAGTCATTTATTTAAAAAAATTTGAAAGAAATTCTTCAAAAGAATTCAATTATTTTTACAAATAATAAAATTCTATTCAGAAATTCAATTATTTTCAATACAATATTTTAATAAAATTCAAAAATCAAATTTTTAACTACAATTATTAACAGACACAATTATTTTAAAAAATAGAAAAAAAATTCTTTGTTAAATTCAATTATTTTCAAAATTTTCAAATAAAATTATTAAATAAACACGATTATTTTAAAAACTTGAAAGAAATACTTAATAAAATTTAATTACTTTCAAAAGTTTTAATTAAAGTCTTAAAGTTATTAAATAAACTCCATTATTTTATTATTATTCAAAGAATTTCAATACATTAGTTTGAAAATTGTAAACAATTGAAAAGAAGAAATATTTAAAAACTTAGGATACAAAAAATCAAAAAACTAACTTCAAACTGCGAACAAATTATTGAAATGCAAAAATTATTATTAATAAATATAGAAAATTTCGATTTACCTTGAAATAAGGACTTGCTGCCGCCAAAATGACCTTATGGGCATGAAATAATTCGGAGCCAACTTCTAAAATAACATCAGTCAACATGTGATGAGTACGCATCATAAACATCATTTTCATAACTTCCTTTAAATAATTAGCCATACAAAATGTCATGTCCCCGAGCTCATTATGTTCCTCAACATTAATGCTACTGTCCAAATCATTTTCCTCATTTTGTTCAAAAGACGTTCCTGTTTTTCGCTTTAGAGGCTGGAAATGACATCCAGATCCTCTTTTTCTTCGTAAACTCTCTTCGTCATCCATTAAAGTAATCTGAAATTTCGAATTAAATTTTAATTATGTACTTATTTATTTAAACAATATACGGGACTTATAAAGTTAACACTTTTTTTAAAATAAGTAAAACATTAAAATTCACAATGTATAATAATAGGATACGAAAGAAAAAAAATTTTTTTAATAGAAAAATGACAGATGATGACAGGAGAAGAAAAAAATACCGGCTCTAAAAAGCGGATGTGAAGAAACGGAAATTAATATTTATTTAAAATGATTTGCTATTTTTTCGCGCGCTTTGACATCGTGATTATGTGTTATCTTTGTTTAATCTATTCGCTACAAAAAGACAGAGATAGATATTGTTTAAAGACCATTAAAGTTCGTTTCGTTCGTTTATAATCTTTAAAAAACTGTTAAAAGCTTAAGTTTATAGTTGTTTTTTCCCCTCTTTTTAGTGATCTGTGCCGTTTATTTATTGCATCGATAACAAACAGGTTTTATCTCGCACAACATTGTAATTTTTCTCCTTCATTTACCATATATTTATTTATGTTAAATCTTGCTAATTTTTTCAAATTTTTACCAAGGCGTTTTTTTTTAGGTTAGAATTTTAATATTTGCGGAAATGCATCTTTCGTATATGAAAAGTTCAATTTTCCAAAGAGAATTATTAGAAAAAGTTGGTGACAAGTTAATTCAAAAGCCAAAATGAGTAGAAATACGATAAATACTTGGTTCAAGTGCAGAAAAAAATAATAACTTGGAACATAACCTACAAATATATAGGGGCGAATACTTGACGTTTCGAGATTCTACTTCATGTTCGCCGATTTTAACGATCATTAACGATTTTAACACTAATTTTCAGTCTTTGGTAAGTTTAGTTTTTGTTTAATTTAACTAATTAAAAACAATGAACGTTTAATAAGTTACAAGAATGACAATTAAATTCAAAATTGGTCCAAGGGTTAGCGTTAAATTTACCGAATTTACTATTAATGCTGAATTTCATGGTTTTTTTGACACTTTTAAAAGTAATATATAATTACAATAATTTCTCACCTATTTATTTCAACAAAATGTAGAATTAATAATCTAGAACACACAAGTCTAGTCAGTCCATAATTTCCCAAATGAACTTTAATGAGACAAAATACACTTTTCTTAAGAAATAATTATCGGTTTTTGTTTTTGTGTCCTAAGTATCATCATTTACCGGAAATTTTAGTGAATGATTCACTGTATGATTTATCTTTGATCGCTTAATAGAAAAAGACTAGAATATTAAATTTGATGATAGTTTTTTTTTTAACCAAGTTTCTTATAAATACAATAATTATCTTGTATACACTTTACACAACAAAAACACTCAATCTTTTCTTATGGAAATGATGATATTACTTTTAGCTTTTAATATTCCACTACAGTAACATCTGTGCTACATAATGCTGTCACAAAACACACCACACATTACAAAACACACGGAAGTTGTACAGTGACGTCACGTTCATCTATGTATTAGAGTTGTATATGTAGATGGAAGTTATCATGACTGACAGATTTATTGTTTATATATGGAAAAATTGATTTTTATTCAATAATTAACGTTATTTTAAATTTTAAAACGAAAGCAAAAAAAAAAATTGTCAATTACTAGTTTAAATTCGTTTCTAAAATATTTTTTTTTCCTTTTTTAGAAAATAAATCACTTTTTAGAAATATTTTTTCTTAATTTTGATTAATTTTTGTTAATCTGTTAATTTTTTAGTTTTAAAAAAATAATTTGAGTGTTCTCAAAATACTAAACAATTTACGTTGACTATCTAAGATGAAAGTTTTCTTTATCAGATACCTTTTTATTTTATTTAATCTGCAAGCTCTCATTTGTTTCTCTAATATATCACATAAATAAATAAGAGCAAAAAGTTTACCCTGTATGGTAATAATTTATTGAGATAAACTGTGAGATTTTTGATTAACAAACTTTTTCCATCAGTGTGTGAATTCGCATAGAAATTTGTTTTATAATATAAATAAAGACTACAGAGTATGAAACTCGGAGTATACGAGTAAGGAGCGCGAGACCGCACGAATGACTTGCAATATTTTCTATATACAATATTATACGTTCAAGTTTCTTTTGCTGACGTTTTAATTTTTACTATTAAAGTTTTTCTGTGTGATTTTCGTTTAATTTTTGTACCATTATTTTTTTAGGTTCGTCTTTTAGAGAAAAAAGGGCTTTTATATGTACCAATATGTACGAAATTATCAAAGTGCGATTGATCAAATGTCATTCTTGTATAATAAACGAAAGAGTTCAAAACAAAAGATTTTTTGATAAGTCATTCTGAGACTGCACTTTCACTTAAATGTCACGCGCGTTTATTGTAATTCGCTGTTAAATTTGCTTTAAAAACAAACAATGTTAATTAAAGTTTATTATCTTGAAGGAGATTACATTTGAATGCTCATGTTGTAATGATACATTTAAACATTTCTTTTGGCATTAGCAACATTTTTCTTTTTTGGATTTTTAAAAGAATAATTTTTATTTTTCAGGCCTCGAATAGCGGGACTTTTTCGACTTTCAAAAAAGGCGATTTTTTTCAAATTATTTTCGAAAACTCCGACTATTTCGACTTTTCTTCATAATAAAATACTACTTCTTTGGCTGATTTTTGAATTTCAAAGTGTGCAAAATAACTATAAAATCTTTTCCTTAATAATTAAAATCATTATTTTTATCGCTGATAGTCTTTTAGAGCATAAAACAGACTTTTGTCATAAAAACAAAAATTTATTATTCATCCAAATTAATATTAAAAATTAAGTTTCTTTTTTTCAAAATATATTTTTGAGTTGCACTTTTTTATTTACATTTTTATGAATTTCGACAATAATAGAGTTGCCACAGTTTGGAGAAATTAAGGAATTTTAATCAAATTAGTGAAAAAATTACAAATTTTTAGAAATGCTACAAAAATTCTAGTTTTTTGTCAAATTGGAAAATAGTTGAAACTTTAAACTATCCTCGAATTTTCTTTTTCACTTTAAAAAATTGAAAAAAAACATTGAGAGACACTTAAATTTTTATCAAAAATTGAATTTTTGTATTTTTAGTTAAATTCTAGAGGAACTTTAGAAATATTAATAAAAATAATTAAATTAGAGAAGAATTTTTAATTAAAAATTATTATAATTCATTTCAAAATTCTAAACAATTGAGTTTTTGAAAAATTACAATTTTTTTTTAAAATTAGTTGAATTTTTAAATACTTGAAAAATGTTCGAAAAATCGAAATTTCGTAAAATTGAATTGAAAACAATTGAATTTTAGACGTGATTTGGAAGTAAACTTTTTTTTTCTTAAATAATTGAATTTTATAAGTACTTTGAAAAAGATATTAAAAATTAATTCATTTAGAGACGAATTTATTTTAGTTCAAAATGCTAGAAAATAATTGAATTTTGAAGAATTTACAGTAAAAATTTTTAGAAATAGTTAAATTTCAGAAGTTTTCAACTTTAAAATTTTTGAAAATTAAAATTTTGCATAATTTGAAATTAGAAAATTCTAAATAACTTATTTATTTGAAAAATTTATATTCGGATTTTTTTAAAATCAGTTATTTATTAGTAATTTTTTCGAATTTTTGAACAAAGATTTAATTGAAAAATTTTCAAATTATGTATCTGAATTTTGTAAAATTAAATGAAAAACAATATTATTGTATTCTAAGTTAACTACCTTTTTTTCTTTTTTGAATAATTCAATTCTCAAAGAACTTTTTGAAAATTAAAAATAATTGTTTCAGAAAATAATTTGAGTAAAAATTTTTAGAAATTAATTAAATATCATAGAAGAATTGTTTGTAGAAATTTTTAGAAATAATTAAATTCCAAAAGTTTCAGATTTTTGAAATTGACATTTTTTAAAGAATTTTTAATTTTTAATCATTTTTATTAAAAATTCTAAGCAACTTAATTCTTTTAGAAATTTCTATTTAAGGTTTTTAAAAATTGATTATTTATTAGTAAATTTTTAGACTTTTTAAAAACATATTCTATTGACAAATTTTCGAATCATCAAAATTTCGTAAAATTAAATTGAAAACAATAATTTAAAGTTTTCTAAAATTGATTATTTATTAGTAAATTTTTAGACTTTAAAAACATATTCTGTTGGCAAATTTTCGAATCATCAAAATTTCGTCAAATTAAATTAAAAACAATTGAATTTTAGTTTAAAGTGAACTTTATTTCTTATAGTAATTTTTTAAAGTAAGAGTGGTTTTAATTTTTTAACTTTATTTCTTCTTTTTTTGAATAATTAAATTCTTAAAGAACTTTTACAAATTATTAAAAATAATTGATTTAAAGAAGAATTTTAAGTTAAAAATTCTAGAAAATAATTCAACTTCAAAGAATTTGCAGTAACAATTTTTATAAATATTTAAATTTCAAAAAGTTACTACTTGAAAATTTTTGAAAATTTCAATTGATAAAGAACTTTAATTGTATTTTTACTGTAATTAAAAAACAAAATATTAATATGAATAATTTTAGTAAAAAATTCTGGAAAAATTGGAAAAAATTCCTTGAATTAATTATATTTTAGAAAAACTTAGAATTGAAATTATTATCGGAAGGTAAAAATTTCAAAGCTTTTCTGGAAATCAGGGAAATACGTAATGAAACTTTTCTGCCAATCACAAAATAAAAGAAGCGACATTTTCGACTTTTTTCATACTTTAAATCGAGTAAAACAATTTTTTCGCGGCTTATAGTCGATTCAAGGTCTGATTATACAAAAGAAAAAATTAATACGAAAAATTCCGATTTCCACGATTTTAAACAAATGACTAAAAGATTAATTACGAATAGTAAAAAAATGGAGATTAATTTTACTTTTTAGCGAAACGATTTCTACTCTTCTTTCTCTTATTTATTTTTTCCTCTTCTTTTTATTGCAGATTGAAATTTCCTGGGTGTCAAGAAGAGAGAACAATTTTTCACCGAAATATAAATTTCCTGGATGTAAAGAAGGAGACGAAACAATTTTATACCAAAACTGAAATTTTCTGGATGTAAAAAAAATTATCGAACAATTTTACACTGAAACAAAAAATTCCTGGGTGTAAAGAAGGTGACAAAACAATTTTATATTGAGACAATATATTTATTTTCTTATAATGTGGAGTTTTCATCAACAATAACAGTATAGTTAGTAGGCGCGTATTTGAGAATTCGCACGCCAACAAGTCACCACAGCATATTATTATAATGATCTTCAAAACTTTCGATCCTTGATGAAAATTGTCATTAAGGCTCTACAATATATTTTTTTTTTTTTTATAAGATTTTCATTTACTTTTTTTGATCCAATTTCTTTTGAATTTCAATCATATATTCACAATCTTCTTTTACTAATTAACTATATTTTTCTTTCATTATACGTTTAAAAATTTGTCACTTTGATCCTCCTTTAATTCGAGCATCACATTTTTGTTCTTCTTTTTTTTCACGTAATTAATATTATTTTTCGACAAAAATGCGACACGATTACTTTTATTGACCCCTAATTAAAAGTTTACTTTACTAATTTAAAAGATTGTTTCTCTTTAAATATCAGACTAAAAATATCTTTTTCAATTTTATAACGTCATATTTATGTTAATGCTCTATTGGCTATAAATAAAAGAGGTATTTACGATTGTTAATACTGTACGTCACAGAAACGGTATTTATTTTCTTTTTTGTGAAATTTTGACTTTCACAAAAAGTTATACACAATTAGATGTCTAAAATTTCAATGAAAAGAGATTTCGTTTTTTAAAAAGATTTTTTTCGCAGTGATGTTTTTTTTCGGTGAATGATTTTTTTTTGTTTTGAAACTAATGATTTCACGATTGAGAATAGTTGACAAATTACGGCAGTGCTTAGAATAATATTCTCTTCGATGAACATATACAGTTTGCGAGTTTTTTTTTTTTCTTTTGACTCCGGATAAATTGAATCGCAATCGTTGTTCTTATAAATGAATTTATCGATTCAAAGCTTAAGGCTAGTGAGAAATGAATTTTATTCATGACATTGTTTTTTTTAAAGAAATAATTATTAAGTACGTTATGGACAGCTTGCTTTGTGCATCATGTTTTTTTTCTCGTACTTATTTTGCTTGTATACATAGCGGCGAGAAATCCGAGATTTTTCGTCCTTTTCTTTTTTTTTTGGCGAGAGTTAATGGCGGTTAAAGATTTTTTTTAGAAAAAGTTATCAGACAACAATTTTTTTTTTTTTGGCAAAAATTATCCAAGTGAACGATTTCAGTTTTCGACAATTGGATATTTTTTGTAACTCTCGAAATTATAATTGTATTTTGATATTTAATAGTATATACAGAAAGAAATGAAAGACTAGGCCGCCATTTCTCAAGGCCTAACAGGCACTACGATAGTTTTTTTTTAGTAATATTAACGATTATCTATTTTTTTTCAGGTGGAGAGGAGAAAAAAAAGGGAAGATGCTCTTGTTGGCGCACAGAGACGGTGTGTTGTGAGATCAACCTCTGATTCAGGCAGTCTCCATTTTTTTTATAATATAATATGCTTTTATGTACAGGGGATTTTCACGTGTTCTCTGCAGATTCTTCGGTAAATTTTCTCTTGTTTTTTGGAATAATAATTACAAACCAAATGTTCTAAAAATACATAGCAACTTAACTAAATCACAGATAGATCCCGCCTGACCAAGATTTAGACGTGAAATTAAAAAATTAATCTAGTATCTTTGATTTCTTTAGGCTCGGGCGACTCTTTGTGGCCCCCTTGTAATTTTTGATCACTCATTAATTAGATCTATTTTCTTTTTCTACTAGAATTTACTTTTAAACGTTTATTTATATTTTCTCTCTTGCAATTTCTCCAAAAAATTGCCGAGAACATTTCTCGGGGAATGATCAAAGTAATTATCCCAATTTTTATAAAGTCGACCAGATTCGCCACTTTCAAAATTTCAAAATTTGTACATTAATTTTAATTTTTATAATAGTTGAAAAAAATCTTTTCTTTTTTGTTGTAACCGAAAATTTTCACCATGATCATACCCCGTAGTTTGAATCTAATTTTTCGTCAGACGAGCTCACAATTATTGACAATAGTCTATATTTTTTATGTTAATTTGCAGATAAGGTGTCCGCATTTTTTTTGGAAACTTTTTTGCGTTACAATTACTGATAATAATCGGAAAAAGGAGAAAGAGAGTGAGAGGAGAAGTTTGCGAGTGCAATCGCTTTAGGACTTTCAAAGATGTCAGTCATGTTTTTTCTAAAGTGCAATCTGGACGTAGGATATAACGCTTTTTATATTTTCGCTAATACAATTTAGGAATAGTGATGACTCCGGAATTTTTCTCGAAATCAACACATTCCGACAAATATACCCGATTTTCGAAAATTTACAGTCATGGGTGAGTATTTTGAAATTGTTGTTAATATTTCGAAAAGGATAAAAGTAAAAAAAAATTCAAATTAGAAAACTAATTCAATTATTTATTACTAACTCAATTTTTTGTTTGTTAATATTTTGTTGAATTGTTAATTTAGGGAAAATGAAAAAAGCGAGGGGGAAATTGAAAAACAAAAAATGCTATAAAAATATTACCCACGACTGAATATTCTAGTTGTTTTGATTTTTAAAATTAAATTGACAATACCACATTGAAGAGGATCTACCTAAAATTTTCACCAATCGCAATATTAGATTTTTTTTCTCAACAGTCAACTGTATTAAACTATGAAACAATTTCTATAACTACTTAATATAATTTATAATGTATAGAGAAATCTTCCAATAGAGTAGGATAGGTACTTATACATAATTCAACTATCAAAGTATTGGGCGGATACCGGCTACATCTAAGGCCTCGCTCATGAATCATTTAAAATTAATAAGTGTAATTTAGTCCCATACATTCTTCTAACAGCTTATAATCGTAAAATGAAAATTTTTTGTCAGTTTCACTCGATCGAAAGGATTCCAAGGGTGCAAAGAACAATTTTTTGCTTGCTATATTCGAAAGCAAAAAACAATCGTTTACTTTTCAATTCCTCATTTTGATTGTTGGTAAACAATTCCTGTAAATTTTCTAAATTTTCTAAATTTCACAAATTTCGCAAATTCTTTAATTTCTTCAATTTCTTCAGTTTCTCTACATCTCTATATATCAGTCTCAGCATTACTGGCGAAATTTTTTTTAATTATACTAATCCTTTTTCTTGAAAAATTGAATCCCAACAATCGTGACGAAAATGACGCGCAATTTTAAGAGATTTACAATAGTGGTCTTTCTACGCCGATGGACCTACGAAAGTGAGCCTCTCTTTTTGCAAATAGAATTTCTTTTTTATACATTCTTCCGTGTGTGGAAACTAAAATAAAAATCAGAAATATTTATTGTCAGTACTGGTCAAGTCAAGTTTTTCTCCAGTTTTCTTCTTCTGAGGTCAAGTTTCATTTCGAGGGATGAATATTCGTTTAAATAGACTTGTACAGTTCTGCAAAAAAAACGAGATCACTCGTTCGTTAAAATCTACAAAACTACGACTAATGACGTGAATCGCAAATTTAGAATTTATGTAAGAAAATTTTAATAAAAATTTGGCAGCGTTTTTGTATTTTACGCATATGTACTTATATTCTATTTGCCGTTTTTTAATTACGGTCGACAGAAAAAGAAGTAAAATAATTACGAGAGACTCACCCGGGCCGACGGTTTAATGTAGAGTTAAAATGCCAACAAGAAAATATTTTAAAATATTTTCACAGGTGCTATTTTTTTTCTCCCTTTTTTTTTTGTTTTTTAAGACACGTCTACCAAAAAATTGATAGAATTATTTTTTTCTTCTATAGCTTATTTCTTTTTTTTTTATTAATGTACATAACAATGGGAACAAACCACGAAGAGTTTGTTCTCTTATTTTTTAACTCCATTCTTCTTGTTTTTATGAAATACTAGATGCATTGATTCAGTCCTCTGAAAGTGCATGTTTAAAAAATTTTTTTTGTTTTTCAGTTTCTTCTATAAATTGACCTATAAATCATTGATATTGCTTAATGTCAATCAAAGCCCCTCAGAGGCGACGATCTTTATATTTTAAAAAGCTGGCTGGCTTTTCCTAATAAGAACTCTTCTTTTTTACGGGATATCGATCGTCCATCAAGGGGGATCGAGTAATTCGCGATGATGAGCTCGCGCTGTTAATATTGCCTTCAATTCCGATTCCAATTGTTTTTTCGTTCTTTCATTCACCAATTTACCGCCCACAACTGGTTGGGCATTTAATCTTGGCGACTGTAGGTCACTCAATGATTTGCCCGTGTCCTTATTCTCGTGACTTCTCGCTCGACGAATGGGCTTTTTCAATGAGAGAATGTCCTCTTGGCTTTTTTTGCGACGTGAACTCTCGCCGGGAATGAGATTTGTTTCATGATTTAGAGTGAAGGTGGAACAGGAGCCAATTGCCTCGGAGGATCTTGTTATGTCGAGAATACCGGAACCCCATTCTCGGGATAATTTGCGACCTATAATTGATGTTAATTCACTGTTTGGCGAGAGTAATGGACTCTTGCACGATGATGGCTGATGATGAGTGGATTGTGGTGTGCGTAGAGTGGCAAAAGCGGGGAACGATTGACCTCTTTTTGCGGGACTTCGGGAATATTTTGGTGGCTGTGTACTGGCGCCTGATAGTGATTCACCACGTGGTGGTGCGATTGGACGTAAATTTGCACTGCCACCGAAATTTGAACCTGGATAGGGAGGCGGTGAATCGCCTTCGCCGTGGCTTAATCTACGACCCACTGTTTCCAGTGGACTTCTCGCTCTGAGATTTGTGCTGCTTAGAGTGAATTCTCGTGGTTTCATTGTATCTAAACTGATGGGAGATAAACCCAGTCTTGAACTCGATAAATTTGTTGAACTCGTACATTTTTCCGATCTCTTTGGACTTCTTAACATTAATGGACTCTTACTACGACTGCGATCACGTCCCTGTTTTTCCTCCTTTTTTGCTGCTCGTTGCATTTCCTCCTTTGGCGCCGCATCCACCTTCTCTTCCTGTTGCACTCTGGGAAATAAAGTTTTTTCTCTTATTTTCTCTCTAATTTTTACTTTTTACTTTTGCTTTTACTATTTTTACTTTTACATTTAACTTTTGCTTTTAACTATTTTCACTCTTTTATTTAACACTAATTTTATTTACGTTACAGGCCTCGGATCTTCTTCGACTTCTTTCGACTATTTCAAAAAAAAAAGTGAATTTTTCAATTTATTTTCGAAAAATTTAACTATTTTGACTCTTCTTACAAATAGCAACGAATTTATGAATTTCCACAATAGAGTTGCCTTAGGTTAGCGAAAGCAGGGAATTTTAACTAAAGTAGTGAAAAAATACTAAAATTTCTATAACTGATACAAAAATTCTGGTTTTTTGCGAAATTTGAAAATTTTTGAAACTTTAAACTATCCATGAATTTTCTTTTACACTTTAAAAACGTAAAAATTAAGAGTTACAGTTACAATTGAATTTTTGTGTTTTAAATTTTTAATAATTGAATTCTCGAGGGAAATTTCGGAAAATTATTAAAAATAATTGATTTATAGAAGAATTTTAATTGAAAATTATGAAAAATAATATGAATTTTTAATGAATTGTAGCAGAAAGTTTTAGAAACAATTAGAATTCAATTTTCTGAACAATTTAGTTTTTGAATAATTATTAATTAAAATTTTTTTGAAATTAGTTGATGTTTCAAATACATATTCACTTAAAATTTAAAAAAATGTAAATTTCTAACTTTCTGAATTTAATTATTACTTACTAAAAACATTGCTACTGTAAGTTCTCCAGAATTCAATTATTTTCTAGAATTTTCAACTAAAATTCTTCTCTAAATTAATTATTTTTTAATAATTTTGTGAAAGTTCTTTAGGAATTCAATTATTCAAAAAAAAGAGGAAATAAAATTCACTTCAAACTAAAATTCAATTGTTTTTAATTTAATTTTACGAAATTTTGATTATTCGAAAATTTTTCAACTGAATATGTTTTTAAAGATTCTAAAAATTTACTAATAAACAATCAATTTTAAAAAACCTTGAATAAAACTTTTTGAAAGAATTTAGTTGTTTAGAATTTTTAATTTAAATTTTTCAAAAATGTCAATTTGAAATTTCATTATTACTAAAAATTACTACATACTGTCATTTGTATTAAATTCAATCATTTTCTAGAATTTTTAACTGAAATTCTTCTCTTAATCAATTACTCTTTATTAATAATTTTGTGAAAATTTTTTAAGAATTCAATTGTTCAAGAAAAAAGAAGATTATGAAAGTTTAGGAATTGAAATAAAAAATTCTTAAAAAATTAGGTTTTTGAACAATTATTTTAATTACAATTTTATTTAAATATAATTGAATTTTTGATTAATTCAATTCTCAAAGAGCTTCCCAAAAATTATTAGAAATAATTAATTTAGATTCTAGAAATTCAAGAAAATAATTTTTTTTTCTGAAGAATTTCATTAAGTTTTGTAAAAATAATGTAATTGTTCAAAGTAATTTTAATTAAAAATTTTGAAAATAATTGAAAATTTACAAAGAATTTTATTACCTAAAAACTTTTGAGAACAATTGAATTGTTTAGAAAAATTTTATTACAATTTTGAAAAATAATTGAACCTGTTAAAGAAATTTTATTAAAATTATCTTGAATATAATTGAATTTTTTCCTAGAAATTTTATTAAAATTGTATTGAAAATAATTAAATTTTTCAGTAATATTTTACTATTTATGAAAATAATTGAATTCTTGCCAAGAATTTTACAATTTATAAATAAAATTGAAAGATTCGAAGAATTTTTTTATCAAAATTGTTGAAAATAATTGGATTTTTATTAAAACTCTTGAAAATAATTGAATTCAAATACTATATTTTTAAAAATACATAATTGTATTCTTTCTCGAAATTTTATTAAAATTGTATTGAAAATAATTGAATTCCTTCGAAACATTTTATTATTTAAGAAAATAATTGAATTTCTTTGTAGAATTTTATTATTTATTAAAATATTTTAAGTCTTGCGAAGAATTTTCTTATTTATGAAAATAATTAAATATTCTTGCGGAGAATTTTACATTTCATAAAAATAATTGAATTGTTTCGAAGGATTTTATATGAATTTTTGAAAATGTAACATTTTTTAATATACAAAATAATAAGAAATGGAATACTGAGTTCTGCGCGCTGACGCGCGTATCATTGGATAGTTTATTAATCATCTTTTTCAATTTTTCAACATAAATTCAAATGAAAATTTTTCGAACAATCAGAGAATTTTGTAAAATTAAATTGAAAAGAATTGGATCTTTTGATTTTTAGTTTTAGTGAACTTTCTTTTTATTGAAGAATTGAATTCATAAATTCTTACAGAACTTTTACAAAATTATTAAGATATAATTGATTTAGAGAACAATTTTATTAAAAATTCTAAAAAATTATTCAATTTTGAAAATGTTACCGTAGCAGTTATTGAAAATAATTAAATTTCAGAAGGTTTCGACTCATAATTTTTTTAGAAAATTTCAGTTGTTGAAAAAGTTTAATTACATTTAAGTTAAACTAAACAAAAATTATTAAACTTAAATAATTTAGTTAGAAATTTTAAGAAAATAATTAAATTTTTGAAAAAATAGTTGTATTTTTTAGAAGTAATAAAATTTCAGAAAGTTTGAAATAGAAATTTCTGGAGATTTTATTTTTAAAAATAATCGTCTTTCTGAAGAAAAATTGAGGGTTCACGTGCAATAAGGGGATACGCATGGAAGTGAAAGTCCCCGCGTATAGCGATTCTGCGCGGCTGCGCGAGAGGACAACGAATAGCCTGCGCGTCCCCTTATTGCACGTGAACCCTCAATTTGACAGAATGGTAATTATTTTCCTATTTTGAATAATTCTCAATTCTCAAGGAACGTTCTGATAATGATTAAAAATTTATTGATTTAGAAAAGAATTAGGGTTTCAAATTCTAGAAAATAATTGAATATTGAAAAAAGTTGAAAGCTTTTCTAGAAAAGAGGAAAAAGTGAAATTTTAGTTACAATACAGAATAAAATAAACGACTTTTTATATTTTTTGCGAATTTCGAATCGACTAAAACGACTATTTTTGGTGTTTCCAAGTCAAAATCCGAGGCCTGACGTTATATTATTATATAATCTTTCAGTACCTTCGGATTTCCTGTATCATTTCAAAAAATTGCGCTTTACTTTTGCGACGGCGACGCTGTTCGTATTCCTTCTGGAACACAGGCATCTTAAGATATGGTTTGAAATCATTGTGCAGAATGTCCTCGGATAAGCAAAACGACAATATTTCATGACGTGAAATTTATTCGTGAACAAACTGTATTTGTCAAAAATGACAATAAATTTGCAAATTAAACTAGTGAATTTCAACTTACCCGTTTCACGCTCTTTTGAAATAGAGATGTAATTTGTCCCTGACGAACAGTGTGAACCAATTCTCTAGCTGCATGATGCGGTGACACCAATTCAACACAATTAATGAATCGATAGAGTTTTTGAGAGAAAAACATGACATTTCGATTGCGCCACATTGATGTTTTTGGCCGATGACGTAATCGTGGCAATGTATATTTGTAGAATAAATGCTCAGCGGCGAGGATAATTGTCCCTAAAAGCATTCCCAGACCAAGTAGACAAAATACCCCGGCCACTGATTCAACGCCAAGCGGTCGTGGTTGTCCTCCCTGCTCGCGATCGATTCCAAGTCCACCATCTCGCATGCAGGGTAAACCGCCGTACCTGAATTTAAATTGAACAATTAATTTCACCCTCTCTGGTTCAAGAGTATTTTTTTATCTCCTAGAACATTTATCTTTCTCTCTCTCTCTCTGTCTCTCTCTCTCTCTCTCTCTCTCTCTCTCTCTCTCTCTCTCTCTCTCTCTCTCTCTCTCTCTCAAAAAAAAAAAAAATATAAACCAAATAATACAATTTTTTATTAGTTGATAAGATTCATCTTTTTCCCTGAAGGAATATTTCCAATTCCTCTTTTTAGATGAAAAAAGAATTTTCTTTTTTGAAAGAAAATTGAAGAAAAAAAAGAGGAATTGGAAATAAAAATATTTTTTTTTAGATTTATCTATATATTTGTTTGTAAATGTTATTTTTCGTTTTAGGTTGTAAACTATAGAGATGATGATGATACCATTTTTCCTGCAAGATATCCAAGAATCCGTTGCTGGTGTAATTGGCTATTACTTTGGAAATGGTTTCAGTGAGAGGATGTCCTTTAGACAAGGCAATGGCATATGTGTCTGCGTTCATGATGGTATCGCCATTTTTTTGCAAGCTACAACCATTGTCAGTGCCTCGATAATAATCCAATATTGGAGTATCAGCTATAAGAATGTCAAGACTTCCATTTCGAAGTCTCTCAACTCCTTCGGCAACGTCAGACAACGAGTATTTAATAATATGCGACCACAATTCTTTATGATATTGTTGCACATAATACTCGGCAGCTGATGCTTTTGGGACTCCAACACGTTGCGATAATAACTGTCACACAAAATACATACACAATTTTCAGGATTATAATTGGTATACTCTTTATATTTTTTATTTTCTTCTGTATTATTTTTTTTTTTTTTGATTTTTTTTATACTTTGTTCTTTTTAATATTTTTTTCATTTTTATACATTTTTCTTTTTTTACATTTTATTCTTTTTTATAATTTTATTTTATATTTTGATTTTCTAATATATTTTTCTTTTTCTAAATTTTATTTTTTATACTTTGTTCCTTTTTATTAATTATAAATTATAATTTATTTATAATTATTAATTATTAATTTTCCGCTAGTTTCATTTTTACCAGTTTTCTCAATTTTCTTCATATATAAATTCACTTCCAATTTTTATTATATTTTATTAATTTATTTATTAACGGGACGAGACCTTTCGTATTTTATCTTATTCAGTACAATTTGAATTTATTTTATTAGAAAGAATTTATTAATCGATAGAATATTTTAATTTATAATTCCAAAAATCACGAGTCACTTTCGATAATATAATTTTTATAAATTCTTTTTTTCCCCCTTTCTTTAGAAAAAATTACTTACAATTCATTTATCGATAAAAGGTTGTAATTTAATTCCAAAATTCACGAGTCATAGTACTTTTCATATTCAATATTGGCTAATGTAATTTTTATCAATTCTTTTTCAGCGATTTCTTTACAAATATAGGGTGGTAGTGATTCTACGCAATTAAACTTGAAAAAAAATTCTATTCAAAAAAATTTCTACACGAAAAAACTCGAATCATATTTACGCAGATGATATTTATTCTGCACAAATGAATTTTACATAAAAAAAATATTGAATATTAATTTAATATTAATTTAATTTCTTAAATATTAATTAAATATTAATTTAATTTATTAAATATTAATTAAATATTAATTTAATTTATTAGGTACATATTAATTAAATATTAATTCACAATACAAAATTCGACACAAAAGAAAATATAATTTTCGATACTTTAATTTAATCATTAACTTTATGCCGTTAAATTAAACTCTACAGAAATAATATATTTTAGTAATTTTATTATTTTCTCTAAAGTCAATAAATTTGACACAATTAAATTCTTCTTCATAAGGTGTATTTTTTTACGTAGAATTTGTTGGTGTATAATTTAAAGTTGTGATGAAAAAGAATTTAATTTCTAACAATAATTGAACTTTGCAGCTGAGTTTAAAATAAAATTTATTTTAAAAAATTTAATTCTTGAATTCGTAAAATTATTGTTTATAACTTATTTAGCGAATAATTTTACTTAAAAATTCAAAAAATAATTGATTTTTATTTATTTTTTATTTATTTCAACCGAAAATTGAACTTGACAAAATTAATTTTCAAAAAACAATTGAATTTTATTAGATTTTTTATTAATTTTTTGAATTTTCAAGTAAAATTATTTGCTAAACTATATTTATAAATAATCATTTTTATGAGAATTTTTCAAGAATTAAATTTTTACAAAAAAAAATACTTTTTTATTCTGCAAAATTCAAAAATATTTGCATAAATAGAAATTGTTAAATTGAATATATTTAAAATAATTTCATTCTTAAATTCGTAAAATTATTGTTTATAAATTATTTAACGCACAATTTTACTTGAAAGTTTAAAAAATAATTGAATTTTATTTTATTTTTTGATTTCTGACGATAATTGAACTTTACAAAATAAATTTTCAAAAAATAATTGAATTTTATTGGATTTTTTTTATTTTTGACGATAATTGAAGTTTAAGAAATTTATTTTGTAAAAAATACAATAATAAATAACAGGAAATGAAATGAAATTCAATTATTTTTTGAATATTCAAGTAAAATTATTTACTAAACTATTTATAAATAATTATTTTTATGAGAATTTCTCAAGAATTAAATTTTTACAAAAAAACGCAATACTTTTTTATTCTGAAAAATTCAATGAATATTTGCATAGATAGAAAAAAAATTTAAGGTTTGTGAAGTTTCTTGTTAAATTGAATTCGTAAAATTATTGTTTATAAATTATTTAACAAACAATTTTACTTGAAAGTTCAAAAAATAATTGAATTTTATTTTATTTTTTTATTTCCGACGATAATTGAACTTTACAAAATAAATTTTCAAAAAATAATTAAATTTTATCGGATTTGTTTATTTTTGACGATAATTGAAGTTTAAAAAATTTATTTTGTAAAAAATACAATAATAAATAAGAGAAAATGAAATGAAATTCAATTATTTTTTTATATTTAAGTAAAATTATTTGCTAAGTGATTTATAAACAATAATTTTTATGAAAATTTTATGAAAAGATTTTCAAGAATACATTTTTTACAAAATAATACAATTTTTTATTCTGTAAAATTCATTTATTGACAGAAATAGAAAAAAATTTAAAGTTTATAAAGTTTCTTGTAAAACTGAATATATTTTAAATAATTTAATTTTTGAATTCGTAAACTTATTATTTATAAACTATTTAGGGAACAATTTTTACTTGAAACTTCAAAAAATAATTGAATTTTATTTTTTAATTTTTGTCGATAATTAAATATTTTACAAAATATAAAATTGAATTTACTTCATATAATTGAATTCTTGAACAAACTTTAATAAAAATAATTATTTATAAATTATTTGGCGAATAATTTTCCTTAAAAATAAAAAAAAAAATTATTGTATATTTTTTAAAACAGTTTACAGTTTTTATACATAATTGAACTTTTGAAGGTTTAAAAATTATAAATTTGTTAAAAATCTTAATTTCTGTGGAAAAATAATAACAATAAGGATAAATGATTTATTTATGGAAAAAATTACTAATGTTTCGAATAAAAATCAGGTCTCAAAATCAGGAAAAAATGCTTACAGAAAAGTAAAATTCTAAATTCTTTTTCTATTTATAAAAATTGAGAAAGAGTCTTAAAATATTATTATCGGTTCTTTGATCTCAATTAATATCACCTATTCACCTGCTTAGATGTGTTATGAGAGTTTTCTGTCTAGAATATTTTTGTAAAGATTTTAATTGCGAGAATCGCCACAACCACATAAAAATTTGCTTACATTTTCATGAATTCATCATGATCGATAAAAGATTTGAATTTAAATCCAAAAATTCACGGGTCATAAACTTTTCAATTTCTTCAGATTTTATACGGTGATGGAAAATATATAAAAGTCGGAATTTTATGAACAAGTTAATTTCCTGTTTTTAAATCACATAAATTTGAAATTGACACTTTTTCATAATACTATTGATAACAATATTATTGACTATTGACAACAACTATTAATTCGGTTTCAATATGAGGCTGAAGTCCGCAAGGTCTTTAAAAACAAAAAAATATTTTTTTTAAGTTAAATCCATCTCTAATTTTCATGTTCGTAAAGTTTTAAGAAATTGTTCCTTTAAGGATAACTGCAAAAAATTATAAATTTGAAATCCAAATAAAGTTGTAGCATTAGTTTTTCATTTTCGTTACGTTGCGGACTTTAGCATCATTCATTTTTCAAATGAAATAAAAAATATTGCAATATTGCAATTTTCTGATTATTAATAAAAATGTAAAATTGCAGGACTTACGCTTCGATGCGTCGTGACGGAGGAATGAAAAAAGAGTCCAGCGATCAAAGCCGCAATGTTGGCAGTATAGGAGGCGACGAATATAACCGAGAATCCACCCCAGACGTTGATCAAGAATTTATTAGGCCATGATTTCGGAGCTTTAAATGCCACAAGATGACCGCAAAGGAGGCCCCACATCACCCACAGGGCAGAGGAAATAGAGAAGTTCTTACTTCTATTTCGCCCCCATGGATTTAATCCAAAGGGACTGTACCATTCGAAGATTCCAACGCTGAAGGCTGTAATATGTAACGAGGTAAATACGGCTATCCATAGTTGCGGACTAAACGGCTGTAGAAAGGCAAGTAGTGGAATTTCCGAACGATGTTTCGGCGCGGATAAAAAACTGACTCCGCTGTAAAAATACGGAGTTGTAAAATCGACCACCTCGGCACGTCGCTTAGAAACGCTCAATGGGGCAAAAGCTAATTGAGCATGACCCGTAACAAGCTCGCCGATCACGCCATTCCATGTACCATCGCGTCCAAGTTTTCTTCCAAAATATCCATCCTTTACAATATAGAGATTGAAACGAAATTCCAATTCTTTGGACATTTGCGCCAATAGATCGATGGTGAATCCATAGCAGCATTTTATTATTTCGCCCTGATGACAAGTCACACCTCTCAGGCACTGGCCTTCTTGTAAATTTGTTGCCATCGTGAATGGTGGTGCGAGTGCAGTTACTATTCGATACAAGGGCATTCCAATTTTTTCACCACCTTGCTCAAGATAAGCGGGCACAATTCCACCACCTGGCCAAATAATCGTATCAAGACGCACACTCTTTCCGCCCTTGATGTTTCCCACTTTGGTCCATCTGAAAAGAGAAAACATTCTTTTTCACATTCTTATTATTACAAATTTTAAGCGCAAAACGCGGTATTAAACTTTTTTTTATGAAAATTACAAAAATTTTTATTTTCAAATATTAACTGAAAATTCATTTTTTATCTTTTGAATCTGAAATTACTGGAAAATTGAAATTTTCAGTAATTTCAGATTCAAACTTTAATTATTTTTTCAGAAATAATAAAATTCTTGGGAAGAATACAATTATTATTTTCATAAATAATAAAATTCTTCAAAAAAATTCAATTATTTTCTAAAATTTTAATGAAATTCTTTAAAACAATTCAATTATTTTTATAATTAGTGAAATTCTTCTCAGGAATTCAATTACAATTATAAATAATAAAAATCTTTCGAAGAATCCGATTCTTCTTAAAATTTTAATAAAATTCTTTGGAAGAATTCAATTATTTTAAAAATTTTTTCAAAAGAATATCACTATTTTCAAAAATAATAAAATTCTTCAGAAGAATTCAATTATTTTCATAAATATTAAAATTCTTCAAAAAAATTCAATAATTTTCTAAAATTTTAATAAAATTCTTCAAAACAATTCAATTATTTTTATAATTAGTGAAATTCTTCTCAAGACTTCAATTACATTTATAAATAATAAAAATCTTCCGAAGAATCCGATTCTTCTTTAAATTTTAATGAAATTCTTCGGAAGAATTCAATTATTTTTATAAAAAGTAAAATTCTTCGAAAGAATTCTATTATTTAAAAAAATTTTAATGAAACACTTCCGAATAATTTAATTGTTTTAAAAAAATTTTCAAAAGAATTCAATTATTTTCTTAAATTTTAATAAAATTCTTCGAAACAATTTAATTATTTTTATAAGAAGTAAAATTCTTCGGAAGAATTTAATTACTTCCAGAAATAATTAAATTCTTCAGAAGAATTCAATTTATTACTTCCAGAAATAATGAAATTCTTCGGAAGAATTCAATTATTTTTATAAAAAGTAAAATTCTTCAAAAGAATTCAATTATTTAAAAATATTTTAATGAAATACTTCGGAAGAATTTCATTATTCTTAATAAATTTTAGTAAAATTTTTCAAAAGAATTCTATTTTTTTTCTAAAATTCTAATAAAATTCTTCAAATTAATTCAATTATTTTTATACTCAGTAAAATTCTTCGGAAGAATTCAATTATTTGACAAAATTTTAATAATTACTTCGGAAGAATTTAATTATTTTAAAAAAATTTTCAAAAGAATTCAATTTTTTTCTAAAATTTTAATAAAATTCTTTAAAAGAATTTTATTTTTTTTTAGGAATAATAAAATTCTTTGGAAGTATTCAATTATTTTCATAGAAAATAAAAATTCTTCGAAAGAATTCAATTATTTTCTAAAATTTGTATAAAATTCAATTATTTTTATAAAATGTAAAATTCTTCGCAAGAATTCAATTATTATTTCTATAAATAATGAAATTTTTCGGAAGAATTCAATTTTTTTTAAATTTTATAAAAATTCAGTAATAAAATTGTCGATTATATTAAAAAAAAATTCAGAGAAATTTTTCAATTCAATTTAAATTAAAATTTTTCTGGAGCCTAACTTTTCAGAGTTACTAAATTAAATTTAGTAATTTTGTGAAAGTTTTTTAAGAATTCGATAATTAAAAAAAATTGTATTTAAAATACATACGTCTAAAATTAAATAATTTTCAATTGAATTTCACGATATTTCGATAATTCTAAATATTTTCATTTAAATCAACTTTTTTTCAATTTGAAAATTGAATTAATTTCTAAACAATGTAAATCAAAATTTTTAAAAATACAAGGTTTTCTCAATTTTTAATTTAAATTACTCAAAATTAAAGTTTTCAGCAGATTCAATTTGAATTTTCAGAAAAATTTAAATTTTAAGTAATTTTAATTAAAAAATTCTGAAGAAGTTACTTTTTCAAAAAATTTTTATTCAAATTGTTTTGAAATTATAGATGAATTTTTGAATATATTTAATTGAAAAATTTTCGAATAATTGTTTATAATAAAATTGAATTTGATAAGCAAATTGATTTCAGAATTATTTTAGGTGGATTTTTTTTTTTTATTAAATAATAATTTAACTCTTAAAGAACTTTTCAAATATTATTAAAAATAAAGTTGATTTAAAGAAGCATTTTAGTTAAATATTTTTTAAATAATTGAAGTTTAGATATAAGAGATTTGTTTACAACTTTCATAAATAATTGAATTTTAAATTTTCCCAAATTAAAATTTTAAATAATTATGATGAAAAATTTCGAAGAAAATAATCTTTTGGGGAATTTTTATATTCAATTTTTTTTTTGGAAATTATTTCAAATTTTGTAGAATAAAATTGTAAACAAGTAGATTTTAGTGTTATTTTAGGTGAACTTTCTTTTTTTTCCTTGAATAATTGAAAATATTTGCTTAGTAATTTTATTAATTTATTATTTAAATGTGTACTTTAATTCTTTTAATTATGAATTTTAAAAATTTACATTAATTTTTTTAATTATAAATGTTAATATTTACTTTAATTTTTTTAATTATGAATTTAAATATTGTTCTTCAATTTTTGGTATTATTGACAATTTTATCCATTTTATTTTGCTTTGTTTTTTGAAATTTTTTAAAAGATTTTTATCTTTTTATTTTTTAATTAAAATATTTTTAAATTTATCATTTCTAAAAATTAATTCCTAATTGCGAACGATCTTTCTTAATATGATTAATATATTAAACGAAAATTGAAAAGTGCTAAGATGGAAGAAACGTTTTTTTGGCTAGTATACAATATTTTTCTCGTCCTTAACCCGTTATCATTGAATTAATAACTTACTTCAAGAGTGTTCTATTTCCGGCAAAGGTAACGCCTTGTAGATTCAATAATTGAAATTCCGCTTTATTCCTAGATATTTCCTCCATTGAGTCCCTTAATTTTGATGTTAATATTCGGGACATATTTTCGCGAAATTCGTTGAAAATAAATTTCGCCTGATTTTGAGCTAGACATTTGGGTATAAAATAATCCTTTAATTGAGAATCATGAACTCGTGAGAATTTCGGTTTGAGTTGAGCGATAGATTCTTCTAGTGCCTGTGATGTTGCACGCAGCATACTTGGCAATATATCTTCGCCACTCATAAGGCGTCTTAAGGAACCTCTCGTATCGTCCCCACTCGTCAGATGTAAACTAGAAGGCGTCAAGGCAAGCATTCCAACTGGCATAAAATTTTTAGAATTTAATTTTTTATCAAACGTTTTGTCGCGCTCGTCATTTTCGTTATTATTATTATTATTATTATAATTATTATTATTATTATTATTATCGACATCAAAATTTATGAATTTATCTTGACGTTTTCGTTTTACAATCATTTCGCTTGCCCATCGATATTCATGTAAACGTTGTATGTCACTCGCTAAATTAGGTAATAAATCTAAATTTATTTCGTTATCGGGAACGAGATTAACATTACGTTCGATTGTTTCTAGGGGTGGTAAATTATCATTTGTTGTGATACCAACTCGTGATGTGCCGTGTATTAATTGTGAGTCGATTAAATTTGGCTCGTTCGAGCGTAATTCTTCTTTTAGATCGAGCCACAACCATAAAAATCGTCCCGTGAGCATTTCATATTTGCCCGCGGTTTTTATTATTCTTCGGGCATTGTAAAGATCGCACGCTATCAGGAGAACGCCGCCACTTCCACCTTCTTCGGACAGTCGGCGAAGTCTTAGTCTTAAAGTCTTGTCGTTGGTTGGAAGATGAATTATCGTTTTGGGTGTTAAATTCATTCGATGTGTTTTTAGAAGATGATGCACGGGGAGTAATGTTGTGTCGATGAAGAGAGTGAACGCGTGCCAATTGGCTTTGTGCATTAGAGCTGCCGCCGCTGATCCAAGTTGCTCCGGACTCGAGCCCAGGCGGCTTTCGAATCTTGCTCTCTGGCCCTGGAAAAATTTTGAATCAATCAATTTTAGAAGAAAGATCACAAGAAAAATAAGGATCGAGTTTAAAAACAGTCGTTATAATCGATTCAAAATAGGAAAAAAAGGCAAAAAAAAGTCGTTTCTTTTCTTCCGGGTTGTCACAAAAAATTTATTACGTATTTTTCTGACTTTTCCCCGATTTTTAGAAAAGCTTCACTTTTTCCCTTATTTCGATAATAAATTCAATTCAAAGTTTCTCTAAAATACAATTATTTCAAATTTTTGTCACTTTTTTCTACTGAAACAAAAAAAATAATGATTCTTAAAAAATCGAAATAAAATTCTCCTAAATATTAAATTTATTTCAATAACACAATTGACGAAATTTACAAGTATTTGACAATTTTTCAAGGAACTCAGTTTAGAATATTTAATTAAAATGATTCAAAGTTTAAATCTTAAAAAAAATTTTTAATTGAAACATTTGAATTGGAATTAATTTGAAAATTGTCTACATACTTATAATTCTTTCGATATTCAATTATTTTCTACAAATTCAATTTTTTTTAAATTTCCTTACTTTTTTTTGAAATATTAATTGAACTATTGAATTCTCAAAGAACTTGCAGAAAATTATTAAAAATAATTGATTTAGAAAAAAATTTGAGGTAGAAACTCTAGAAAATAGTTAAATTTTTATAATTGAACTTAAGAAATATTAATTTTTTCCAAAATTCAATTATTTTACTGAATTTTTAACTAAAATTATTCAAAAGTCTAATAATTTCTTTCAATTACTATTAAAATGTAACTAAATTTCTTCATCAATTCAAGTATTTAAAAAATTTTATGTTGCAACATTTTAAAATTTAATTACTTCTAAAAATTGCTACTGTAACTTCTCCAAAAATTCAATTATTTTCTAGAGATTCTACATCGAATTTTGTTCTAAATCAATTATTTTTAACAATTTTGAGAAAGTTCTTTGAGAATTCAATTGTTCAATTAATAACTCAAAAAACAGTTCACTTAAATACGTCAAATTTTTAATTGTTTTCAATTTAATTTTACGAAATTTTGATTATTCAGAAATTTTTTTATTGAAATATTTTGAAAAATTCAAAAATATTTCTAATAAGTAACTATTTTCAAAAAAATTTGATATCAACATTTTTAATTAAAAATTAAATTTTCTGGGAATTTTTAATTAAAATTATTCAAAAATTTCAATTTGATTCCTTTTGAAATTTAATTATTTCTAAAATTCTCTATTATAATTCTCACAATATTCAATTATTATTTTCTATTATTTTTAATCAAAAGACTTTTCCAAATCAATTATTTTTCATAATATTCAGAAAGTTATTTAAAAATTCACTTTTAAAAAAAAGAAAATTCATTTAAAATACAATTTATTTTAATTTTGTCAAATTTTTCATCAGAAAAAAGATTATTTTTAAAAAACATTGTTATAAAATTCTCCAAAATATAAAATTAATTCAATAAATGTTATTGTTTCAATAACATTTGTTGCAATTTACAATTTTTGTTTGACAATATTTTTAATTAATTACATTTAGAAAATAATAATTTTTATAAATTATTTAATGGATAATTTTACTTGACAATTCAAAAAATAATTGAATTTCTTAAGAGTTATGTTTACAATTTTTGTAAATAATTAAATTTTAAAATGTTTCAACTTGAAATTTTAAAAAATCAGAGAAAAGTCACGAAAAAACAAAATTAAATTATTGTGTCAATCCTATAAAATTTTTAAGTAAAATTCTTCTCTAAATAAATTATTTTTTATTAAGTTTATCAGAATTTTGAAATTTAATTGTTCCTAAAAATTTCTACTATAACTCATCCAAAATTTCTATTATTTTCCATAATTTATAATTAAAATGCTTCCGTAAATCAATTTTTTAAAATAATTTTCCATAAGTTCTTCGAGAATTCAATTATTTAAATACAAAAATTCAATTTTTCATAAAAATTGCAACTGTAAGTCTTCGTGTTTATTACCATAAAAGAAAAATTCAAGAACAGTTTAAATTTTCCAAGTTCACAAAAAACTAGAATTTCTGTATCATTTCTAGAAATTTGGAAATTTTTCACCACGTTGGTTAAAATTCTTTGATTTTTCAGACTTAATTTTCCTTGTCAACTCTGTTATTCTCGAAATTCATACAAAAAAGAGTCTAACTCAAAACATAATGTTTGAGAAATATTAGAAACTATTTTTAAAATTTATTTCACAATAACTTTACTTTTTTTCTAACAAAATTCTGTTTTATGCGCTAAAAAAGACTTGTAAAAAACTGTTCAGACACTTTGGAAGAAAAGATTTGTTTATAGTTTTGCAATATGTAAAAGAAAAGTCGAAATAGTCGCTGTTTTCGAAAATAGGTCAAGAAAAATCGCCTTTTTGGAAAATAGTCGAAAAAGTCGAATCCGAGGCCTGGAAACTCGAAAAAAAGATAATTGATTGATTCTGAAAAATTAAAAATTTTAATTATAAATTTTTTTCAATTTATTTTAATTATTTTAAATTTCGATTTTTAATTATGAAGCTGAAATTGACACCTAGTTGGCAGCACCAACTTAATTAGAAATTAAATTTTACAGTTAAATATATTTTTACTATCAAAATCAAATTTTAAAAAATGAAGTTACAGCTTCTTAAAAAATATTCAACTTTAACATTTAATTATCAAAATTAAATCAGTGAAAGTTTCAGCTTCATTTCTTAATAGAAAAATTTTATTTTATTTTAAATTATATTTTCAAAAATTTAAATATAATTCTTCCCAAGAATTTAATTATTTTTATAAATAGTAAAAATTTTTGCCAAAATTCAATTTTATAAAATTTTTTTTTTAAATTTCACGAAAAATTAAATTATTTTCAAAAATTTTAATAAATCCTTTGAAACAATTAAATTATTTTTTTAAATACTAAAATCTTTGCGAAAATTTAATTATTTTCAACAAAATTTCACGTAAGAATTCAATTTTTTTCTTAATTCGTTATAAAATTTTTCAAAAGAATTCAATTATTTTCTAAAAATTTTAATAAAATTCAATAATTTGTTCATTAAGTAATTATTAATAAAATTCAATTACTGTAAAAATCTTCAATTAAAATATTATTAAAGAAACTTCATTATTTAAAATAAATTGAAAGAAATTCTTTAAAAGAATTTAATTAGGATTTTTATAAATTTTGATAAAATTCTTTGCAAAAATTCAATGATTTTCAATACATATTTATTAATTTTAAAATTGAAAATATTTAAAAAGAAAAATTATTAAAATATAGTTAGGAAACAAAATAGTAAACAAAATCTAAATTCAAACTGGGAACAAATTACCCGAATACAACGATTATTAATATAGAAGAAGATAGAAGATTATAAAGAATAAAATTGAAAAAAAAATCAGTGATATTTTATACAGTTACAGACCTGTTGGAGAAAATCGCGATAGGTGAATGGTAGCCAGAGAGTGGGAATATTGATAGATGATGCTGCTGACACAAGGAATCTAGCTGCTGGACCACCACCGATAACGATGTTTAATATCGTCTTGCCATTCTCAATATCCTCGCAAAATTGATTTAAAAGTGACAATGGATAAGACAATGAATCAGTGACGGGTGTTTCACGTGCCTCGACATATGTCAATTCAATGTCAGTCAATGATGCGTCCGCTCTTGTCTTCTCCCATGCCGTTTGAATATCATTTTTGTAATTTGTCGCTGCATGAATAATTCGTCCATGTGCCGTTTGTGATTGTGTAAACGAAACAACCACATGCCATGATGACGATCGACGTCGATTTTTCAATGATCTCACTGATTTGTCACTTTCAGATGCGCAAGATAATTGCCAACAAATTACAACTCCCACAATTATAACAAGACTTCCCCATGAGGAGCTGCTCATCTTTCACACCTCCTCTTCTCTCTTTCTTTTTTCCTCTCCTTCAAATTTTCCACTCTACATTGTCCTCTGCTTTCTGTAGTCTAAAAATTGTTTATTTCCACAACGGATTTTAAATAAATAAATATTTGCAAAATTAACTGATTTAAAAATTTCTGTTTGAAAAGAGTAAAAATATTTTTCAAACAATTTGAAATCAGGACAGAAAAACATTGAATTAATCATAATTAGCAAAGTAAATTTTTTCTTCTATTTTAGAATAATTCTTTTGACTCCAAAATATAATTGACAGTATTGCGATTAAAATTTGTAGAAATAACTAAAGATTATTTTCTTTTTTGTTTTTTTTTGCAGAAAAACTCACCTTTGGGAATAAGAAGAATTGAGGGGCGACGGAGACGACGCGTCTAGAGAACACCTCCGAATACCGCGAGGTATGTTTCCGAGACACGACAACATAATCAATTATGATTAAATGAATCACATTGAATATTTTTTCACACACACAAGGAAAAAAGGAAAAAAGGAAATTCAACTTCAAATTAGTCTTATCGTATTTGGAAGAGAAAAATGAGCCATCACTTGTTCTCTTGAGAATATCTTGTTCCTTGCGTGACAGCCATTTTCGGGAGGGGCACCCCTATAGCATATACAAACACCCACCAACCAACCAACCCTTGGTGTTCTATATATACATGTGACGTGAGCGCTTGAACCAACTTCAAACGCAATGACAGAGGTACTCACGATTGGTTCACTCTTTATAAAGTATTTTTAAAAAAAAGTGCGCAATAACAATGTTTCTCAGAGAGATATATATACTGTATCTTTATTATCGAAAGATTTCAGTTTTTAACTGTTGTGTTGTATTGTTATATATTGTAGGAAACTCGCGATTATTTTGACACTAATATGCGGTTTTATAGGTCGAATAATAATCAATCAGGAATCTCTATCTCTCTCTCACTCTCTCTCCTACATATAAGATACTTTTTAAAAAGGATGAGCATTGATTTTCTTTTTATGAAAGACACAATAGTTGCGGTAAAAGAAAGAAAATGTGTCGCCCTCCCTTCAAACGATTAAGATCAAAAGATTTTTAACGAGATAAAAGTTCACTTCACTTTTATGAATCTGGAAATATTTGCTTTTTTTCTCTTTCTCTTATTCGTTTCGCTTTTATTTTCTTCAAATTTTTCTTTTATTGATATTTTTCTTTTTCCATTTACCTATTAATTTTACATTCAACTTTTTCTATTTTCTCTAATAATTACTTTTAAATTAATTATATATAGTTTCTTTCTGATTATATTTCCTTTTTATTTTTTTAAATAATTTTCTTTAACTAACTTTTTTTCTTTTTTATTTAAAAAATCAATTTTAAATGCAATTTTTTCTATTTTCTGTAATAATTACTTTTAATTATATATGCATATAGTTTCTCTCTGATTATATTTCCTTTTTATTTTTTTAAATAATTTCCTTTTACTAATAGTTTTTTTCTTTTTTATTCACAAATTCAATTTTAAATGTAATTTTTTCTAATTTCTTAAAAAAATTAATTCTTGGCAAGAATTTTATTAAAATGTTTGAAAATAATTGAATTTCTTTGAAGGATTTTATGTAAATTTTGGAAAATAATTTAACTCTTTCGAGAAATTGTATTAAAATTGTTTTAAAAATAATTGAAGTCACGGAAATAATTTCATTATTAGTGAAAACAATCTAATTCTTTGAGAGAATGTTATTAAAATTTTCGAAAATAATTTAATTTTTGGCAAGAATTTTATTAAAATGTTTGAAAATAATTGAATTTCTTTGAAGGATTTTATGTAAATTTTGGAAAATAATTTAATTCTTTCGAGAAATTGTATTAAAATTGTTTAAAAAAATTGAAATTACGGAAATAATTTCATTATTAGTGAAAACAATCTAATTCTTTGAAAGAATGTTATTAAAATTTTCGAAAATAATTTAATTCTTGTCAAGAATTTTATTAAAATGTTTGAAAATAATGTCAATTAGGTATGTTCAAAATTTTCAATTAAATTAAAAAAAATCATTATTATCAAGAAATTTAAAAAAAATTGTTTTAATACTAATTTTTAAATTTTTTGAAAGTAATTGGATTTTAAGAAGAATTTCTTTCAAGTTTTTAAAATAATTCTGTTTATTAATAATTATATTATTTAATAGAGTTTTCGTGAATAAATAAATTTTTTTCAAGAATTTCTTTATATTTCTTCAAAATAATCTCCTTTTTTTTAAAATATAATTGAAAATTTTGGAAATAATTGAAATTTACAAGAGAATTTTTTATAAAAACTTTTGAGAATGATTGTATTTTTTAGAAAAATTTTGCATTTTATAAAAATGATTGAATTGTTTTCAAGAATTTTATCAAAATTTTAGAAATTAATTGAATTCTTTCGAAAAATATTAAAAAATTTTTTTTTAATAATTGAATTATTTCGATAAATTTTATTGAAATGTTTGTAAATAAATTCGATTATTTTCAAAATTTTCAATAAAAATTTTAAAAAAACGACATTATTATCAAGAAATTTAAAAAAATTGATTTCAATAATTTATTCGACTTGTTTGAAATTAATGGAGTTTTTTATAATTTCTATTGAAAAAATATTTAAAATTATTCACAAAAACGTAAATAATTAAATTTTTTTCAACAATTTTTTAAAATTTCTTGAAAATAATGGTTTTTTAAAATTTAATTGAAATTTTTGAAAATAAATGAAATTTACAAAGAATATTATCATAATTTTTGAGAATAATTGAATTTTTTAGAAAAATTTTATTACAATTTTAAAAAATAATTGAATCCGTGCAGAAAAATTTTATTAAAATTGTAGTGAATATAATTGAATTCCTCAAAAGAATTTTACTATTTGTAAAAATAATTGAATTGTTTCGAAAAATTTTATTAAAAATCTTTGAAAAAAATTTAATCCTTTTGGTGAAATTTTATTTAAATTATTTTGAAAATAATAGAATTCTTCTGAGGAAGTTTATTCTTTATGACAATAATTGAATTCTTGCTAAGAATTTTATTCAATTTTTTAAAATTAATTATTAATAATAATTAATTAGTTAATAAGTCATTTTTTTAAAAAAATGTTTGAATTTTTAAGTTTGTTTAAGTCTTTTTTTTTGAAATTCTTTTTTAATTCTTTTTTTTATTTAATTCATTTTGTTTCTACTTTTTCAAAAAATTTTCTTTTCACATTTTTCCTTTTTATTTAGGACCTACAAATTTTAAATACAATTTTTCCTATTTTTTAAATAATTAATTATTTGCAATTGTAGTTTAATTACTTTTTTTCATTCGTTTAGCTTTTTTTTAAAAAAATAATTTTCCTTTTAATATTTTTCTTTTCTTTTTTTCTCCAAAATCACGAACTTAAATGTTTCCTTTTTATTTGCCAACCAATATTCTGAATACATTTTTTTCCATTTTCTTCTTTAATAATTAATTAGTTTTAAATATTCTAAATAAATTCCGTTAAAATTGAATTTTATAAAAAAAATCTCGATAACTTCTGTTTAGTCTAAAATTTTTCCAAATTAAATAAAAATAATTGAAAACAAAAAATAAATAGTTTGAAAATATATAGTTTATTTAATTGTAAATTAAAATTAAATTATCATTAATTTATAAAAAAAATTAATTGATTTGTAATAATTTAACTTTCTTTAATGATACCAAGATTTTTTTTTACATGAAAATGAAAATGGAAAATGTTTACTTTTATTAATAGCTCTTAAATGCTCTTTAAATTGAATTATAAACGTTTTGAGTAATTGTACAATGTTATCGATACGAGTATTTATCGGTTCTCTAAGAATATAAATGTGATGTTCTGCATGCACTTGTATCTGTGATTAAATATAAAGAAAAGCAAAACATCTTTTTTACTATTTTTTTCATATTTTTTATTTTTCCACTTGTGATTGTGAGACGCGAAAATATATATACAAATGAAATGAGAAAAGAGCTGACAGATCACGTTTTACATTCAACATACAATAATTCACAGCGATTTAAAAGTATATTTATAACTTTACTGAAAATTTTCCACATTTTGCCAATATAATACTTTCTACAGATTAAACATTTTCACTCAATATACGATTTTCTATTATTAATGTCAATTTAAATTTAACGTTCTAAGAGAAAAAAGAAATTATATTAACATGAACGGCAAATATCGAATTTATTTATAAATCTATTACAATATTAACTTATAATTTTCCTGATAATTTTAGTTACATTTTTAGTTCGACCTTTTTTTACTTTTCGAAATTTCATTTTTTGTTTTTTAATTTCTTTCTTTTTTTTAGTAATTTGAATTTATTTCATTTCCTCTAAATAGAAAAAAAAGGGAAAAATTTATAATTTCTGCTTATCGAGTGAAATTTGAATTAACAGAAAAATTTTTATTTACAGATTTGGCTGCGACGAATGAAAGCAGCCTCAGAGTGTGAACGAGAGAAACTTGAATTTGCCGCTGAACTTGCGTACTAATAAAATCAATGCGACCGGATTGTGGCGAGTGCAGTGAATGTGTCAGTCAGAACAATTCCTTAAAATTAGAGGTATTCTCCTGTTTTTCCAAAGAACAAAGGATTAGAAAAAAAAATAATGTGAATAGCATTACGAAAATGCCAGGTCAAGAGGATATTGATCTCTGCACGGACAAAGTCCTGTCGAAAAGCAGGATACTACAGGAATTAACAAAAGCAATCAAACTTGTAAGTACTCCAACTGCATGATTTCGAATTGGAGTAGAAATTCACTCTTATTTCCCCATTTATTAAAAAATTCTCCAATTTTCAATAGTTTTCGAAAGGAAAAAAAGTCTTCTTTATTTTATTTAACTGTAAACGAAAAAAGAGAAATTCGATACATTTTTTTGCTGAAATTTCAATGAATTTGCAAGTTATTAATAATCGCTGTATTAATTTTATTTTTATTTCTTTTTTATCGTACTCTCCTTTTTGTATTCAATTTGTATTCTCTTTTTTTATTTTTTCTTTCTTTCTTTCTTTATTTATTCATTTATTTGTATATATTTGTATCATAAGGTCAATTTTTCGTGTCCTTTTTTCAAATGTCATACATCAAAGAGATTTTTCTTTTCTTCGTCACTGTCAAGTTTGAAAAAATCGTCATATCTAAATTTACTTTCAATGGTCCATTTCGAAATAAGTCCATCATTAATTTCTTATTGTATACTTTATCTTTGAGAATTTGTTCGATAATCGCACGTTAATACGACGCTTTATATTGAAAATACGTCTTTGCTGTGTAATAATTATTATCAGCTGCTTTCATTTCTTGCTGTAAATATACATAGTTCGCTATTCTAACTCTAACACTGCGCTAATTTATTTTAACGATAAAAATTTATATAGAATTCGAAATAGAAAAACTTAAAAAGGTCGAGGACTATATATTTTCTCTATTCAATTGTTATATTGACATGTCTTTGTTGTAACTTTTTGATTCGATATTACTTTGATTGTTAAAAATTATTCATTTTAAATGAAATGTCAGAGTACGAGACGTTTTGCAACTTTTTCATTTGATAATACTTTGATTGTTAAAAAGTATTCATTTTAAATTAAATGTCATATATTTATTTTAAATTCAATGAGACATTTTTCTCGGAACTTTATTTTATTCGCTATATTTTAAAGAATAGGACAAATTTTCATCTCTTTTCTCTTCTTGTTTTTGACAGTTTTAGAATTATTTCTGGAAAATAGAACTATATACGATTTTTAGAAATTAGTCGGCAACGATTTTGGTTAGAATATAATTGACTCTGAACGTGTTTTTTTAAATTTATATTCCGAATTGAAAAGAGAATTTTCCAAATTGTTCGAAGCATTCAAAAGGAGAACGAATTTCCAAAAAAATTTATGATCAAAACAGAAATGGATGGAGAAAAAATTTTTCAACATACAAACAAAAGGAATTTTGAAATATATAAATTTATCGACAATTGCTAACTTCAAACGTGTCTGAAATATTTTTCGCTATTTTTATACTGTGAATCGAAAAGAGCAAAAAGGGAGAAGAATTTCCAAAGTAAAAAAATCGAGAACTTGTTCGAAGAATTCGAAAGGGAAAACAATTTACGAAAAACTATAATTAGAGGATTTTTCTTTTCTTCGTCATTGTTCACTAATTTAATTTTGCTTTCATTTCTTTCGGCAAATATCTACATTTCGATATTTTAACTAGCGCACTAATATATTTTATTTATTTATATATTTATTTATTTGACAAACGGCATCCCGCAGTCCTAAGGGACTGATTTATCGCTAGGATTCAAAAAAAAGAAAAGCTTAAAAAGGTCGAGGACTATCAGAAATATTTTCTGTATTTAATAATTATTGACATGTCTTTGTTACAAGTTACAACTTTTCTATTCGATAATACTTTGCATTTATTGTTAAAAAAAATTATTCATTTTAATTAAATGTCAGACTGCGAGGAATTTTTCTTGCAACTTTATTATTTATTTAAATTTTAATTAAAAGTTTCATGATCTAATGAAATATTCTGCATTAATTTACCATTCATTTGTTTTTCATTATATTAGTATTATCACTTATTATTTTTTAAATTATATTCAAATATTATAATATAGTGATTTATTTAATTATTATATTTAAATGTGTTTTTAAATTAACATATTCTATCCATTTTTGCTTCCTTATGAAAAAAGCGTTGTACTTAAACTATATTTAAATGATTTTCTAAATTGTATTTAAATAAGTTCTCAAATTAATATATTGAAATACAAATGAAAATTAGAAAAAAAATTGAACAATTGATAATAATAATAAAATAATAATTATATTATAATTATCGACATAATCGGTCCTCACCTGAAGTTAGTGTTGTTTTATTCCAATGTTTTTTTTTATAATTCGAATTGTTATGTCAAAAGTTTGTCAATTAATTTATAAATAATAAAATAACTGGAGTAAGAAAATTTAAATAATTAAATACTAATAAGAATTGATTCAAAATAAAATTTTAGTTACAACTTTAGAAAAAAATTAAATGTTTCTAAACATATAATTAAATTTAGGAAGACTTGTAGTTCAAATTTTCAAAAAACATTTTTCCAATGGTTTTACATTGAAAGTATTTCGAAATTTTAAGCAAAATTTGAAGTATTTAAATATTTATTTTACAAAAATTATTGAAATTTGAAAGATTTAATTTGGAAAGTTCTGAAAAAATTAGGTTTTCGAAAAAGGTATTAAAATTTTTTGAAGATATACTTGAATTCCCGAAAATAATTTTAAAAAATTGAAACAATTGAGCTCCCGCGGGCAATAACTCGATCTGCGCTTGAACTGAAAAATCCAAGCCAGTCAAGCCGTCAGAAAATGGAAAAAAATAAAAGTCGGAATTTTTAATTTTAAAACATACTACCGTATAGAGCATAAAAATGCCCAACTTTTTTGTCTTTGAAATTTTTTTGTAAGACTTTTATTTTTAATAATAATGGACAAAAACTGAATTTTTTTTATTCTTCAATTTCATTGAATTTCAAAACATAAATCGACTTTTCTCAAACAAATCTTAATGAAATTAATTAAAAATTGATATACTTACTTATCAGGGTCTACCGAAGACGATGAAATGATTGAAACATTAAAAAATGTTTATTGCAAAATTATTTGTTAATATAAATACAGACCTGTCGGTAAATACGTTTTCTCAACTTTGACGAGAAAAAGTGTGCGGTGAACTTTCGAGTTGACACAACTTCCAGTGAGACATTTGTTTATTAACATGTGAAGAAGTTTTTTGGAAATTTTTATTTACATCGGATGAAAAATAAAGAAGATACATAATGTTTAAAAAAATATGCGTCGTGCGGCGTTTTGACATTTTGACGCAAGAGGAGAAAACTATTGGAAACTATTGCTATTTTCTGTTGATTTATTTAAAAATAAGTTTATTCGTGTATTATATTTAAAATAAAAACAATTCTATACATTTATAATATGATAGGCAGTAAAAGACTTATTTAGATTTACAACGACAGGAAGAAAAATAGGAAAAAGTTAAACAAATGCGCGATACATAAAATTACCACCAGAGGGCAGCAGCTAATGGGCACATCTAATTTTCTCATTTTACTTCCTGACGTCGTGTATTATATTGGATTTCCAATTCCTTGTGCACAAATGAAAGAACAAAATTTCAGTATAACTGGTATTTTTCCCTATTTTGCAATAATTGTCCAAATTGGGAGAAAATTCCTCTTGAATTTTCGTTTACGTTCAAGCAGCCATTTTTAAAAGGCGACCACTGTTTGAAATTGCGCAACACCGTTAATGTAAACAAAGCAGGTCCTTGAATTTTTTTGAAGAAAATACAGTTTACTTTATTACTGCTGTTAAGTTTTTCAATAAACCACGTGTTTTAAAATTAAAAATTAATAGTAAAGTAATAATAAAAAATTTATTAATATTAAAATATAAATAAGTATAGAAATTGTACAATTGTATAGTATAGTTAGTTATAGTATAAATTAATAACAATTCTAAAGTAAAGAATTGTTTTTATTTTAAATATAATACATAAATAAACTTATTTTTAAATAAATCAACAGAAAATAGCAATAGTTTCCAATAGTTTTCTCCTCTTGCGTCAAAATGTCAAAACGCCGCACGACGCATATTTTTTTAAACACTATGTATCTTCTTTATTTTTCATCCGATTTAAATAAAAATTTCCAAAAAACTTCTTCACATGTTAATAAACAAATGTCTCACTGGAAGTTGTGTCAACTCGAAATTTCACCGCACACTTTTTCTCGTCAAAGTTGAGAAAACGTATTTACCGACAGGTCTGTATTTATATTAACAAATAATTTTGCAATAAACATTTTTTAATGTTTCAATCATTTCATCGTCTTCGGTAGACCCTGATAAGTAAGTATATCAATTTTTAATTAATTTCATTAAGATTTGTTTGAGAAAAGTCGATTTATGTTTTGAAATTCAATGAAATTGAAGAATAAAAAAAATTCAGTTTTTGTCCATTATTATTAAAAATAAAAGTCTTACAAAAAAATTTCAAAGACAAAAAATTTGGGCATTTTTATGCTCTATACGGTAGTATGTTTTAAAATTAAAAATTCCGACTTTTATTTTTTTCCATTTTCTGACGGCTTGACTGGCTTCAATTTTTCAGTTCAAGCGCAGATCGAGTTATTGGACGCGGGAGCTCAATTGGAAATTTTGTAAAATTTTATACTTTAAAGAATTTTATTTTTTCGTTTTTAAAAATTATCTATAAATATAATTGTATTTTTGAAAAAACATTACCTATTTCATGAATTTACAAAAATTATTCTATTTAAATAATTCCATTTTCGTCGATGAATTCTGATAGCAATTGATTTAAAAACAGTTTCAATTAAAATTTTAGGAAATAATTGTACATTTAAAGCGTTATAACAGGAATTTTAGGAATTAATTAAATTTTAAAAGGTTTTTAAATTAAATTCCTTGAAAATTTAAGAGAAGCAAAAGTATAAAAATATTTAAATTTTTATTTTAAAAAATTATTACCTATTAATTACATTATTTGTCTTTAAAGATTCTTAAAGTTTTTCAATAATTTAATTTAAAAATTCTAACAAAATAATTGAGTTTTGGAAGAATTACAGTTGCAGTTTATAGAAAAAATTAAATTTCATGAGGTTTTTCATTGAAATTATTTGAAATTTTAATTTCTGTGGAAAAATAAATAAAAATAAGTTTTTAAATTTTTGTTTAACAAAAAATATTGAAGTTTTGAATAATTTAATTCAGAAATTCCGAAAAATTGATTCTTGAAAAAATGTAACAAAAATTTTTTAAAATAATTGTATTATTATTGAAAATAATTTTAAAAAATTGAAACAATTGAAAATTTTGTCAAATTTCATTGAAATAAATTTAATATTTTAATGAATTTTATTTTTGTTTGTTTTTAAAAATTATTTTGAGATATAATCGTATTTTTGAAGAATTCTAATAATTGGAAATTTGGAAATTAATTGAATTAAAAAAAAATTTAGAATAAACTTATTTCCACTGGGAAGTTGAATTATTTAATCAAAAATATCTTATGTATATTCAAGTTGCTGTTAGAAATATCTTGTCGATTTCCGTACGAGTTGTTCAAATAATTAAATTTAAAGAAAAACTGTTAAAAAAATTATATTTTTGAAAAAATGAAGAATTTTCATTAAATTTTAAAAAGCAAATCTTTTAAAGTATGGCAACGAAAATTGCGTGTAGTTTTGCTATTTAAATAATAAAAATTAAATAATTGAGGAATATTTTTGAATTTTTAAATTATATGTGATTTTGTAAATTATATTTAAATGAGTTCTCAAATTAATATATTGGAATAAAATTAGAAAAATTAGAAAGAAATAAAATATTTGAGAAAATTTTGATTTTTAAATTGTAAATGATTTTTTAAATTCAATATAAATGAGTTTTCAAATTATTATATTGAAAATACAATTATGAAAATTAGAAAAAGAATAAAAAATTAATGTTTTGAGGACATAAAATATATTAAAAATGGATATATTTTCGGAAAATTAGGTTTACGCTCAAAGTCTTCATGGCTCAGTGGTATTGGACGGAGATTCTTGGTTAGTTTACTGGTTAGACCGAGCCTTAAGACATGGTTTACGTATTGAAAGGCATGGATATTGGGGCACGGCACGAGAGCTTAGCCACCAAGACACGGTTGTTGTAATCCACGCGTTACAAAATGTACTAACATCCATTGGAAAAGGTATTTTTCTCTCTGCATCTATTAATAAAGTAGATTCTCTCACAACTAATTCTTATATTTACTGTTAACTATTGACTATTTACTGTTAACTATTAACTATTTACTATTAACTATTAACTACTAATTATTAACCGATTTACTGTAAATAATTAATTTGGAATTACTTTAAGGAATTAATTAAAAAAATTCAATTCCAAAAATGATATTTTCATTTACACTTGTAATTGAATTTAATTCCTAAAAATTGAAATTTTAATTACCCCGAAAAATTAACGAAAGATATTTTTAATTACAGGTCGTGCTTGGCTGTATCATACGTTGAGTGAAGGAAGTTTTGAAAGTTACCTAGCTTGTCTTCTACGAGATACACATACTTTAAAGAAACAGTATTTTCCACACGCACTTGTCAGGAATCCTGACAAAACCAATCAGCTCATTAATTTATTAGCTGGATTAGAAAATGTATCTTTTACATTGCAATTGGTGAGCAAATTCTTCTTTTCAAAATTGTTCACAATTATTTTCCATTTGTGTCCTTGAATAATAGAAAGGACATTTTTTCAAATTAATTTAAAATAAAAACACGTAAAGTTCTAATATTGAAAATTAATAATTATTCATTAGACTGAAAATTAACAGAATTTATTGAAAATGAAATAAAAAAAATAAATTAGTAAAAAACGAAAAATTAATTCAATCAATCTTGAAATTAAATATTTTCCGTACCTGCAGTAATTTTTTTACTTTAATTCAATGCAATTGATAAAATAAACGTAATAGTGAGTCATTTGTTTTGTAAAGGAAACGATTTCTGAATTAGAACTACAGCTTTTTTTTTGCCGTAGATTTATAGATAGATGAATTTTTCTTTTACTGCAATTAAATGATAATAAATGTTAGTATTATAGTATATAAATAATTTTGTAGTGGAGAAAAATATTTACATTTTTATTTACTTCCTTTTCATTCTCTTATTATGGGAGTATCACCCCCCGGTTACAATTATCAAACTAATAAATAACATCCGTCCTATAATGAAACATAAAGATAAATATGTTTTCGTGACAAGCAAGAGCAATATGTTATCGCGCTTGTGTTGTACCTTCTTTTTTGAGGATTATTATTATATATCGCTAAAAGATTTGCGTGGAAAATTTCACAAAACGATTTGATTCATTAATCATTATATTATACATGTCTATACTCTCATTTGAATCGGACTTTTATCAACTTTGTTTCTTTATACAAATGAAAAAATGCAAGATGAAAATTTCTCTTCATTTGTTTTTTCTTCTTTTTTTTAGGATGTTACTTATTTGGATATTGTTAATTATATGCCACAACGACCTATGAGCGGGTCACCTTCTGGCACGGCTTTAACATTGCACCTGAGATCTTCGAGTTTTTCACCGAGTTTAGTTTCTCCCGGTGACAGTGGAGTTGCTCTCGATAGCGATATGGATCTTTCGAACGAAACTGATGGCAGCAGTTGTCGGGAGGTAATTCTATTTCTGACCTTGGATATTTTTACATTTTTTTGTCTATTTTCAAAAAATACAACGACCTTTTTGACTTTATTTCGATAATTAAATTTTCGAAATTAATTATAAAAAGTTTTTAAAAATTTAAATAATTGAAAATTGTTGAAAGTTTTATTGAAAATAATTATTAAGTACATAATTAATTATTTTTGTTTATTATTTTCAAAAATTTTAATAAACTTCTTGGCAAGAATTTAATTATTTTCATAAATAACAACATTCTTCGGACGAATTCAATTATTTTTGTAAATAATAAATTTTTCTCATAAATTCAATTATTTACAGTTCATAAATTCAATTACTCTCAAAAATTGTAATAAAATTCTTCCCAAGAATAGAAATATTTAAAAAGAAACAATTTCTTCGCAGGAATTTTGTTTTTTAATTCGTTTTTAATATGGAATTTCTTGCAAGAATTCAATTATTTTTAAAAATTGAAATACAAATTCGGCGGAAAAAATCCAATTATTTTCAAAACTTTTGTCAAAATTCTTTAAAACAATTCAATTATATTCTATAAATAATACAATTCTTCGAAGAAATTCTAATATTTTCAATATAATTTTATTTTTTCTCAAAAGAATTTAATCGTTGAACATTTTAATAGAATTCTTGTAAAGAATTCAATTATTTTCAAATGTTTTTTAATAAAATTTAATAGTAAAACTATCAATTATTATTATTGACAAAATTACAATATTCAGGAAATTAAAGACATTTTTTTGAAAGTAATTTAATTATTTTCAAAACCTTTAATTCTTTAAAAGAAATAAGTTATTTTCAATATTTTAATAAAGTTTCTTAAATGAATTAAATTATTTCAAAATATTGTAATAAAAGTCTGAGAAGAATTTAATTATTCTCTAAAAATTTTAATAAAATTAAATAACCAAATATTTAATTTCAATTATTAACAAACACGATTATTTTAAAAACTTAAAAGAAATTCTTCTTAAAACTGAATTACTTTCAAATATTTCAATAAAAATTATTATTATTATTATTATTATTATTATTATTAGATTAGGTATTTTTATTTTTATTACTAATATTATTAGTTTTTAAAATTGTTCAAAATTTTTTTTAACAAATTTAATTGTATTTGAAAAATTACATTACAATATTTTTAAAAAAACTAGTTAGAATTTTTTAAAATAAGTAATATTTTTTTTGGAAACCTAAATTTTTAAAAATTAATTATTTTCAAAAAACGTGACTTAAAATTTTTTTATATTTTTTAATAATTCAATTACTTAATGAAAAAATGCACTAAATTTTAAATTATTTGCAAATTTTTTAATTACATATATTATAACAAAAAGAACTATTATTTATGAAAAAATTATTTAAAAATATTTTTAAATAATTCTTGAGTAATTTTCTGAAAATTATTAAAGATAATTGAAATGAGGAGAATTTTAGTTCAAATTTCAATAAAATAATTGAATATTGAAAGAGTTATAAGTAAAATTTTATGGAAATAATTAAATTTCAAGAGGTTTTTAATGAAAATTTCCATTTTGAATTACTTTAATTAAAAATTCGAAAAACTTAATGTTTCAACAAATTTTAGTTGAAATAGCTTTAAAATTAGTCAAAACTGTAGAAAATATATTATTTAATTAAACAATTTTCGAATAATAAAAATTTCCTAACATTCAAATGAAAAAAATTAAATTTTAGATGAATTTTAAGTGGACTTTCTTTTTTTAAATAATTAAATTCTCCAAAATTTTTATCTCAAAATTATTAAAAATATTTCAAACTAGCTGTCGTACCCGTCTTCGACGGGTTTTAGTTTCTACCAATATATTTAATAATTTTCCTACCAATCTGAAAAATCAGAAAAAAACCGGGAATTTAATTTGACCGGAAAATTAATAATTAGTTACCATTAGCTATTTCGGTAGTAAAATATTACTATTTAAATAGTCTCCAACCTTTTTGCAAAAAATCAAAAATTATCAAAAATTCGAAAAGCCGAATTTCTTAATATTTAACATTTTTTTCTTCTCTTTTATATCATTAAGCTTCATTATTTTTGTGCTCTTCAAAAATACTTTACCTAATTTGTTATCTCCACCCTTTGGTAAAAAATCTAGAATTATGGAAAATTAGCCAAAATTCAAAAAACCGAATTTCTTAAAATTCAACATTTTTCCTTCTTTTTTATGGCATTTAGCTTTAGTATTTTTGTGCTCTTCAAAAATACTTTACTTATTTAATAGTCTCCACCCTTTGGTAAAAAATCTAAAATTATGGAAAATTAGCCAAAATTCAAAAAACCGAATTTCTTAAAATTCAACATTTTTCCTTCTTTTTTATGGCATTTAGCTTTAGTATTTTTGTGCTCTTTAAAAATACTTTACTTATTTAATAGTCTCCACCCTTTGGTAAAAAATCTAAAATTATGGAAAATTAGCAAAAAATTCAAAAAACCGAATTTCTTAAAATTCAACATTTTTCCTTCTTTTTTATGGCATTTAGCTTTAGTATTTTTGTGCTCTTTAAAAATACTTTACTTATTTAATAGTCTCCACCCTTTGGTAAAAAATCTAAAATTATGGAAAATTAGCAAAAAATTCAAAAAACCGAATTTCTTAAAATTCAACATTTTTCCTTCTTTTTTTATGGCATTTAGCTTCATTATTTTTGTGCTCTTCAAAATTACTCTACTTATTTAATTCTTTCCACCCTTTAGTACAAAATCAAAAATTATTAAAAATTATGAAAATTTCGAAAAACCGAATTTCTTATAATTCAACATTTTTTCTTCTCTTTTATGGCATTTAGCTTCATTATTTTTGTCTAATGTAGCAAATTTCTTACTTTACATACTGATCTTTAAATAAAAAACTTTAATAACTTTTCCTGAAAAGCTTGCTCAAAGATTAAAAATCACTATTTTTTTTAGAAAAAAGTTGATCTAAAAAAACGAAAAAAAATTTCAAAATACGTCTTTTTTAATAATTTTATTGTAGAAATGGGTTGTATTTATCTGAAAAAGTTAGCTAAGGATAGTTTTGCATTCATTTTCCAAAAAATAAAATATTTGAATTTTTTTGATTTTTCGAATTTTTTGAAAAAATGTCATAACTTTCGTTCAAGTTAATATTTTTTAATCGGATAAGGCTATGATTTTAAGTTACATTAATACCTAATAGACTGCGAAGTTTCGCATTATTCGGTTGAACCGTTTTCAATTGATGCGCGAACAAAGTTTTGCATACAGACAGACAGACAGACAGAAGGACAGACAGACAGACAGATAGACAGACAGACAGACATTTTTTTTTTTACATTTTTCGAATTCTCATGTCTCAAGAAGAAAAAATATATAAGAATTTTCAAGATTGGAGCAATGTACAGACAGAAGTCTGGTTTTATTAATATAGATGAGGAGAATTTCAGAAGGTTCCAAATTAAAATTTTTTCTAAATTTTAATTGATAATCTATATTAATAATCGTTGTGTTCCGGTAATCTATTCGCAATTTGAAGTTAGTTGTTGTCAGTTGTTGTTTGCTTTTTTGTTTCCTAACTTTTTAAATAATTTTTCTTTTCAAATATTTAAAATTTTAAAATTAATGTATTGTAAATCATTGAATTCTTGCAATGAATTTAAAAATAATTGAATTCTTTCGAAGAATTTTATCAAAATATTTGAGAATAACTGAATTTCATCGAAGAATTTTAGTGAAATTTTTGAAAATTTTAATTCAATTCTTTTGATGAATTTCTTTGAATTTTTTTTAAATAATGGAGTTTTATTAATAATTTTAATTGGACATTTTTAAAGTAATTAAATTTTATGAAAAATTATTGAAAATAATTGAATTGTTTTGAAGGATTTATAAAAATTCTAGAAAACAATTGAATTCTTTCGTGAAATCTTATCAAAATTTTTTTGAAAATAATTGAATTTTTGCAAAAAAATTTACTATTTATAAAAATAATTAATTTGTTTTGAAAGATTTATTATAATTTTACAAAATAATTGAATTCTTTTAGAAATTTTTAAAGCGAATTAAGAAAGAAATTGAATTCTGTCATGAAATTTTATTAAAGTTTTGTTGAAAATAATTGAATTTTTGCAGAAAAATTTAATATTTATAAAAATAATTGAATTCTCCCGAAGAATGTTTTAATTAATTATTAATGAAAATTGAAAATAATTCAATTCTTGCGAATAAATTAAAAGTTTTGAAAATAAAACCAATAATAATAATAATTTTTTGTTACAAATCTGAAGAAAGGAAATTACTTTTCGACTCTTTTTGTACTTTTCATCGATTAAAATGACTTTTTTTGTTCTTTAAAGTCCATCCGAGGCCTGCGATTTTTATCTTTAGATTCACTAGTAGTTTTGTTTAATTAAATTATTTTCAATTGAATAGAGATTATTTTCGACTTAAATTATTTTTGTCGAATTGCAGGATTCGTCGATCGAAGATATTCCGAGATATCGCAACAGCAAGTACAAGACAATTTTAAGCAATTGTACGAAAGATATTAAAAACATGGATCGCTCTTTCTCGTCAAGTGATTCTGGCGAAGAGGGAAAGACACCAGTTCAATCGCCTGGATTAAAGACAAAATTTCAAAAGACCCTAGTCACAAATAGTGACATTGTCAATCAGAATCTTCCGCAGAAGCTCGACGATAATGAAATGAATTGCTCGAGTTTGGATACATTGAAAGATTATTCGTACTACAGTAAAAGTCTCGAGGAGTCAAAGTTCGACAAGGTCAACAATGATTTTGACAACGTAAGCAATGGCATTAACAGATACAGCTACTATGGCGATAATAATGGTTACAGTTTTAAAAAGAATATCGATCCCCGCAACTCGTATGTCATTAATAATGATACAAATTTATTGGAACTCAGCATGACAATCTCGGACTGTGATAGCACTGAAGCACCGTACAGTATCCTGAATACTATCAATATGGTTGATACCAGCATTCTATCGACATCGACTTCAGAAACTGTCGTTCAACGTCGACAACGTAAAAAGAAACGGGGCGAGGGCAAAAAGCGTGTCAGCTTTCACGAGGATATTTTCAAAATGATGAAACTCGACGACGATGAGAATTATGAAGATTATGGTTATCGTTCGTCGTCGTACAATAAACAAAAGGACGTGCAACCGGAGCGTTACAGTTGGTGCGCCAATGATTCACCATACCCTAAGGAAACACTAAACACGCGAAATGCATATTCAGAATATTATTCCTCGAGTTCGTCGCTAAGCACCCACGACAGTGAGAACGAGAGACGATTGACACCGAAACTCTGCAATCATCCCGTTTGTCAGAAGAATTATCGATGCACCTGTCTCTCAATATCCGAACGCGGTGTCCCCGAGGGTCAAGAAGATCCACAAATGGAAATTAACTCAAAATTGTCCCGACCAAAAATGGAAATTGATCTCAAAGATAATGAAGCCCAGGAAGCGTACATCGTCGAGAAGGAATACGGAAATATCGTCGAAGATCCACCGGTTAAACTAGAAATGCCACCTCAACCAAAAAAATCAAGTGATATTTCCGACGCTGACAGTGTCACAACTTGTGATTCTGAGGAATCGAAAAAGAATCGACATTTGGCCTCACCGCAAAAGAAGCGCAATATGACGGCAATATTGTCAGGTGAAAATAGTAAATTACTAATTCCGCCGCCTCTACGTCAAGCGCCATCGAAAACTTCCCTCTTAAATCGATTTCTTCGCTCCATCACCGAGAGAAAGTTTGATGTTAATAAAAGCAAGAAGGCAAAATCAAATCAACTTTACATTAAGTGTGGAAAAATCGATCAGGATTCATTTAAGGAATTTAATCAAGCACTCGAGAAGGAGATTCGGGATAATCAAGATCCTGAGAAGCGACGATTTAGCGGTGAAAAAATTAGTTTGAAGCAAAAAGAGATTTTTAAAGGCAGTATTTACAGGGATAAGACGGAACAATTGTATAAGGTTTATAAAGTTCGTAGCTCGTACATGACGAATGGTGAGAGTAAACCAATGCTCGCACTTTTGACCGATAAGACACTATATTTAACCAGCTCAAAATCGGATCATTCCTATAGGAATCAGTTTGTTATTCCCTACAATGAACTCGACGTCATTATGGTGTGTTTTTATTCATTTTATATTTAAAACAAATTTTTAATCTTTACAATTTAAATATAATTTTTAACTAAATTTAAAATTAATTCCATTTTTTAATGAATTTAACTTTAATTTTTAATTTAAATTCAATTCGATATTTAATTCAATTTCAAATTAATTTTTAACTGAATTTGAATTTAATTACATTTTTTGTAATTTAATTCAATTTTTAACTAATTTTAAATTCAATTACATTTTTAATTGTGAAAAAAATTAAAATTTTCACTAGAGATGTGCAAAAAGCTCGAATTTCCGAGCCGAGCCGAGCCGAAATTTTTTCGAGCCGATCTCGAATTCATTTCGTTTTTGAATTGAAATAAAATTTATTTTTTAACTGAATTTAAATTCAATTCAATTTTTAGTTTAACTTCAATTTACAGTTTAATTTTTAATTTTTTTTGGCAATCGTTAATTGTTTTCTTGACAAATTTTGATTGTTTTTGCAATTTAAATACCATTTTTTGTGTCGATAGATAATTAAAAATTTTATTCTTTGCAGATTGGACCAAATGCACAAACAATATTGATATCGAATGCGGACAATGAAATGCAATACCTATTTTCAACCGGAAGTGCAGAGACCACTTGGGAGTTAATAGCTCACCTGGAAATGGCTATGAGGAGATCACCATCGAAACCGAGATTACCGGCAGTCAGAGAATTAAGTTACGATGATATGCATTCATTGAGACATTCAATTTTAGCAGAAACAGCAGTAAATCTCGTAAGTTCAAATCTTCTATCTAATCTAAATTCAATTCTGATAAATATTAATTAACTTTATTTTATTTATCACGATCCAATTTAAATTCAGTTTTGAACGTTCAAATGAACGAACTGTATTTTATTAAAAATATTTCCATAAATTACTGATTCGACTAAAAGTTAAAATCTTAAATTTTACATTAAGAAACTTATTATTATTAATAATAATAATAATAATAATAATAATAATAATAATAATAATAATAATAATAATAATAATAATAATAATAATAATAATAATAATAATAATAATAATAATAATAATAATAATAATAATAATAATAATAATAATAATAATATTAATATCGTTAATATTAATACTATTAAATAATAATTTTTTTATAGTAAAGCAAAATTGTTGCAATAATTAAAAATTAATTTAAAGAAGAAATAAATAAATTTCGTTCATTAGGACATTCAGAACTTTAGATTCATTGTCTAATATAATTATTTATATTATTTACAGGCTTCACACTCGTTAATTAGTTTTGAAAATGAATCAAAATGTATTTTTAAGATTAAAAAGAAGTAGTAAAAAAGTAGTTGTCAAAAAATTAATTGAATTCTTTTCTAGAATTTTATTCAAATGTTTAATTATTAAATTATTTAGAGAAATTGAAATAAAATTGTATTGAAAAGAATTGATTTTCTGCTAAGAATTGTATTATTTGTAAAAATAATTAAATTCTTTCGAGAATTTTTATTATATATTATATACAATTCTGCGAAAAATTTTATTATTTATGGAGTTTTGTAAATAATTAAATTTTTTGAGAAAAATGTATTTAAAATTATTAACTTTTGCGAGGAATTTTATTAGTTTTTATAAAATTATTTGAATTCTTGCAAAGATTTTTTTTTAAGTTATTAAATAATTGGATTTTTACAATAGAACTTTAATAAAATATTGGAAAATAATTGAATTCTATTTATTTTATTTCTATTCTATTCTATTCTACAAGAATTCTATTAAAATATTCAACAATTAAATTCATTTGAGAAATTTAACTAAAATTGTATTGAAAATATTTGAATTTCTTCGAAGAATTGTATTATTTATTAATCATTGTTTCAAAGAATTTTAACAAAACTTTTGAAAATAATTGAATTTTTTCCACAGAATTTGTATTTGTATTTGTATTTGTATTTGTATTTGTATTCTTGCAAGAAATTTCATATTAAAAACGAATTAAAAAAATTCAATTCCTCCAAATAAATTGTTTTTTTTATGAAAATATTTCTATTCTCGAGAAGAAATATATTACAATTTTTTAGAATAATTGAATTGTTTCGGAAAATTTTAAAAAATTGTAATGAAAATAATAGAATTCTTCTGAAGAATTTTATTACTTTTGAAAATAATTCAATTCTTACGTACAATTTTATTATTTACGAAATAATTGAATTCTTGCGAAGTATTTTACTATTTGTAATAATAATTGAATTTTTTTTGAAGAATTATTTTAGAAAATAATTGAATTCTTCCAAAGATTTTTATTTTTTATGTAAATTATTGAATTCTTGCGACGAATTTTTCTATTTATAAAAATAATTAAATTCTTTCGAAAAATTGTACTACGACTTTTTAATAATAATTGAATTGTTTCGAAGAATTTTATTTTTATGGAAATAATAGAATTCTTGCGAAAAATTTTAACAAAAATTTTGAAAATAATTGAATTTTTTCCACAAAATTTGTATTTAAATTTTTTTAAATAATTGAATTCTTGGAAAAAATTCATATTAAAATGGAATTAAAAATATTTCAATTCCTGCGAAGACATTTTTTATTTTTTATGAAAATATTTCTATTCTTGGGAAGAATGTTATTACAATTTTTGAAAATATTTGAATTGTTTCGGAAAATTTTATAAAAATTGTAATGAAAATAATGGAATTCTTCTGAAGAATTTTATTATTTTTGAAAATAGTTCAATTCTTACGTAGAATTTTATTATTTATAAAAATAATTGAATTCTTGTGAAGTATTTTACTATTTGTAATAATAATTGAATTTTTTCGAAGAATTATTTTAGAAAATAATTCAATTCTTCCGAAGAATTTTATTTTTTATGGCAATAATTGAATTCTTGTGAAAAATTTTTCTCTATTTATAAAAATAATTGAATTGTTTCGAAGAACTTTATTTTTTATGGAAATAATTGAATTCTTGCGAAAAATTTTAATATTTATAAAAATTCTTTTGAAAAACTTTTATAAATAATTGAATTCTTACTTAGAATTTTAATATTTATGAAAATAATTGAACTCTTGCGAAGTATTTTACTATTTGTAAATATAATTGAATTTTTTCGAAGAATTATATTTAAAATTTAGAAAATAATGGAATTGTTTCGAACACTTTCATGAAAATTTTAAATATTTATAAATTATAATAATCAGTTTGTTAATCTATATAATTTTTCTTTTTAAATACTTTCAATTTTAAAATTAATGTCTTGAAAATCATTGAATTCTTCCAAAGAATTTTATCAATAAATTTGAGAATACAATTGAATTTTATGAACAATTTCTTTCAAGTTTTTAAAATAATCGTGTTTCTTAATAATTGAAATTAAACAATTAAATTATTGAATTTTATTAAAATTTTTAGAAAAATATTAAATTCTCAGAATTTTATTACTATTTTCTGAAATAATTAAATTAATTTAAGGAATTTTTATAATTTTAGAAAATAATTAAATTCTTTTGAAAAATTTTATAACAAATTAAGAAAGAAATTGAATTATTTCGTGAAATTTTATTGAAAATTATTCAATTTTTGCAAAGATTTTACTATTTAAAAAAATAATTGAATTGTGAAGAATTTATTAAAATTTTTTAAAGTAATTGAATTCTTTCGTGAAATTTTATTAAAAATTTTAAAAAAAATTTATCATTTATTTATATTAACCAATTTCTTTCAGGAGGAAAAAATTGAGCACTACAATATCATATACATGGAGGACGAGCACATATCACCGCCGAGTACACCTTGCGGACCGACGAAAGAAGGCGATTTAATGTTTCGTCCTCACACTTATCAAACGCAACATCCAAATGCACCGACAAATGCCTGGGAGGCGGGATATTTTGTCCTGAAAGGCGGCGTCGTCTACATGTTCACTGATTCTAGTCAAAGACTTCCGAAACGTGCGATTCCATTGAAGGGCGGCCTCTGTCAGGGCTGCCGTCGAATACCAAATTCCCATCGGCCGCACACCTTTGAAATACTCCTCAAATCGAATAAATCATTTCAATTTGCCGCACCCGACGAATACGTTGCATCCGAATGGCTACAGAGTTTCGTGCAAAGCGCCTCGGGATTATTTGACTCTTGCGAAAAACGTGAACCATTACCTTGCAGTTTGGTCGTGTCGTCGAGGCATTTAATTGCAATCAATGAAGTTTTCCCTGGAACGCAAAGAGGTCAAATTCTCTCCTGTGCATCGATACAGGACTTGACTGCTCTTCGAATGCCTTTGACTCACCAATCGTGGTGTGTTTTGGTAAGTTTTTTCTTTTGTTTTTTTATGAAAATTTCTTCTTTTCTTTGGTGTTTATTCTAGTATTGCGAGGGTACGATTCTTTTCATCTCTTCTTTTTAGTCTTTTATTTATTTTTCAGTTAGAGAATAAAATTTCTAATTCTATTATTTATTTTGAGAATATATTTCTAAATTAAAAATTCTAATTAATTAATTTTAAATAATTTAATTTAAGCATTTTAATTAATTTAGTTAAAAAATTTTAATTCTCCATATTTTTATATTCTTTACATACTTTTAATTTTCTATTTTCAATTATTGCTTACCTATTATAAAAATGCATTCATGCTGAAAGTGATTTTAGAAAATTAGTTTTGTTAATTAAATAACCAGGAACTAAAAACATGTTAATTAAAAAAATAAATACTTTAGAATAATCGTTGTATTCCTGTAAATTGTTTGCAGTTTGAAGTTCTTGTTTACCCAATTTATAAAATAATTTTTCTTTTTTTTTAATTTTTTAATTAATTGAAAATCACTGAATTCTTGCAAACAATTTTATCAAAAAATTTGAATATAATTGAATTTCTTCAAAGAATTTTATTATTTATGAAAATAATTGATTCCTTCAATTTTTTAAAATAATAGAGTTTCTTTAGTAATTTTAATTGAAAATTTTGAAAGTAATTGAATTTTATGAAGAATTTCTTTCAACTTTTTAAAATAATCATGTCTCTTAATAATTATATTTAAAATTTTCATTATTGAATTTTAATATTGAAAATAAATGAATTCTTGAGAAGAATTTTATTATTTATAAAAATAATTTAATTTTTGCGAAAAATTTTACTATATTTATAAAAATAATTAAATTCTTTCATAGAATTTTATTAAAATTTGTGAAAAAGGTAGAAAATTTAGGAAGAAGTTTTTTTAAATTTGCAAAAATAATTGCATTTTTTTGAGGAATTTTATTAAAATTGTGTTATAAATAATTGAATTCCTGTGAAGAATTGTATTATTCATAAAAATAATTGAACTCTTTCTTAGAATTTGATTATTTACAGTAATAATTGAATTCTTGGGAAGAATTTTATTACAATTTTCCAAAATAATTGAATTCTTGTAAAGAATTTTATGAATTGAGTTATTTCGATTATTTTTATTAAAATAGAAAAAATTGAAAATAATTGAATTCCTGCAAAAAATTTTGTCATTTGAGAAAATACTTGAATTCTTTAAGAAAAAATTGATTAAAATTGTAGAATATAATTGAATTCTTTCGAAAAATTTTATTCTAAATTTAAAAGAATATTTGAATCCTTTCTTGAAATTTTTCTAAAATATTGTACTGAAAGTAATTAAATTCTTGCGAAGAATTTTATTCAAATTTTTGAAAATATTAAACAATAAAAAATTAATTTTTTACTTAATAAGAGAATTTTTTAAATTTAGAATCTAAAATTAAAAAAAAATAAATAAATAATAACGTTGACGTTGATTATTATAATTTAATGGATCGCCAATTATATAATTAAGAGATAACTATTTTAATTTGCAAAGATAAAAATAATTGCGACTTTTATAAATTAATTTATCTAAAAAGAAAGAAAGAATACAGTGATTATTGAATTAGAAATATTTTTTTTTCTAAATTTATAGAAATTTACTTCATTTACTTCTTTGGCGAATGAAATCTGAAGAAATTAATTTTCCAAATTCACTTTCAGTGAAATTCTGAGATGAATTATTATTGCATGTAATAAATTTTAATTCTTCTTTTAAATATTAAATTAGGAATTTGCGTGTCGTGAAGTTCACGAAAGTAGCGGCGATTGGGTAGTTTACTTCACTAACTACGCAGAATTCTGTACTTTTAGAAAAATCTTAGAAACCCTTTGGAACAACGTTCATGAGGTAAATATATTTTTAGTTTTTATTCATTATCTCCTTATTAAGAAATAGATTTTAGTACTCTATTTAAATATAAAATTGAAATTTATTTCTGTATAAATATTTTTGCCTTTAAATAATTAAAATACAAACATTTTTGACGTTATTTTTTTATTTTAATTATTTAGACACTATTTTTTATTTTATTGACATTATTTTTTTATTTTAACTATTGACATTTTTTTTTTATTTTAACTATCGACATTATTTTTTTATTTTAACTATCGATATTATTTTTTATTTTAACTACTGTGACATTATTTTTTGCATTTAACTACAATCACTACATTATTACCAAAAAATAAAAGATTTAACAAATATTATTTTTTAAAATAATTTTTTTCCTTCCGTGTATTGTTAATTAATAATATGTATTTTCGATTCAAGGAAGAAAGAATTAAATGAAACAATATTTTTCATTTTGTCATTATTAATTATTTTTTAAACAAATTGAAAAGTATTCTTAATGTAGAAATTAATGTCTAATGTCGAGAAATGAAAATTTGAATAAAACTCATTGCAGGAGAATTTTCCGGTGACAACAATTCAGCCTGAAGATAAACTTCATCAGCGATGTACGGGTGTCAGTAAAGATTTAGAAAATGCCTGGCAATATTTGTTACCTGTAGCACCTGAATAGTGGTTAGTACATGAAAAGCATAATCAGTCCTTTATTCCCATTGTCGACAGTTGCAAAGGTATTCTCGCAAAATCCAAATCATTTATTGCAATGAAAAAGCAAATGTTATCTTATCAGCTTTTCAAGATCCTCCAATAATGTTCTTCAAGTTCACAAAGTTCACGTGAATATTTCCATTTGATTCGAATTTATTCTTTTTTATCGACAACTCAATAAAATGAAATAAAGAAAGAAGGTTAATTAAAATTTTCATCAAATAGTCAGTTGATAAAAATAAAATAGTTTTTGTCAACATCAATTGATGATTAAAAAAATGTCCTTTTAATTAATTTTTACCAAGTAAAAAAATTATTTTTATTTATTTTCATTTATTTTGATATCAAAATTATTTTATTACTATAAACATTATTTTTCTGTTTGTTTAAAAGAAACAGTCTATCTGTCCATGTGAACAGTTTGAAATTGAAAATATTGGATCTGTTATTTTCATTGACAAGGGAATCGTAAACTATTACAAAAAAAAGAAAATAAATACTCAATGCAACTCAGCTAGAGATTAAATGATAATTTTTTTCGACTGAAATAACACGTAAGCAAGTGCAATAATTTTTTTTTTTAATTATTTGCTATAAGTACACACCATTGTTATTACCACTCACAATTATAGAAACTAAAAACAAAAATATATATCTATAATTGAAACTAATGTGAAACTAATTATCATGTGAGTGTCTGTATATTCGCATTTACCAAAGATTATATTATTAGTGAACAATAATAATGCGACCTAATTTTTTAAAATTAAATCACCTTTCTTATCAAATATTTTTCTTTTTCTTACAAAAAAGCAAGGAAAACAGAAAAATAGAGCTTTCGAAGTTTTATTTAAAAACAAAAACTTTCTCTAATCTATTGTTAGCTATTGTTTATTGTAAAAAAAGGTACGTTGTTTATTATTAACTGCATAAAAAATTAATTCGAGGTGCTTTGCTTATGATTCGCATAATAATTATATCAATGTTGTAATATTGTTAAGTACACATTAAGGAAACAATTAGCTTTATTTTAATTCTCTACTCGTATATTATAAATTTATGAAATATTTTTGTTCATAAATTTATGGAAATTTTCGAATTTCATCAACCATATAAATTAATTTTGTATAAAATACTTTGTAAGAAACAAAACAAGAAAACTATATTTTCTCGCATTTTAGATGCATATTTTTTTCTAGTAGTAATTTTTGAAAGAATAGAAGAAAAAAATCAATTATTTCTCTTATTTGTAAGAAATGAAGAAAAATTAATTATTCGTATTATTTGTAAGAAAATGAAAACAAATTATTTGTATTATTTGTAAAAAAAAAAAATGGAAACTAATTATTCGTAAGAAATGAAAAATTAATTATTTGTATTATTTGTAAAAAAAAAGAAAAATTTAGTTTAATTTCCTTGTATTTTTTGCGTTAAGCCATACAAATGGCTAAAATCAATTGTGATAGAATTTAATAATCATCGGTAATTTATCAAACTTAGTTATATATGAGTATGGAAAAATGATCTTTATGAACAATAATACATTCCGAAAATTAAGTTTGTGCAAATATTATTACGTTTTAGCGATTCGAACAAGGTATAAATTTTATACTGCTACAAGAAACAAAAAAAATACTTGCTAATATTATGCCTTTGTACTTATCGCGTACAGTCTACAAATCGTAGCTCTTCATCCAAATAATGTAATACTTATACGGAAATTAATAAAAATTAATTACTTCAATGAATAAAGTTGTTTTTTTCCTCTCTCTTTTTTTTAATACTATGACATTTATTTGGCTTCTTATGAATGCTTTTTTATAAAAGAAAATTAGATTCATAATTTATTTGAAATATAAATCAGTTACTACATAGTAGTCAATAAATTTTTTTGTTTTATAAATACCGTAGTTTACTGATTATAAATATCCCACCAAGTTGGTATAAAGTGTCCTCGACATTTTTTATTTCTGTTTCTTACAACTCGAGCTATATCAACACCGGGATATTTTGCTTTGATTGCTTCCATATCGGGATTGGGAAATGTGCGCAAAATGAGCGCAACTTGATTTTCTTGTCGGCTAGAAAGAAAAGGGAAAATAGTATTCGAAAATTTTCCTTAAAACATTTTAAGTGAAATAAATGAAAAAAAACATACTTTCTTAATTTCCTCCTCTCATTGTGGAATTTCTCGTGATACAATCTCAAGAACTTTCTCACTGCATAACCACTGTGTGCATGTACGTGTTCTTTTTTCCATTTTGTATTCATAAATTTCGGAATAACGTGTTGTCGTAAACGATAAACAAATGGTAAACCTACGAGAAATTAAGTTCTAAATAAAAAATTTTCTGTAAAGAACGCTCACAGATTCTTTAAAAAAGTAGGAATAGAAAAAAGTGTTTGCTTTTTGTTTTGCCTAATTTTGTAAATGTTTTGAAATTTAAAAGGAATAAAATTCTAATTTACGTTCCTCAAAGTTTTGAAAGTTCAAAAGAACGACGATATTTTTTTACTTCTACTAATTTGTTTTTAATTTTATTTTATAAATTAATTTTAAAGCAAAAACTAATTTTTTACAATAAAAGAATTGTACTAAAAAAAATTCTTAAATAAAGAATTTTATCAATGGTAGCAAAATTTTTTTTAAGTAATTAAATATTCTAGCAAACAAATTTACAACTTTTAAAAATAATTTAATTTTTTAAAAGAAATTTATTATTTGTGAACATAATTTTATTCTTTCAAACAATTTTATTTCTGACGGAAATAATTGAATTTTATTAAAATTTTAGAAAATAATTCAATTCCTGCAAAGAATTTTACTATTTATGAAAATAATTGAATTCTTGCGAAGAATTTTGTCAAAATCTGAAAACTAATTGAGTTCTTGTGAAGAATAGTATAAAAATTTCAGAATTAATTGGATTCTTTCGAGAAATTTAATTAAAATTGTATTGAAAATAATTGAATTCTTTCATAGAAGTTTATTAGAATTTTTTTTAAATTGGTAAAAATAATTGAATTTTTTTGAGGAATTTTATTAATATTGTATTATAAATAATTGAAATCCAGTGAAGAATTTGATTATTTACGGCAATGATTAAATTCTTGGGAAGAATTTTATTAAAATTTTCCAAAATAATTGAATTCCTCCGAAGAATTTTTTTATTTATGAAAATAATTGAATTCTTAAGAAGAATTTTTTTAAATTCTCAAAAATAATTGAGTTCTTGTGAAGAATTGTATGAAAATTTCAAAATTAATTGGATTCTTTCAAAAAATTTTATTAAAATTGTATTAACAATACTTGAATCCTTCGAAGAATTTTATTAAAATCTTTAATAATAATTAAATTCTTTTGAAAAATATCATTAAAATTCTATTGAAAATAATTGAATTCTTTCATCGATTTTTATTAAATTTTTTTAAACAAAGTTGAAATTCTGTGAAGAATTTTTTTCAAATTTGTAAAAATAATTGAGTTTTTTTGAGGAACTTTATTAAAATTGTGTTATAAATAAATGAATTTCTGTGGAGTATTGTACTATTTCTTGAAAATAATTGAACTCTTTCTAATAATTTGATTATTTACAGTAACAATTGAATTCTTGGGATGAATTTTATTAAAATTTTCCGAAATAATTGAATTCTTGCGAAGAATTTTATTATTTATCGAACTAATTGAATTCTTATAAAGAATTTTACGAAAATTACAAAACTAATCGAATTCTTTCGAAAAATTTTATTAAAATTTTAGAAAATATAAATAATAATAATTATACATACCAATTGCATTTTTTGTGACATAAGCTGGTCTCTCGCCCGAGGTACCAGTCTCAAGTAAATGATAAGCTTTGTTCCTTTCTCGAACAACGGTTTCTATATTTTCCATACTTATTTCAACTTTATCTATTCGTTCTTCATTGGGAAATGGTAAATATTTTTTTTTATAAAGTTCTTCCATTGTTATTAACATATTTTTTTCCTTTACCAAAATATACCTGCAAGAATATATACATATACTGAATAAATTATATTTCTTATAGACTTTAAATTTGCAAAAAATATTAAGTAGTTGTAATAATGTACCATAATTTGTGAAGATCTTCATTACTCTTTATTCTCAATTCATCAAGTTTCCAAGATCGTCCGACTTGTACTTTCCGTTTTCCCCAATTTGCTTCATCGTCAAAAAATTGCATTAAATTTTGCGTATCATTTCGCTTTGACGTTGTGTGTACAAAAGAATTGAAAGACCTGAAAAATACATTAATTTTTATTATTCTAATTTGCGGTAAAATGGGTAAAATTAAAAATTTTAGGTTATGTTTATGTAAGTTTTTATAAACTGAATCTTATAAACTCTATTATAAATAACGTTGTAATTTGATAAATATTATACAATTATAATTACATTAAATATAACAATTACTGTTTACTTTTTCAAATTCGAACTAACCTCAAATTTCCATTTAGACAAATTGTACTCTTATTGTAATTCTAGATATGAAATATGTTGATATTTAAATTTAAAATAAAAAATAAACCAAAGTATAATAAATGCGATCATAAAACTTGTCGTTATTATATCCTTAAATTACAAAATTAAAAAACAAAATATTTTATGTGTAACATGTCTGAAAACTTGTCTTTTTATAATGAGTGTTTCTCTTATTAACAGTAATTATAAAATTCATACTTACATCATATTACAAGCGGGGATTGTAATAGATACCATTTCATTCTTAATGGATAAATTTGTTAATAACTTTACTACATTATTTATTGTTTTACTAGCGTATATCACTTTTGTTAACGCCGCCATTATTGACTTTGTTAGTTTAAGTTCCGTCCGCTCTCCGCTCAACAAAATTGGTGCCGCCGACATTTTTTTTTATAAACATTACTCTCTATTGGTTACTTTAAATATACCGGGGAAAAACCAGCCAATGGGAACGATTCTTTTGTAAACGCACCTTGAAAAACTTTGCGATAAATCCCGCGTAAATTTGAAATAGGTAAGCAATTCTATTTTAACAATTTTTTTAATTAATAATTAATTTAATTTAATTAATAAGATTAATTTTTTAATTAATCTTTTTTTTAAATTTATACTAAAAAAAAACAATATAAATTAATATCAAAGCATAACTAAAATAAAAGAATACTAACAGAAATAAAATAAAAGAGTACGAAGAATACTAAAAAAAAGTAAAATAAAAGAATACGAAGAAATAAAATAAAATACTGCGGAAGAAAAGTAAAAAAGAATAATATACTTGAATTTAACGACTTAAAATAAAAAAGAAACTGAATTATATGAGTAATTTGATTTTAGTGATAAAATTTAAAAATTAGAATTTTTATACTTAAAGAAAAAGAAAAAAAAAGAAAAATTTCTACATTAAACAAAGAATTTTACCAAGATATTTTCATAAATAGAGAATATTAAATTCTCTCATTAATTTATTAATTAATTACGATAAGCTACAAGCACTTTTCATTTTTGTTTCCTTTTTAAATTCATTTTTTCGTCCTTCCCGCATTCATCGGTATTAATTTCAATAATTTAATAATAAACTAACAATAATTATTCATAGACAATAATATCTGTTTACTATTTTTTGCGAATTTAATTACAATCGTTAATTAATAGTACTCTTCTCCGATAAAATTATTTAACCATTTAAGCGTTACATTTTTTTTTAGAGTAGTAAAACTCGATTACATTCACATATAATGATAGTCTTCCGTTTTCTATCATTGTGTAAGCGGAGAAGATACATATTTATATTATCGTAAATCATTTTTATTTAATTACGTTATGTACAGGAACCTATGATGGAGCTTTTCTTTCTTCTTTCATTTTTTTTTATTTCTTATTATTTTCTCTTTTGGGCGGTTTTTTTTCTATTCAACGGAATGCAACATTTTTTTTCAATAAATCGGTGAATTGTTATATTCGCTGAATTTTATCATTAAATCAGTTTTCTTTCATAAAGAAAAGCAATTCCATTTAAATCTGACAATTTTTTTTATTTAATTGTTACCATTCAATTTTGGTAATTGGAAATTAAAATTAGAAATTAATATTTAATTTAAATTTAATTTCATTTCACTCTAAATAAAAATATATCGAAGAATTTTATTCTTTGTAAATAATAGTAAATTTTTGTTTATAAATTTAATATTAAACAATTTTTTATTTTTAAATATTTAAATATTTATTAAATTATTATGCTTTTATTTAAATATATTAAACAGAATAAATAATTAAAATAATCTAGTTTTTTTTAGTTTTTTCAAAATCTTATAAATAAAGAAGCTGCCATAAAATTTTTTTTACAAGGGAAAAAAATCAGATCACAGGTGGAATTACTTTAAGTATATTCTCTATATAATTTATAATTTGCAAGTATTGATTGCACGGTTTGTGAAAAGTCTCCATAAAAGCGAATTGCTAATTCATAATTATGTGATAACTCTTTTCATAACAATACTGCCTTTAGTCGCTAATTAATTATTAGTTGTTTTGTAATATAAATATTTAATAATTTGGCATATAGTACATTAGAAATAGTTCCATTTGTCCACAATATTTCTGTGTTAATTATTGCACTAATTTAAAAAAAAAAAAAACTATTCTAATACTGATGAAAGAATATCGCTTTCATACTTTTCATCAAGTGAAAAAAATAAATAAAATAAATTTTTTTGTTTCAAAAAATAATATTGATAGAAAAAAAAATTGATAAAAAAAAATATTGCACAATAAAATATTATAAATCGCAAATATTTTAATTTTTTTGCGAGAGAAATCTGTTTACAAACAAAATAAATTAATCGACGACTCGTGAAGCATTTTCAATGGCACTTAAACTTTTGGAAATCAGAGTTCAAAAAGGAACAGTGAAAAACAAAAAAAAAAAAATAAAATCAATTTTCGTGGGAGAAATTTTATAGATAAAAACAAATTTCAAAAGAGATTTGAATAGATCTCAAAAAAAGATTTCTAAAAATAAAAAATAAAAATAGTACTAAAAAAATAATTTGTCAAAAAGACAAAATGAACAAAAAAAATACTAAAAAGCCCTTTTTCTAAAACAAAAAAAAGGAAAATTTTCTTCGCAACTGTATTCGAAACTCTGAATTCTAAAAGTTTAGAGAGAGAAAAAAATTACAATGCTTAAATAGTCTTTTAGCAAGTCAGCTGGTTTTTTTTTACATATTTTACGCATCGGTGCGGCAGTCGAAGAAACAAATTCGAAAACAAAAAAAAAAGTGTCTATTATAAAATTAGAATTAAAAGAAAATAGAATTTTTTGGGCCATGCCCCGCGCATCTGCAGCAAAGTGACTAGTTTTTTTATTTTTCCTCTCTACTCCACTTTTTCACTTTATTAATAAGATTATGTAATGTACGGGAATCTAGCTGACTAGTCTTAAATATCACTGAATTTACCGAATTACATTATACAATAATTATAAATACTCGAAAACCAGCATTTCTTTTTTATATGACGGAACATAATTATCCATTTTGCCCACTGATTATATCTTCAGAGTCATTTAAAGGGCTGCTAGTGTGCATAAATTTTTTTTTAAAGAGAATTTTCTCCTTTGTGTAACAATTCGTTGTTTTTACAAATTTTTCTTTTTTTCAAGAATTATCGTACATAGTTATTTTTTGTTATCATCCTCTTGTAATTCATTACAGTTTATTTGAGTTATTCTAAAATTTTCTCTACGGGAAAATTGTTGCATTCTGTTGATGATATTGTTTTTCTTTTTTGGCAGAGATTAGCACACTCGCCCCCAATTCGACAAAACTACATAAAAATTATCATCTAAGTTAATTTTTAATTTAATTTTTCCATCAACAATAGAATTTAGATATCCTGTAAATTCACCTATCTGTACAGTAACCGTTTATTTATTTTTTTTTTTTTTTTGTAAATTCGGTACTTATTTATATTCTTTTGGAATATAGAAAATAATAAATAAATATTCGCGTCTGGAGATCAGCAATGCTCGTTGGTTCCCATAAATTTTCTCGAAGAACACAAACGAGACGGGGATATATTTATATATATTATATAAATTTTTTTTAACAGAAAAAACAAAAGATATAATTTGAAATTACTTTTTTGAAATGACATTTCTTTTTTTTAATTTTTTTCTTCTTTTTCTTTCAATTTCAGTGTACAAGCAGTTTGAAAAATTTTTATCGTGAGCAATATAATTTTTGTCACAATTATACTTTTTTTCTCCTCAAAATAATAAAAATTGTGCTTACAATTTTTCTAGATAGAAAAATATCACAAGCGGAATTAAGAAATAATTTATAAATAAGATTCTTTTTTTTATTTCACTACAAATATTGTCTCCATCTAAAATACAAAGGATACATTAGTGCAGTCACGTTTATAAAGTGCAATGTCGCGTTTACAAAAGCACACATTATTGTTTAGATTAATTGAATCACGAGTATGATAATATAATATATATTATAGAATAACTGAGATCAATTACATGTGACCGTAATTTTTCATTTTACGGTCTTTAATCATTTATTGATTAAAAATTCTAGTTAAGATTTTTTTTTATTAACTTGTCTTTAAAAAAGCAAGTTGAAGACTAGGAAGTCGTATTTTTCACTGATTGTACACTGAAGAGAAAAAATTTTGTACGATCTTGATTTAACGTATTTTGTAAATAAAAATGTGGATACGTTAAAAATTGAAAAAATGTCTTCTTCTTCAAAATAAAATATATATATGTAAAAAAAAAACAATTGGATAGGATCGTACATACCTATTGATAAAAATCCCTTGAGAAATCTTAAAAATTAATGTGAATCACGTCTTCACTTTTTATCAGTTATTTTTCCATCAGTTTTTTCGCTCTTTTTTTAAACGTCATACGTACAAGGGAATAACGCGTTTTCCCTTCACGAAAAAGTCTTCAATATTCTTTAAAGGACTGTCCATTGGTTTTAACTAGAAAGGTTTGCGTACTAATTTGATCCAAAAAGGTATCACATTCCTAGTTGGTTGTAGTTCAATAATTCTCGTCACTCGAGTTGAATCAAACTTTTCCCACATAATTCAATGTCGCAGCCTCACGTTTCACGTCCAATCACTGTACTTTCAGGCATCGGTCTAAATCTGCGACATCTACAAATTTTCACATTAGAAATAAAATAATTTTAACTTAATTAAAGAAAAAGAAAAAAAGCAGAGTGGCCAGAAAAATGTAATTTTGTCTTTCTCTGACATTTTCCTAATTTCCAAAGAGAATTACGATAATAAAAAATATTTTGATTCCCTATAAAAATAATTAAATATTCAAAAAAATATTCTGATACATTTACATATTAGCGAATTTCTTTAATTGTAAAATTATTCATAAATATCAATATCTACTTTCTTGAATAAATATTTAATTATTATTATTTTTCTATAGGTATTAAGATGCGACAATCGACGCGACTTTTTCATTATTATTTTTTTATAGGAATTAAGATGCGACTTTTTAAACTCTTGAATAAAAAAAATAACTAATAAGAATATTGTTACTCCATCTTCTTCAGAATTATTTTCGTCCTTCAATTCTATTATTATTTTCTAGAATTTTTAACGAAAAATTCTTTTTTAAATCAATTATTTTTCGTAATTTTTAACAAAGTTCTTTGATAATTTTAGAATCAAAGAATTTTCAAAAAACAGTGGAATTAAATTTTTTCAAAAAATTAATTCTACATAATTGTTAAATAAAAGTATTAAAAATTCAGATTTTCAAACATTGTAATTTGAAACATTTTCGAAATTCAATTATTTATAAAAATGGCAATTATTTGTAACTTATAAAAAATTCATTTATTATTTTTAAGAATTATTTACTAAAATTCTTCTCTAAATCAATTATTATTAATAACTAGCCACACTATACGCGCGCAAGCGCGCGGGCATGTTGTATGGAACTGCTTATTTTAAACAATTTGAAGCCATTTTATTTTAAAATTGTTTTAAAGAAATAATTATTATTTCCTAACAAAAATATGTAACTAATTAAAGGTGGAAGAAGATAACAATTATAGAGATTTAAATTTTCATTTTATATTATTTTGAAACTTTAAAATTACAAAAAAAAATTTAACAAATTTGAACTTCTAATTTTTTTTTTAAATTCAAATACACTAAAAAAGGTTTAATTGAAACAGCGATAAGTTTCTCTAGAATAGCGAAAGTATTAATTGAAACACTGAAAAATTTCGCGTAATAATAAAGTGAAATCTGTAGTTTATCCTGGTAAATATTTTTTGTCGTGCATATCGAAAAAAATAATTAAATTAACATCAGATTTTCTAAAGTCAAAATAACGAATTTAAAGTAGAAATCGTAGAAATTAATCAATTCAAAACTTTACAAAAGAGCAATTCCACGCCAAGTGATCATAAGAATTTTCGATGATTTTAGCAATATTAAAAATACTTTCAGAATTTGTTCCTTTTTATACATGGAATAAAAGTGTATAAAAGTTTTTTCAAAATTTTCAAAATTTTTTGAGTTACCTCTTACTCAAAATTTTGGTCGGTTTTTCAAAAAAGGCACATAACTTTTTTTCTTGTTAACCGATTAAGATAATTTTTTTTGGAAAATACTCATAATAAGAAGTACTTTAAAGAAAAAAATAAAAATTTAAAAAAAGAATTTTTTTTGCCCGAAAAAAATTTCAAAAAATTTTTTGAATTAAAATTTTGAAAAAAATATATCTTCGATTTGAAATTTTTTTTTTGGTAAATATTGTCAATAAAGTAAAGAATACTTCCTGTAAATTTAATTATGGGACAACAATAACTTTACGAGAAAAAAAATAAAGTGTCCAGCGCGGCGTGCTGGGACTTGTGCATGTATTCACTTATGGCGGCGCAAGTTTCGTTTCAAATCACTCTACAGGTCACAATTCTTTACCAAAACGCTTTTTCTTTTTTTCTAAATCTTCGTAATTAAATTCTCTATCGATCTCTCGAGCCTTATTTTTGAATTTTTGTTTTTAAACATTTTTTAAATAACAATAAGTATTAAAATAATCAAAAAATCGTAAAATATATTTTCCTTAGTTTTATTGATTAAAAAAACTATTTAAAAAACCTATTAAAATAATGTTTTATTGATAAAAAATAAAAAATTATTTAGTTAAAAATTGTTATACAATAAAAAGTTATTATTTTGTTATAAACGGTACTTAGGGTTAAAAATTTATATTTTTTCTGAATTGTGCAATTTTTCGTGAGTAATACATCTACTGATGATAAAAAAACAATTATTTATTAAAACATTGTTTAAACAATTAATTGTTACTATTTTTTACATAAAATATTTATACTTAGGGTAAGAAATTTATATTTGTTTCTTATGTAATTTTTTTAATTTTTTCATAAGTTTCATTTGGGTTAGAAATTTCTAATTTTTTCTAAACAATTAATTGAAAAGTTGAAAACTATAAACTGTTTAAACAAGGGTTAAATAATTAATTTTTAGTTTTTCTTTTATACTTGAATACTTTACTTATGAAAAATTGCACAATTCAGAAAAAATATAAATTTTTATCCCTAAGTACCGTTTATAACAAAATAATAACTTTTTATTGTATAACAATTTTTAACTAAATAATTTTTTATTTTTTATCAATAAAACATTATTTTAATAGGTTTTTTAAATAGTTTTTTTAATCAATAAAACTAAGGAAAATATATTTTACGATTTTTTGATTATTTTAATACTTATTGTTATTTAAAAAATGTTTAAAAACAAAAATTCAAAAATAAGGCTCGAGAGATCGATAGAGAATTTAATTACGAAGATTTAGAAAAAAAGAAAAAGCGTTTTGGTAAAGAATTGTGACCTGTAGAGTGATTTGAAACGAAACTTGCGCCGCCATAAGTGAATACATGCACAAGTCCCAGCACGCCGCGCTGGACACTTTATTTTTTTTCTCGTAAAGTTATTGTTGTCCCATAATTAAATTTACAGGAAGTATTCTTTACTTTATTGACAATATTTACCAAAAAAAAAATTTCAAATCGAAGATATATTTTTTTCAAAATTTTAATTCAAAAAATTTTTTGAAATTTTTTTCGGGCAAAAAAAATTCTTTTTTTAAATTTTTATTTTTTTCTTTAAAGTACTTCTTATTATGAGTATTTTCCAAAAAAAATTATCTTAATCGGTTAACAAGAAAAAAAGTTATGTGCCTTTTTTGAAAAACCGACCAAAATTTTGAGTAAGAGGTAACTCAAAAAATTTTGAAAATTTTGAAAAAACTTTTATACACTTTTATTCCATGTATAAAAAGGAACAAATTCTGAAAGTATTTTTAATATTGCTAAAATCATCGAAAATTCTTATGATCACTTGGCGTGGAATTGCTCAAAATTCACTCCAGAAATCACTGAATCCGATAAGTTAGAAGAAAGTCAGACAAATGGAAGCTCTATTTTAAATTTCTAAAATGTAATGTCAAATTTAACGCATTAGAAACGAATTTCAAGTGAATCTTATAAATTTTGTTAAAATACTATTACTGCTGTTAAACTTTCTTGTTTTACAAAGAAAATTGAATCTCGCAAAAATTGTTCCAAATTTTATACTTTTATTTTAAAAATAATTTTGATTACGAAAATTTTAAATTATTCTAAAAATTAAAAAAATAATTATTCATTTAGCTTTTTAAACAAAGAATTCCGTATCTTTCGAAATTAACAAACTGCAAAAAATTATAAATTAATTGAAAAATGATAAAGTTAAACAACTTTTAATTCTAATTTTTTTGGAAAACAAATTATCTGTCGTAAAAATACTAAGTATAATTTGCATTAATTATTTAATTACAAGATGTAATATAAATAATGAAGCATCACATTAAAGAAAAATATTCTAAATTCATTTTTAGAAACAAAGAAAAAAAATTTCAGGTAAATTTTAGGCGTATGATAGCCCCCATAATTTAATTTTAACATTATTTAAACATTGAGAACAGATATTTGATGTAAATATTTGGTAGGGGGACAGTTTTCCCAATCTGCATTTCCCAATAGTTATTTTTCCCAATGGACGTTTTTCCCAATACATAATCGTTTTTCCCAATGGTCATATTTTCCAAAATTTTATTTTTTCCCAAAATATTTTCTTCGTAGTAAATATATAAGATGTAATAAACTAACTTCATTGTTATGTAGTAACATGGTTGCCACAAAATGATAAATATAAAATTCTAGGCTTTTTCCAGGATTTTCCAGGTAAATACTTATGAAATTCCAGTAAAAAATTAAAAAAATTTCTGCCCCAATAACACATTTTCAGCTCTAAAAATTTTTTAAAAATTCTAAATACCAAAAACCTAATAAGAATAAAAGACCAAAAAATTTTCTTCCTTAGAGATTTTTATATGGCAGTGAGATAAAAACATTTTTTAATTTTAAGTTAAAATATTCTTAAAAATCTTTAATAGACAAAATTCCAGAAATTTTTTTAATTAAAAAAAATTATTTATTGTTTCTAAACTATGACAAGAACAATAATAATTAATATCTGGGTCATCGAAATGAATTTAATTCACAATTAATAAATGTAGCCACAGCCGATAATCAGCAGGAGATGAAAAATTATTTTTTAAGCGAACTTTATTTTCTGTTTACTAACAATTGTTAGTCAACAATTTTTTACTGTTCCTAAACAATGGCTAGAACAAAATTTTCTCAAAAATCTTTAAAAACAGGCAAAATTCCAAAAAAATTTTTAAATTCCATACTATTTATAATTTTTTTATTGTAATAATAATAAATCATTTATATGACCTACTTTTACCTGTATGATACTTTCTTTATTACCATATACTTTTTTTGGGAACTATGTTCATTGGGAAAAACGACCCATTATTGGGAAAAATTATTAATGGGAAAAACGTCCATTGGAAAAAAAACCTATTGGGAAAACTGTCTACCAACCAAATATTTTTAACTGAAAAAATTGACAATATAGATTTTCATTGATTTGTTGAATTTTCTATGAATCACGTATTAATTAAAAACATAAAAAGTAAGACACGTTAAAAGTTTATAAAATAAACATATTAGATAATATTTTTATGTAATAAAAATTATAAGAAATAAAAATTGTATTAAATTACTATTTTGTAAAATATTTTTTAATAATTTAAATTTATGTTGTAGTCTTTAATAATATAGTAATTATTTCAAATAATAATTATATCTGTCAAAAATTATGAAAAATAAATATTATATTTTTAACAATTACATTATTTAGAATTTTGCAAGTTAAAAAATTATTAAAAAGTTAAAAAAAACTAAATATTCTGTAATTAAGAAATTTAAAAAAATATAATTCAAATGAATGTAAATTATATCAAATAACTTTTTTCAATAATATTGAAATAATGTTAACATTAAATTATAGACATTAAATTACATAGAAAAGTATTTACCTTTAGAGCAAATGATGGTTGTAAAGTTAAAAATTGAATTAAACACAATAACAGTGCTGCTATAGATGATTAAAACAACAAATCTTCAAACTTTTCTTATTTACCTTCAGAAATCTTTAAATTAGTCAAAAAACTTTTTTCAGATTTTTAAAAAAATATAAAAAATGCCAATACTTAACCCACAAAATTTAATTTTCAAAACAAACAAATGAATGCAGATAATTTGCTAACGGAAAGGAAACTTACGATCATTATAATGTACTAGCCAAATTATCCGCGCGCAAGTGCGCGGGAATGTTGTATTGCAATGTTTATTGTAAACAATTTCAAGTCATTTTAATTTATGTAATTTTTAAAGAAATACTTATTATGACACATAACTAAAAAACTAATAATTAGAATTAAATTTTCAAATTATATTATATTTTTAAACTTTAAAGTACATAAAAAAAATTTAACAAATTTTGATACTAATTTCAAATTTTACATCAGATTTTCAAAATTGAAAACTTCTTGTACGAGGTAAATTGAATTTCTCAAAAATTGATATTTAATACCTAAATTAAAAATAATCTTCAACTTTCTGAACAAAGAATATAAATAATATTTTTTTTAGAGAATTTTTACTACCTTAAATTTGCTAATTTTCAAAAAAATTTCGTAAAAATCAATTATTTAACAAAATTTTATGCAATTTATTTTTCACAATAATTTAATTACTGTCACTAATAATAAAATTTTTCATGAAAAGTCAATTTTTAAAAAAAATTTTTTCATTAAATTCTAAGCAAGAATTTAATTATTTTCATAAATATATAATAAAACTCATCGAAGAATTTCAATTATTTTCATTACTATTTTAAATTAATAATCGAAAAATTCAGTTATTTTCACAAATAAAGAAAAAAATAATTATTTAAAACAATGTTTATAAAATTCTAATGAAGAATTTACTTACTTTCAAAAATAATATAAATTTTTACAAAAATTCAATTCTTTTTAAATATTTTAATAAACTTTTCTGCAATAATTCAATTATTTTCAAAAATAATAAAATTCTTCTCTGTAATTCAATTATTTTTGAGAATAATAATAAAATTCTATTCAAATTAAAAACCATTCAATTATTTTCATAAGTAATAAAATTCATAGCAGGATTTCAATTATTTTTAATACAATTTTACAGGAATTGCTCAAAAATTTTAATTATTCTTAAAAACTTAATTTCAATTCCTCGAAAAAATAAATTATTTAAAAAAATGTTTTTTTTAAATTCTATGGAAGAATTGAATAATTATTTTAAAAAATTTAATAAAATTGTTCGAAAGAAATTAATTGTTTTAAATACGATTTTAATTAAATTTTTTTGAAATAATTCAATTTTTTAAATTCTAATAAGATTTTTCTAAGAATTCAATTATTTACACGAATAATTTTTCGAAAGAAAAATTATTAAAGATTATTAAAGATAAATAAAAAAATTACCCCAGAAAATTCAATTACTTTGAGGTATTTTAATAAATTTTTTTTCAAAATTCAATTATTTTCATAAATAACAATATTCATCACAATAATTCAATTATTTTTAAAAATAATAAATTTCTTCTTGGAAATTCCATTATCTTAAAAAATTCTAATAAATCGTTTGCAATAATTCTATTATTTTCATAAATAATAAACTGTCTTTTAGGAATTTAATTATTTTCAAAAAAATTTAATAAAATTTCCCACAGATATTCAATTATTGACAAATTTTTTAATAGAATTCTTTGTAAAATTTAACTATGTATCTTTAAAAACTTTTCGCAATTCAATGATTTTCAATATATACTATTTTCATAAAATTTCCAAACAGAATTCAATTATTTAAAAAATGTTTTGTAAAAATTTAATTCTTTTCATGAATAATAAAAATTTTCATTAATTCAATTATTTAAATTAGAATTTGCATAAAATTATTCGAAAGAAAGGAATTATTTAAAAAATTTTATAAAATTCTTTGCAAGAATTAAATTATTTTGAATTCTTTCATGAATAATAAAATTCGTAGCAGAAATTCAATTTATTAGCAGGATAAGAAAAAAGTAAATATTTTTTATGAAAATTAGGAAAAAATCAGGAAAATAAAAAATATGGAATGGAAATTTTGTCAATTTTGTGAAGTGAATAAAACGAGCTTTTTTTCTTTTTTTTTGACATTAAAAAAAATGAAAATAACCCACAGAAATTAATATTCAAAACAAACAAATGAATGCAGATAATTTGCTAACGGAAAGGAAACTTACGATTATTATAATGTATGTATATTAAATATAATATTAAAAAATGCAATTATTTTCAAAGAATTTTTGAATTTAAAAATTTTTAAAAATTAGTTTGGCAAAATTTTTAATTAAAAGTATTAAAAATTCAGGTTTTCAAAGATTGTAATTTGAAACAGTTTCTAAATTCAATTATTTTCTGTAGTTTTTAACTAAAATTCTTCTCTAGAGAATTTTAAAACTAAAATTCTCTCTCTCTATAAAACATGACCCTATAATAAAATCATTATTTTATATTATAAGAATATTGTGACTGTAACTTCTTCAAAATTATTTTTATCATTTCAATTCAATTATTACTTTCGAAAATTTCAACTAAAATTCTTCTTTAAATCAATTATTATTTTTCAAATCCATTTGTTTTTAATTCAATTTTACGAAATTTCAATTATTCGGAAATTCTTCAATTAAATATATATTAGAAAATAAAATTCTACAAATTATAACTTTTTCAAAAAAATTAATTCTACAAAATTCAGGCTATTTAATATTCAATCATTGACTGAAATTTATATTAAAATCAATTTTTATATGCAAATTCTAGAAGAATTCAATTATTTAAATACAAAAATAAATAATTTATTGAATAACTGAATGTCGTTTTTTTAAAATAATTGAATTCTTTGACGATTTTTAATAAAATTTTTAAGAATAAATACATTTTTCGAGAAATTTGTAAATAATTCATTCTACAAAATTCAGGCTATTTAATATTCAATCATTGACTGAAATTTATATTAAAATCGATTTTTATATGCAAATTCTAGAAGAATTCAATTATTTAAATACAAAAATAAATAATAAGATATTTAAATGTTTGAAATCTAGTGTTAAATTAATTTAAGTCATTTATGTTAAAGATTCGAAGAAAATATTTATGTACGGGAAATGTAAAAGGCCGAAAGGTCATACATATGAATCCAATAAAATATATTATATATTATATACAAAAATAAATAATTTATTGAATAACTGAATGTCGTTTTTTAAAATAATTTAATTCTTTGACGAATTTTAATAAAAGTTTTAAGAATAAATACATTTTTCGAGAAATTTGTAAATAATTCAATTTCTGTGAAATTCTCCTTATTTATGAAAACAATTAATTGTTAGCATAGAATTTTATTAAAATTTTTTTAAATTATTGAAATCTTTTGGAAAATTTTATTAAAATGGTAGATATTGAAATTCATTGAATTGAGGAAAATTTTTGAAAATAATTGAAAGTTTGCCAGGAATTTTATAAAAAAATTTTGAAATTAATTGAATTTCGGAGAATAATTTTATTATTTATAAAGATAATTGAAATATTTCCAAAGAAGTTAATTACTTTTGAAAATAAAAGAATTTTTGTAATGAATATTATGTTATTTATGAAAATAATTGAATTTTGCAAGGAATTTTATTAAATTTTTTCAAAAATTATTTTATTTTATGTAAAAAATTTTGTTGTTTATCAAGATAATTGAATTTTTTCCAGAATTACGTTAAAATATTTTAAATAAAATGAAATATATACTTATTAAAAAATTAAACTAATTTCAACAGAATTGAAATTAAAATCTTCAAAAGAATTTAACTTTTTATAAAGATAATTGAATTGTTAGGAAGAATTTTATTACAATTTGTGAAAATATAAACAATATTATTAATTAATTAAATTTCAAGACAATTGAATTTTTTTCCAGAATTGCGTTAAAATATTGAAAATTCAAATTTTCTAAAATTCCAAATTGAAATTCATTTATTTATGAAAATTGTAAAGGTAACTCTTATAAAATTCAATTATTGTTGAAATTTCAAGAAAAATTATTCATTAAATAATAAATAAAATTGAAGGTTTTGTATTTAGAATTCGTGGTAATTTCAGTTTATGAGGCAAACAAAAAAGAAATAAAAATTCAGAATTTTCTTATGAATTCTGAAAATTTAATTGTTTCCAGTACTTTTAATAAAAAACCCTGACGTTTCCCTGACTTCCCTGACATGTGACAACCCTGAAAAAAGACACCAGAATTGGAAATTTTCTTTTAAATTTTAAAAATCAAATTGTTTTCCAGTACTTTTAATAAAATTTCCTGATTCCGCTGACAGCCGAGAAGATAGAAAAAAAGTGATAAAGAAGAGAAAAGGGAAATAATAAATTTGTTAATGATGAAAAAAATTATCACACCTTGCATTGTTCTCTCCGATGTGAGGTGGCAAAGATGAAGGCGGCGGTGGAGGTTGAGAATTGGCGGCTCCACTGCTATTGGAGTCATTGTCACTGCTCTCTTCGGTTCTCTTGCCAGCTTCTCCTAGAAGATGAGAAGGTACACCTCTCGGATACCATCTAGATATTACCTCAGATATTGGTCTTGTTCTACCTTGCGGTTTTTGGAAACGCAAGTTAAGCTGACTTGCGTCGGTCACGTATTTTTCGCTTAGCCTGCGACGACGCAGAGCCGGTGTGCAGCCAGTTAAATTCTCGTCTTCAGTTGAACTTGTTGAAGTTAACGGCGCTACGTTCGGCCTAGCGTCGGGTAATGTAGCGCAACGTCTTAGCGCCGGTGCTTCCGCATGAATTGTCAATGGCTTGCCTTTAGTGACTAAATTACAAATGATGTGTTAGTTGTGCTGCTACAAAGCCAATGATCGATTAGTCGCAAACTTAATAAACAAACAAAATCTTGCTTGCAGAGCAACTCTCTCAAGAAATTTCTTTCTCTTTCTAATTTTTTTTTCAAGATTATTAAAAATTTATTCCTTAGTTAAAGAGAAAAAACAAGACGTGTCAGAAAATACCAAACTTATAAAATGTTTAAAAATTTTCAAAAAGCGATATTTTTATATTATGAAGAAAGCATTAAATTAATTTTATTAAATTTATTAAATATATTGAACTTTGAGAAGCTGTTATTTTATTACTATTATTTTAATATTAAAAAATTATTTCAAGTCTGTTATTTATTTTAGTTTTTTTAACTCTACTACTTATTAATTTATGAATAATAGATATTAGGTCATTAACTAATAATCGGGATTAACAAATTAATTGTTAATCTATATTAATAATCTTGCAAAGAATTTTATCGAAAAATTTGAGAATAATTAAAATCCTTCGAATAATTTAATTATTTATGAATATAATCTAATTTTCGTGAAAAATTTAAAAAAATCCTAATTAAATTCTCTTTAAGAATTTATTTGAATTTTTGAAAAATAATGGAGTTTCTTTAATAATTTTAATTGAAAATTTTGAAAGTAATAGAATTTTACAAACAATTTCTTTCAAGTTTTTAAAATGATCGTATTTTTTAATAATTGAAATTAAACATTTAATTATTAAATTTTATTAAAATGTTTCAAAAATAATTAAATTCTTCTCAGAATTTTATTAGAATTTTCGAAAAAAATTTAATTCTTTCAAGAAATTTTATTAAAAAATAGAAAAAAATTAAATTCTTTCGAAGAATAGATACCTACTATTAAAGGTTTTGACGAAAATTGAATACTTTCAAAAAATTTCTTTAATTTATGGAATAAAATTGATTTTCTTAATGATTGTAATTAATAATTTTACTATTAAAATTGTATTAAAATTATTTATATAGAAAATTTAACTCTTTTAAACAATTTTATTAGAGTTTTTGTAAATAATTAAATCCTTTTGATGAATTTCTTTGTGCTTTCTTTTAAATAATGTAGTTTTTTGAATAATTTTAATTGAAAATTTTTGAAAATAATTGAATTAAACAAAGAATTTTTTTAACTTTTTAAAATTGTGTCTGTTAATAATTATAATGAAATCTTTGATTTTTGAAGTTTAAAAATTGTTTTATAAATAATTGAAATCCTTCGAAGAATTTTATAATTAATGAAAATAAATCAAATATTATAACGAATTTTTTTTATGAAGATAATTAAATTCTTGTGAAGAATTACGTGTTAAAATTTTTGAAAATAATTTAAATACTTCGAAGAATTTTATTATTTAAGAAAATAATTGAAATCTTCAAAAGAATTTTATTTTTTATGAAGATAATTGAATTTTTAGGAAGAATCTTATTAAAATTTTTGAAAATAATTGTAATCCTCTGAAGAATTTTATCATTTATAAAAAATAATTTAATTTTTGCGATAAATCTTACTTCGAAAGGATTTCTTGACAAAAATTTGTTTCAAATTTAGTAAAAAAAAAATTGTAATTCGGTAAAGAATTCTATTATTATTTATGAAAAAAAAATTATTATTTATAAAAAATCAAATTCTTTGGAAGATTTCAATTATTTTAAAAAATTTTAAACAATTTCTTGACAAGAATTTGTTTTAAATTTTTTAAAATAATTGAAATTCTGTAAAGAATTCTCAATTATTATTTATGAAAAAAAATTGAATTCTTGATAAGAATTTGTTTTTTATTTTTGAAAATAATTAAAATCTTCAAAAGAATTTTATTATTAATGAAAATAATTGAAATCTTCAAAAGAATTTTATTTTTTATGAAGATAATTGAATTCTAGCGAAGAATTTTACTTTTTATGAAGATAATTGAATTGTTAGGAAGAATTTTATTCAAATTTGTGGAAATATAAACAATATTAATTAATTACCTATGCACTTAATAAGTGAATTTTTTTCATTTTGGTTATGAAATTATTCAAAAATTTATATTTGAAAATAAAAAATTTTGTAATTTGCATAATTGCATAAAAACTCGAAATGGTGAAGTAGAAAAACAAAACTAACCTGAGTCTTTTGATTGAGAATTCTGAGCCGCAGGTTCGCTTCCAGTGGTTGTTCCTGTTCTCGTGGTAGTTGTATTCGTCTCGGGTGTCGATTCAGACAACGAACATCGGGGACTCTTCACTGGAACTGGTATTTTACTGTACGTACTATGTGGCCTGTACGAATTCTCTCGATCCTTGTCCTTGTGTTCCCGAAGCTGAACACTCGATGGTACAGTGGTCGTCGCTGTGGTAGTCACTGGATTTTTATTTGGCATATTATTCGCGCAAACACGATTTTCAGTAGTGTCATAATAGACGGAAGAATCTTGCTGACCAGCATTAGGACTCGCTGGACTTCCAACAGTGCCATTAGTTAATTTTTCTGCAAAAAAAAAAGAAACAAGAAAATTAGAAAAGAAGGAAACATGCAAAAAAAATACAGAACAAATAAATATAACGAAAGTTAAAGGTGGATTTAATATTGCAAATTAAATAAATAAAAATAGAAAAAATCGAAAGTTAAAGATTGATATAGTATTACAAATTAAATAAATAAAAATAGATAATATAAATTTAAAAATTCCTCACTACTTTGCAAAGGTTCTTTATCGGCGCTGGTTTGAACGACAGTAGCACCTCCGGTCCCATCGACAACTCTTATTTCAAGTCTTCCAGCAACTGCTTCTTCTTCCTCATCTCCAGCTGGTGTTGTTGGAACGGTATTTGTTGGAGAAAACGTAACTGCAGGAACACTCGCACGCCTACGTGGTGGACTTTCCCTTGGTTCATCGTGTCGTGTTGCGATATTCCTCATGACATCGACTTCGTACAATAAATCATCAAATGCAGCCTGTTGAACCTGTAATTTAAAATTTAAAAATTTTATTATAATCTGAGTAAAAAAAGGGAAATAAATACTAAATGCAGTAAACGTCTTCTTAATTAGGGCTAATTTCCGCCAATCCTAAAAAATTTACCGTTATTTAAAATTTTATACTGCCATAATGCAGGGCTCATTTAGGACTTTTAAGTGGACATGAAATGAATTTAAAAAAAACGCCTTGAAAATAAAAATATAATTTTATATTTTTTTCCAAATTTATAAAACTTTCTTATTATTAAAACCACTCGGACGTTAAAGACTTACTATAATTTATTTTTGACCATTTTCGAAATTTTATTTCACGGGAAAAAGACTATTTTAAAGTCAATTCTTATTAGAAAGTCTTACAAGAATTCAATTATTTAAATACAAACATAAATAATTGACAGAATAATTGACTTATTTTTAAAAATTGAATTCTTATAAAGAATGTAATCAAAACTTTTGAAAATATTGAATTCTTTAGAGAAATTTTATTAAAATCGTATTAAAAGTAATTTAATTCCTATAAAAAATTCTATTATTTTTTATAAACTACTAACAACCTAGATTGTTGCTGAACAACATCCATAAGGATAGAAAATGTTATTGTTTTCTAAAATTGAAACCTGTGACATAGAAATTAACTGATGAATCGAATTAATATATTTAAATATTCAACCCGAAACATTTGCATCGAATCCCGTCCAAGAACACACTCTGCTACTCGCAACTCCACAGCTTCCGCAAAACACAAAATCTCATCGGGGAATTCTTCCAAGACGATGCCGTGATGCAAACCGGTCAACTGAACAACGAACAACCAACGAACTATTCAAACTCGACCGTTGAGACGCTACCAATTTTCTCTACTCTTTGGCACACTCCTCCGGTCCACAATGAACGCAAAACACATTAAAACACAGAATTAACAAACAATAACTATTTATTAATAAAACTCGAAATAATTAACAACTACAAAATTAATAAATCATATTTTCAACTATAACTCTCGACTCTGACACTCGTCAAAACCACGTCACGACTTCTCGGAAACCCGCAAGTAAGTGTCGAACCATCTGATTGTCCCCAAAGGCTTTTCCGCTATCGAAATCGTTTCCTTGTTTTTCCTTCGCAATTTTCGGAAGAACCCTTCTTCTTATCCCCACGGAACGGCACCTAGAAGAAACCTGGAAAGGGTCGCTGACCATGTGACGTACGCTGACAGTTAATCATGCGCAAAATCATTTAAATTCTGATTTCACGAAAACCACAGCTCCTCACACGCTGATACGAAAGGAATACACAAGAGACTTGACAACAAACGAGACAGACCTCTGATAAGAAAGAGACAAACAAACGATTCTCTAAACTCTGAAAATACCTTTTCTACACATTGTAAATTAGGCCGAGTAAGTAACGAAACACTTCGTTACAATACCCCTCCCTAGGCCAATATTACTCTCAGTAATATTGCCGATAAAATAAAAAACAAAAACGGAAATATTACTTAAGAAAAATATCATCTAACCAAAATTAACACAATTCTGTTTTCACTACAGGTTTGACAACTTGACATGTTACACAACATTTCTGTCAACTCAAAATATTTTATACACATTCCAAAATACAAAATAATCTCAACACAAAAATTCTAAACCCTCAATTCGAAATACTCAATTTTTAAATCGAGATTCAGTTGCCTCAATGCAACTTACTTTACTTCGAAATAAACCTAATCTTTTCACAACACTAAACACAATAATTAAGTCTCTTCTCTTAATCAATTTCCGAAACTACAAAAACAACTTAGTCTCTTTCTCGATCTCCTCTCTTCTCTAACCCTCTCTCTCTCTTCTCTCTTTAACCCCCTCGTCTCTCCTCTCTCTCCCTCTCTCTCTTAAACCCTCTCGTCTCTCTCTCCTCTCTCTTTCTCTTAAACCCTCTCGTCTCTCTCTCCTCTCTCCTTCCCTTTAAACCCTCTCGTCTCTCTCTCAAACACAAAAAACACCCACAAACGCTGATAACTCTCCCAGGGATCTGATTACCCGGACGCTGATCGTAACACAAATTGAAAGACAGGAATGGATCCTTCACACTGATTTCCCTCACAAAATCAAGTAATGACTCTTTAGATTTACGCCACATTAATTTAGAGTTGGTAACGTCACTCGAATTTTCTCACTATACTCATAATGATATTCGAGTGAGTACCCACAACTCAAAATTTTCTCGAAAATTCACCTCAACAAAAACAAATATAGTTTGGTCATCACCCACACTGAGTTCTCCTCATGGTGATTAGAACACTCCATAAAGACCAAACTACACAAATTCTCCCTCCCTCATAGTTGAAACAGCTGATAGTTAACACACATTAACCATTTCACTTCAACCGCTGAACTTCGAAAAAGGGGGGGGGTATCAATTATCCAATTCTTTATAAGTTCTCACAGAACCGCTGATCGAAAACCTCATTTTCTACTAAGCAAAAGAAATGGAAATTGATATTAACACACTCTCTTATCTCCCACATAGAATCGTCAACACAATAATGACTTCTCCAAAGAGTCATACTCGAACACATGAGAATCCAATTATATTAAAGATTAGACTCTCCTCAAAGACCAAATAACCCTTAACACACTCAGTACAACAAAACTGTCTTTCTCTTGTGAACCACGACCGAGCCAGTTTACTCAAAACTCTTCACTACCCCTGACAGAACTCTCTCAACAAGACGCTGACCGTGATTGCTTTGTAAAGATACACTTCCCTAATAGATAATATTCCTTCTGTTCCCGGTGATCGCTCTTGAGTGGAACATTTACTGAAAAACCAGTAACAAACAGGAAAATAAAAGAAATAATTTCTGTTTGGGTTTCACCAAACTCAGGAACGTTGCCATTCTATTCAGATATGTAACTCTTTTAACCACAAATCGGTATTGCGGAGCAACTCTCCCCACCGATAAAATATTAATACGAGCCACAAACGATCTAATCGTTTACAATGTGAATCTATGACAAAGAACGACAAACTCTTCACATTGCAACGTCAGGCCTCAAAAATTCACGAACACAATAACTCAACTCAAGACAACTCAACACATCTTAGGATTAGTTATTTTTCCCGGAACACGAACAAATCAGGGAAAATAATTATAATCCGAAATAAACTCACAATTTCCAAAACACGAATAATTATCGGAATAATCATTCCCTTCCCGCAACACACATTTCTGAGGAAAAATAATTATAATCCGATCTACACAATTTACTCTTTCCCCAGAACACAAAAAATTTGAATTAATCATTTTTCCCGAAACACATTAATCAGGGAAAAACTATCTTAATCCGCTGAAAACTCAATCTCAATTTTCCCAACTCAACTCTCTCACATGACGCTTTATATTTAGTGGCTTGACCCACGCGGATAATTTCCTGCGCCAAATTTTTCCCTCCAATCTCCAGGGGGGGACGCGTAAACAATTACGTCACGCGGGAAAATCCGGCAACACACCCTCTTACCGCGCTGATCAAAAATTGATAATTAACGACAAAAGAAATTCAAATCTCCATTCTCATTCCTAAACGCTGATAGCAAGATGAGAATAATAGAAAACTTCAAACTCCCAACTCTTCACTCTGGACGCTGATCGCAAAAATGAAATTTATCGAAGTCGCTAATAATCACTCACTAATCAAGCACCAAATTTTAAACCGCGCTTTTCAATAACGCGTCTCCAGTTGACGAACACAGGGGGGGGGGAAACTAGCGTCGCTTCACTATCCTCGCACTTCCATGTACAAAAGTAAAATTTTCTCCAAATTTAAGTCATGAATTCTATCCAGTCGCTGATAACAAAAAAATAATGTATGCAAAATGCAAAACCATTGATTGTAGACGATCTTTTCGAAATTTATGATCTTGACTATTCCTACACTACTAGTCAGAATAGTCAATTTAAAAATCAATTAAAATTCGTAAATTTCTCCTGAGAATTCACTCTCGAAATATTATTTCGCTTGGAAACTATATACACTGGAAAATTGACGTGCGAGATCAAGACGGCAGTCAGCTGCACAAGTGACTCACTTTGCCGCCAAAATCCTCCCGCCTGATGACGCCGCGTCCAAGTACGCTTCCACAAAAAACCGTTGGAAACATACTCTATCTCCTAATTCAACAAAGAATACACAAAATAGATCACGTTCGAAATCAAGAATTTGTAGGACGCTGAAATTCACTATTCTTGATTATACGGACGCTGATCGACACGAACGAAAAATACACTATCTTCTTGCTCAGCACACACATTCACTATAAGTTCGTTGGCTTGGAAATCCTGGCGTGGCCCGTTGTAACGCTGACATTGCCAAGATCGTTTTTGATTAAATCTTAGCTTGGCCCAATTGTAACAATGCCACCGCAGATCGAAGTTGTCAGAAGAACTTGGAGCAGCCCCACGTTGGGCGCCATTTGTGACATAGAAATTAACTGATGAATCGAATTAATATATTTAAATATTCAACCCGAAACATTTGCATCGAATCCCGTCCAAGAACACACTCTGCTACTCGCAACTCCACAGCTTCCGCAAAACACAAAATCTCATCGGGGAATTCTTCCAAGACGATGCCGTGATGCAAACCGGTCAACTGAACAACGAACAACGAACAACCAACGAACTATTCAAACTCGACCGTTGAGACGCTACCAATTTTCTCTACTCTTTGGCACACTCCTCCGGTCCACAATGAACGCAAAACACATTAAAACACAGAATTAACAAACAATAACTATTTATTAATAAAACTCGAAATAATTAACAACTACAAAATTAATAAATCATATTTTCAACTATAACTCTCGACTCTGACACTCGTCAAAACCACGTCACGACTTCTCGGAAACCCGCAAGTAAGTGTCGAACCATCTGATTGTCCCCAAAGGCTTTTCCGCTATCGAAATCGTTTCCTTGTTTTTCCTTCGCAATTTTCGGAAGAACCCTTCTTCTTATCCCCACGGAACGGCACCTAGAAGAAACCTGGAAAGGGTCGCTGACCATGTGACGTACGCTGACAGTTAATCATGCGCAAAATCATTTAAATTCTGATTTCACGAAAACCACAGCTCCTCACACGCTGATACGAAAGGAATACACAAGAGACTTGACAACAAACGAGACAGACCTCTGATAAGAAAGAGACAAACAAACGATTCTCTAAACTCTGAAAATACCTTTTCTACACATTGTAAATTAGGCCGAGTAAGTAACGAAACACTTCGTTACAAACCGAAACTCTTTTTTAAATCAGTTTTTATCAGAATTCAACTACACGACTTCAATTATTTAAATCCAAAAGTAATTGATAGAATAATTCAATATTTTTTCAAATTTAATTCTTATAAAGAATCTAATGTAATATAAAAATTTTTTAAAGTAATAATAGAATTCTTTTGAAATATTGTGTGTAATTGTAATTAAATTTTTAAGAATAATTGCATTTTTCGAGGAATTCATTTAAACTTATCTCAACAATAATTGAAATCCTCCAAGAATTTTCTTATTTATGAAAATAATTGAACTGTTGCAACAAAATTTTAATAAATTTTTCTTGAATAATTGAATTCATGTAAGAAATTTTAATATTTGTGTAAATAATTGAATTTTTTTTAAATCTTTTATTAAAAATTTTGAAAACGATTAGAGTTTAATTAAAAAATATTTTGAAATTCAATTACTTCTAAAAATTTCTGTCACCACGCTCCTAACAGTCAATTATTATCTAAAATTTAATTTTAACCATTTTTTAATCAATTCTTACAAGAAAATTCTAAAAGAATTCAATTATTTAAATACAAAAATAAATGATTGACAGAATAATTAATTTATTTTTTAAAATTGAATTCTTGTAAAGAATTTTATCAAAATTTTTTTAAAATAATTGAATTTTATTCGAAAAATTGTAAAATTAATAATTAAAAGTACTTGCATTTTTCGAGAAATTCATTTAAATATTGTATCTAAAATAATTGAAATCATGCGAAAAATGTATCTATTTATAAAAATAATTGAATTCTTGCAATGGAATTTTATAAGATTTTTCTTGAATAATTTAATTCCTGAGAGAAAATTTTAATATTTGTGAAAATAATTGAATTTTTGAAGAATCTTTTATTAAAAATTTTGAAAACGATTAAATTTTAATTTAAAAATCTTTTGAAATTCAATTGTTTATAAAAATTCCTGCTATAACGCTCGTAACATTAAATAATTAACTAAAATTTTAATTGAAATCCATTTTTAAATTAATTCTTATTAGAAAATTCTAAAAGAATTCAATTATTTAATTACAAAAATAAATAATTGACAGAATAATTTATTTATTTTTTAAAATTGAATTCTGGTAAAGACTTTTATTAACATTTTTTGAAAATAATTAACTTCTCTCGAAGAAATCTAATTAAATTTTTAAGAATAATTGTGTTTTTCGAGGAATTCATTTAAAATTGCAACAAGAATAATTGAAATCTTTCCAAGAATTTTCTTATTTATGAAAATAATTAAATTCTTGGAAGGATTTCAATTATTTTTGTTTTAAATTTAATTCATTTAAAATTGCAACAAAAATAATTGAAATCCTTCCAAGAATTTTCTTATTTATGAAAATAATTAAATTCTTGCAAAAAATTTAACTATTTTTGAAAATAACTGAATTCTATCGAAGAATTTTACTATTTTTAAAAAAATAATTTAATTGTTCAGAAGAATTTTTTATTAAAAAATTTGTAAACAATTCGATTCTTTCCAGGAATTTAATTACAATTGTAGTAAAAATAATCGAATTCTTAAAAAAAATAAAATTATCAAAATAAGGAAAAATAATTGATTTCTTACAGAGAATTCAATAAAAGTTTTTTGAAATAATTGAATTATTTCGAGAACTGTCATTAAAGTAGAAGAACTTCAAAATTATTGAATTCCTCCGAAGAATTCTGTTATTTGTGGAAAAAATTGGATTTTCGCAACATATTTTATTAAAATTTTTGAATATAATTCAATTCTTTCGAAAAATGTTATTGAATTAAGAATTTAAATTCTCAGAATTTTATTAAAAATCTTGAGAAATTTTTTTTTCAACTATTAGAGGATTTAAAGTACTAAAAATTCTCAAAAAATAAAAGAAAAGAAAAAAGTAACTTTTAGTGTCAAATCTAAGAAAAGTATCCAAATAGTATCAAATCGTAAAAAAGATTAGTAAATATGGTTTTAGTCATTGATTGCGAAGCCTGTAATTCCTAAAATAATAATTTCAAAGATTTGTAACTTTCAACTAATTTTCTAATTAATAACAAATTTTCGAACGAACCAGAGGAGCTTCTAGATAATCCCGGACGTGCGGCGCCAGCGCCGGCACACTCCATGCCCTCGGTAATGCTCTCTGTAATTCCGGATATTTTTCAATTCCGGCAATATTCAAACACCTGTGCCGACCAGCAGCATGTGGAGAATCCTCATTTATTCGTGAGAGCGCAGTTTGAACAGCCGATAAACTTTGTTGCTGGGAAGATGTCGGCAATACGGACACTTGCACCTTCCCCTCTTGTGAAACCGGTGTCGATGTCGTTGCTGCCACCGCTTCATTACCAGTTGTTGTAGTCTAAAATAAAAAAGAAAATTACATTCTTAAAATAACATCTTTTCAAACAAGCAATATCAAGTATTTATAAATTTCTATTCCTAGAAATTACATTTCTTTCATTTCGTATTGTATGACACAATCTAACATAAATAGAATATAAATAGAATTTCCAAATTTTTTTAAATCCCCTACTGAGTTTATGGATTTCCAAGTATTTCAAATTTTGGAAATTAAAACTATACCTGAATATTAAAAAAATCTGTATTAATAATCGTTGTATTCCGGTAATCTGTTCGCAGTTTGTTATTGTTTACTCTATTGTTTCCTAACTTTTGACATAATTTTCCATTTAAAAGGTTTTCAATTTTAAAATTAATGTACTGAAAATCATTGAATTCTTGCAAAATATTTATCAAAAAAATTTGCAAATAATTGAATTCATTTCAAGAATTTTATAAACATTTTCTTCAATACATTCTTTCGAGAAAATGTAATTAAAATTGTATTGAAAATAATTTAATTCTTTAAAAGATTTTTATTAAAATTTTTTTAAATAACTTAATTGTTTTGAAGAATTTATTTCTATTTTCTTAAAAATAATGGATTTTTAAAAAAATAATTTCTCTGTTAAATTACATTAAAATTATTCATAAAAAATTCAATTCTTTTAAAAAATTGTATTAGACTTTATGTAAATAATTACATTTTTTTAAGAATTTTATTAAATTTCGTAAAAATAATGAATTTTTTAAAAGTAATTTTAATTGAAAATTTTGAAATTAATTGAAATTTACAAAATTTTATGTAAAACTTTTGAAAACAATTGAATTGTTTAGAAAAATTTTATTACAATTTTTAAAAATAATTGAACCGGTTAGAGAAATTTTATTAAAATTATCTGGAATATAATTAAATTTTTTCCTAGAAATTTTATTAAAATTGTATTGAAAATAATTAAATTTTCCAGAAGAATTTTATTATTTACAAAAATAATTTAATTTTTATTAAAACTCTTCTAAATAATTGAATTTTTATAAAAGCTCTTGAAAATAATTGTATTTGAATAATATTTTTAAAAATATTTGTATTCTTTCGAGAAATTTTATTAAAATTTTATTTTAAAAAATTGAGTTCCTTTGAAGAATTTTATTATTTATGAAAATATTTTAATCTTGCGAAGAATTTTCCTATTTATGAAAATTTCAATTTCATTTCAAAAATTGATGTTTATTCTTGAAAATATAAAATTTTTTTATTTACAAAATAATAATAAACGGAAGTCCGCGTTCCGCACGCTGGCGCGCGTATCATTTGCTAATTTAAATATAAAAATTGAGAATAAGAGAAAAAGTTTTGACAAAAATGCAGAAATTGAAAATAATCTTACATGCGGCACAATGGATGGTGGGTGACCTCCTTTATGTTCCGGACTTTGTAGATTGTCTCCTTTCCATTCATTGTCTGTCTCCTCGGAATCGTCAAACTGCGACTTCCACTGTGACGCCAATGTCAATCCTCCACCTCCTTTTGTGACTTGTTGTAAGGCTGAGACGTTATCATCATCTATTTGTGCGAATTGAGTAATGGAACAATCTCTGAATGCTGAACGACCACTTCGTGACTGATGACGTCCATCAACTCTCTTTTTCGGTTCTCTCCTCAAAGGCTCCCTCTGCTCTGTTACCTGTTTCATACACAAACATAAAATTAACATAAAAGAAAATTTTAATCAACACAAGAAAACAATTCAGAGAGACGAAGACAACAAAATCCACTAAATTGTGGTTATAAAAAGAACGTTCCACGAACCAAATGTTATCCAATTTGTTTCTTTCAAAAATTACTCTATTCTTTATGTTTTGTTTACAAAAAAAACTAATTCACAAAATTGTTAAAATTCTCTAGAAACAACTATGTACTACTAACACTGGTGGTTTTTTGTACCTTATTAAACTTTTATAATTAATGAATTCAATTTTACAAAAATTGAAAATGTTGTTCTCAAAATACTCTTAATTCTTAATAGCGAGAGAAATTTGCTTCTTCGTCAACTCTACACACGAGAGACATGATTCACTATCAGCACTGTTGTTAATTCTCTTCGTTGAACTCTCCTGAAATCGTTGAATTTCATTTTCTTTTTAATTTACAAATAAAGTGACTAATTTCGAATAAAATAAATTTTTTATCCCATTATCTCTGCTTTATGACTTCTCGTTTAGAAAAAAGTTAATTAGATCTTGATAATTAAGAGAAAAAACGAAAGAAACTTACCGGACTCTGATTGCCGACATTTTTTGCATTTGTCACATCGTACGAACAATACGAGGCATCAACATCAGTCTGTATTCGGGGACTTGGAGGTTCACCAGTTGTTTGTTCTGGTGCAGCAACGACTCTTAAACGCGCAAAAGTTGCACCGCTCGCTGACTTTCGAAGAGGCACAGAAACATTCGTATTTGATTTATTACGTGGTACTTCTGATGCTGAACGTGCAGACGCAACCATTTCATCCGCTTCGGTGTCAATTTGCTTTTCCACCTGGGGAGCTTGACACTGCGGTTCAACTGCCATCGACACTGCACGTCTCTTCTTCGGAGAAACTGCAAAAAATTTAATTTTAATTATTTAAAGGTACTAAATTAATAATAAAGTATTTTTAACACTAAATTATACTAAATTTTAAATTTAATCAACTATTTTATTCGAAAACTGTAAAATTAAAAAATACTCAAGATTTTTTGGAATAATTTCATAAACTACTGCTACTTTCCTCCGATCGTCAATGAATGCAAACACAGTGAAACACACATTTAACAAAAACAACTATTTATTAATAAAAACTCAAATTCAAATTAACAAACTATAAAATGAATTAAACTCTCAAATATAACTCTCGATTATGAAATTCGTCAAATCGAGTCACTTCGTTACAATTGATTGAAAATTTAAAATGTAATAATTAAAAAAACGTGAAACTTATGAAAAATATTGAAGGAAACGTGTAGAAAAATTCTCGAACCTTGCACAGGTAGTGAAGCAGCGACCTGTCCTCCCTGGGGATTTGTGTTGTCCGTAACAGGTAACGTAGCATTGCAATTTTTATCCCGGCCATGATTGCTAATTGCTGCTGTTAACGGAATCGTCGATCCTTCTACTGTACACTGTCGAATTCTCCTGCATATATTTTCATAATCCAATTGAGCCTTCAAAAAGAAAATTTTTCATTAAAATTAAATGAAAATGTTTTTGATTGTTTTGCAAATTTCACTTTCTTACAATTTCTTCCAATGGAAGAAAAGAATCCAAAAGAATTTAAAATTCATTCAAAGAAAAAAGATTCATCAAAAGGAAAATTAAAAAAATATAATTTAAAATTTATCCAAAAGAAAATTTTCTAAAATTGAAAAGTAAAATCAACAAGTTTGAAAAAATGAAGAAAGATGAATATTCGAGACTAACATCTAATTCTTTTCTGTTGTCGGGCTCGACATTTTCTTGATTATTCGTATCTACATTTGGTGTGGTTTGCAATTGATTAATAGTCGTGGCTGTTGTATGAGTCGGTGGAAGTGGAACTGTAGGTAACGATCTGGTGGTTGGTAAACCTTCATTAACAATTATAGGTCTTTCCCAGTCGTAAGGGTCGCCCATCTTCACACCTCGACGTCTCATACATCTCTCGAGTAAGCCACTCAACATTGCATAATCCGGTTTATCCGCGTAACTCAAACTCTAGAAAATAAATTCAAGGTTTTTTTTCAGAGAGAAAAAAAATTATCTGTAAAAATAAATTCAAAAATTTTCAATCAAACCCCGTTTTTGTAAATTTAATACATACTCTATTACATGTTTAAATACTTTTTAATACGTTTTAATACTTTTACAAGAAAAAAAAGTAAACGAGAAAAAGTAGAAACGAACGTTTATAGAATTAGGCATATTTGTAGAATGCCAAATATTTCTCTACGATGCAATATTTACTAACGATAATACGTAAAGAAACTTTGTCAACAAGCCAAAAAAGCTTATAGATATTATTAAACAGTTATATCAAACATTTATTTTCTAAAAGAAAAAAAATTAAGGAAAAAAGTCTTAAAAGGATTAAAAATCAATTACCACCGACGCTGATTTTAATTAACAGAAAAAAAAATTGAAAGTCGATAAATTTACCTGAATGTGCTCTAAGAAAAGACGGAAATCCGAAGGAAGATGCTTCAGCAGCAATCGATAATCATATTTTTCTTTCAATAATCCTACCTAATAAATGAAAGAGAAAAAGTTATTTGAAATAATCACATAAAAATAGTCAATTTTACTAAAAATACAGCAAAAAAGTATTAATATTAATAAATGTAGACTCTGCACTATTAATATTAATATATTAATGTATTAATAAATTATTAATATATTAATAAATTATTAATATTAATAAATAGTAAAACTTTTAAATATTCAAAAATGTTTTCAACTAAAAACATTTCTTTTTCAGTGTATTTAAAAGACTCTTACTTGTTCCTTGTCTTTGAGTTTGCGCCAAGGAAGTGACCCATTAACGAATTCTATCAACATATAAAAAAGAGACCACAAATCGTCGTGTCGCCCCATTTCTTTGTTCTTGTGAGCATTGATGGACGCATACCGGACGGTACCTCTGAATCCTGCTGCAGCTCGAGGAGGTCGAACCTCCCCGTTACCCGTTGTAAATTGACGAGCCAATCCAAAATCCAGCATGTAAACTAATCTGCAATTGTTGGACTGGCGACCGATTGAAAAATTCGACTGCAAAACAATTCAAACAATTATACTCCATGCTTCCATAATTAATAATTAATAATTCAATCCATTTATTATTAATTTAATTTTTCCGTTAAATTAATTTACTTCGAAAATAAACAGAACGAAAAGAATCAATTTTTTAATTCGTCGAGGGTAATGTAATTTACTTGAAAAATGAACAAAACGAAAAGAATTAAAATAATTAAATTTTAAATGATTTAAAGGGAATAATTCCTATGAATATTTAACTATACCAATTTAAGGGGGCTAATTATGACGAGCAAAAAAATCAATTAAAGAGAAACCTACTGGCTTAATGTCTCTGTGAAGGAAGCCAACTTGATGTATATTTTCTATTGCTCTTAAAATTTGAATCCCGAGTCGTAATGTCGTGGATAGAGAAAAGGAACCTCTCGGTTGCGCACGTCGCAATTCTGCCAAATTTTTTCCTTGAAGTTGCATTACTACATAATTGAATCTATCGTTCCTTCCACAGCCTATAAATCTACAGACATTTTCTTTACCTGAAACATAAAAAAAAAAATTTCCCCAATTATTCATTTTATTTGATTTTCAATTTTTTCTTCAATTCACTAAATAAGTAAAATTCATTTTTCTTCAATTCAATAAATAAATAAAAGAAATTTTTCTAAATTTAGACAATTAATAATTAAAATTTCGATATTTTTCAATTCAATAAATAAAGTACATTTTTCTTTAAAACATAAATATATAAATAAAATAATAATTTTTTCTAAGTTTAGGCAATTAATATAATTGTATAGTAAAAGTGGAAAATTTCTCTAAAATTGTATAATTTAAAAAAGACTTTCTCTAAACAGTCTTGTGGTAAAATTTACTCACACACACACGCGCGAATTACAAAATATTTGTTGAAAAAATTAACAAAAAAGGAATGTAGCAATAATTATCACCTTGAAGTTTTTTAAGTACGGCCACTTCCATTTTAAGCACTTGCTTTGGTTGACGAGCAGATTCCACTTTAAGTGCAACATTTTCTTTTGAGACTAAATCTAGGCCTTCATAGATTTCCCCAAATCCACCACCGCCAATTTTTTTCGTCTATTTCATAATAACAAACAAACAAACACAATGAATAATTAAAATCGATTTTATAATAAAGTGCAAAGAAAATTTTTGATACAAATCTACAAAAAGGGTGTGAAAATAAATTAGAAATAAAATAATCAAACCAGTCTGTCTAAAAGTATAATTTGTTGATATTATTAAATTAATTATTAAAAAAATTATTTAAAAAAAATTATTTAAAATAATAATAATAATAATAATAATAATAATAAATAAATAATTAAAAAAATAATACAAATAAACAATTAAAAAAATAATAAAAAAAAAAATACTGTAGTATTAAAATAGACTATTAAAATCAGAAAAAAAAATTCAAGAACAAAATAAACAAAATTCTAATAGTAAATAATATACAATTTTACTTTATAGATCAACATTATAATAAAAAAATTATAGATAAATCATTCAAGTATTATTGAATTAATAAATTAATTAAAAAAAATTGTATTGGAGAAAAAAATTTTAATGATTCATTCATAGAATCAAAACACTTACATAAGAATAATTTACAACATGCTGTTTTGTTGTCTAAAATAAAATACTACCTATGCAGTTACTTTTCAACTCATGATCAATACAAGATTTTTAATAAATTATTAACTTATTCTCTCTAAAGTGAAACACAATTAGAATTTAATTTGACTTAAAAAGAAGACATTGAAAAATTAAACTAAGATATAGACTTTTTTTTCTAAAACATACAAATGCATATACATACATAAATATTGATTACTATAAAAAGAAGAAACAAACAAAATTATACTAGGCTGTTACTAAAACTTTCATTTAAATTACCACACAGCGAGTTCTAGATTCTGAAATTCATTTTGTTATCCAACTTGGGAAATTTACATCAGATGAAAGATTCACATTAGATTCAAAGCCAAACTTAAATCAATAAAGTTTTTAGAGAGTAAGTTTCTCTTTAGAGGGATAGGAAAAATGGAAAATGCAGTCGATATAGAAAATTTGTAACACTTTCAAGGTTACAAGAAATGAAATGAAATTTTTTAGTGAAAAGAATAGAAAAGATAAATTTAGTAGAGAAATTTGTCGAATTGTAATTTGATACTCGACGTGATCTATAAATTCATGAGTTTAAAGTTCATCGACAAAAGCAGAAATAAAAATGTGATAAAGAAAGGAAACAAAAGAAAAATAAGGGGAAAGAGAAAGAAGGAAAATGAAGCCAAAAAGAAAGTAAAATAGGGAAAAAAGTGTCAAAATAAAACTCCAAAAAAACGTGTCCCTTACCACTTTCCATCTTTCTTTAACCACATGGCCGGGTTGCAGAAGATTTTCACTCGTCATGGTGATGTTATTATTCTGATCCGTGCTTTCATCGCCTACATGTCTCGAGATGAGTTTTTCCGGATGATTCGGATGCCTAGAAAATGGAACCAACCCCTTAATGCGGTTGCCATGGTTCTCGACAACGATTGTGCAGCACTAATTCAAAAATCCGCGAGTTTGATCTCGCGACAAGAGGACACACTTGACACGCCCAGTAGCCCACTCACAAAAATAAATATATATATGTATATACAATTTTTTTTTACTATTCGTAACCTAAAGAAGAGTTTATATTGAAGAAAATTCTTGGTACGCGCCCCGTGTTAGGCAGCCATCATTGCGTTCAAGCAAAGGGTCAGCTATTCCAAGGGGGTGACTTTTGCCCCCTTTCCCTCCAGCCGATAAGTCACCACTAAACCGGCGCACAAAAAAAAAGTCCCTTCTCTTCAGAAAAAAAAAATTTTCTTCAATATTTGATAAAATTTTCAATTTCTCATACAAAACTATCTTTTTAGGTAATATTTGATTTTTTTGAGATTCTTTCCCTTTTTATCTCCCACGCAATTTTCAGCGAGTGATCCAAATATATAATGACATTTATTTTTACTTAAAAACGAACGTCGTCTGCTAGTGAAATAAAAACTATTTATCACTTTTTTTCAAGTTGTTAATGCCGTCTTAAAATTAGTGGAATAGGCAGAGCTTTAGTTTTCTTGATTAATAAAATACGAAGACTCAATGGAGATAATAATTGGAACACTCGCGAAATAATAATTTTTCGTCGAACACCGATGGCTCGACCATTTTCTCAACACACACACACACAAACACACAAGTTCTCTAGTGTGTGTTTAGTTCAATTGATTCGCCGTTAGGGGCGCGACAGATGCTTTTTAAGAGCGCGACATTCAAATACTGAAATATTTAAACTTGAAAAAGCTCAACACTCACTAAAGCTCGCTCGTTTCTCACTGTGTGATCTCTTTCACACGAGACGCACGAGACAAATGTTAAGAAACAACTCAAGACAATAATAAAGTCTTCGAGTATAGTTGTTGTTGCAATGGAGTTTAAAATTTGAAACGAAATCAAACTTCACTGTACGAATGGACAACATTCAACAGGGGCAAAGCACTCACGGTAAAATTTTTTATTTTCGTTATTTTAGCAACTAAACTCAACAATTATAAAATGTAATTTAATAAATAAAGAGAGAATAAAGAAAATAAATTTTAAAAAAATAAATTAAAAAACTAAATATTTATTACAATATAAAGAAAAAATAAAAAGAGTAGTTTTTTGTTTAAAAAGTGAATATTATTATTATTATCAATTCTAATAACAATGAATAATTAAATAAAACAATAAAAATAATAATTAACAATAAATAATTAAATAAAACAATAACAATAATAATTAACTAAGAAAAATAATAATGAATAATGCAATAAAATGATATAATAATATAGCATGATAAATAATTGAATGAAAAAAAATAAAAAAATAAATAATTTGAAGAAATCAAATATTTATTAAAATATAAAGAAAAAATAAAAAGTTTTAGATTTTTATTTCCAAAGTTAATACTATTATTAATTATTATTACTAATAATATCTAATAATAATAATAGCAAAAATAAATAGAATTAAAAAAATACAATAATAAATAATTCAATGGAAAAAATAAATAAAAAATTACAATAAAAAAATAATTTAAAAAAAATATTTTTATCAAATTATAAAAAAAAATAATAAGTTTTATATTTTTTTATCTCTGAAGTTGATATTATTATTAATTAATGTTGCTAATAAAAATGATAATAATTAATTAATAATAAGTAATAATGAAAATATTTTTTAAAAATAAAAAGAGTTTATAGTTTTTTATTTCCAGAGTCAATACTATTATTAATTAATATTAATATTAATAATAATAATAAGCAATTAAATAAAAAAATAAAATAATAATAAATAATTAATTAAACGTAAATAATAATAAAAAAATAAGTAAATTGAAGAAAAAAATATTTATCAAAATATAAAGAAAAAATAAAAACGTTTAGTTTTTTATTTCCAAAGTCAATACTATTATTAATTATTAATACTAATCATACGTAATAATAAATAGATTTAAAAAAATACAATAAGATATAATTCAATGGAAAAAATAAATAAAAAATTCAAAAAAAAAATAATTTGAAGAAATACAATTTTTATCAAATTATAAAGAAAAAAAATAAAGAGTTTATAGTTTTTTATTTTCGAAATTAATATTATTATTAATATTATTTTTTTACTATTATTAATTAATATATTATTAATAATATCACCAATATTCATATTGTTATTTATTTCAATTTTTTGAGAAATTCTTTCAATCATAAAATAATTATCAATTTATTAAAAAAAAATAACGAATAAAAAGAAGAAATTTTTTTCCTTCAAGAATAATAGAAGTTTCGTAAACGGAATTATAAAGTTAATTTATTAATTAGTTAAATATGTATGTAGTTTATGTATTACAGAGCGTGTAAGAAAGAAAGTTTTATAGAATGAAGTCACATTAAAACGAACTTATTTCATTCGTGCGAATTACGATAATTCAGTGCGTTGACCGTGCCCCATTAATTTTCAACACATTAACCCGTTCTCTGAAAATAGCTGAGATCTCGGATCCTTATTCAGATTGAGCTATAAGTTTTAAGATATCACTAAACCTCTACTCTACTTGAAAGTGGCCAGAGAGTCATTTAACTAATTGTAAAAATTATTTTCCAAAAATATACAAAAAAGAAATTAGAAAAAATTTTTTTATATTGATAATAAAGTAAACTTTATTTTTTATCCTAATATAATTATTTTGAAATGAAACAATTGCAAAAATAAATTTTCTTTTAAAGGAAATCGGACATAAAGCCGGAGAAAATTCTATTTTTAAATACTCGTTAATAATGTCTTTTGTTTTATTTTAATAATACAACGAACCGAGTTTAACGACTTCATTTTTATATTTTAACGACTTTAGTTTTTAATTTTGGTTTTTCAATTTTCAACTTCCTTCGAAGACGTTACAATTTTTTTTTCTTTATAATGACAAAATTAGTAAATTTTTTTTGTTAAATTTTGGAAATATTCAAAATGAAAAACATTTTATTTCAATTTTATTTTCAAAACTATTATTTCTATTTTATTTTTTAATTAACTCTGAATTATTTTGTTTTACTTTTTTGTTTTCAAAGAAAGTAATTATTAAAGAATTAATAAATAAATAATTATTCAAATAATAATTACTAAACAATTATTCAAATAATAATTATAAATTATAATTATTTAAATAATAATTACTAAACAATTATTCACATAATAATTATTAAATAATTATTTAAATAATATTTACTAAACAATTATTCAAGAAAATAAAATTTGAAATTAAATTTAATTAAATTCTAAATATTTACATAAAAACTACCTACATTGAAAAAATCCACATCAAAAAATTTTCCGAAGAGCAGAAATTGAAATTTACAATATATTTTTCAAATTTTTCCTCGTTATCACACACTTAAAAAAAATTTATTTTTGCATTTGTTTTTTTAATGCTTGACATTTGTTTGATATTTGAAGGTTTTTAAACATTGCGAGAAAAAAAAATTTGAAGTTTCTCGCGTTTGTCAAAGTGAAATGTTTTTGTGTGCAGAACAAGAGTAAAAGAATAAAGTGTTGAAAAATTTAAAATTAGATGCGATTGAATTCATTTTTTTTCTTCATTTTTAAAAAAACCAATGTGCACATAAATCGCACTAAAAGAATTATGTAAACGTCTGAATAATTTTATGGTGTAATATTAACAAAACCGATATACAATTAATTTACAATTTGCTATTGACAATAAAAAATTGTCGTAAACTAAAATTTATGCTGATATTAATTTTTTAATTTGATTCATTCCTATCGATTGAATTCATTTTTTTTTCATTTTTAAAAAAACCAATGTGCACATAAATCGCACTAAAAGAATTATGTAAACGTCTGAATAATTTTATGGTGTAATATTAACAAAACCGATATACAATTAATTTACAATTTGCTATTGACAATAAAAAATTGTCGTAAACTAAAATTTATGCTGATATTAATTTTTTAATTTGATTCATTCCTATCACATTTTAAAAAACAAAATAAACAAATGTAATAATAATATAATAATAAAAATAAAAACAATCACGGACTTTACTAATTATTATCAAAAACATAAATAAATAAATAGAATAACAAAAAAATAATAATACAAATAATTACAAATAATAATAAAAATAAAAATAATAATGACTATAATTATAATAACAATAACAATATTAATAATAATAGTAATTATAATGGTATTAATAATAACAACAGTAATAATAACAATAATAATAATAATAATAATAATCAGAATAATAATCAGAATACTTTAAAAATGATTGTTCATTTTTTTCAAAAAGGAAGAATAATTTATTTTCCTTAAAGAGCAATAATTTCTCATCTGAATAAAAAGTAATGAATTTTTTTTTTCATAAAATAATTATTATTTTACACGACAGAAATGTGATTGAAAGTGATAAAATAAAATGTAAGACTACTGAGAATCTCGCGGAAAAGAAGAGGGATTTTTATCGAAACATTTCTGTCAAAACTTCTTGGAAAAAAAATTAGCGAAAAGTCAAAGAGAAAGAGGGAAGAGAAAAACATGAGGAAAAAAAACATAATATAGTAACTCTTGAGAGAAAAAATGCAGAAGAAAAATTCAAAAATACAGCCCCACAGTGCAAGCATCTGGGTGCTATGATTAAATTCGGAGTTTGCTCCGGTTATTTTACGCTCTCCGACTGTTTCCTCTATTAGTTTGTACTCATAAGAATAAGAGAAGGAGAAAGAAGAAGAAGAAGAAGTAGAAGAAGTAGAAGAAAGAGAACAAAGCCCTACAAATTTACACCTTTACGCGAGAAATTTATATAATTTACCTTTTATTAAAAATTTATTTATTTTTATGTTCGTTTCAAATATTCCCATATGATTATCGATTACACACGGAATGTATATTTTTAGAGGCGATATTTGGATTTCTCTAAACACTGACTGGTACAATAATTTGCATTCAAGGTTGAAATTTTATTTATTTTTATCGAATTTATAAAAAGAGATTCCCTTCAATTATAATCTAGTCTAGGGAATTTTTACTACAGTTAGAAATTATTTTTCTCTGCAATTCTATTTTTTTTTAATTTTCTTTCCATGGAGAAATAAAATTTTTATTCAACTTTAAACTCTTATTGATAACTCTCACCGAGAACGTAAAAAAGAAATTTGTGTGAAGTCTAATTATTATCTTTTATTTATTCATAAAATAATTAAATTAATTTCGATTTAATTTAAATAATCCTACATTAATTTCGCTTAAATTTAATTAAAAAATTGTTTACGATTTTATTGAATTAATAAATTAATTCAATAAATTTTATTACTAAAATAAGTACATAATTAAATATTATTGTTTTTATTATTTTCAAAAAATTTAATAAAATTCTTCGTAAGAATTCAATATTCATAAATAATAAAGTCCCTGAAATTCACAACGTTTATGATCAACTATAGAAAGAAAAGAAAATTTTTCTTGACAAATGCAATAAAATTATTTGTTTTCAAATTTTTCTCTTTCAAATTATGGGTCAAAAAATTATAAAAAACATTTTTTTATACAAAAATATATAAAAATTTATACAGAAAAATATATTTTCTTCCAAATCGTTGATTATAAACATTGTAAACTTCACCAACGTAAAAAATAACATTCTTAGAAAGAATTCAACTATTTTTTTAAATTGTAAAATTCTTTGCAGGAATTCAATTATTTTCAATAGAATTTTAATAAAATTTTACGAAAGAATTCAATTATTGTCTAAAAATTTTAATAAATTCTTCGAAACAATTCAACTATTAGTTTTATAAATAGTAAAATTCTTCGCAAGATTTAAATTATTTTTATAAATAATAAAATTCTTCTGATGAATTCAATTATTTTAAATGCAATTTAAAAAAAATGTCATGAATGAACTCAATTATTTTTTATTTTAATTATTAACAGGCACGATTATTTTAAAAAGTTGAAAAAAATTCTTTGTTTAATTCAATTATTTTCAAAATTTTCAATTAAAATTATTTAAAAAAAACTATATTATTTCAAAAAAATTAAAGAAATTCTTCAAAAGAATTTAATTATTTAGAAAAACTCTAATAAAATTGTTTAAAAGATTTTAATTTTCTATCAATAATTTTAATAAAATTTAATAGTAAAATTATTAATTACAATTATTAACAAAATCGATTATATTCAAAAAATTGAAGAAATTTGTTGAAAAAATTCAATTATTGTCAAAAACATTAATATTATCAATTCTTCGAAAGAATTCAATTAACACGATTATTTAAAAAACTTGAAAAAAAATCTTCGAAAAATTCAATTACTTTAAAAATTTTCAAATAAAATTATTAAAAAAAACTCTATTCTTTTAAAAAAAAATTCAAAGAAATTCTTTAGAAGAATTCAATTAGGATTTTCAAAAATTTTAGTAAAATTCTTTATACTTTTAATTATATAGCCTTAATTTAATATTTACTTAAAAAGCAGGTGTTTCGAAAAAAATTGATAAATTTTGTCATAAAATAGTAAAAGCAATTAATTATGAAAATAATGGAAATTTATTGGTCTGTGTGGCTAGCTTCTAGGCTTGTTAAATTATTATTGTTGATGCCAATTGATGTCATACTAGATAGAGCATTCTGAAGATTTTGCAAAACACTCATGTTTTAACGAATTTAAAAAAAAAATATTAATTATTTGCTCGAAATATTTCTGCAAACTTGTTATTTGGACAATAAACAAAAACCGAATGACGTTTATCTTCAAAGCACTAAACTTTCCAATTGTTAACATTTTTTTTAATTCCTATAATTATTATAATTTTTTTTATTTTCAATATAAACGGACCTTGTCCCCTAATTATTATTATTATTATTATTATTATTATTATTATTATTATTATTATTATTATTATTATTATTATTATTATTATTATTATTATTATTGCTACTTATTATTATTATTATTTTATAATTACTTTTATTATTATTTTCATTAAATACTAAAATTATGATATTGTTACTACCTATAAATAATTATTTCTTTGATAAATAAAATTTTGAGTTCAATGTTCGATCTTTCAATGTTCAATGTTGTATCTTTTTTTTAACAAAAGGATTCTTTTTCCAAAATTCAAAGAATTATAATAAAAAAGAAAAGCTTTTAAGTTTATTTCAATTTTTTTTCCACACGCATTTCTCCCTCAGTTTTTCTTTTAAATTGTAAAGAGCGCGGACAAAATCATGTTACGAGACAGTAAATTTTGCGAGAGTTTGTATATTATCTTTCTTTTCTCTCCACTTTGCTTATAAAGTTTTGTCCACGAAAGACAGAAAGGTTTACTAATATATACTCTCTTCTTCTTCTTCTTCAAGAGAGAAATATAATTTAAGTTTAAACATCTATTTTTAAGCAGCCCCATTCTGTTTATGATACTAGAGTTAGATTTCCGCACCAAAAAAACACTCTTTTTTTGTATTTTTTTTCTTTATATTTTCGATTATGTTCCGCGAGGAATGATTCCTAGGTCAAGAAAACAGAAATTATTATCTAGGTATAAACTAAATCATTATCAACTGATCATTTAAAATTTTTTAAATCAATTTCAATTATAAAAAAAATAAATTTTTTTAATTTCAGTACAAAAAAAATTGTTATGAACTATTTTTTTTTAAATATTTCTTTACATTACAACAATTTTTTTTCGATTTATTTTGTAATTAGGACAACGTGTACAAATGACTTGAAATGTAAACGTAATCCTTAAAACTTCATTTATGGCAATTGGGTCAGGTGTAATATTGAAAAAAAGCAGTTTGTTCTACACATCATTAATCGATAGATTCTTCCAATAAAAATTGAGTAACATTATGTGACGTTCATGTTTATAAATAATTGAGAAAAATGAAAGAAAGAAAAAATAAATAAAGTGACAAAAGGGAAAATGTATTATACAAATAAATAAAATAAAGAAAAGTGTTTTTTTTTTGAAAAATTATTATTTTTGTAAATAATGTAGTAAATAAGTCAAAAATTATTCAATTGAAAATTATTAACATTCAGAACAAAAAAAGTCTTTAATTTCAAATTCAAAAAAAACTTTTCTTGTAGATTTTAATATTAAAATTCTATTTTATTCGTTGGTTCAGACTAAATTTTTCTTTGGTGATTAAATTCTCCTTTGTTCGTTAAAAAAAGAAATAAAGAAAAAAACAAATTTTGGTTGGTATCAATTTTTATTTTGATTCTAAAAAAAAATATTTTTTGTTATATGTTCTATATTATCTAATTTATTCTTAACTTCGCGTCTATTTAGAAACACGTGTCCTCTCATATTAAAGCGTGCCGTTGAAAAGTAACTTGTCAATTAATTTTTCTAGTAATGAGTAACAAACTTATTCACTTTTTATTCTTTATTTCTAGTATTTTATTAATATTATTTTTATTAATATTTTTTATTAAAATTATGATCATTAAAATTATTATTAATAATACAGTAAAGTTCTAATAATAAATTATTAATTAAAATTAAATTATTGTTAATATTATTATTACTAATAATTTTAATTATTAATAATTTAATTATTAATGATAATTTCAATAAAAATATTTAAAAAAATATTATTTAATTAGTCAGAATCTATTGATTAATTCTTTATGACAGAACAAAATACCCGGTACAAATTAATTTTAAAACAACATTTCTTTTTCTTTATGACCTTTCTGCATTTGAAAATATTATTTTTGGAATTTATTAACCACAGCGGCAATTCTGAGAACGATTTTACAATTCAATAAAACATCGGCAATAACAATCAGATTTGAGAAATATTATTATTATCATGACCTTTGAGAGAAAAAAATATTATTGATTTCGAACATTTAAATTGAACTAAGTCACGAAATTTTGATGGAAAAGTTCAATTATTTTTTTACGAGCTTTCTTTTTAAAAGACGAAAATAAAATTTCAATTTCAATTTTCTTTTAAGGTGTTTATGTACACAAATGACGAATGTTAAAAAAATATTTAAATGGAAAATTAATAATATAGTTGTTAAAGAAAAACGAAAGCCATATAAGCTTATATTGTGCACATAATATCGAAAGCACATGATGTTCATAATTAGCATAATAATAATAATTGTCGGATAAATCGATTTCCTTAGAGTTTTTCAAGCAAAAATAGTTTATAAGAAATTTTTTTTCACACGTGCCATATCGTTTAATTAACAATTTATAAGAATTTATATTAAACACTGCGGAAAATTGTTTTAGTTAGATAAAAAAAATTCTTAAAATTCCTTTTTTTCTTTAAAAAAAAATTTCTTTTTATAAAAAAGAAATGATCAGTTGATAAAATGAAGAAATGACTTTCCTAAAGTTTTGACCGTTTATGAATGACATTTTTTTCTAGATTTGAATATTATTTAAAATTAAAATTTAAATTTAAAATTAATACACAGAGAAGAATAATTAATTAATTCTTAGTTAAGACTTTTTGATAAACAAATAATTTTTTAAATAAAATACAAAATTAACAGAAGCAAAAAAATGTAGTTCGAAACTTTAGGAATAAAACAAAAAATCTTTTTGTACACTGAAAAAAGAAAATCTTCATGTACTTACAATTTTAATGTAGATTTCAATTTTTTTTTAATCTAGATTTTTAAACTTTTTTTTAACAATTTTCAAAAGACAATTTATAAGAGTGAATAATTATTAATTATTCTTTAATAATGAATTAATAATACTCCTTTTTCACAGTGTATAAAAAAATTCTTTTTTAAACCCACAAAGTGCTTAAGCAAAATATTATCGTTCGCTCACAACTTCGATATTTAACTTTACCTAATTATCTAATATCGAGAAAAAAGTCACGAGAAATTTTTGAAACTTAATTGTTAAGTATAAAATACACTTTTTCACACATACCACTTCATGGCCTCCAATTAAAGAGAATCACCAGAAACAAATTGAAATATTTTCAGTTCTTCCTTTAAAAATATTGATAATCCAATCACAATTGAAGAGAGTGAGAGAGAGTGAGTGAGGGAGGGAGGGACGTTATACTTTTGAGAGAGGACCTTCGCGCGCCGATTCATCCAAAACTCTGATCTGAAAATGAGAGCCGGCAAAGCTACACGAGCCAAAACCAAGTCGTTGCCGTTCAAATGGCATTGGAATAAGATGCCAAATTTCCACCATTTAGGACCCTCCCTCATTTTTAGGCTCATTGTCCTCCCACATCACCTGCGAAAAAAGACAATAATTTACTGAAAGTACCTTGATAATTTAAATCTCAAAAAAATTGACCATAACTTCTTTTTTTGCCAAGAAATGATTAAAATCGATTTTCTTACTTTCTGTGTACAAATTTTTCAGTAAAAATTTAATCTTATTTTTTTCACAATCAGAAAAAAAATTACTAATTTTTTTTTTTGTTAAGAAATTATTAAAATCGATTTTAATACTTTGTATGTGCAAATTGAATCCTGTTTCTTTTAATAGAAGTAAAAAAACATGATTGCTTTTTTTTATTCAATAAATAAAAATTTTTAATAAATAAAAAATAGAAAATCGAATAAATCAAAAATAGAAAATTTAATAAATAAAAAATAAAAAAATATAATAAATCAAATTTTACCACCAATAATAAGTGATAAAATGTCAATATATCGGAACGAAAAAATATTTTTTCTTCATTTCACTTTCATCTGCAGACTTTTTAGTAAAAATAAATGTCGCAGACAAGAAAAGTAGAATAGCAAAGAGGAAATAGATTTTAAAGCAAAACAAAAAAATTATGACGACAATTGGAAAATCCCAAGAATAAAAATTTGTGTCAAACGAAGAGAAAATGAAAAAGATCATTTTTTTCAGTCATTTCTTTTCATTAAGTAATTAAGCAAAAAAAATCTTGGCAAAAGATTGGTTGCATGATTGGCAAACCACTTGCTAATTAATGAAGGTCCTCATATAATAATTATAGAATGCCTAGGACAAATAAATGTTATCTAAATCTATTTTTAATCAAAAAAAAGAAAATAAAGTAACACTTTCTTCGGAAAGTTTTTTTTAACTTTTCTTTTTTTCTAAAATTGATGAATTTTCACTGTAAGTAAATTTAAAAATTAATACCTAGATTAATTATTATTATTATTAAAAGATAATGCGGGAATTTTGAAATAAATAAATAAATGATTTATTGCGGAGAAATATAAAATAATACTTACAGAGAGAGTGGAAATTAAAGAAAATTTAGTACCAGAGTTTTGAAGAAGAAATCGGCATAGGTATGAAAAAAAGAAGAGCGGAAGCAGTGGTTTTTCAATATACGAAAATCAAAAGTGTATCGGCCAACGCATCTCACGAGGTTAGCTATTTTCGTAATCTTGACACATGTCTAATTTCACGTAACAATTCGTATGGTTTTTTGATTTAATAATATAAATAAATACCTATAAAAAAAACAAAATATTATTTCTGTTTAGAAAATAGAAAAATAAAACAACGAGAATAGTGAGATAATTTTTCCGAAAAAAAATGAACAATTTTGAATTATCAGTCTGTTGATCTGTCTAACTGTTTGTCTGGCAGACACAACTCTTTTCTCGCTATTTAATGAAAAGTGAGTTTTCCAACATTTTCTAAACACATTCGCGATCACTATAACTTCTTTCATTGACATACAATTTGGCATATGATCAAAGGGATATTTGTCCGTTCGTCATTAATATCCAAAGTGAATTTTACGCTATTTTTACATTTATTAACAAGCAACAGGTTAACAAACTCGGCAAATAGTTTTTATCTATACAAAAAGAAAAGGTAATTGTCTTTATTGAAATATTCATAAAAAACAGTATTTTTAAATTTCCAATTTGAAGAAAATGCACTTTTTTTTATTCTCGAATTTTATTACCGAATTGTATTTATAAAATTGTAATTTAATAACAAAAATGCCAAACATGGAGATATTTTAAAGAATACTATAACGATAATAACAAAGATAATAAATAAAGAACGTAACGAATCAAACGAACCCGCATTAGTTTCTTTAGGTTATGTTGACATTTTGTCATTAATTTAACTATTAAATATTGACGTTGTAAAAAATCTGATACCTACTCACTTTCGAAATGATGGTACAATCGACTATTTTATAATTCTCCGATAATTGCTAAGCTGCTATTCGAATACTATTGAAATCATTTAAATTAAGAATGTTAAGAACGTTAAAGATTAAGAATTTAAGATTTGACGGATTTGACTTAAAAAGTGTTTATTGAAGATAAAAAGGTGCAATTCGACCTTTGATATACACATTCTTTTAATTTATATTCGAATTATTATTATCTAAATAAATAACTTCTATTATCCTCTTAGGTATTCACTTGAAATTAAAATTATTAGAAATCAATAAACATTCTTGAAACATTGTTTACTATTAACTGCTAAATTGAATTGACGATGACGGTTGTTGCAATTTGCAATAAAGTATGCAACCAGCCTTACAGGAAGTAGTCAGAAAGACATTCCACAGGGGCGGATGTTCAAAAATCGCGCGCGAAATTCGCCACCAGATGTCACTCGATTCGTGCGTCGTCTGCTAAAACATGTTTATCCAAAGGAATAAAGAAAACAATTATTGAAATCTTATTATTCCGCTGATTAATTTATATTGAAAAGAACTAGGAAATTAGTCTTAAAACAGTAGTCGAACTTTATTAACAAAGCATAACAAAGGTAAATATACAACTATATACAACTTTTTATCGCAATTAAATACAATTAAATAATAATTACTAGCTATGTAGGTTTTTTCCTTCATGGAGTGCAAGCATTCCATGATTATCAATTTCGACACAGAAATTAGAGTACTGGTTACACTAGTCTCCATAATTAAATATACGAAACGATAAAATAATAATTTCTTTTTTTTCTATTTTTATTATTGATTACGGGGTATTTACTATAACCGGTAAGCAATTGGCGCGTACGAAGCAAAGAAGTAAAAATGTACCATTTTTTTTACCTCTTTGAATTAAAAATGACGCAAAATAACTTCAAGGAGAATTAGATCCTTGACATACATCACTTAATAATGCCTCTCTCCAATTATATTGTATACATGAAAATTTCTTCAATCTGAATACAAATTACACGAAAATTATAACAGAAAAAAATTTCGCTATCCTTTGTGAAAGTAATCTCGCGATGTAATGAGAGTAAAATATTATTATTTTATAAACTCATTATATAAAATCTCAAATTCTCAATTTAATATTATCTCTTATAATTGAAAATATTCTTCACTTTTTCGCTTTGTTTTCAAAATACATTTTGAATAAATAAATTTCGATATTGTATTTAAATATTAAATTTAATTAATTAAAATAATTTTTAATTCTTGAAAGAATTTTAAATATTCAAAAGTATTTATTTGATCGAAAATATTTAATTTTGAATAGAAATATTTTATTTTTTTTTCATTTTACAGGGTTTAAAACCGGTTTTAGATTAGAGGATTAGACATTTTTTTGAAGTAGAAATTTTGACTCTAACGGTATAAATAGTCGCACGAATAATTACAATAAAATTGATTCAATAATAATGAAAAAAGAACTTGGTAATTATTTCTTTTTATTCGCTAGTATAGTATTTATATATAATAGAGGAGAGAAGTTCATTAAAATATTTTTATCTTCGCATGAATGGAAATTAGCGAAAATAAAAAAAGTTTACTTAATGACTCAATCACTCGCGTGGTGTGAAAAATAATAGTTGTACAGAGAGTGCATTGAATGAAAAAAAAGGTTTGCATTAATAATGAAAGAAAGTTAATGAAAAGTTTGCAAAGAAGTAAATTATTCGAACAGACGTAAAAAATTCTTGTAAAACATAAAATTCAAACCACAAAAAAAAAACAAAATAAAAGTATTAAAGAAAAAGTATCTTCGTTTCTTCGGGAAACTTTGGTCGTGATGCCGTTACTGGCTGAATCTCCTGTCACTTAATTCTTCTCTTTTCAACACGTTTCGATTCAGCATCTTTTTCCCTTTACTCATTTTAAAACCGATCTTTTCCCACTCTCGGCGAATTCGACGTTGTGACGTAGCACCTCGTGTTAGAAATATTTGGATTTGCCTACTTTTTCAGTTTGATTTTTGTTTGCGTCGGATTTGGTGCTTTAATCATTTCGATATTAATATTCTTTTAACTATATATTTCACGTGTAATTTTGATTTTTTTCTGTTTCTTTAAGAGAGAAAGGTGAATTTACCAAAAACAAAAAATATAGAGAGCAATGGCAAGTTCAGATGTGGCCAATTTTTTCAACGAGAAAAACGTGTTCATCACTGGTGGTACCGGCTTTCTAGGAATTTGTGTTATTGAAAAATTACTTCGATGCTGTCCAGGTGTCAATAATATTTACGTTTTAATTCGACCGAAAAAAGGCAAAGAAATTCAAGAGAGACTCGAGGAATTGACGAAAAATTCGGTAAGTCGCAAAAGTTTTATTTCCAAAAAAAAGGCGAGAGAGATTTTACTTTTTTTTCTGGAAAAAATTATCAATTTATTTTTCTAGATATTTCCCTGATAGTATTTTATATTTAAATTAAATAAGCCAAAATTCTATTCAATTATTTATATTTTATTTATGTAGGTATTTATTTATATATTTATTATTTAATTTATTTATTTAATTCTATAACAATTTATTGAAACTTCAGCCTTTTGGCCAGAAAGTAAACGTGGTTTAATTTATTAATTTAATTTGATTAAAAAAATTTTTTTTTAAATCAAAAATCAAAAAATTTTAAATAAATTTTCTTAATAGGATATTTAATTTTATTTAGTTATTTTGTTCAAAAATATATCATTTCTGTAAAGCAGAAATAAATTCGATTCTATTATTTTATTTTCTTTATTTTCGTTTAGAGATTTTTGTCGATTATACTCAATTAGAGGTATTAAAAGATAAATTATTTGAAAAATGCTTAAACTCTGGTTGAATCTTCATTAAATATTTTCCATGCTTTACTGTTTATTTATTTAAATCGTAGTTTGTTGTTTTTTGTCCTAAAAGGTATTTAGCTGTCGATTAGCAGAAATCTACAATTCAAATTGTTCAATTATTAAAGCAATTTTAAATAGTCATGGCACACCTTTTCTCATTGTGATACCAAAGTTCAACGGCACTAATTATTACATAATGTTTATACATTTATTTCCATCTTCCATTCGATTAAATCTCTAGGTCAATGTTATTTTCATAATTCAAACATTTTTCTAAATTCTAAATTTTCAATTTTTTTTACATTAGAAATCGTTTTTGATTTTTTAATTCCTACGTTTTTCAAATTATTAGTTTGTTATTTCATTTTTTTCAAATTGAAAAGAAAGAATTAAATTTTCAAAAACTACGTTTTTATTGATATTAATTGTTAGAAATGTAATATTTAATTTATTTGGTTTAATGTTTTATTTGTCAGGGTTTCTACAAGTCATGGAAAACCTGGAAATCATGGAAATCTCATGGAATTTCTAACCGGATCATGAAATTTTTTTAGTTTCTTTTGTAAACCCGTGTGATTGAAATTCGCACTCCTTTATTACTCCCTGACAATTTACTGACCTTAAAATTACTTTCCCTAACAAAAGTCTTTTTACAGAGAAAAATATTAATGTTTGCGGAAAATGAGTAAAATTTATGAATTTTAACCATTTTTTCTAAAAATTACAATTATAACCCTTTCTGAATTTAATTATTTTCTACAATTTTCAACTAAACTTCATCTCTGAATCAATTAATTTAAATAATTTTCCAAGAGTTCTTCTACAATTCAATTATTTAAATACATTTTAAACTAAATTTTTTATAATAATTGTGACTCTCCATAGTTTTTTCTTAAGTTATTAAGGTAAAATATTTTCAAAAAATTATAATAAAGAAATTATTACAATTAATTTTTAAAAAATATTTTAAAATAATTTTTCAACGATAATAGTTTCCAATTTTGAAAAATTTTCAAACAATTAAAATTTGGTAAAATCTTTTAAAAATAATTGAATTTTTGAAAAGTATAAATAAAAATGTTCAAATTTTTGAAGAATTTTAATTATAAACAGGACCATGATTTCTCAAAAATTTTAATAAGTCCAAAAAGTAAATTTTGAATCTTAAAAAATTATTACAAAACAATTCTAATAATTAGTTTTTAAAAATATTTTATTAATGTAATTTTTCGAAAATAATTGAATTTTTGTATAAATTTTAAAAAAATGGATTTTATGATGAATTTTAATTAAAAATTTTGAACATTATTGTTTTCTCCAAAATGTTAAAAATAATTCTAAAATGTTATTATTTTTGGAAATATGTAATTAAAAATATTAAAAATATTGAATTTTAAAAAAATTAGAAGCTAATTTTCATTTTTAAATTTACCTTTAAAGATTTTTCATTAAAATTTTTGATAATTTAATTATTTTTAAAATTTGCAATTAAATTCTTTAGAAGTTTATTTCCAAAAATTGTACCAAAATACTTGAAGTAATTTAATTATTATCAATTAAATTTTACAAAATTTTAACTAGGTATTATATTCAAAAATAATTTTTGATAGATTTGTTTATAGTTATTTTTCGCATTATAAAAATCAAAATAAGTTGTGTTAATTATGTTAGTGTTTAGTTTATTTTAATAGAAATATTAAGAAATGTTGAAATTTCGCAGGTATTCGAGAGAATTAAGCGAGAGAATGGCGAGAATCTCTTTAAAAAATTAATCCCTGTCGCAGGAGATGTTGGAGAGGAGAACTTGGCTCTTTCGGCTAATGACAGATTGACATTAGTGGAACATGTCAATATTGTTATACATTCTGCAGCAACATTGGACTTTGAAGCCGATTTAAAGAGTACTGTCAATATTAATTTATTGGGCACTCGACGTGTCGTTCTCATCTCGCAGGAAATTCGCGATCTTAAGGTAAAAAAGTTCTTTTAATTTAGTTTTCCTATTAATTTAAATTCTTTTTTTTAATTTTCGATTCAATTCGATTCCAATTTTAATTCAATTAAATTTCAATTCAATTCGATTTCAAATTTGATTAAATTTCGATTTTAATTTCAATTTCGTAATGTTTTCTTTCCGGACCGAAGTATTGATGGAATTATTTATTTATCTTTTAAATATGACATAAGTGAATAATTTTCACTGGCAAATATTGCACAAAATTTATTTTTCATTTTCTATTCAGGCGTTGGTTCATATTTCAAGTGCTTATGTCAACTCGGTAATGAATGAAGTCCAAGAGAAACTCTATCCTCCTCCTGCAGACGTGAAGGAATTTCTGAAAATGGTCGAAAGAACGGACGATCAAGTTTTGGTGGAAGAGACAAAAAATATTATTAAAGATCATCCCAATCCGTACACTTTCACAAAGCATTTGGCCGAACATGAAGTCGCGAATTCCAATCTACCTGCCACGATTCTTCGCCCCTCCATGAGTAATACACTTTTTTGCAATTTGTCCCCTTTTTAATAGTCACAATAGATTTTTAACCTCATAAAAGATTTTTAACCACACTGAAAAAAGAAATAAAGTAACTTTTACTATTTACAAAGTAAAACCTTAACTGTTTGGAATTTCTGCGCATTTCCTGCAATTTTTACTATTTTCGAAGTAAAATTTACTACGTTCGAAATAAATTTTACTATTTCCAAAGTCAATTTTAGTAAAGTTAGAAAAATTTACTTCGGAGGTAGTAAAATTTACTCTGGAAATAGAAAAAATTGACAGAAATTCCAGTTCAGGTTTAGAAAAATGTTAGTAAAAAGTTTAGTAAAAATTACAATTTACATTTTTTTTCGTGCAGATTATCAAATATTTTTTTCCAATTTGTTCGCTTTTTTCTGGTAGTCATAATTTAAACTATTTTTTAAATATTTAAACTATCAGATTATTAAAATATAAAAATATCAAAAGAGAGAGTTAAAAAGTTACAATCGAAATATTGCGTTTTTTTCTTTAATTTTTAGTGTAAAGTGTATGGTAAAGATAGAATAATTTTTGCAGTTACCGGAGCTTGGAACGAACCAGTGCCAGGATGGACAATTTCGAAGAATGGACCACAAGGATTTTTGATGGGAGCAAGTAAAGGAGTCGTGAGACGTTTGCCGATTGCACAAGATCTCATTTACGACTACATTCCTGTTGACATTGTTGCAAATACTATTCTTGTCGCTGCCTACAATGTTGGTCGAGAGAAGTAATTGATATTTCTTAAATTTCACCATTTTTCCCAAGATTCACTTATTTAAGTGTTAATTATATTTAAATTTATTCATGACGCAGTGTTTTTATCTTTTTAAAAACAGTTTACAAAAAAATAATTACCACTTTCTTATTCATAATTTGCGGTCATTGTAAATCATTAGATTATTTTTTCCTTATGTTTATTTATCTTCTATTATTAAATAGAAATGAATGTCTCTAGAGTTCTCCACTTTCAAATGAATGAAATTTATTTATTTCTTCTTCAAATTTAAATTTTATTACAATTTTTGTCAGGCGTTAAGAATTAATTTCTCTTATATTGTTTATTTTAATTAGTGTTAAATAATTTTAGAAAAATAATATAAAATATTATAATATTGTATTAATTTTCTTTTAATTGTTTGGGTATTAATTTCGTAAAATTAATTTTCTTTTTCATTTTCAGAAACAAAGGACTGAAAATTTATCACTGCACGTCGAGCACGTGCAATCCATTTAGATGGGAAATGGTAGCGCCGAAAATTGACAAATTTCTACACAAATATCCACTTCGCAGTGCTGTTTGGTATCCTTCTTTGAAATTTTTACCATCTCTTTTTTGGTTTAGAATTTCCGCCTTCTTTTTGCACATGATTCCCGCATATATTTTGGACACTGTGACAACAGTGGCCGGTGGTAGACCGATGTAAGTTCGAAATATATTTTTTCTGTATTTTACGTAATTTTAAAGTAGGTACTACTAAAATTTAAATTCAAAAACAAAATTTAAAAGAAATTTAAAATTTTCTAAAATTTGAAATTTAAGAAAAATCAGAAAAAGATTAAAATCATCCATAAGTTTTGAACGTTCAAATGAACGAAATATTGTTTATTAAAAATATTTTTATAAAATCGCTGCTAGCAGCAATAAAAATTACAAACAAATTTTACATTTAGAAACTTTAGAATTAATTTTTTTTCAATAGAGACACAAAAATTTATTTTGAAGAAGAAATAAATGAATTTCGTCCATTTTGAACACTCGGAACTTTAGGATCATAAATTAAAATATCAAAAACAAAAATAAGAGAATAAAATAATTGTAAAATCTGAATTGTAAAACGTTTATAAATTTGCTCTTCATTGAAAATTTATTGATTGCAGTTTGGTTCGCCTTCATACGAATGTAAATAGATCACTGGCTCTTTTGGAGAAGTTCATCTTCACTGAATGGAAGTTTGACAACTCACGTACCCTTGAACTTCACGAATCTCTTTCAAAAGAAGACAAGGAGCTCTTTACATTGGACATTAGACCGTTAAATTGGGAATATTACTTTGTAGATTTGGTTCAAGGCGTAAGACAATATCTCTCCAAGGAGAATCCGAAACATTTGGAAAAGGCTCGATCCAAGGATAAAATGTAAGTACTTTTCCTGATAAAAAGGTAAAAAGAACTTTTATTTGACAAATAATTAATTATTATTCATTATCTTTAATATTTTATCTTTTATAATTACTTTCGAACTTTATGGCTTTTATGTAATTTTGAGATATTTTTGCTTAAAAATAACTAAATAATTAATTAATTAATTAATTAATTAAACTAAATAATACAAAATAATTCAATTCAAATTCAATTTTAATTCAAATTAAAACACAATCCTTTTTCTCTATGAGGAAGAAAAATTCAAAAAGTTCGAGAAGTTCACAACATTTATGATCAAGGATTGAAAAAAAAATATTTTTCATGCTGAAAACAATAAAATATTTTGTTTACTTTTTTTTTAAATTGCCGATCAAAAAAGTATTTTTTTTATACAAAAATGTATACAAATTGAAATAGAAAAATAATTTTTCTTTTAAATCGTTGATTAAAAACGTTATGAACTTGTCAACAAAATAATTCAAAATGAAATGATTTTTATAAAGTTATAAACGTTCAAATGAATGAAATTTTTTTGTTTAGACATTTTTCAAAATTATTATTTAAACTATCAAATGTTACGCACATGTTCAATTTATTATTATTATGCAAATTGCAAAATTTTTATTTTCAAGTATAAACATCAATTTTTGAAATGATTACAGATTCAAAACTTAAAAAAAATTCAATTATTAACGAATTTACTAAATACTTATTCTTGCTTATTAATTTCAAAAATTTTAATAAAATACTTCGCAAGAATTCAATTATCTTCATTAATAATAACATTCTTCGTATGTAAGAATTCAATTATTTTTATAAATAGTAAAATTTTTTGCAAAAATTTTAATTATTTTTAAACAAAATTTTAATAAAATTTCTTTCACTTTTGCTTTCTTAATTTGTTATAAAATATATCGAAACAATTCAATTTTATTTATAAATAGTAAAATTCTTTGCAAAAATTCAATTATTTGTAAAATAATTTTAATAAAATTTCTGGAAAGAATTCCATTTTTAAAAAATTTTTAATAATATTTATCGAAAAAATTCAATTATTTTCTAAGATTTTAATAAATCCTTCAAAGCAATTTTAATTATATTTATAAATAGTAAAATTCATTGCAATAATTCAATTATATTCAAAACAATTTCACGAAAGAATTCAATTTTTTTCTAAAATTTAAATAAAATTCAATAATTAAATGTTCAAATTCAATTGTATTTCACTGTCTCGTCCTTCTAGATCATATATACGTAGTACCGGAGTACTGCTTGTTCTGCCACATCAATTTTAAAAAACAAAAGTTTTTCCCGCTACCAATAGGTGTCTACCGTTCCACTTCCGGTTTCTCCCTCGTTTCGTCATTACGTTGTATTGTGCGTTCTGTTACACATCGAACATAGTGATATCATTTTATTTAATAGTGGAAAGTAAAAATGAGTTCATCGTCTGGATCCGAGTCGGGGAGATACAAGAAAAGTCGCTCCAGGAAGAAGAAGGCGTCGAAAAGAAAGGTTGAAAAACTAAGAAAAGATAAGAAAAGAAGGAAGCGTGAACTGACGCGTAAGAGAAGCTCGACGCCATCTTCCACAACCTCAGAAAGTTCTTCACGAAGTCACAAGTATTCAAGGAATAAATACTCGTCACACCTTCAGGAGAGGAAGCGTGATCGTGATCAAAGGAAATTGCATCGTGAATACAAATCTCGTGGAGATTCAGGTACTGAGCGTTCTCTGCGAGAGGCGTCTTGCCTGAATCCAATCGAAAAGGGTAACGAAGAACGGCGCCCGAGAGGCCCGCCACGTTTATCCAGAAGACGCTCACAATCAAGAAGCCGCTCTCGATCAAGAAGTCGCTCTCGATCAAAAAGCCGCTCTAGATCAAAAAGCCGCTCTCGATCAAGAAGCCGTTCCAAAGTTGGAAGTCCAGATCGTTCATCCCGAGAGTCACATTCAAGGCGTGACGAGTCTCAACAAAAGTCGGTAAGGAAGGAAACCGACCTCTTAAAACTTCTTGAAGAGGGCGCTATTGAGGAAAATACCGTCAGTGCTGCCATCCATGTCTCGATTGCCCAATTATGGAGCAATTTTTTGGCAACAGGTCTGTCAAAAGAAGCAAAACAAACATTGGTAAAAAAATTCCCACCAGCTGAGAATTGCCAAGCAATGGGTGCTCCGCGTCTTAACCCCGAAATAAAAATGAACATGACCTCAACAGCGGTGAGGAAAGACCAATATCAGGTCGCATCTCAAACACAGTTATGTGCCGCTATTAGTGCAATCGGCAAAGTGCTCTCAGTGATTTTAGATGCAAATATAAATGCCAAAGAACTAAACTCCAATGACATCTCTGGCATTTTCGAAGATATTTGTGACGTGGGTAGGCTTTTAACAGACCTTCAACATGAAATGTCAATGACTCGCAGATCGTTTATAACACCATCGTTTAGTTTTCGATTAAAATCAATAGCGGATGAGACGAGAGTTGACACTTGGCTTTTTGGTGAAGGGCTAGCTGAAAAGCTCAAAGCGGCAAAGGAACTGGAAAAATCAGGGAAGGAAATTTCCAAAACACCTCTACACCAATCCAACACCAGCCAAAATATCAAGGGTAAATCGTCAGCACCGAAGGCTCCTTTAAACTGGAGAGCCCCCCCCAAGAAGAACTACTCGAACAACAACAAGAGTTGGAGGAGGGGGGGCTATCAGGGCAACAGGAACGTTCGGAACCAGGCACCGTTTCAACAGAAGAGATAAGGGTAAGTTCTAAGACAGCAGGTCGACTGCGATTTTTTATGAAACAGTGGCAAAAAATAACAAATGATCCTTTTATTATTAATTGTGTTCAGGGATATTTTTTGCCTTTTGATAACGAACCTAAACAGATGTTTACCCAAATTATTCGCTCACCTTCACATGAAGAAGGAGAAAGGACCTTGGTTGCAATAAGTAACCTGATTAAAATAGGGGCGGTATTAAAGTGCAAACAGTCACAAGATCAATTTCTATCCTCTTATTTTTTAAGGCCAAAGTCAAACGGCGATGACCGATTTATATTAAACTTAAAAAATTTGAATAAATTTTTGACAGCCCCGCATTTTAAACTCGAGGACATGAAAACTGTCCTACGCCTCCTACACAAAAATTGTTATATGTCAGTACTTGATCTTACAGATGCTTACCTCATGGTCCCGGTCGCCAAAGAGCATCGCAAGTTTCTCTGTTTCAGTTTTAGGGGAAGTATATACCAATTTACAAGCATGCCATTTGGTCTCTGTACAGCACCATTTACGTTTACTAAGCTGATGAAGCCAGTCATCCAAAAGTTAAGATGTCAAGGCATAATTATGGTAATATATCTAGATGACATTCTCATCATTGCTGAATCGGAAGAACAGTGCAGCAGGCATGTTCATGTAGCGCGGACTTTGCTAGAATCATTAGGCTTCATAGTTAGTGAGAGTAAAAGTCAGCTTCGACCTGTACAGAGATGTGTATTTTTAGGTTTTATAATAGACAGTAAAAAATTTCAATTAGAATTGACAGACAAAAAACGAAGTTCAATTTTTCATCTCATAAAGAAATTAATTGTTAACAAAAATTGTAAAATAGAGGAACTTGCGAAGCTCATTGGCACTCTAATTGCTGCGTGTCCCGCCATCAAGTATGGCTGGATGTACACGAAAAAACTCGAGCGAGAAAAGTTCTTGGCTTTACAGAAAGTCAATAATAACTTTAAGGCTCGAATTACAGTCTCGGACGTAGTGCAAGATGACCTGTCATGGTGGGCTGAAAAAATTAAGTTCTATTTTAATCCGATCAGAGAACTTAAGTTTCGGAAAGAAATATTTACTGACGCTTCCTTGACAGGTTGGGGAGTTTTTTGCAAGGGAGAAAAAGCATATGGGTTGTGGACAGCTGAGGAGCGTAAGATGCATATAAATGCACTCGAACTCACAGCTGCTTATTTGGGTCTAAAATGCTTCGCTAAACAGGATGGTAATTGCGAGATCTTGCTTCGTATGGACAACACTGTTGCTATTTCATATGTCAATAGAATGGGAGGTATTCAATACCCACTATTGACAGAAATTGCCAGAAAAATCTGGACCTGGTGCGAAGAGCGAGACCTGTGGATCTATGCATCATACTTACCATCCAAAGAGAACAAAGAGGCAGATGAGGGTTCGAGAGTACTCCCACTAGAAACAGAGTGGGAATTATCACATTATGCATTTCAAAAGATCACAAAAGAGTTTGGATCTTTTGAGGTGGATCTCTTTGCATCGCGTGCCAATGCTAAATGTAAAAAATATGTTTCTTGGCTTAGAGACCCAGATTCGATTGGCATAGATGCATTTACACTAAATTGGGGAAATATCAGGTTCTACGCCTTCCCACCTTTTTCTGTAATACTTAGAGTACTACAAAAAATCCAAATAGATCAGGCGGAAGGAGTAGTTGTAGTCCCTCTCTGGCCCACACAACCGTGGTATCCACTGTTTATGTCGTTATCAATTTCTGACACAATTTGTTTCGAACCTCATACTAATCTCTTATCTTCACCACACAGGGAGACGCATCCTCTACACCACACACTTTCCCTGGTAGCAGCGAGATTATCAGGGAAGCGTTCAAGGCGAGAGGAGCTACGGAGGAGGCAGCGGAAATAATGCTTCATTCAATATCCGAAGGAACATTGAGACAGTATTCCAAGCCAATCCAAGTCTGGTGGGAATTCTGCCAGAACGAGGGAAATAATCTTTTTCAAAGCAGTACTTCGGACGTTTTAAAATTCTTAACTGAAACAATGAAGCATACAAAATCTTTCAGCGCTGCAAATACTTACCGTGCTGCACTGTCATTGATCATGGGGAACGAGTTGGGAAACAACGCCCAAATTTCAAGGTTCTTTAAAGGAGTATCCACTCTGCGACCTCGCAGACATAAATACGATGTCACGTGGGACCCGAAACCTGTTCTGGATAAATTGTCGACCTGGTATCCCAACGAAGAGCTGACACTCGAAGAATTGACGAAAAAATTGGTAACAATATTGGCCTTGATTACCGCTCAGAGGATACAGACTCTCTCAGCAATTCAACTCGAGAACGTTTACCTCGAGAAGGAACCAATTTTAATCAAAATTACGGACCATATCAAGACGACAGGAAGATCGGAATATCAACCCATATTAGAGATTCCTACTTTCTCTGAGCAGCCTAATTTATGTGCAGCATCGGCACTGCGAACATATATTTCCAAGACAGCTGAACTGAGGACGAACACACTTAACAGGGGCTACCTCTTCCTAACACATAGGAAACCACATAACTATGCCTCTTCGCAGACCATTAGTCGCTGGATAAGAGAAACGATTGAAGCCTGCGGAGTTGACACGACAGTCTTCTCAGCACAAAGCACCCGTCATGCATCGACTTCTGCAGCAGCTTGAAAAGGTACCAACATAGAGGTTATTCGTCGGGCGGCTGGATGGTCGGCAACATCATCAACCTTTGCAAGGTTCTATAATCGTCCAGTATCCAATTCCGAATCATTCGCATTAGCATTTCGCTAACTTTTCTTCTCTTTTATAATGTTTCATTTTTTCTTTCTTATTTACTACTTATATTATTTCACTAAGATAATTATTACTTATATAATTGTATTAACATTAAAATGTTGAATTTAAATACAATCTCTACTTGCGGAAAGCATAAAGTCGCATTCTTCTTTAAACATCTACGTATATATGATCTAGAAGGACGAGACAGTGAAATACAATTGAATGGATTGAACGAACTTACCTTAAGTGAAGATCAATCCAAATTGTATGAGCTGTCTCGTCCGAATAGATCACTCCCACCTCACCCAGCATATATAAAATATTCCCGGATGCGATTTATGCTAAACTTTAAAATATAATGACGAAACGAGGGAGAAACCGGAAGTGGAACGGTAGACACCTATTGGTAGCGGGAAAAACTTTTGTTTTTTAAAATTGATGTGGCAGAACAAGCAGTACTCCGGTACTACGTATATATGATCTATTCGGACGAGACAGCTCATACAATTTGGATTGATCTTCACTTAAGGTAAGTTCGTTCAATCCATTCAATTATTAACCATGGTGGCCACATGTCAGTAAAACAAAATTATTGTCAGTAAAGTCAAAGAAATGTCAGTAAAACAAATTTTTTATCAGTAAAGTCAGAGAAATGACAGGAAAAAAATTTTTTTTCAGGGATATTAAGAAAATTGAGACTTTTTCAACTTATTTTCAAAAATTGCGAATTTTTCAACTTGTTTTCCTAATGTTGTAACAAAATACAAACATTTTTAGTATAAAATGCAACTTATTTCGATTTTTGTAGTGCGAAAAAGAACTATAAACAAATCTTTCAAAAATTATTTTTGAATCATTTCTTAAGATATGTAATTAAATTTTTCAAATATATCTGTAATAAAATTTTTATAGAAAAATTGAAATTTTGTAAAATTTAATTGAAAATAATTAATTGTTTTCAAGTATTTTATTAGAATTTTTGAAAATCAAGTTTTCAAGAATTTTAATATCAAATATGGAAAATAATTTAATTATCAAAAATTTTTAATGAAAAATTTTTAAATTTAAATTTAAAAATGAAAATTAATGAAAGTTAGCTTCTAATTTTTGAAATTTCAATATTTTCAGTATTTTCAATTACATATTTCCGAAAATTAAAATACATACATACAAAAAATAATAACATTTTAGAATTATTTTTAACAATTTGGAAAAATAATTATGTTCAAAATTTTTAATTAAAATTCATCAAAAAAAATAATTAGAATTTTTAAATTATACAAAAATTCTTTTAAGAAATTCAATTATTTTCAAAAAATTCCATTAAAATATTTTCAAAAACTAATCCTTAGAATTGTTTTCTTATAATTTTTTAAGATTCAATTATCTGCGAACAATGTAAATAAAAATTTATAAAAATTTACTGTCCTATTTGTAATTCTTCAAAAATTAGATTATTTTTATTTATATTTTTCAGAAATTATTTTAAAATATTTTTAAAAAATTATAATTGGAAGAATTTCTTTTTTTTTAATTTTTTGAAAATATTATGCCTTGATAACTTTAGAAAGAAACATAGACAGTTACAATTTACATATTAAAAAAGTTAAGAAACAAAAAAGCAAACAACAACTAACTTGAAACTGCGAACACATTAGAGAAATACAATTAATATAGAAGATAGAAGATAATAAAATTATAAATTAGTAGTTTAAAAATAATTAAAAGTAAACAGCTAAGAATTAACATTTTTAATATACAAAATATTTTTTTTTGCAGGAAAAAAGTTAAATTGTCATTCATTTGAAAGTTCGAAACTTTAGGAACTATTATAGTAATTATTATGAATAGATTATTATTAATAAATTTATTTACATTTAGGTTGATGATGTTCCACTTACTTCTACAAGCGGCTTTGTTAGCACTTGTTTGGTGGATTACCAAAATCGTTCTTCGATCAACGTGGACGAACACCGGTTTAATAGTGCCTCTGGTCTATGTTCTCTTTAATCAGCTTTAAATTTATTTCCATTAAAAGTTTATTAATCATAAAAACAGCATTAACGAAATTTGTCAGATTTGATAAGAAAGAAATTATATTTTTATAATTTCAAAACATTTTGATCATCAGTTTATTACATTTCGGGTGTTTGTGTTGATTCTAAAAGAACGTAATTAAAAATAAGTAAAAAAAAATTAACATTTTTATTCGAGGAATTTAAATTCAGACGATAAACTTTTAATTCTTTAAGCTAAATTATTTAAACTGATTAGTTTTAAACTAAATAGTTCTGGACTGAATAGTTTTAGACTAAATAGTGTAAAGTAAATAGTTTTATACTAAATAGTGTAAAGAATCAAAAGTTTATTATTCAAATACGTTGACAAAGAATTTTTGTTTCTTTTTCAATTAATAAAAAATGTTCTCTATTGTTTAATTTACAAATAATAAACTTAAAGAGAAATTATTTTTAATAATAGAGGTGAAGGCATTAGATTTTCCTTAGTAAGTCACAAATAATGTTCGTTGATGTCTTTTTTAAAATGACAAAGAAAGTGAAAAGAAATTTCCTAAAGTGGCATTTGATTTACATTTTTTTTTTGCAAAGAATTTTTGTTTTGCACGAACATTCCTTGTTTTTTGGAAAAAATTTCTAAAATAAAGCTGATATAAAGTGAATATAAAACCTCAAGTTTAATATATTTTTAAGAACAATATCTTTAAATGAGTAAAAAAATATATATTTATTCATAAATTCGTTTTGTACTTTAAAGATTGTTTATTTAATTTCTACGTTTGCCATTAGTATGTCTGAGTGTTGGTTAATGGTGTTATTTGCACATGAAATAATAAAGTAGCTTGTACTTTTTCATACAAATTTTCTTTGTTCTTTTCTTGATAAAATAATATATCGTTAACTTCATATAAAAGGCAAGAGATTTAAATTATATTTGATTTCAGTTTAGATATCACTTTGTGCACTTTAATTTCGTCTAATTAATTTTTTCCGATAAGCTTATACATTTCCATATAATTTTCTCTTTTTTCTCTTGATAAAATAAAATATAACGTTAACGTTGTATACGTAAAGCAAGAATTATTTTAAATAATCTAAAATTTAAAACAGTTCAGATATCACTTTTATGCATTTTTAATTTATTTAATCAATTTTTTTCCGATAAACGTAGTTTGTACTTTTTCATACAATTTTCTTTTTTTTCTTGTTAGAATAATATGTAATGTTAATTTTGCATACGTAAAGCAAGAATTTTAAATAATCTTAAATTTAAAACAATTTGCTTAATTGATTTACAAATAATTTATAATTCGATTTTTTTCTAATATTTTCGTAAAATTTCTCTTTTTTTCCGAAATGAAAATATTTTAGCTAATTCCCTTCAAATGTACAAATCTTTCTCTAATGGCAATATTATAAGTAAGTAGTAGTTAAAAAAATCATTCAAATAATTGAATCAGTTAAAAAAAAATTACACTAGTCAATTTTTGTCGAAATTGATTTATTTTTCGTTAAAAAATTTCCCTTGTAGCTAAAAAATCAAGTTTGAAACAAAAAAAATTGTTTTCAACGCAAAGTGACTTATGTAATTTTTTCTCTTAACGATTCATTGCAATTTTTAATAATAAATTTTCACTATTTTATTAAAATTTGATTTTTATTATTCTAGGCGAAAAGGAGCATTTCAGTAATTAAATTTTAAAAAAGAACAATTAGATTAAAAAGAGTTGAGAAAATGAAAATTGAAGACTGAAAGTTGGAAATTGAAAACTCGAAATTGAAAATTGAAAATTGAAAACTGGCAACTCGAAATTGAAAACTGAAAATTGGAAATTAAAAATCCTGATAATTATGAAGTACAAAAAAAAATCATCATTTCGATTAAAAAATGGATCTGAAAAAAAAATTATTATTTATATCGAAGGTAAACGTATAAAATGTCAAATATTGATTTATAAAAAAAAAATCTATTTCTTTTTTTGTTTTCTTTCACTTTTTACTAAAATAAATTTTCTTGTGGGGAGATTTTTTCCAGGCAATGGAAGTATTGAATATCCATATCGACCCTAACGCATGGATGTAAGCAAGATTAAAATGTGAAGGTATACATAAAAGCGTTGTCCGATCAGAGAATGTTAGTCAGTCGGCTCAATAAGTCTCTTAAATCTGGACTCCCCGAAGAGAAGCATCGACAACGTCATTTAATTTGTTATCTCTTAGTCACACAGTCGTCAAATCAATCAGTTCGTTAGGATTGAACTTCAAAATTTAATTTTCAAAAGGTCAGTTTTTGCATTTATTTATTTTGATGAATTATAAAGTAAAAAAATTTTATTTCGATGAATTATAGAATGAAATATTTTTATTTTGATGAATTGTAAAATTCAGTATTTTTATTTTTGTTCAATTATAAAATATTTTTATTTAATTAATTCAAAGTAATTTAAATTAGTTTCAATTATTAATTTTTTTCGGGGTATTTCTTCAATTTAATATTCGTTTATTTTTTCAATTCAAAATTTAATGTATTTCTTCCATTTGTTATTTCAATATTATTTAATCTATTTCTTCAATTTAATATTTCAATATTATTTAATCTTTTCAATCAATTTGATCCAATTTTTTTGTATTTAATATTTTTTATTTAATTTTTTAAAAAGATTTATTTTTAAATTGTTTTAATTTAAAAGATTTAATATTTGTTAATTTAGTTCGAATCTCTACAATTTTTCCTTTTTTTTCAAAGTTTTAATAATTAATATTTTAAAAAAATATTTTTATAATTTGTTACTTTTGATTGGAGTTATTAATATTATTTTATTTATTTAATAATTACTATTTTTTATCCACTTTTACTTTTTACTAATCAATTTTCTTGTGAGATTCTTTTTATAAAAAAATATAAATTTTGTTTTATAATCGAAATTATTTTTTCTCTCCTTAAAAAATTTAGAGAAAAATGAACTAAATTAACAATTAATTGAAATTTTTTTATTTCTTAATGGATTTATTTTTTTTCATAATTAATGATTTATGATCTATAATTATTATTATCATTTAATTATTCAATTTTGTAATTTTTATTTAATTGTAATTTAAAATTAAATAAGAAGCGCAAATGAAGTCGAAGAAGAAGTGCAATTAATATTATTTAGAGAATGTAAATTTATTATAAAGGATAAAATTGATTAAAGGATAAAAAGTATTAAAAGTAAACTAAATGGTAGCATTTCTGATAAAATGAAATAATTTTGATAAAAACAGATAGCATGTAAGTAGAGTCTCATTAAAATTAAAGACATGTGCTTTTTTCTTGTTTAGAAAAAAGAAAATTGCAACTGAAATTTGTTTATAGATTTTTCCACACATAAAATTAATTTTACCATTTCGTTCAACTATAAGAACTACTTTTTATGAGATTTAGTGCACGCAGCAAATTTCGAAACATTTTATTTGTATTGGCCTCGAGGAGCATGTATATCTTTTGTGTATCAGAATGCACTTTCGCATTCAATGTGTTTATACACAACTTGATTCGAGTCTACAATATTCTTTTAAAGTGCAATTCACCAACTATGCAACGAGAGAGGAACATTTTTATTTCAAAATCAAAACATTTAAGAAAAAAAAAATGATTTTAATTACATATCAAAGGGAGCAAGGCTAATGGTTTCTTGTAATTCACAAGTCAAGCCTGTAAATATAAATTCACCAGCAGTTCAATAATTTCCGTCAAAAATAAATGTGTACGTAGAAATAGTGTCAATTTTTTAAATATTCAAATTAAGTTTTTTCCTCTCTCTCTCTCTCTACAATGTTTTAATTTACGAAAAAATGTAATTCGACTAAAGAATTTATTAATCAATTTTCAATCGTTTTGCAATTTTTTTCACATTTTATTTCGTTTAAACTATCTTTCGGTTTGATTTAATGGAAAAAAAGGATCGTTTTAATTATTGCTTTGCTTAATTGACAAAAATAATTTAAGACAATTTTTTCTTTATTTATTTAAATTGCAAAGAGCAAAAAGTTGAACCTTCGGAAATGTTAAATGTATATATGGGAATTTATTATTGACTCAATATGTAAATGTGGAAAATAAAGTTTTGTTTTTGCAATAATATTGAGAAAAAAAATCAGGGCGTCTAGTCGCGATAGACATTAATATTATTTTTTTATGAGCAGTTCTACTGTCGTCACATTTGGAAATTTTCTTTTTTATTTTTATTTCCGAAAAAAATAGAAGAAAAAAAAGTCTATTTTCAGATTTAATAATAAAACTAGCTAAAATAATTTAAATTATGAATTTTAGGTGAAAGTTTCGAAAATATTTAATATAAAAAAGCTTTTAACTGAAAAGTTTAAACCAAAGAAAAAATTAACGGAAAAGTTCTAATTAAATGAGAAATTCGAAAATTTCTATTTACTCTAAAATTATGAAATGCGTGAAAAGAAATTTATTTATTCTAAAAATTTCCATTTTTTCGTACCTATCAATGTAATGATGCTAAAGGAAATTTCGAAAAAAAATTAGTTCGTGTTAAAAAAACATCTTACTCACTTGATGGAAGAAAATGAAAATAAACTTTACTCGCCTAATTAGGTTTTGAAAAGTCGTTTACCTTTTAAATAAATAATACATTCTATTGACAACAAAACTTTATTTCACACAAGAAATGTAGTTTCATTTTATCTTTAAATTTATTAATTTAAAGTAATAAATAAAATTTAAATAATAAATAAAATTAAATAATAAATAAACATAAAAAATAAAATTATTAATATTTATTGAAATCAATGGAATTGGTGAAATTTATATCGAAATCAATAGAATTATTCAAATTTATCGAAATCAAAATTATTGTCAATTAAATTAATTATTTTTATTAACAATTTTCTTCGAAATCAATATGTTAATATAAATGATTAGCAAAGCAATAATTATAGTGATTTTTGTGAAGTAATTTTGAAAATAGAAAGTGAATTATAATTTTAAATTGGACGCAAGGGACAATAATTAGCATCATCAGAAATTATAGAAAAGATAATAATTTAAAGAAGAGGAAATTATTTTTTTTCTTTTTTTTTAACGATTAATGTCGATTTCTTTGGAATGTTGATGCATTCACCAATGATTTTCTATAAAAACATATACACAACATGATACAAACATAACAGTATAAAGAATATTACATCTTTCACTGTCACTTTTTTTCCGCCTTTAATCAGGAGCTCGTTACAAGTTTTGAAACAATAAAAAAAAGTTTTTCGTTTTTTTGTTTTCTTTTTACCTATGTAAAGAAATTTTTTAAGTGTTTGTCAGTTTTAAAAATTAGAAAATTTAATTTTTTTGTTTTTTTTTACTAGGAGCATTTTTTTGGGGTTTTTTTTTGTAATAATATTAGTTAATAAATCACCAAAACAAATGACTTTCTCCTTTTTTTCGACGAACTCTGAAGAATTAGTTTTTGAAACCGCTTTTTTGTAAATTTTCTATCAAAATTAAATACAATTAGAAAATTAAATTAAATAAATTAAAAAACATAAATTCTATTCAGTAGAGTAAAATAATTAAATTGAATTAAATAAATTTTTAAAAATTCAATTTAATTCAATAAATAACAAAAATTCAATTTAATTCAATAAATCAAAAAAATTCTATTCAGTAAAGTAAAATAATTAAATTGAATTAAATACATTTTAAAAAATAAATTCAAGAAATGAAAAAAAATTCAATTTTATTCAATAAATAAAAAAAGTTGGTTCAGTAAACTAAAATAATTAAATTGAATTAAATAAATTTAAAAAATAAATCGAATAAATTAAAAGAATTCAATTTAATAAATTAAAAGAAAAATAAACTAAATTCAATAAGCAGAAAAATCTATTAAACTTATTAAATTTTATTACCAAAATTAAAAAAATTAAATTAAAGTCCTCTTTGAATTACTTTAGAAGTTAATTTCAAATTTTAATAATTAAAGTTTATTCACTAAAAAATAAATTTTACATGCTTGTGGATTTTTTTAAATACATTTCCATACGGTAGTCAATTTACGTAAACGATGTAGTTTCAATATTTTTTTTATTTGTTGCTTTTCTTCCTTTTTTACCTCACTGAACCGGAATTATGCTCACCATCTCTACAAGTTCGCGCATTTTTTTCAATTCTTCTTAATTTTCATCAAACTATGAGAATTTTTGAAAAAACCAGTCTTTATGTTGTTTATCAATAAATTTCTTGAATGCCCTTTGAAAAATAAAGAGAAAAAAAATAAATTAACAGAAAAAAGTAACTGAAGAAAGAGAAAAAAAATTGAATTATTTTTTAATTACGATTCAAAAAAAAGTAAAAAAAAAGTCAATCAAGATTTTTTAATTATTTTCGAAAAAGTTAGTCAATCAAAATTATTATTATTAATGACCATGAATATTTTATGTAAGATTAAATAATTTCCTTAAACGTTACATGTATAAAAGTTTTGTTATTTTTCTTGTTTGTTAAATTATAAATAAAATGATGTCATAATTATTTTTGAATTCCTATTTTATAGACACCTTTGACATTAATTGCATATCCGCTTCTTGGGGGTGGGGAAGGGGGGAAATTCATTGAGATGAATGGATGAAACAATGTTGAATCATCATCATCATCGACTTCATTAGTTTCCGAAACGAAAGGTGACTTTGTAAAATATAAAAGATCGCGATTTTTTTTTATTTTCTTTTTTTTTGAAGAAGACCTTGAGGAACACAGTAAACGATTTCACATTGAACTAAGGACTCTCGGGTACTTATTTAACCCTTTTTTTATGTTTCAAAAATTATACCTTACATGCACTCTCACTTTTTTTTTTATTTGAAGAAAAACAAAAGTTGAATTAAAGAAAATTTATTTGATGAAATAAAAAATTTTTACTATACAATGTAGAAAATGGTGTTAATGAAGTTCTGCTAATTTTACAAAAAAGTATTTAAATAAAAGTGAATAATAAATATATGAAAAATAAATATATGCAAATAAAAATATAATTTGTAAATAATTTTTTCTATTTTTAGAAATTTTGTTTCTATTTTTTGGAAATTTATAATTATATATATATATATATAAGTTTATAATTAATTAGCTATAATTATAATTTATTATCTAGTTTGATTGTAAATGAATTTATTATTAATGAATGAATTTTTTGCAGATCAAATCATGGAACCAACAATACCAGAATGGTTCCGGGACAGAAATGTTTTGGTGACGGGAGCCACGGGATTTATGGGAAAAGTTTTAGTTGCCAAATTACTTCTAACTTGTCCGGAAATTGGGAAAATTTTTATCCTGATACGAGAGAAAAAGGATGTTAGTCCTCAGAACAGACTAAAACATCTTTTACAAGTGAGAAAATTTTATGCTTACTTCGAATTTTGTCAGTATAATATTATGAAAATTTAATACGTTTCTCAAATTTACATTCAAAATACTTTTTTTTAGATTTTAATTTCAATTTTTGAATTTTTATTCAAGTTTTAAACTTTAATTTCAAATTTTTTAAATTTTGATACAATTTTTAAATTTTAATTCAGTTTTCAAAGTAAATTTTTATTCTTTTCATTCTTGCTTTTGAATTTTTTCAGTAATTATGAAAATTTATTACTTAAATTAAATTTGCGCTCAAATTAATTTTTAAATTTTGACTCAACATTAAATTTTAATCCAATTTTTGAATTTTTGTTCAATTTTTAAACTTTAATTCCCATTTTTCAAATTTTGATACAATTTTTAAATTTTAATTCAGCTTTCAAAGTAAATTTTTATTCTTTTTATTCATACTTTGAATTTTCTCAGTAATTAAGAAAATTTGTTACTTAAATTAAATTTACGGTCAAATTAATTTTTAAATTTTGACTAAACACTAAATTTTAATCCAATTTTTTAAATTTTAATTCAGTTTTTAAATTCAATTTTTATTCTTTTTATTCCTACTTTGAATTTTATCAGTAATTATGAAAATTTTTTACTTAAATTAAATTTAGGCTGAAATTAATTTAAAAATTTTGACTCAGTATTAAATTTTAATTAATTTTAATACTTTAATTCAATTTTTAAATTCAATTTTTATTTTTTTTATTTCTACTTTGAATTTCATCAGTAATTATAATAATTTATTATTCAAATTAATTTTTAAATTTTGACTCAATTCCTTTAATTTTAATTCAATTTCTGTTTAATTCAATTTTTAAATTTACATTCGATTTAATATTTTTATTCTTCTTTTGAGTTTCATCAGCAATTATGCAAATTTAAGACATAAATTAAATTTTACATGCGAATTAATTTTTATATTTTAATTCAAGTTTTTAATTTGAATCTAATTTTTATTCTATTTTGAAATGTTAATTTAATTTTTTAATTTGAAACTAATTTTTATTTAGTTTATGAAAAATGTTAATTTAATTTTTTAATTTGATACTATTTTTTATTTGGTTTATGAAATTTTAATTTAATTTTTTAATTTGAAACTAATTTTTATTTAGTTTATAAAATTTTAATTTACAAATTTTTTTAGTTTGAAAGAAAGAACAATCTGCATTTTTTATCATGCAAAAAAAATGTGCCTACTTAGAAGAATTTTCATTGTTTTGATATTTCCCAATGTGAGATTTATATTGTGAAGAATCAAATTATTGATAATCTGAAAAATTGATGAGTCAAATGAAAAGGAAAAGTTTGTTTTTTTCTTATTAAAAAGTGATTAATGAAACTGGTTTTTAATTTTGAAAAATTTTATTATTTTACTTATATTTTGCGTATTTTTTTTAATAGAATGTATAAAATATTTTTGTTCTAAGAATTTTATATTGTCTAAGATATTGCCAATATACCAGTTTCCTTTTTACATAATTCTTCCTTAATTTATTTTATTTTAAATGTAAAATTATGTTAAAAATATTACGTTTACTTAAAACATGTAATTTTTGAAATTTAAAGGAAAATGTAATTAATATTTGAGATATTAAATTATTGCTCTCCATTTTTGAATACTAAAGTTCAGAAAGGTGTAGAATTATTTTTTTCTATATAGGAAAATAATAATAAGGAAAGTTGTTGTTTCCTTTGTATATTAAATTTAATTGTTTCTTGCAAAATTTACAACATTTTGAGATATCAATTTTAATAGCAATTTTAATAACAGTTTAAAAATATATTTGGTGAAAATTAATAACTTACTGAAAAGTGATTATTAACCGTTTTTATTCGTTCTGCGACCAAAAATGCTTTTTAACGAAATTTTTGTTTACCGTATAATTTTGCATTACATGAGTGGTAATTATTCCATTTTGGGTTTATTCACTTCTCACAGAATGATAAATGTTTTTCTATAAGATTATCAGTAAAAAAGTGAAAGCGATCCGGGTGAAAATTTGAATGCATAAATTATTTTTTACAAAAGAAAAATAATTCCTTTTTTTAACACTACATCTCAAGTGTTGTTTTCTTTCATTTTATTTATTTTTAAATTCAAATACAAATGAGATATTGTTTCAGAGAGTAATTGGAGGATTTTTGTTTTGATACATTTTTTTTTCATTCTTTTGCACTACATATTTGCATCGGTCTCTTTAACGCACAGGAGAAAGGAACTTATTGCGCGTAACTGAGTTATTTTATTTCGGTGTGATTTAAATTATCCACAGTATAAAAAAATTAAAAATAATTGCAAGCCTTGAGTTTTATAAAAAAGAGAAGGAGAGTCATAAATTATGTCTTTGCGTACAAAGAGTCATGAAGTCAGACACCAAAAGAGAAAAACAAAAATAATATCATGTGATCTCTTAAATCAATCTCTCATTGAAAAGAAAAAAAGCGACTCCTATTTTTTTCAATTTTAATTCAAGTTTGTTCAACATTGTTAAAGAAACTTGTACTGAGAATTAATTTGTACCAAAAAAAAATCTGACTTTCCTCAAATGACAAATTGTGACAAGTGTTTCAATTTGTTTCAATATATTTTTTTTGGGGGAAAAATAAATGGAAAAATAATCTTTTATTTTTTTTCAGCAAGAACCATTTAGAATACTGTCGGAGAATCATCCGGAGAGACTGAAAAAAATTATTGTTGTTAATGGCGATACAACAATTGAAGGACTCGGTTTATCACTTAATGATAAAAATCTCTTAATTCAAGATGTCTCGGTAACTTTTCACATGGCCGCAAATGTCAGATTTGATCTTCCTTTGAAAACTGCTGTTAATTTAAACACGAGAGGAACGGCTAATGTTTTAAAAGTCGTAAAACAGGTATTTTACTAGTTATTTTATTTTTTCAACAAAGTAATAATTTTTTTTAATTTATACCTATAATATACAAAATATTTTATTTAAACATACTCATTCAGTACATAATTATTTATAATAATTATTATATATAATATTATTATATTATATATAATAATTATTCAATTATTTTCGTAAATAATAAAATTCTTCTAAAGAATTCAATTATTTATAAAAATTTGTAATACAATTTTCAAAAGAATTCAATTATTTTCATAAATAAAAATATTGTTCCGGGAAATTCAATTATTTTCTAAAATTTTAATAAATTCTTTAAAACAACTTAATTATTTTTATGAATAATAACATTTTTCTCAGGAATTCAATTATTTTCAATACAGTTTTAATAAAATTCAATAATCAAATTTTTAATTATAATTATTAACAGATCTGTTTGTTTTCCAAAGTTGAAAAAATTCTTTGTTTAGTTCAATTATGTATTTTCAAATTTTTAAATTAAAATTATTAAAAAAACTACATTATTTTCAAAAAATTGTTATTAATTTTTCAAAAGAATTTAATTATTTTCAAAAATTCAACTAAAATTTTTTTAAATAATTTAATTTTCTATTATTAATTTTAATAAAATTTAATTATAAAATTATTAATTACAATTATTAACAAGCACGATTATTTTAAAAACTTGAATGAAATTCTTCATAAAATTCAATAATTTAAAACATTTCCAATCAAAATTATTGAAGAAAAACTCCATTCTTTTAAAAAATTATTCAAAGAAAATTTTCAAAAGAATTTAATTAGGATTTTTGTAAATAATAAAATTCTTCGAAGGACTTCAATTATTTTTAGATTTTTTGATAACATTCTTTGCAAGAATTCAATAATTTTCAGTACATTAATTTTAAAATTGAAAATATTTTTAAAAAAAGTTTTGAACATTCAAATGAACGAAAGTCTTGTTAAAATTAAAATACATTGAAAAATAAAATAATAGATACTAAAATGAAAAACCAAATAAATTAAATATTTGCTTAGTTAAGGATTCATTTTTTAATGAACTAAAAATTATTTTTTGCAACAAAATATAAATTGAATGAAGTAGTAAAAGAAAATTTTCATTCAAATTTTAAACTTTTAAAATTCTAAGGACAATAATAATTAAAACGAAAAGAAAAATCGTCACAAAATGAAAAGCTTCCTCATGAGGAAGCAAAATGAAAATAAAAATAAAGAAACAAATAAAAAGTGAATGAAATAAAAATATATCGATATTAAACTAATTTTGTTTTTTCAGTTCAAAAAATTGTCTTCATTCATTCACGTATCAACAGCCTATTGCCAATGTGGAGAAGAAATTTTAGAAGAACGTGCCTACCCAACATCAATTTTACCGGAAAAAGTATTCACTCTTATCGATACAATGGACGACAATATTTTGGAAGCATTGACTCCGAAATTATTAGGAGATCAACCAAACACTTACGCCTTTAGTAAGTCTTTAAGCGAGGCTCTCGTGTCTAAATCTGGCATACCTACAGGAGTCGCTCGTCCCTCCATCGGTAATTTAATTCTCTGCACTTATTATTAATTATAAATTCAATTGGAATTTCTATCATCTATAAATTTTCCCATTTTTTTTCTTCACTTTTATGTTTCTTTTTCATTTCAAACTTTATTTTTTTTCATTTAAATTGATTGTATAAATATTCTTATTAGTAGCATTATTTCTTTTTTTTCTCCACTGATGATAATAAATCACAAAATTTTTATTCAAATCGTTATTATTTATTGTCTGTTTTGGAATAAATTAACTTATATAGTTCTGAATTTCACTTCAATTCTTTTTTGTCTTCATTTTTAATAAATTTATTATTCAAGCATTGGTAAGTGATTGCGCTTGTAAAGTATTTAATTGCAAACTTGATGAATATTCATTATAATTGCGAGTAATTCTGAAAAACTTGACCTACTATGGATTTAATTTTCATTTATTTTCATTCATTTTCTAAGCGACAAAAAGAAATGCTCGTCTTTTTTTTCAAAGTTCAATTTCTAGCCTAATTGTAATTTCTGAATTCAATTAATTAAAATAGTGGCTGAATTAAAATAAAATAATAAAATAAAATTAATGAATTTCAAAAATTGATATTGGAAAATAAAAGTAGAAAAAAAAGTGGAAAAAACGAATGTTGTAAATTAAAAAACTGAGAGGAATTTAAATTAGAAAATTAATTTACTTTTCATTTGATTTGATTAAATTTTAATTTTACGTTATGCTACTATTTGGGTACTTTTTTAAATTTCAGCCACTAAAAGCTACTATTTCTGTTTTTCTTTGAGAATTTCCACTACTTTAAATTTGCTAATACTAGAAATAAAAAAACTATTCTCAAAAATTATAATCAAATTCTTTAAAACGATTCAATTATTTTCAAAAAATATTCGAAATTCAATTATTTTTAATATCTAGTATCTTCATAAAATTTGGCAAAAGAATTCAATTATTTAAAAAAAAAGTTTATAAATTTGATCAAAAATTCAATTATTTTCATAAATAATAAAATTTCCACAGGAATTTAGAATAGCATTTACAAAAAAATTGTGAAAAAATCAATTATTTAACAAAATTTTTATACAATTCTTAACAATAATTCAATTACTTTCACTAATAATAACATTTTTTATGGAAATTCAATTCTTGAAAAAAAATTTTGATAAAATTCTAAGCAAGAATGAATTCTTTTTTTCAATTAGATTATAGATTAGATTTATTCTTCATTGTACACTTTTTACAATTTCTATTCCTCGCATAACTTGTAGAATTCGATTATTTTCATAAATAATAAAACTCATCGAAGAATTTCAATTATTTTTAATACTATTTTAAAATACTTCATCGAAAAATTCAATTATTTTCACAAATAACAAAATTTTTCACAAAAATTTAATTCTTTTTTAACATTCTTAATAAAAAATTCAGTTATTTTCATAAATAATAAAATTCTTCGAAGGAATTCAATTATTTTCAATTTTTTTAATAAAATTCTTTGCAAGAATTCAATTATTTTCATAAATAATAAAATTTATCGCAGGATTTCAATTATTTTTAATACAATTTTACAGAAATTTCTTGAAAAATGTAATTATTCTTCAAATATTTTAATAAAATTGTTCGAAAAACTCACTTATAGAAAAAATGTTTTTTTTTAAATTCTTTGGAAGAATTCAATTATTTACAAAAATATTATAATTTTTTACAGGTATTCAATTATTTTCAAATATTTTAATAAAATTATTCGAAAGAAATCAATTATTTTAAATACAATTTTAATTAAATTTTCTTGAAATAATTCAATTATTCTTTTAGGTTTTAATAAAATTCTTCCCAAGAATTCAATTATGTCGATAAATAACAAAATTATTCCCGAAAATTCAATTATTTTGAGGCATATTAATAAAATTCTTTGCAAAATTCAATTATTTTCATGAATAACAATATTCATCACGAGAATTCAATTATTTTCATGAATAACAATATTCTTTACAAGAATTCAATTATTTTGAAAAGTAATAAATTTCTTCTTGGAAATGCAACTATTTTAAAAATTTCTAATAAAATCGTTCGCAAGAATTCAATTATTTTTATAGATAATAAAATGCTTTTTATTATTGGCAAAAATTTTTTATATGAATTCTTTGTAAAATTTAATTATTTTTAAAAACCTTTCGCAATTCAATGAATTTCAATATATCAACTATTTTCATAAAATTTCCAAACAGAATTCAATTATTTAAAAAAATTTTTGTACACATCTTCGTAAGAATTAAATTCTTTTCATGAATAATAAAAAATTTCTTAGTTATTCAATTATTTAAATTAGAATTCGCATAAAATTAGTCGAAAGAAATCAATTACTTAAACATTTTTATAAAATTTTCTACAAGAATTAAATTATTTTTATAAATATTTAAATTTTTTCATGAATAATAAAATTCGTTGCGGGAATTGAATTTATTAGCAGGATAAGAAAGAAGTAAATATTTTTGATGAAAATTAGGAAAAAATCAGAAAAATAAAATATTGCTAATGGAATTTTTGTCAGTTTTTTGAAGTGTCTAAAACGACTTTTTTTGGTCGTCAAGTTTAATTTTCTCGATAGCTACTTTTTTTTAGTTTGAAAACTACTTTTTGCTACCTTTTTTAAATTAATTATCGAGTGCTAAGTCGGAAAGAAATAAATTACAAATTATATTTACGTAAATATAAATAAAAATAACTTGTTTGGTTATTAATAATTAAAAAAATGTTTATTGTACGTTATTTTACAGCGCACAATTCAAATTGTAATAAAATTTTATATTAAGAATAATAAAACTAAAATTTATTTCAGTGACTGCCTCTTGGAAGGAACCAGCTCCAGGCTGGGTGGACAATATGAATGGACCAACTGGTTTAATGATAGGAGCTGGCAAAGGCGTAATTCGTTCGATGCTCTGCAATCCCGACTATCTCACTGATATTATGCCCTGTGATTTGGTGGTTAATGCGACAATTACACTCGCGTGGAAAGTTGGCATTGAACAACCAACTGAACCAATTTTCATGAATATCACTGAAAGCGGAAAAAATCCAATTTCCTGGAGGTTCGCTCTCGATACCGGCAGAAAACACGCTCTTGAGAATCCATTCTCAGGTATATTATTATTAATTTCTATAAATTAAAAATTATATTTAAAAGTTTTTTTTAATTATATTTTTAAAAATATTTTTAAATGTAATTTATATTTTTGAATTATATTTATTTATAAATATATTATTTACTTTTTGAAAAATTAAAAAAAAATTATATTTATCATGAAGATAAACTATATTTATATTTATTATGTTTATAAATATAATTTTAAAAAAAATATCTATAAATATAAATTTTAAAAAATGATAAAAATAATTTAAATGTCAGTCATGGAATTGTTAAATAATTTATTTTGTCAACAGTCCCGAGAAAATTGTTAATAATCACATTTTCTTTCATTGAATGAATCCTTCCTTTATCGGATAACCATTAATTTGCCAAGAAATAATTTATACTCTAAATGTACTTTATGTAATATTTCACAGCGATTTAAAAATGACACGGACATTTTTTCTTCTATTTAAAAAACATTTATTTATATATAAAAGAATCTATAAAAAAAACTTTTATATATAGATAATTTATTTATTTTTTTACAATTAGAGTTAGTCCCCCAATTTTCATAGTTTTAAATTTATTTTCAATTAAAAAGTCATTAAATTATTTCTATCAATTTTTTGAAAATTTTTAAACATTCTTTGTAGTCTTTAGTAAAATTAAAATAGTTATTAATTAATTAGTTTCTGAAATTTCATCCTATTTCTAAAAATTGCAACTAAAATTCAATTCAATATATTCAGTAAAATTCAATTACTTTCTGGAATTTCTAACTAAAATTCTTTTCCAAATAAATTATTTTTTAATTTTGTGAAAATTCTTTAAGAATTTAATTATTCAAAGAAAAAGAATTTATTTTCTATTCAATTTTTTTCTTCTTCTTTTAGGGCCTTTGTGGTATCCTGGAGGCGGATTTACAACTTCAAAAATCGTTCACTGGTTCTCTGTATTATTTCTCCATATAATCCCGGCTTATTTACTCGATACTTTATTATATGTCACTGGGAATAAACCATTTCTGGTAAAAGTACAAAATCGAGTCACTACAGGTCTTGACCTACTACAATATTACACGACAAAGGAATGGACTTTTAGGTAAAATTTTGTTTTTTACTTAAAATATTAATTCTACTTAAAAATTTAGTTTTCCTTCATTGGAACGTTCAAAACTTTAGGATTAAAGTTCTGAACGTTCAAATGAAGAAAAATTAAATTTTAATTAAAATAATTTTGCGTCAATGATAATTTTCTTCTATGGAGAATTTTATTGATGAAATTACCAGTGGCGGATGTTTGGCATCCTTCTTAGAAATCTTTCTCTTTATAAATATATTATTTGTTTTTTTTCATTTCAAACGCTCGCAAAGTATATTTCTTGTCATAGTTTTCTAATAATAGATTCATATTCGTAATTTCTAAGTCTTGAGTAAATTGAACGATTCTAATCTACAGGAAATAATTTATGTTGTGTCTTTTATGTTTACGTAAATGTTTGTTTCGTCAAGTGTGGTGGGTCAACGGGTTAATGGCGGAGAAACATTTACATTTTAGCTATTTTATGATCAAGACACTTGTTGCACTTTAAAATATGTTGCATTCAATATTTAAGTTCTTTAGTTAAAACTGATAGTATTTTTTATTTATTCTAATTAGGCGTAATTATATTTTTTATTCATATTTTTATTTATTATACATAAAGTAATAATTTTAATTACAATTGTAATTAAAATTTACTTTAAATTTATTACTTATATTTATATTTTTTTTATATTTTTCATTAAAAATTTTATATTTATTATATTTATATTTATATTGTCAATTTGACGTGAAAATTTTTTGTAAATAATTTTCATGAAATTTTCTAACTTTTTGAATAATTTTTCTTTTTAAATTTAAAAATTTTTTTAATTAATGTATTGAAAATAATTGAATTCTTGCAAAGAATTTTATTAAAAAATTTGAAAATAATTGAATTCCTTAGAAGAATTTTATTATTTCTGAAAATAATTGAATTCTTGCAAAGAATTTTATTAAAAAATTTGAAAATAATTGAATTCCTTCGAAAAATTTTATTATTTCTGAAAATAATTGAATTTTTGCAAAGAATTTTATTAAAAAATTTGAAAATAATTGAATTCCTTCGAAGAATTTTATTATTTCTGAAAATAATTGAATTCTTGCAAAGAATTTTATTAAAAAATTTGAAAATACTTGAATTTCTTCGAAGAATTTCATTATTTTACGAAAATAATTGAATTCTTGTAAAGAATTTTATTAAAAAAATTTTCAAAATCTTAATTAAATTCTTTTGAAGAATTTCTTTGAATTTTTTTAAAAAATGGAGTTTTTCTAATAATTTTAATTGACAATTTTGAAAGTAATTGAATTTAATGAAAAATTTCTTTCTAGTTTTTAAAATAATGGTGTTTTGTAAAAATTGAAATTAAACATTTAATTATTGAATTTTATTTGAAATATTTAGAAAATAATTAAATTCTTCTCAGAATTTTAGTACAATTTTTTAAAATACTTTAATTCACACAAGGAATTTTATTAAAATATTGAAAATAATTGAATTCTTTTGAAAAATAGATTATACTATTAAATAGATTTTGACAATAATGTAATTGTTCCAAAAAACTTATTTGAATTTTTGAAAATAATTAAATTCTTTTGAAAAATTAATTTAATTTTTTGAAAATATAATGTAGTTTTTTTTACAATTTGAATTGAAAATTTTGAAAATAATTAAATTAAACAAAGGATTTTTTTCAACTATTTTAAAATAATCGTGTCTATTAATAATTATAAATAAAATTTTGGATATTAAATTTTTTATAGAAAATAATTGAATTCCTCAGAAGAATTTCATTATTTACGAAAATAATTCAATTTTTGCAACCAATTTTTATAAATTTTGGAAAATAATTCAATTTTTTGCAAAAATTTTTTATAAATTTTGGAAAATAATTCAATTTATGCTAATAATATTATTATTTATTAAAATAATTGATTACTCACGAAGAATTTTATTTAAATTCTTTAAAATAATTGAATTTCTGCGAAAAATTTTATTAATTATAAGAATAATTGAAATTTCGCAAAGAACTTTATTACAATTTTCTAAAATAATTAAATACTTTCGAAGAATTTTCTTGTTTATGAAAATTATTGAATTCCTGCGAAGAATTGTATTAAAAATTTTTATAATAATAAGTACCTAATAAAAAATAATTATAATTAAAAATTTGATTAGTGTATTTAATTAAAATTATTTAATTAAAATTGAATTCTTGAGAAGAATTTTATTATTCATCAAAATAATTTAATTCAAATTTTTGTCAAGATTAAATAATAAGAAATAATTAGTAAATTAGTTAATAATTGTATTTTTTAAATTTTGAATCTAAATTTATTGAAAAATTGAAATTAAAAAAAAATTGTAATTTGAATAATAATAATAATAATAATAATAAATTGAATATCACGTTTCTCGAGCAAGCGCACTTAATTAAATGTAGAAATAAAAGAATTAATTATTAAATATAAAAGTGATTGCTTGAATAATGAATTTTTTTTGCAGGAACGACATGATGAAGAATTTGGAGAACAGTTTAAGTTCATCTGACAGAGAGACGTTTTTTATGAACACCAAGGCTATTTGTTGGAATGAATACATATTAGCTTACATCCTGGGCACTAGAAAGTATTGTTTAAAAGACGATCCTTCAACTTTGCCTCGTGCACGACGTGTTTTTGCCTATTTATATGTCGCAGACTTGTGCCTTAGGATATTTTTTGGAATTTTAATCGTCTGGTTCATCTACTCCTGGATGGTGCCATTTAAAACTCTAATGGAAGTCCGAGAAATTTGAATCTTTCATTATTAATTTTAATATTTCTCACGTTAACTATAAACATAAACGGCGGTAAATTCTTATTTAGAAAAAAAATCTTGAATATTTCTGTAAAAATCCTTTTTTTTAAATTCGCATTTCGCGAATAAAAACTAAATCAGTAAATTTATTTTTTTGTCGAGTATTCTTTTTTGCAATTTTTCGATCTAACGATTTATTTTTTCAAAACAATTTACTTTACAATATAGTTAAAGTTGAATATACTGCAAAAAAAGTGAATAAAATTAATATCAAGCGTTTACGAAATTGTGTTCAAGGTATTTTTTTTTCTCCTTTTTCAGTTACTGCACACATTAAAAAAATGAAGTAATACATTTTAGAAAGTTCGTTATTTTATTTTTTAAAGATATTTTACTTAATAAAAATTTGACTGATGTTAGGAATAACGTGAAAGTGTATATAGATGTTGGTGTAAGAAAAGAAGAGAGAAAAAAAAAATTCAGAAGAAGTGTTACCAAGAAGTGAGATTTCAACATAATTACGTTGTTCAATGATCACAAATCATTCGAGAAGCTATATGATGATGAGCCTTAATTTACATCATTCCGAATTCAATGCAATTTTACTTTGCCTCTTTTTTTCCCCTACTACTCTTATGAATAATTATTTGACGCAAGTGACACTTCTTCATGGCGCATGGAAAATAATTCGCATTGCAGAAAAAAAATACAAAACTCGGCTTCGGAATAATAATGAATGGATAATCATATTCCTGTAGTAACTAAAAATTTGAAATATAATGCGGTAATTTTTAATAGAAAAAAATTACGAAACTCTGAGTTTAATTAGGCGAATACTTTGATTTGTTTGGAAGAAATTAGTATGGAGATATTTTTCGAAAAAATGTAAAGTAAAAAAGAAAAAAAGAGTAAAAAAGTAATAAAAAGTAAAAGGGAGTAAAAAAAGTAAAAAATGGAGTAAAAAAAATAAAAAAAAATAAAAGAAAAGTAAAAAAGTAAAGTAGGAGAAAAAAATAAAAATAAGAGAAAAGTAAAAATAGGAAAAAATAGTGTATAAAATATTGCGAGGGGAATGAAAGAGAAAAATTGATAGATTACGATGTAAGTTGCAGGCATCCTGAAATGTCGAAATTTTAGTGACTAGCTTTATCTAGTGTATACACTCACTCGATAGTATCTAGCCAGTTTACTTACTTACACTCATTCACTATTACTCTTATACTCTCACTCTTTGCTCGACTCGAGTGGTTTAAGTCGTAGCAGCGCACGAAAGTTTTCTTGCATCATCGATATATAGAGGTCGAAATGTTTCGCTCTAAGGATATATATAGTAAAAATGTAATTTACAATGTCCTGTCATGAGAAATGGCACCTGCAAAATATATACATATATATAAAACTTACTGCCAATTGAACTCGTTTTCTTCCTTTCTCCTTTTTGATACACTAAAATAAACACCATTTATTCATAAAAAGAAAAATTAAAACCTTTATCTTGCTTCTAAATAATTTATTATTCGTGAGGGATTTCTTATTTATGATTTTAATTTATAATTTCAATTTATGATTTCAATCTATAATTTGGATTAATAATTTCAAATTTATGATTTCAAATTATAATTAAGGAAATAGTAATAAAATTAATAAAATATTCTATTAAGTGGTATTCAAAAAAGTAATGGGACATTCTTATTGAAATTTAATAATACTATTGTTTGTAATCAAAATCTATTCTTTAAAAACGCTTTTTGCTTAAATATTATTTTCTCTGAGTGATAGTTCGATTAGTTGTTTCATTTCGTCGTGAAATGGCCTAATAATTACTTGACCACTTTATTACGATTCTTGACTCTGTAATTATATAATGCTTTTTATCATTTTCAGTATAATAACTAGTAAAGTATAAACAAACTCAATAAATTATGGATAAATAAAAATTATGGAAAAGTATGAACAAAAACAAAACGTCATGAAATTAGTTTCGTAAATTGTCATTAGTATTACGATTGCTATTTTTATTGTTATTAATAATTTTATTACTATTATTATTTTTATTATTGTTTTTATTCTATTAGTTTTGTTTTTATTATTATTATTGATATTATTAACAAATAATCCACTTTTATCTCTACTGGTTCTAAATTTATTTGTACAATATTCAAGAATATAGAAAATTAATACTAATTAAATTACAAATTAGATCAATTTTTTTTCTTTTTAAATGTTTTGTACTTTAAAATAAAAGAAATTATAATTTTTGAAACTCTTACAAATTTTTAATCTGAATTAATTTAATTCTGAAACAGAATTTTATTCAAATTGGAAAAAAATAATTCTTGAGAAAAAATTTTTATTAAAATTTTTGAAGGTACCTAAATCAAATTATTTTTTGAAAATTTAATTAATAAAAATAATTGAATTTCTATATAAAGAGTTTTATCAGCATTTTTTCAAAATAATCGAATTTCTGCGAAAAATTTTGTTAAAACTTTTTTAAAATATATTTAAAATCTTTCAAAAAATTTCTAGTGAAATTGTATTGAAAATAATTGAATTCAGGAGAAGAATTTTGAATAAAATTTTTGAAAATAATTTAATTTGTCCAAATTAAAAGTTTTTTTTAGAAAATAATTGAAATTTTTCGAAAAATTTTATCAAAATTGAATTGAAAATAATTATTATTCATTTGAAGAATTTTATTAATAATTCTGAAAATAATTGAAATTTTTAGAAGAATTTCCCAAAATATTTTAAAAATAATAATTAAATTCTATTAAAAAAATGGAATTCTTATAAGGAGTTTTATTAAAAATTTTGAAAATAATTAAATTCCTTTGAAGAATTTCGTTAATTATTATGAAAATAATTAAAATCATGAGAAGAATTTGACTAAAATTAAAAATAAATAAAAAGAATTTTTTTTAAATAATTTAAATCATTTGACAAATTTTTTTAAAAATAATTGAAATCTTTCGAAAAATTTTATCAAATTTGCATTGAATTAAATAACAAATAAAAATTCCTTTGAATAATTTTATTGAAATTTTGAGAAGAATTTCCCAAAAATTGTTGAAAATAATTAAATTTTTCAGAAATTCAATTAAAATTCTATTGAAAATAATAGAATTCAAATAAAGAGTTTTATTAAAAATTTTGAAAATAATTTAATTTATGCAAAAAATGATATCTATTAGAAGTTTTTTAAAAATTATGAAAATAATTTAAAATTAAATTTTACGAATAATTTTATACAAAATTTGAAAATAATTTACTTCTTTTTCGATAAATTTAATGAAAATTTTATCATAATAATTAAATCCTTTTAAAGAATTTTATCCAAATTATATAATTAATATTTTTAAAAAGATATATAATTTTTACGAAAAATGTTATTAAATTTGTTTGAAAAATTTGAATTCTACTTAGAAATTTTAATATTTGGCAGAATTTTATTTTATTTTTTAATAACAATTAAATTAATTTGAGAAATTTAATTAAAATTGTTGAAAATAATTAAATTATTATTTTTCAAATTACTTTAGTGAAAAAATTCTTTTAAACAGTTTTTACAAAATTAAAAAACTGAATTCGTGCGAAGAATTTTAATACTTATAAAAAATATAATTGAATTCTTGAGAAGAATTATATTCAAATTCTTGAAAAAAAATTGATTTCTTTCGAGGAATTTAATTAAAATTTTTGAAAATAATAAACAATAGTAATAATTCATTTATAAATTTGTAAATAACTTTTTTCTTTTAATTTTGAATCTGAATTTATTAAAAAATTGAAATTAAAAATTAAGAATAAAAAATTTTGTAATTTGCATAATTAATAATAATAATGATAATAATAATAATAATAATAATACACGTTTCGCATGCTGGCGCAAAAATAATTAATAAATAATAAATAATTATGAAATTAATAAAAAATTTTCATAAAGAGTTACATACAAAAGTCAAAAGAAGGGAAAAAATGAAAAGAAAAGAAATTTTGTAGCGAAATAAATACAAAAAGTAGTGTGCAAATTAAGGTATTTCTCCGGCTGCTACTCTTGTAAAAATTGATTTTCGATAGATTTTCTTCAAATTTTGAGAAAATGATTCTTCGGGTGACTTTTAAATGTGGTAAAAATTTCAAACCCCTTTGCGATGCTAAATTTTGAGTTATTCAAGTTCAAACTTTCACTTTTACATGCAATTATGTTAAAAATAAAAAATGTCAACCACAATATCTCGTTCTTTGACATGGCAAAGGGTATTTAAATTTTTACCACTTTTAAAGGGCACCCAAAGAAACATTTTCTCAAAATTAGAAGAAAATCTATCGAAAATCAATTTTTACAAGAGTAGCAGCCGGAGAACTACCTTAATTACGATGAAAAATGTAAGTGGAAAAAGCCGAGTTTCAGTGAGGAAGGCACGATACAAGTCAGACAAGTAGAAGCAGACGTTTACTGAAAAACAAGTAGATACAGAAATTTATTGAAAGACAAGCAAGGGTCAAGTGTCTCTCCTGTTTCAAGTATTCAAGCCAAAAAAAAAAATGAATTTTAAATTATTTAAATTTATTATCACTAAAATAATTCATCAATCCTGTGTTATATTAATTCAAATTTATCGAATTACATATTACATCAATTATTATTTGTAATTTATCTCAGAAATTCTTTTTTTTTTTTAATGTTTGTTTATTTTACTCTCTATAGTAAATTAATTAAAATCCACTTAAAAGTAAATTAAAAGTAGAACATTTTTTGCGTATTTCATAATCACAATTCATTCTAATTTGAATGTTATATAAACGATCAAACATAAATTGAATTAAGACTCGAAAAAGAAGAAAAATTATCTAATAAAATAAATAGAGATAGAAGTAAATATACATAGAGTGTTTTATTGTAGAAATTTCCAACGTGATTTCATTATAAATCGTTTTAAATCGTTTTTTTTTGGGACTTTTTTTTAAAACCAGAAATTTATGGAAATTTATTATACAAAAATTTTGAAATAATTAAATATTTCATAATGTCCTTTATTGGCAATTTAATATATTTGTTTGTTCTCTGTTTTTTTGGCAAATAATTTCTCTTAGAAATTTATAAAGTAAAAAATTTAAAACAGACAGTTCTTTGCAAAGAAATATTTTTCGTTCTAAAATTGAAGAATTATTAAATTTATTTAGATGAAATTTTTTTCTTCAAATGGAAATTTTTTAATAAAGTTTTTAGCAAATGACAAAATGTTTATTAATGTGTCAATAGATAAAAAAGTAAATTTTTCTTTTTATTTAATTTTTTAATTTGAATTTTTTTAATTTAATTTAATTCAGTTTTTTAATTAAATGTTTTATTTTTTTATTTTCATAATGTAATTTAATTTATAATGTTTTAATTTTCATAATTTAATTTTTCGTTTTTTTATTTTAATTTATGTAAATTACCATTTTCGTTTTTCTCAATGACGCTGAATACTATAGAATGCAAGTAAAAATCGACCCAGTTGCTTCCATACATAAATATACTTAGTTGTCATATTTTTAAAAGTAGTTTGACTGTTTGACATTCAATTAGTTTTTCGACGAATTTTCAATTTTTCTATTTCTTTTCCAGGAATAATTTGTATTATTGCAAAATATACTAATTTCGTAAAATAATATAAGTGTTTTTCAAATTAGATTCAAATGTTCTCTAATAAATTGTTGTTCTTAATTTAAATTATTGATGACATTAAATAATAATATAATATTTTTATAAATAGTAAAATTCTTTGCAAACATTTAATTATTATCAATACAATTTTAAAAAAAATTTTAATAAAGGATTCAATTATTTAAAACAAATTTTAATAACATTCTTCGAAAGAATTTAATTATTTTCTAAAATTTTAATAAATTCTTTCAAATAATTAAATTATTTTAATAAATAGTAAAATTTTTCGCAAAAATAAAATTATTTTTATAAATAATAAAATTCTCAAGAATTCAATTATTTTAAATATTTTAACAAAATTACTTTAATGAATTAAATTATTTTAAACAATTGTAATAACATTCTGAAAATAATTTAATTATTTTCTAAGCATTTTAATAAAAATTCAATATTGAAATGTTTAATTTCAATTCTTAACAAACACAATTATTCTCGCGATTATTTTAAAAACTTGAAAGAAATTCTTCATAAAATTCAATTAGTTTTAAAATTTTCAATATAAGTTATAAAAAAAACTCCATAATTTAAAAAAAGGTTCAAATAAATATTCTACAAAAGAATTTAATCCGGATTTTTTAATAATTTTAATGAAATTCTTCACTAGAATTCAATTATTTTCAATATATTAATTTTTTAAAATAATTAATTTGTTATTATATTCGTTAAATTTTTTTAATATTTGAATTCTTTCGAGTTTTTTTTATAAAATTAAATAATTGAAAATAATTGAATTTCTGCGAAGAATTTGATTAATTATTAATTATTAAAATAATTGAATTAAACAAAGAATTTTTGTTCACCTTTCTAAAATATTCGTGTTTGTTACGTTAATAATTATAATTAAATTTTGATTATTGAATTTTATTAAAATTGTATTAAAAATAATTGATTTCTGCGAAGAAATGTGTGAAAATTAAAATTTTACGACATAGGTAAATTAAAAACTAAAATAAATAAGTAGAATAAATAAAAAAATAAATAAAAAAATGAATAAATGACGAAAATTAATAAATAAATGAAAAAAAATGTAAACAAAATTAATTTTATTAATTTTGTTAATTAAATTGTTAATCAATTTAGAAACTAAGCGATTATTGTCAAAACAATCAATTTCGATTAAAAATCAGAAACTGAGGCAATTTATATTATTTTGCTCGTAAAAATTCACAAAAAATCCCCACCGAACAATAATTAGTCTCTTAATAAATTTCGCCTATCTCTTTTAAGTACGACATTAAACACGCTCACCCATTGAAAGTGAAGTGAAGTCTTTGAAAGGCCGCTGGCGATTCCCCCGAATTTTTTGGGTCCGGAATAAACGACCATACGGTCCTGCATCGGTAAACCGATAAATGTCCGGTAGACGTTGGGCCATATAATGTCGGTCATGTTACCTCAGTCTGCAACGGACTCACCATCCGAACGTGTCGAGTTGAGCTAGCTGCAAATTATAGTGTTTAGCGCCTTTTTTTTTTTTTTTTGTTTTGTTTGAAAACCAAAACAATCGTGTACGGTCTTCTTGACGCGTCACGTTTTTTCGGCCAGTGTTCCAGGGAGGATCCAATATTCTCCTTGTAAGTGATTTTGCAAATTTAATTTATTTATTCATTTTCCATTTTTGAATTTTTCCCAAATATCGTGGAAGAACTTGAATCGGTCTCCTATTTAGTTCGAAAACTGCGCGCACGTGGAAAACCTGAAAAAGTTTATGTAATTAGTAACTATTCAATTTTACCAGTGTTCGTGATTATCGCAAAAAAAAAAATTTATAAACAATTTTTATTAGTGAATCAAAAAAAAAATTGTTTCTCCATTGTCATTGTTTGTTCATTATTTTAAGTATTTTAATTAGACTATAGAGTTTGATTGAGTTTTATAATCTAAATTATAAAATTTCCTTTCAATAAAAATTGTTTTCTAGTACAATTTTAACTCCAAAATAATTTTTTATTAATTCCTTATTTGTATTTTTAAATTATTCTTAATTCTTTTCCTATTTTTTTAATTAATTAATTCGTTATTCATTTTTCTAAATTATTCTTAGTCTTTTTAAATTTCTCTTAATTTTTTTTCTATTTTTTAAATTAATTAATTTCTAAATTATTCTTAATTCTTTTCTCCTTCTATTTTTTTAATTAATTAATTCTTCACTAGCCTTTCTTTATTATTCTTAATAATTCTTTTTATTTACAATTTTTTTAATTGTTATTTTCAATTTTTTATTGCTAAAAATATTGACAAACCAGGTCACTAGTTTTTTTTTTTTTTTTTTGCAAAAATAACTCTTTTGATTAAAAACTGAAATTGTTAAGAAAAATTAACCAAGAATGAAATTCTATATAGAAAAATTAATGTTCAATGTGCATTTTATTCTAATTTTGAAAAACGTTTCATTTCCTTTTGTTTGCGCAACAAAAGTCACTATTGTAAAATGATCGTATCATCAGAAGAAAATTATATGAATGCGTTTCAGAATAAAACGTTTGACTTTTACTCTCAAGAGTTATTAATATTCGTAATAAAAATTTTTTTCCCCAAGATTTGTCATTTCACTTTTAGAATTTTAATTCTTGAGTATTTTTCTAAAAGTCAATATTTCTAGTACAATTCCAACTGAAAAATATAATTAATCGTAATTCTTCTTTAAAATTGAATTTTGATTACGAAAAAATTATTAATTTTTCTTTTCAATATTTAATTACGTCTAAATTTTTAATTCAATTTTACATTTAAATAAATTCAGCAAAAATAGATTATTGAGACGAATAAAGTATTTTTCTTTTATAGACGAAATATTTTTTTGAAAAATAATTTCTAATTAGCTAATTGAATTTAATTTTCCAAATGTATTTTACGTTTGCCTGATTTTTCTTTGTTTTAACAAAAAAATCAATTTCTGAATTGATCAATTTTTTGAAAAGAGGGGAAGAAAAATATATTTTCTTCAGGAAAGTTTGTTCGGTTCTAATTTCTCAAAGTCAAGGATAGTGCGGTTGAGTCTACAATAATGACAGTAATCTTTTCGCGAGAGGAAAACATTGTTTTATTTCTATAATACGCGAACAAACATCAGGTCATAATAACGGAATAATCATTTTGATTTGAAGACGAAAAAAAAATTGTAGCGAATGACGGACTGAGAAATCTACAATTATAAGGGTGATTAGTTTCATTGTTGTCACTTTAGTTCAAAAAGAATATTTCGTCTTGAATAAAAAATATTTCATCTAAATAAAAAAATATTTTAAAAAGAATATTTCATTTAAATAAAAAAATATTTCAAAAAGAATATTTCGTCTAAATGAAAAATATTTCAATATTTTCCTTATTAATAATAGTTAGTAATTTACTAATAATTAAGAATTAATATTATTAATCAAAATGATAATGTGAAGAAACAAAATTACAAAAGCAAAAAAAAAAAAAAAAATTGGAATAAATTATGAAATTGTGCGACAAAAACAATAAATTTCAAGTACAAATTGTTTTTCTCTAAGTACATATGTACTTCCTTGACGCGAAAGTCATATTTGCCACACTTTTAGAAGGAATAATATTTCACAAAAAGTATGCAATTCCTTAATATTGCCAATCGTGCTTACTGCCAATTACCTCCAATCACGTGATTATATTTCACAGAAAATGCAATGCTGTTATAGGTGAAATACATATTCATGATTAAAACACGATTTCGCATGTGTGTCGAAAAATTTCGCTACATATTTTAAAATGCACCGGCGCCATTACTGTAATTAATTTTACTTTTTTAATTCTTGTCACTCTCGAATAATCTCATTTTATTGAAAATAGAGCCTGAAAAAAATTATTTTATTATTACCATAATTAATATTATTATTAATATTACTATTATTATTATTAATATTTATTACTTAGACCTTTTATTACAAAAATTAATTAAAAAAACGGTTTTAACAGAAAGTGATTATTATTATTATTATTATTATAAAAATTATTTAGTTCTTTTAAAATATTTAGTTCTTAAAAAAATAATTAAAAAACGGTTTTAATGCCAAAAAGCGATTATTTTTATTATTTAGGCTTTTCATTATAAATATTAATTAAGTAAACGGTTTTAAAAGAAAGCGATTATTTGTATTAAAATTATTTATTGTTTAGTTCTGTTATAGCAAAAAATATTTAATAAAAAAGCGAAAATGCGATTATTATTATTATTATTATTATTATTATTATTATTATTATTATTATCAGCATGAGAACGAAAACAATAAATCCCATTGTTGTAAATAATATTAACATAAATATCAAATAGTAAAAGTAATTAATAATTAATAGGAATTGCAAAAGTCTATATTTTTATAATTTTGATTTAGAAAGTCAGTGACTCTTCCCTATTCTAAAAATAAACTTCATTAGAAGTTAATTGACATGAGATTTATAACTGCATGTTACATAAATAATTCTCATTTTTTTTTATTTATATCTATTTTGGATTGGTAAGAACTCAATTACATTTAATTTTTTTTTCTAAAATTGAACGCTTTTCAAGAACAATTTTCAATGATTTTCAAATTAACTAGAAGAAAATTTATGCGTTAAAAAAGAAAACAATTTTACTCTACTTTTATAATGTTTACATAATCGTATTCATTTTAAGAATTTGCTCTTGAGTTTAAAACTGGTTTCTAGAAGAATTCCAAATTATGCTATTAATGGTCAATGTAAAGTCAATATTGTAAATATAATATCAAATGAAACGTGAATAGAATATTTTTAGCGTATTATTTAACAGGCAATTAACGTAAGAAAAGTTAGATATCAAATGATTGTTCAAAAATATAAACTGATATTGAAAATTGAAAATACATAATAATAATAATAATAATAATAATAATAATAATAATAATAATAATAATAATAATAATAGAAATAATAATAAAAATAGTAATAATAATATCAATAGAAATCGTAATGATAACAATAGAAAATTATCTAAATATTTATTTTCTAACAATTGTAACAAATCTGTATAATTATTAATTATATTATTCATAGTATGCACTATAAAGTAATAAAATTATATAATTGTATATAACAGTTTAATAATAATAATTCTGTAATGTTTTCGTATAAATATTTCATTATATTTTTCTTTCCGATTTTTTGTTCGCAATATAAATAAAAATATGAAAGGCAAAGATTATAAAAATACTATTTGTTGTGGTTCAAATGTTGCGTTTATGTATTATAATTGCAAACCTGTAATTATTTCCTAATGATCTTTCCAGTGATTATCATCTCTGTTTAGCGGCACTTTTTTTTTACCACGCTCAAAAACAGTTGTTTATTTCTTATTTTATATAATAATGTCATATTTGTAAATGTTATTGTAAATGTGATTCTCGTCATTTGAAAAAAAGAACAGTCAATAGAATTTAAATTTATAATCAAATTTCTCTTACAAAAGTCAAAGTATTTTAAAATTTTTTCCACACAAGTCTATATTATGCATATTTTGTTTTGCAACATTTTTCATATCGTCTTTTCTAAATGATTTGAATAATTTAATCAGCTAACCTTTTATACGAAAATTAATATCTCTTTTTAGAAATAAAAGGCGTTAGAATGGCGAGTCGAATTAAACAGAAAGGTTAAAATTTTACGTAATGTAAAAAAAAAATGTGTAAAAAAACGAAAAATAAAAATCAAATTCCTATTTGAATGAACTTTCTTCTTATCAATTGGATGAACACGAAGAGAATGTTAATTTAATTATTACTTTTTTATTTTTATTTCTGTTTATTTCTGTTACTTTCAGTTATTTCAGATTTCTATTTATTTCTGTTACTTTCAGTTATTTAAATTTCTATTTCTATTTATTTATGTTATTTTTGATTATTTTTATTTCTATTTCTATTATTTTCAATTATTTTTTTATTTCTACTTAGGTATTTCTGTCATTTTTAATTATTTTTATTTCTAACTTATTTCTATTATATTCATTTATTTTTTATTCCTATTTATTTATAATATTTTGTATTATTTTTATTTCTATTATTTCTGTTACATTTTTAATTATTTTTATTTCTATTTATCTCTATTATTTTTAATTATTTTCAATTATTTTTATTTCTATTATTTTCAATTAATTTTATTTCTACTTATTTAAAACTATTTTTAATTATTTTGATTTCCATTTAAATTACTTTTCCTATTTTTATATCTAATTTAAGACAGTAGATTGAAAATATCCCCCGTAAAAATTAAATTTAACTGACAATGTTACCTGTTTATTGCAGAAAATTAATCCAGATAAGCAATTTGCTTTGAAAAATCATGACGGAAGTGAAAATAGAGGAGTGGCCAGATAGAATAGCTGAGGTATTCAAAGGTCGTGAAATTTTGCTCACCGGTGGCACTGGATTTTTAGGAAAAGTCATAATTGAGAAATTTTTGCGATGCCTGCCAGAAATCGAACAAATTTATCTTCTCGTGAGGCCGAAGAAAGGAAAGGATCCCAAACATCGTCTCGATGACATATTTAATTCCGCTGTAAGAAAACAAAATTTCCTTTTAATTAATAATCCTTAATTAACACAAATTTAATCAAAAAACACTTTTTTTTAAATTAATAGTTAATAATTAATAATTCTTATTTATTAATTTTAAAAAAGTAGTTTAGTTAAAAAATATTCTTTTAAAATTAATAATTCTGAACTAACAAATTAATTAATATTATTGCATCAAATTTTTTTTCTCCGATAAAAATTCCATCGGTAAACATTTTTTTTTGTCTTTTGAAAAAATAGTTAAAAAAATATTTGAAAGAATATTTAACAAAATATTTAAAGGAATATTTAAAAAAATGTTTGAAAGAATGGTTAAAAAATCATTTGAAGAAATAATTATAAAAATGTTTTTAAAAATAGTTAAAAAAAATATTTGAAAAAAAGAAAACAATGAAAACGAAAACTAGAAATAAAAGCAATAAACAAATGTTAATTAACAAAAAAAAAAAAAAAAAACTAAGGCGAAGATGTTAAGAATAACGAATGATAAAATTCTGATCTCACAATATTACGAATTATTACAAAATCAACCTGCAAAAGTAAAAGTGTATTGCACGGAGAGAAAGTCTATACCTATACAACAAGATACATCGTTGCTTGTGTTCGGAAGCTGTATAATTGTGCAATGAGTCATTGGCGTGCAAACGTTTATTCTATTAGTTGCAAAGAATTTGCGTACGAATGATATTTGTTTAAACGAGGCCAAGAAAAAAAAGAAGGAAAAACCAAGTAAAAAAATAGTCTAAAATCAAACTAAATTAAGACCTGCGATTTTTCTACATTTTCTGTAATAAGCACTTTCAGAAATCAAATTTCCAGTCTAAACAAGAAAAAGCAAAACAAGATCTGACAATCTACTTTTTTAATTACTCGAGAATGTAATAACAGTCATTTCTGTTTTCTATTTTTAAAAAAAATTCGTTTCTTCATTTTTCACTATAAAAAATTCCTTTTTCGAAAATTGCTTTTTTATTTCTTTGACAAAAAAACAAAATAAATTATTAAGTACTATAAGTCAAAACGAAAAACATCAAATTCTTTGTATATATTTAAATATAAAATTACATTATTTACGATGATTTCGAAAATGAATTAAGAGAGTGTAAATTAAAAGTTCGCCATAAAAAAAAATGAAAAAAAGGGTGTGAATTAAGACCATAAATTGCATTTACAATTAAGGACAATATTCTAGAAATTATATAATATTGCTGAACTCAATTCCCCTGAATATTCGGAATTAAAAAGAAAAAAAACAAAAAAAAAATGCAGAGTCATGTCATTACTTGCAGGAATAATTTAAATCCAATAGTAAACCTAGTTCTCAAAGCAGGTTTTTAAATACTTTTTTCGTTTTATATTTTGCATGTCTGCGAATACAACACACATGCACACAATATAATGTTGAAAATTGAAGTTTGTTTTTGTGGGAAGTAAATTCGTCAGGGAAAGCGTCTTGGGCCTGGTTATAATATAACTACAGAAACAGAGTCAAGGCCTCGTTCAAACATATAACCGAACGAATATTATCGCATGGTGAAAGTATTATAAGTGAATATGTTATGTCACATAACTTGAACTGAACATTCTAACGCAATCAGACGTACATCACGTATGACGAGAGTTACGTCAACGAGGTTCAATAAAACAAGGCCAGGGTGCCGGATTTACTTCCAATTGATTATCCAAAAAAAGAAAATTCGAGTCAAGAGCAAAACTTACATAATTGTTTTATGCGACAATATCAGAAAAGTATTTAAAAATACGGACGTTACCGACCAACAATGAAAAATTATGGACCAATTTCTGAGAAAAATTTAATCAGTCTGAGTCAAATAAGAGAACATTTTACTTAAAAATATAAATAAAATTTTATCATAATTCTATAAAACATGAAGAAATCGAACACTCCGAGTCGAAGACTCGGAGTGATCTATATCTTCATGTTTTATAATAATTAAAAATGGCAAATTGATAAAATTATAATTTTATATTATAAGAATAATGTACTTCTTCAAAATTCTTTTCAACATTTCAATTCAATTATTATTTTTAAGAAATTTTTGAACTAGAATTCTTCTTTAAAGCAATTAATTTTCAAAAAAGTTCTTTGACAATTTTCAAATCCATTTCTTTACAATATTCAATTTTACGAATTTCAATTATTCGTAAATTCTTCCATTAAATATACATTAGAAAATAAAAACTTCCAATAATATAAAAAAAATTGAATTAAACTTTTTCAAAAAAATTAATTTAAAAATTCAATTATTTCTAAAAATTCACGCTATATTGCTTTTAATATTCAATTATTATTTAAAATATTAACTGAAATTCATTAAATTTTTTTATTAGAATTCAATTATTTAAACACAAAAATAAATAATTTATTGAATAATTGAATGTTTCTTAAAATTCAAATCTTATAAATAATTGTATTCTTTCGACGAATTTTAATAAAATTTTTAAAAATAATTAGATTTTTCGAGAAATTTAATTAAAATTATATTAAAAATAATTAAAATTCTATAATGAGTTTTATTATTTAAAATATTTATGAAAATAATTGAATTCCTAAAAAGCATTTTATTATTTATGAAAATAATTGAATCCCTGTAAAAATTTTATTATTTATGAAAATAATTGAATTATTGCGAAGAAATTTATAGAAAATTTGTAAATAATTTAATTTCTGTGAAATTTATATTATTTTACGAAAATAATTAAATGTTTGCCTAGAATTTTATTAAAATTTTTGAAAATAATTGAATTTTGGAGAAGAATATTATTTCTAAAAATAATTTAAATTTTGACGAGAATTTTTAAAAATTTTTGAACATAATCGAATTTTTGCGAAGAAATTTTGAAACTTTTGAAAATTATTAAATTTTTGCAATCATTTGTAATTTCTATAAAATTCTGCAAATTATATCGTACAATTTACGAACTTTTCTCCTTCAAATTACCGTTTTTTTTTTTTTAAACGGACTTTTACGGATTTGAAGTAAATTTACAAACCTTTACGGGATTCACGGACCTAGTTCTCTTCAAGTTGAAATCATTTTTAAAAATTGGTAATAACTTCGAAATGACTAATTGAAAATTGCCATTGACTCAATTTTAATCCAAATCCTTCTGCTACTTCTGTAAAAATAAATTTAAAATTCATATGTCATCACATTATCATAAAATGTTTTTAAAATCTTTTTTAGAATCGAATAAATTATCCTTAATCTTTTTAGATTTTGTTTTTATGATTTAAAATTTTGCACACACTGTGTCAATTTAAAGGATGTCGACGTGACTTTTATCGAAAAAAAAAATAACATTCAGAGGCCAACGACACGTATGAATCAAGCTGGGAATTCCTGCAACTCGAGGCAGAATGCAAAAAGACGAAAAGAAACAGACTGAATTCGTTACAATCATTAAAAAAAAGTGAATAAGAAATATTCACCCAAAAAACATTTCTTCGTTAAATTTAATTTGGAGAAAAAAAGAAAAATTGTTGCATTGTTTTTTTTACTAATTGCAATATTCGGCAAGAGAGAAATTCAAGGATACGAAAAGCTCATAACTGCGGTAAATTCAAGGCAAACATTTAAATTATTTGATTATGTGATAGAAAATAAGCTATACATAATAACGCGAATGGCAAGTTTGAAAAAAAAATTGATTACCGCGTTAAAGAAAAAAAAAAGTTAGAAAACTTTCTAAAATCAAAAACCGGAGATTATTGCTTTAGTTTATTATACAAAATGGGTCAAAGTCAAGTTATGAAACGTAAAATACATAGCAAAAGTGATCATTTTAAGAAGTTTGAATTTTTCTAATCGCGCAGTAAATTATTGCCAATTTACGGGAAATCGACTTTTTTTATTAACGCCATTTATGTATCTTGTTTCTGTATAATTAATTTAAATTTATTAAGTAATCTTATACTATTTACAAATGCAATAATTGTAATTAAGATGAAAATTTCAGAAAAATTAATTTTAATTTAAATAATGAATGAAATAATTATAAATAAAAATGAAAAAATAAGATAAAAACGAAATGTTACAACGAAATAAAACTCCAATGAGATGAAATAATTAATATAAAGCAATTAATAATTAAAATATAATTATAAACTAAAATAATGAAATAATCGATATTAAGTAAATAATAACCACGGTATTACAATAATCTGTTCGCAAATTGAAATTAGTTGTTTGTTTTATAGTTTCCTAACTTTCTAATGTTTTTCATTTAAAATTAATAAATATTGAAAATCATTGAATCCTTGTTAAGAAATTTATCAAAAAACTTTAAAATAATTGAATTTCTTGAAATAATTTTTTTATTTATGAATATAATTGAAAATAATTGAATTCTTGAGAGGAATTTAACTTATATTTTAAATAAATAAAAAGGTGAACAAAATTCTTTGTTTAATTTAATTATTTTCATAATTAATCAAATTTTTCATAGAAATTCAATTACTTTCAATTATTTAATTTTATAAAAAAGCTCGAAAGAATTCAATTATTAAAAAAAATGTAACAAACTAATTATTTTCAAAAATTAATGTATTGAAAATAATTGAATTCTAGGGAAGAATTTCATTAAAATTATTGAAAATTCTAATTAAATTTTTTTGAAGAATTTCTTTGAATTTTTTTCAAAATAATGGAGTTTTTCTAATAATTTTAATTGACAATTTTAAAAGTAATTGAATTTAATGAAGAATTTCTTTCTACTTTTTAAAATTATCGTGTTTTTTAACAATTGAAATTAAACATTTAATTATTGAATTTTATTTAACATTTTTAGAAAATGATTAAATTCTCAGAATTTTATAATAATTTTTTTCAAATAATTTAATTCTTTAAAGGAATTTTATTCAAATATTGAAAATAATTTAATTCTTTCGAAGAATAGATACCTACTGTTAAAGGTTTTGACAATAATTTAATTATTAAAAAAAAATTTCTTTCATTTTTTGAATATAATCGATTTTGTTAATAATTGTAATTAATAATTTTTCTTTTAAATTTTATTAAAAAATATTGTAGAAAATTAAATTTTTTAAACAATTTTATTAGAAAACTCTAAATAAAATAAATTATTAATTAATTTTATTAATTAAATTATTTTCAACAATTTCTTAAAGTTCCTTTGAAAATAATGTAGTTTTTAAATTTTTTTAATAATTTTAATTGAAAATTTTTTAAATAATTCAATTAAATAAAAAATGTTTACAACTTTTTAAAATAATCTTGTCTCTTAATAACTATAATTAAAATTTTGATTATTAAATTTTTTTAAAATTATATTGTAAATAATTGAATTGCTGAGAAGAATTTTATTATTTATAAAAGTAATTGAATTTCTGCGAAAGAATTTTATTAATTATAAAAATAATTGAATTCTTGCGAAGAATTTTAAATTGTTTATAAAAATTATTGAATCGCTTCGAAGAATTTATTAAAATTTTAGAAAATAATTGAATTGTTTCGAAAAGTGTTATTAAAAATTAATAAAAAAAAATTTAATTCTTTCATGAAATTTTATTAAAATTGTATTGAAAAGAATTGAATCCCTGTAAATAATTTTGACTATTTATAAAAGTAATTGAAGGTTGTTTCGAAGAATTTATTAAATTTAAAAAAATAATTGAATTCTTTCGAAATTAAAAAAAAATTGTTTAAATAATTGAATCCTTTTGTGAAATTTTCTTAAAATTGTATTGAAATAAAATAATTTAATTCCTGCAAAATATTTTACTATAATTTAAAAAAAATCATTGAATTCTTCCGATGTTTGTTTTTATTTATGAAAATAATTTAATTCTTGCGAGGAATTATAAAGTTTTGGAAAATAATGAACAATAATAATTAATTATGTAGGTACTTAATAAGTGAATTTTTTAAATTTTGAATCCGAAATTATTCATAAATTTAAGTTTATATTTGAAAATAAAAAATGTTGTAATTTGTATAATAATAAATTGAAATTGATTATTAGATGCTTACCAAATCCTTTATTTTTGTAGCTTTTTGAGAAAGTCAGAACGCAACGAGGAATTGAAGCTCTGAAGAAATCGGTGACAATAATTAGCGGTGACGTATCCCTGCCAGGATTGGGATTGTCAGCAGAGGACAGAAAACTGATATGTGAGAAAGTCAGCATTGTTTATCATGGAGCAGCCACAGTCAGGTGTTATAATCTCTGAAAAAAGAAACGAGATTTCTTTATTTCTCTTTAATGAATTATGAATTTAATTAAATATTAAAAACATTTTTTGTCTAAATTTTCAATTAGGTTTGACGAACTACTTAAAAGAGCAGTTTTGCTGAATACTCGTGGCACAAAACAAATGTTAGACTTGGCCAAAGAAATTAAAAATTTAGTTCTTTTCGCACACATTAGCACTGCCTATTGTCATCTCGAAGAGAAGGTATATTCTTTCCAAACAAAAAAAGTACCACCACGTAACTATTAAAAGTCCCTAAAGTTCTGAACGTTCAATTGAACGAAATTTTTTTATTTCTTCTTTAAATTCAAATTTTATTTCAACTAATATTGTGTTAAATATAGAAAAATATAAATTATAAAAATTCCAAGTACTTAATTTTGCATTTACTTTTTAAAAGTCCAGTAATTTTTGGAAAATAATTATATTGGCAAAAAATTTCGTTCATTCGAAAGTTTAGATTATGTCGGTTAATTAAAATTAATTGAAAATTAAATACTTTGACTTTTGCGCAAATTTTTGATTTAATTTCGATTTAATACATACCAAAAGCTTCTTGGAGAAAAATCATATCCTCCACCGTCGAATCCGCATAAAATTATAAAATGTGTCGAATGGATGGACGACGATGTCGTAGAGGCAATGACTGATAAAATTTTGGGAAATTTACCAAATACTTATGCGTTCACAAAAGCCTTGTCCGAAGGTCTCGTCGAAGAAGCCATGCCACACATTCCAGCAGTTATTTTGCGGTATGTTTGAATTTTTTCCCATTTCCCTGCAAAAAAAAAAAAACTATTATTTTATTATTTTTCAATTTTACGTACTATTATTTCTTTTTTGTAGACCAAGCATAGTGATTCCAGTTTGGAAGGAGCCAGTGCCAGGTTGGACGGACAATATTAATGGACCAACAGGACTTTTAATTGGTGCCGGAAAGGGCGTTATCAGAACAATGTATTGTAACGAAAATGGTTACGCTGATTATTTACCAGTCGACATTGCAGTTAATGCAATTTTAACAGCCTCTTGGAATTTTCTTTACTGCAAGGAACACGAGAAGAGAGTTTACAATCTCACCAGCAGCAGTGACTTCAAGGTGATGATGATTCTTTTTCTAAAACAGAAAATTTTTCGTCCACTGACAATATTTTCAAAAATAAGTAATTATTATGATAATTAATATAAGTATAATAATCTATATGATTTTTTAAAATATTTTCAATTAAAAATTAATGTATTTAAAATCATTGAATTCTTGCCCAGAATCTTATCAAAAAATTGTAAGAGAATAATTGAAATCTCGCGATGAATTTTATTAAAATTTTTAAAAATTCTAATTAAATTCTTTTGAAGAATAACTTTAAATTTTTTTAAAATAATGGAGTTTCTTTAATAATTTTAATTGAAAATTTGATTAATTGAATTTTATTAAAATTGTATTGACAGGGTGTCTAACAAGGATTAAGAAAAAAATTCCCTGAATTTTCCATGACTTTTTACTAATTTTATTTTTGCTTTCTTGCGACAAAAATATGGTAACTGACATATTTAACAATAAATTAATATCTAATGATAGAAACAAAACGATAATAAAAATTTTCTAAGTTTTGTTAAATTAAAAAAATTTTTTATTCACAAAAAATTTTAATTTTTGTATAAATTTTTAGAAATTTCCATGACTTTCAATGAAATTTTCTGCCATTCCCTGACTTTCCTGACCGTTAGACACTCTGATTGAAAATAATTGAATTCCTGACAAGAATTTTATTATTTATAAAAATAATTTAATTCTTGTGAAGAATTTTACTATTTATAAAAATAATTGAAATGATCGAAAAATTTATTATTTAGGAAAAATAGAATTGTTTTGAAGAATTTAAAAAAAATATTTAAAAATAATTAAAATTCTTTCGAGAAATTAAATTAAAGTTGTTTCGAAAATAATTTAATTTCTGTAAAGAATTTTATTACTTTTTGAAAATAATTGAATTCTTTCAATTCTTTTGACGAATATATTTAAAAATTTCATTGAAAGTAATTTAATTTTTATAAAATATTTTGATAATAATTGAATTATTTTTAGAGAATTTTAAATTCTTGTTGAAATTGAATTTTATGGAAATTTTTGAAAATAATTACAGGGTGGCCGCAAGATTGACTTTATCAATTTCCCTGACATTTTACTGACATAACAACGAATTTCCCTGACAAAAATTTTTTTGTTTAGAGCAAAAAATGTATTGCATGACCGTCTTAATTTCTTTAATTGCCCTGACAAAAAAATTTTTCCTGACATTTCCCTGACTTTACTGACAAAAAATTTTTTTCCTGACATTTCCCTGACTTTGCTGACAAAATATTTTTTTCCCTGACATTTCCCTGACTTTACTGACATGTGGCCACCCTGAATTAAATTCTTTCGTGTAATTTTATTTAAATTGGAGTAAAAATAATTTAATTCCCGAGAAGAATTTTATTACTTATGAAAATAATTTAATTCTTGCGAAGAATTTTACTATTTATAAAAATAATTTATAAAAATAATTGAATTTGTTCCGAAGAATTTATTAAAATTTTAGGAAATAAATTCATTTTATGTAAATATTTGAAAATAATTAAACTCTTTTGAGGAATTCTTTTAAAATTGTTTTGAAAAAATTGAATTTCTGCAAAGAATTTTACTTTTTATAAAAATAATTAAAATGATTGAAAAATTTATTACAATTTTAAGAAAAATTGAATTGTTTTGAAGAATTTGAAAGAAATATTTAAAAATAATTAAATTCTTTCGAGAAATTAAATTAAAGTTGTTTGGAAAATAATTTAATTTCTGTAAAGAATTTTATTACTTTTTGAAAATAATTAAATTCTTTCAATTCTTTTGACAAATATATTTAAAAACTTCATTGAAAGTAATTTAGTTTTCATATAGAATTTTTATAAAATATTTTGAGAATAATTGAATTATTTTTAGAGAATTTTAAATTCTTGTTAAAATTGACTTTTATTGAAATTTTTGAAAATAATTAAATTCTTTCGTGTAATTTTATTTAAATTGGATTAAAAAAAATTTAATTCCTGCAAAGAATTTTAGTATTTATAAAAATAATTGAATTCCCGAGAAGAATTTTATTACTTATGAAAATAATTTAATTCATACGAAGAATTTTACTATTTATAAAAATAATTTAATTGTTCCGAAGAATTTATTAAAATTTTAGGAAATAAATTCATTTTATGTAAATATTTGAAAATAATTAAATTCTTTTGAGGAATTCTATTAAAATTGTTTTGAAAAAATTGAATTTCTGCAAACAATTTTACTATTTATAAAAAAAATTGAAATGATCGAAAAATTTATTACAATTTTAGGAAAAATTGAATTGTTTTGAAGAATTTTAAAGAAATATTTAAAAATAATGAAATTCTTTCGAGAAATTCAATTAAAGTTGTTTCGAAAATAATTTAATTTCTGTAAAGAATTTTATTATTTTTTGAAAATAATTGAATTCTTTCAATTTTTTTTGACGAATTTATTTAAAAATTGCATTGAAAGTAATTTAATTTTCATATAGAATTTTTATAAAATATTTTGAGAATAATTGGAATTATTTTTAGAGAATTTTAAATTCTTGTTGAAATTGAATTTTGTGGAAATTTTTGAAAATAATTAAATTCTTTCGTGTAATTTTATTTAAATTGGATTAAAAAAAATTTAATTCCTGCAAAGAATTTTAGTATTTATAAAAATAATTGAATTCCCGAGAAGAATTTTATTACTTATGAAAATAATTTAATTCATACGAAGAATTTTACTATTTATAAAAATAATTTAATTGTTCCGAAGAATTTATTAAAATTTTAGGAAATAAATTCATTTTATGTAAATATTTGAAAATAATTAAATTCTTTTGAGGAATTCTATTAAAATTGTTTTGAAAAAATTGAATTTCTGCAAAGAATTTTACTATTTATAAAAAAAATTGAAATGATCGAAAAATTTATTACAATTTTAGGAAAAATTGAATTGTTTTGAAGAATTTTAAAGAAATATTTGAAAATAATGAAATTCTTTCGAGAAATTCAATTAAAGTTGTTTCGAAAATAATTTAATTTCTGTAAAGAATTTTATTATTTTTTGAAAATAATTGAATTCTTTCAATTTTTTTTGACGAATTTATTTAAAAATTGCATTGAAAGTAATTTAATTTTCATATAGAATTTTTATAAAATATTTTGAGAATAATTGGAATTATTTTTAGAGAATTTTAAATTCTTGTTGAAATTGAATTTTATGGAAATTTTTGAAAATAATTAAATTCTTTCGAGTAATTTTATTTAAATCGGATTAAAAATAATTTAATTCCAGCAAAGAATTTTACTATTTATAAAAATAATTGAATTCTTGCGAAGAATTTTACTATTTATAAAAATAATTAAATTCTTTCGTGAAATTTTATTAAAATGTTAGAAAATAATTGAATTCCTTTGTGAAATTTTATTAAAAATTATTGAATTCTTCCAAAGAATGTTATTATTTATATAAAAATAATTGAATTCTTGCGAAGAATTATATTAAAATTTTTGAAAATATAAACAATATTAATTGTTTTTGTACTTGATAAGTGAATTTTTAAAATTTTTTAACTTTTACTTGAATTGGTAAAAACTTGTTCGCAGGTGACCTGGGCGGAAATAATAGAACGAGGACGACGAGTTACGGAAAAAGTTCCTCTTAACGGCGTTGTCTGGTATCCTGGTGGTAGTATGAAAAAATCCCGTCTCATGCACAATATTTGTGTCCTCTTCTTTCACATGATTCCCGCCTACATAATCGATGCTCTCATATTTCTCGCCGGACACAAACCAATGTAAGTTTCAAAAAATATTCATTCGTTGTTTGATTTCATCGCTGAAAAATTAAACTAAACAAAAAGAAATTATTTACAGAATGTGTAGAGTACATCGACGAATTCAAAAGGGTTTTGAAGTCTTTGAATATTACGCCAATAATCAATGGGATTTTGTAAATACCAATATTACACAAATTAGGGATAAATTAAATCCACGTGAGAAGATAATGTACCAAATTCATGGCGATGATTTGGACCTGGATGCATATTTTGAAGCTTGCATAAGATCCGCGAGAGTTTTTATTCTCAATGAACCACTAGAAACACTGCCTGCTGCTCGTAGACATATGAAAGTGTAAGAAAATTAATTGCAACTTCTATTCAATTAATTAAAAATTTTTTTTAACTGAGAAGAAAAATTAATTGCAATTTCTTTTTAACTAATTAAAAATGTTATTTAGCTAAAAAGAAAATTGACTAAAAAGTTATTTAACTAAAAAATTAATTAACCAAAAATTTATTTAACTAAAAAGCTAATTAACTAAAAAGTTAATTAACAAAAAAGTCAATTAATAAAAAAGTTATTTGACTAAAGAGTCAATTAACTTTCTTCAGGAAATTTCAATTAATTAGCAACTTAATTAACAATTTTAATACAGTTCGAATTTCCTAATTTTAATATTTCTGAAATTTCAATTATTCGCTTTTATATTCGTGGGGTTTTTCAAAAATTTGTCCAAACCGGTCTGAACAGTGAGTATTTTACCGCTAGATTTAAAATAAACCAATCACAATGTCGATTGAGTTTAAATCTCGCGCTAAAATTCATTGCGGACAAATTTTTTATTGTTAACTATTTATTTATTTAAACTTTTTTTCAATCGAAGTTTAAAAAATAGGAATATTTAATTATTTCCTCTTTTTAATTTGTCTCTCATTGTAGACAAATTTTCTTCATGAAATGTTTATTTAATTAAAATTTTTCCAATCAAAGTTTAAAACGCAATTTTTTTCTACGTCTTTTATTGCGGATAAATGTTCTCCATTAAATGTTTATTTAATTAAACTTTTTTGAATTGAAGTTTAAAAAAAGATGAATATTTCATTATTTTCTTTCTCTTGTGTCTGATTGCGGCCAAATTTTCTTTATTTAATAATTAAAGTTTATAAAAATATGAATATTTAATTAATTTTCTCCTTTCAATTTCATGAGATTAATTTTTTTCTCTATTCACAGTATGTACTGGGTGGACGTTATAACAAAGATTCTCTTCTTCGTTCTGATTATTTACATGTTCGCCTGTTGGAGCGACAGTTTTCGACAACTATTAGCTCGAGGCTGGGAATTAGTCACTCGACAGCTGTCTTCTTAATTTATAATTAATTTTTTGTAGACCATAACTTATATTTTTGTACTCTTGACCAATTTTAACGGTCATTAAAAATCGACTGCAAAATATTTCGTAAAAAATATTAAACACAAAATTTAATCCTGTATGAAAAAAAAAAGATTTTGTATATTCAGCGAAATGTAACAACGTAAATGGTGGATAAAAATTGTTTTAAATTTTGGAAGAAGAAATAATTAGTTTGAAGAAAAAATATTTACTGTAAAGAAGAAATATTTACTTTGAAGTGAAAATATTTTTTGCAAAGAAAAGATTTATTTTAAAGAAAGAATATTTACTGCAAAGAAAAGATTTATTTTAAAAGAAAGAATATTTACTGCAAAGAAAAATTTACTTTAAAGAAAGAATATTTACTATAAAGAAAAAAAAATTACTTTAAAAAAATATATTTACTTAAATATGAAAGAAATGTAATTAGTTAATACGAAAATTGACACATACTGTACTTATTATTTTAAGAAAAAAAATTTAACACTTGAAAAAATCATCAATGTTCGAGAATTTAAATCTGTAATTGATAATAAAATTATATTCGATTTATTATCATTTTATCAAAGTTGAAAATTTCAATATAAAATAAAAATTGTTTTATGTAATTGTGTTTTTAAATATTTAGTTTTTTTTTTTTTTAAAGAAATGTGTACCACATACCGGAAAACTTCTTGAGTGTGAATTTGTTTTTTTGAGAAGGAATAAAATGAAAAGGAATTCGAGACATTGTTCACCGTTTCGTGGTTTTTATTTTTAAAAATTAGAAATAACACCACTTCAGACGGATTCTTGAACTGGTGGTTCGTATCCTTCCGGTCTATCAACTTTCGAGCCGGTCTCACCACCCTCGCCTCCTTTACTTCCACCTCCATCACCGTGCAATTCCAACAATTTGCTCAATTCGAAACGGGGCTTCTTTAATACCTTAACCTAATGAAAAAATAGGAAATTCAATTATTACAATCCAAAATTCTCGGTGACTGGTGCTTCAATTTTGTGAATTTAAAAAGTAATTGAATTACTTTATAAAAATAGAAAATAATGATTTTAACAATAATTACACACCTTACGAATGTACACATCATGTAGTGGGTAAATTCCCTGACAAGCCTTCTCGATGTCCTTGGCAATAGCATCGGGTAAGAGTTTACTGACGACGCCCTTGAGGTCACTCTTCGAAATGTCCTCGTTGATGATCTCTACCATCTTCTTGCGAATGTTACGCACCTATAATGATAAAAACAGGTTTAATCAAACTTCCAACTATATATTTTTGATTAAAAAATGAATAAGATTTTTAGTTTTTTTAACAAAATTGTCGCGACTGCAAATAACACTGTCACCATTTAATAATGACAGTGTGGTAAGAGAGTCCATTTACTCTACGCAAACTTAACTCCGCTGCGATATAAAAAATCACAGTAGATCAAAGTCTGCGTATTTTTTGTTTCAAACAAATAAACTCTTATTAATACATAAGTACAAAATTAAATTTGACGCGCTTCCAAGAAAAATTTATTTACTTTTATAATTTTTGGAGTAAAAATACAGAAAGAGAATCAATTACTATTAAAAAGTTCAAGACTTCTTCAAATAAAAAATAGTCAACAGAAACTGGTTTCAAATTTACATAATTAAAAAGAAAATTTCACTCAAAATAAATTATTTGCTTCTTCGACACATCTTTCTTGGGAGTGCGTCACAAATTTTTCAATAATTTGAAAAAAAATGAAAGTCTTTACCTGAGAATGTTGAGCGTAACACGTTTTCCTCGTGCTCTGTTGGTCTTTGTTCGTAAAACCGATGCAAAATACTCTCAAAAGGTATCCATCTGTGGTTTTAACATCAACGTGTGCCTCAATAAGAGTTTGCCATTTTTTCACCATTGACCGAAGTTTGTCAGTGGTAAGATCCATGCCGTGGAAGTTGGTCAAGACATTACGTCCTTGAACATCTTCGGCGATGAGTCTGAATTTTCTGAAAGACCTCTCGGCATCGTTGTCGCTTTGAAGATCGGCAAGTGAAACTTCAAACACTCTGAATTTCAGACCTTCGGAGGCGATCTCTGCAAAAGGACAAATTTATTTAGAACATTTCTAAGCTTAAGTTTTACTAAACATAAATTTTACGTAACATATTAAATGAATTCTGAAGGAAATGTCGCAAACGAAAGTTTAACACTACCATAAAAATTGGCAATGTAATGGTTTCGTTAAGCATTTTTCTCTTGCAACGTAAAACGCCACAGAAGTTTTGAGCCACAAAAGTGGAGCTGGAGTTGCATTATTTTATTATCAAACTTTTTTCCTTCAAATTTATGAAACGAACTAAAAGAAATTTTGACGAGAGAAATAAATAGAACATATTGATAAAAAAAATAGAAAACTTACTTGTTCCTTGAGTCCTGTTAACCAAAGTTTTACCGACCTGGCGGCTAGTAAACATCGATGGAGCCTTAACATCGTACCAATCTTTACGGGTGAATGGGTCGACACTATGAAAAAAAGAAAACAATTTTTATTAAAATACCCCAAAGCGAACAATTTTTTTAAAAAAATCAAGTCCCTCGAACTAAAGAACGGGACTTAAATGTTACTTCCGTGTATTTTTAGGTTAGGTTACACTTAAAAAAATACTCCAAATCGTAAAGCATACAAATTAAGCAAAACTTACTTACAGTAAATAGCAAATGTTATAAACTATCACTGAATTTAATAAACAATTTAAAAAAACTTCTAAATTTAAAAAAACATTAAAAATTTCAATGAATGAATGAATTAAATGAAAAATGTAAACACACTACTGAATGGAGCAAAATAAAAAACAGAAATTAACTGTAAAAATACAAGCATACTTTGTTTTACATTTGTTTTAAGCACAAAAAATACATAAAATAAGGAAAATATGAAAGGCATGGAAGATTTCAAGTGTCACACGCGTTCGGAAATCCACTGTAATCACATACATCGTCGAACACATCACGTAAAAAAAAACATTTTTTAAATTCAGCAAAATACAAAATAGAATGCACGATAAATATATTTTACTCACATCTTCTTTTTGACGCCTTTTTTGCCTCCTTTTGAAAGTCCCTTATTTTTACCCACCGCCATGTTTGCGGTTTACAACGGAAAGAAGTCTACGACGTGCACAGAAAGAAAAGGCGGAAGTGAAACGAAACTACCGCCACCTGGCAGCGACAATATCAAATATGATAATCACTGCGCATGCTCGTGCTACTTGCGCCTTTTTTAAACTTTGGAAAACATGACGAAACAAAAAACAATCAAAATTATTAATTTGAAAGTTTGATTCTTAAATTCAAAAGCTTAAATTAGAAATTGTAATATTTTAAGTTATCAATCTACTAAATATTTTGTTTTCTACTATTTTTCCATCTTTTTGGAATTTGAATAAGCGCGCCTTATTTCGAGCAATGAAAACTTCCATCAAGCATGCGCAGTTCACTTCAGAGTAGTTACATGTATTTACGCATTCGCAAGTATTGCAAGTATCGCAAGTATCACAAGTATTTTACGGATATAAACATGTAAATACCAGGTAAACACCGTAAACACATGATAAGAGTGACAATCAGAACGATAGTAAACAACCGGATTATTAACAGTAATCGTTTTTATCTAAACAGTTACATGTTTTTTTTAATAAATTTGTAACGAATATTGAAAACGTGACTCGAACCAATGTGAAGTTGCCTCGGAACGTGAATCGATATACATATCGTGTGCATATCGATATAAAAGGTGTTCAAGTCATTAACGGACGAGGTTGAAAAAAAGAGTTTTATTAATCAGACAAAAACAAGGAGAGTGGCTGTTCCAAATGATTAGAAAATCAGAGTGAAGGCAAAATCGCATGCGCGTGTGTGTGAGTGAAAAGCAGGAAGATGAAAAGAGAGATAGAGGTAAGTGTTAGTCAATAAGAGAATGGAATGATTGAGAGAGACAGATGTATAGATCGAATGGCGGGGGTTACTGTAGATGACACCTGTAGCTCGAGCTGATCAGTTTCGCCGCGACTGTCATCGTTGATACATTATTGTTTTGTATACAGATGTTCATTGCTTTATGTGACGTGCACGTGACAAATTATTGTATACTGAATCGTCATAAGTGCGACAGGTGGGTGTCTACTTATCGTGTTTATTGTCATTAGTTTTTATGGCTATTATATATTATTTACATTATCGTCTTATCCACAATCGTTCAACTTTTCCCTTATTCCCCCCACCCCTCTTCAATTTTGATTATACATGAAAGCTTTCCAGTTTTATCAGAAAAGAAACAACCGTTGATAATATTCCCAGTGAATAAGAATTAGCTTTTGGATTATTGCAGTTTATTCAAGTATTTATTTACTAGTTCCTCGAATTATGAACGTTAATATTAGCAAGTCTGGTAAAAGAATGTCAAATTGAAAATAGAACTTTCCTAGTGAAGGTTAATCCACCTACGCCATCTGTGTCAGTTTTTCGCGGACCGTTATTTTGAAAATTTTTAGCTCATCGTGTTATTGAATCACAGTGAACAATATATAGTGCAATATTTTTTCCCCTAAAAATTAATTGCGTGTTTCATGCTTATTACATATTGAAAGTTGAAACATTCGGGAGATGGAGTGTAGACGTGGAGCCGAACAGGTTTTATTCTTAAGATGAAGCATGGATTCTTACGTTCTTACTGAAAATAGAAAGGTAACTACTGTTCACGATCAGACTTTAAAAGAAGATAATTTCTTGAAGTGATTAACGCGCAATTAACTCTCTGAAGTTTTCATAAGGATTTTTGTGTTTATGAATTCAGTGTAAACAGAAAATCATAGGTTAAGTTTGTCAAAAGTGATGTGTTTTTTTGCAAAACGTCACAATGGGGATTTTTCAAAACAACAACAAAATATTGTAACAGTATGACAACAATATTCGAGAGGTATTTAAAAGAAGACAGTTTTTTTTCTCGTTCGGACAAATCATAGAAATAGAGTGTTACAAAATATTTCTAACTTTACCTTTGCATCAACATTTTTTTTTAGTTACATAGTTTAAAAACTTATAATCGATCGACCTAGAATGAGAAGTAATGATGAAATTATGATGCAATTATTATATACAGATAATTGCGGAATTCTTGAGGTTTTCAAGTTTGTTATTATTTTAATAACGTATTAATCTTTCCTTTGTTAAACTCCGTTTTCGTAACTTAACCCAAGATTATGAATTTCTATGAAATTTCCATTAGGATCTTAAAAGTCATTAACTTCTGTTTATTATTTCGCTTCAAAATATAACTTTTATATTCTTAATTTTTTACTAAAACAAATTCTCTACACAAAAATAATTTCTCATACTAATGATTATTTTTTGAATCATTAACCGAAAATGAGGTTAATTAGAATTTTTTCTATTGTTCTCGTTGTACTAAAAAAATACATAGATATTCTCGTTCATATTTTTATAATACTACAAATTTTGATATTTCTATTCTATTTAATTTTTTTAGTTTTTAATTGTTTTATTTAGTGAATTGTTCAGTATTTTTTTATTTTCATTATTATACAAACGCAAAGTTAGAAATATTTTGCTTCGTTTCAAGTGTTTTATTTTTGACAGAAATTAATGTTTCTTAATATTAAAATTATTCTTATTAATAATTTAAAAAGAAATTCTGAAAATAACTTCCTTGCTTAAACGGTTAATGGCGCTGTACACGAGTTGTCTTCTTGTTTTCATGTTACTTACATATATATCAACATCAGGATCGGATTATTGTTCAGTAGAGCCCAAGGCTGTAATTTGAGATAACGATTTCTAATAAATATGCTTATTTTATTCAAAAAGTAATAATATAATGTCAATAATATTCAATTTAAAGAATTGTCTCGATCAAAATTACAGTTGTTTCTGTCTTTTTTTCAAGTTTTTCTCAAACTTTGTTTGGGGAAAATAATATTTCAAAATGAGTGGAATAATTTCAAATTCAGTAAAATAATTACAAAGTGAAATAAATTACAAACTGATAAAAATATTTTCAAATCGAGTAAAATAATTACAAAGTTAGTAAAATATTTCCAAATCGAGTAAAATAATTTGAAATTGAGTAAAATAAGTACAAACTGAATAAAATAAATCCAATAAAATAATTTAAAATCGAGTAAAATATTTTTTTTTGTAAAATTTTCTCGAGTATTATTTTTGTCTATTTTTTGCATATGGAGATAATTTATTTCACGGACATTATCACGTGTGTGCTATTGCAGAGAAGGAATTGATTTTTTCTTTTTGAAATGTCGTTTATTAGATCTCGGTTTTCTCTGTCTGTCTCTGTTGTTGATTCGTTGAGGCCGTATCTTTAAAACAGTAAACGACTGCTCCTACCACCTTCGACCTGCTAATCGCTTAGAGACTTGGACGTTAGCGAGGCGACAGAAAATGCTCACTGCTTTTTAGCACAGTATGTCGATCATCAAGGCAATACTCTTTCGATTTATAGATCGTGATAAATGCATCAATCTTCAACATAATTCCTCTCAATATCCTGGTTTCATGCTAACGCTTTTACCACTATTAGTGCGACGTAAATATGACACACAAGTCCAGATATCTTCGAATTACAATATTATTATTTTTACAAGGTTGGAGTTTTATTCTAAAACTCTGCAAAGTCGAAGTGACAATTTAGTTCTCTCTCTCTCTTTTGATTTTTTCTTCTCCAATTTTTTCGTCATCGAATATTTTTAGTTACACTGAAAAAAATTATTTGATTCAAATAACTACCGATTACTTGACTATCAATTAAATATTTACTTGAATTTATTTATTTACTTAAACAAATGATATTTACTTGATTCAAATCATTTTTATTTGAGACAATTAAATGAGTTAGTTTATATTAACTTCGAATACTGAAATTATTGGTTGAAATACGATTTAATTGACTCAAATGCAAATTATTTGATTCAAAAGTAAATATTTAATTGATAATAGTCAAGTAATCGGTTATTTGAATCAAATTAATATTTTTTCAGTGTATCTTTTTTTAGTTAAGATTTATTTTTAGTTTGATAATTTTAATTTTCATAAATTTTGATATTTTAATTAGTATATATTCGGATAGAATTTGAAGAAGCATTTTTTATATTCCTTAGGTAGTAATGAATCTTTGACAATAGTGCATTATTTTCTTATCAAAGTGTATTGAATTATTATCACTCTCAATTATTATCGCTTGATTGCATTGATAACGGGATTTAATTTTAAACCTCGAAACATATTAAAAAGGCAGCTGAAAAAACATTGAGTATTGAAGGTTTTTTTTTAAATCGATTTTTAAGAAGGAAAAGAGACAATTTATTATTTTTGTCTTGTTTAATTAGGAATTTTCGAGTTTTATAGTGTGGAAATTATATAACAGTAGACAAATCTTTCAAATTTTATTTTTCAATACTAATAAGGCATTTAAACATGGCTGCCACAGAGCCTGGAAATCCTAGAAAACCTGGAAATATAGAATGGAATTTAAAAAAATTTCTGGAATTTCGCCTGTTTTTAAAGATTCTTAATAAAATTTTAATTTAAAATTATTATTCAATGATTTTCATAAATAATAACATTTTTTTTACAGATGAGATTCAATTATTTTCATGAATTCCTAATAAAACTCATCGCAGACTTTCAATTTTTTAAAATTTATTATGCAATTTTAATGGAATTCCTCAAAAAATGTAATTATTCTTAAAAATTTTATTAAAATTCTGCAAAGAAATTTAATTATTTAGAAAAACTTTTGCTACAATTTAAGTAGGTATTATTTTCAATACATTTTTTATTAAATTTTTTCAAAAAATTGAATTATTTTCATAAATAATGACATTCTTTGTAACAATAAAATTTTTTTACAAAATAATTTTCATAAAATTCTACGTAGAAATTTAATTAATTTCAAAAATTGGGCAAAATTGAATTATTTTCAATGTCTACTATTTCAATAAAATTTCACAAAAGAATTCAATTATTGAAAAATATATTTTAATAAAATTCGTCTCAGGAATTCAATTATTTCCAAAAGTATTCTAATTCTTCGCAGAAATCCAATTATGATAAAAAATTTACAAAAATTCTCGTCAAAATTTCAATTATCCATATAAAAAATAAAATTCCTCTGCAAAATTCAATTATTTTCAAAAATTATAATAAAATTCCTCTGTAAAATTCAATTATTTTTAATACAATTTTCATCAAATTTCTCAACAAATGAAACTATTCTTAAAAATTTTATTAAAATTTGTCAAGAAAATTAAATTATTTAGAAATTTTTTTGATAAAATTTTTTGTATGAAAATTCAATTTTAAGAAACATTTAATTATTTAATAAAATATTTTTTTTGGTAGGTAAATAATTGAATTCTCGTAGAATTTTCTAATTAAATATTGATTTAAAAATCAATTTCAGTTAAAATTTTAGATTATAATTGAATATTGAAAGCATTATAGCGTAAATTTTTAGAAATAATTGAATTTTCAAAAGGTTTCAAATTAAAATTTTTAAAAAATTGAATTCAATTATTTTCATAAATATTAAAAATCTTTGCAGAATTTCAATTCAATTTCAATTCAATTATTTTCAAAAGTAATCAAATTCTTTCCACAATTCAATTATTTTAAAAAATTTAAATTAAATTCTTGGCAAAATTCAATTTTTTTAAAAATTTTTAATAAAATTTTTTGCAGAATATCAATTATTTTCAAAAATTTTCCTCAATTTTCATATGAATTCAATTATTTTCATAAATAAAACTCATTGCACAATTTCAATTATTTTTAATACAATTTTAATCAAATTCCTTGAAAAATGTAATTGTTCTTAAAAATTTTATTAAAATTCGTCAAAAGAATTCAATTCTTTAAAGAATTTGTTGATAACATTTTTTATGGTAATTGAATTTTAAGAAATATTTAAGTAGGTATTCAACAATTTATTTATTTGCAATTTATTTGTATTTAAATAATTGAATTCTAGTAGAATTTTCTAAGAAAAATTGATTTAAAAATTAATTTCAGTTAAAATTTTAGATAATAATATTGAATATTGAATTTTTAGAAATAATTGAATTTAGAAAAGTTTTCAAATTAAAATCTTTGAAAATCTAAATTTTTCATATTTTTAACTAACAATTCTGTTTAATTAATTTTTTTTTGATAAAGGTTAATTGGGAAATTTTTTTTGAAATTATTTAAAGTTTTTAGTTTCTAATATACATTTAATTGAAGAATTTACGAGTAATTGAAATTTCGTAAAATTGAATTTTGTAAACAAATTGATTTGAAAATTCTCAAAGAACTTTTGGAAAATTTATTAAAATTTGTTTATTAAAAAAATTGACTTAAAGAAGAATTTTAGTTGAAAATTCTAGAAATGAATAATCGTAATGATGAAAATAATTTTTGAAGAAGTTACATTAACAAAGTAGCAAGTTTTAATTATAAAACATGAAGAAATCGATCACTCCGAGTCGAAGACTCGGAGTGATCGATATCTTCATGTTTTTTAATAATATTCTTATAAGTTACAGAGTTTCAAATTTTTGAAAATTTTAATTTCTATATGAAAAAATAATAATGATTAAATATTTATTTAAAAATGAAGTTATTGATATTTTCGAATAATTTTCATATTAAAAACCTGAAAAAATTCCGTTTTTTAACCTGGAAAACCTGGAAAAGTCAGGGAATTTGAAAAGAGCAAAAACGTGGTAACCCTGAATTTCAAACCGAAAATAAATTTTTAAAAAGGGGCCGTACACATAATACGTCACGCGTCTAGGGGGAGGGAGGGGGTCTGAGAATTGTGACTAAGTGTGACATGGGGGAGGGGGGGTGAACTCATGTGTTACGTCACAATCTTTTAAATTCAAAGATTATAAGAAATTATATGTGACAATGTCACTTTTTCTAAATAAAACAAGTTAAAAATGCTTTAAACTATTTAATATCTATTATGTACCTGTTTAACATCTATTGGCATATTATTTATAATATGATGATAAATAATATATTCTCTTAATTTGAATCAGTTAAAAATCATGGTTTTAACTGACAATCAGTAGTGACTGACTTTTTGCTTCTGAATCAGTTAAAAATAACTGAAAAATTATCCACAAAACACCGAAATTTTTCTAAATATTGTATATTAAAGATTTGCTTGCATAATTCGAAAAATTTACTTGCAAAGTTTATTTTAAAATTGTGTAAAGATTTAAATTTCTCACTCCAATAAATGTCTATCGTCAAATTTTCTTAAAAATATAGCTTGAAACTTTCCTGAACATTTGAATTGCATTTTCGACTATACTTTCGTGAAAATTTTCCTGAAAATTTAACTTAAATTTTCAGGAAAGTTTCGCGCTAAGCATTTATTGAAGTGGGATATTTAAATCTTCACACAATTTTCACTAAACTTTGCATTTAAATATTTCAAAGCTTAATTGCGAGTAAATCTTTAGTAAATTTTTAGGAAAGTTTCGGTGCTATGTAGGTAGTTAAACGTGACTAATTGAATCAATCAAAAACAATTGTATTGAAACATCAGTTATTTTCAACTAATTGTCAGAAAAAAAATATTACTATTTGAATTAGTGACTGACTTTTTGCTTCTAAATCAGGTATTTTTAACTGCGATTAAATAATTTAGAGTGTAAGATATAATATACATTGTCCAATGTATAAAATTTACAGTGAAATTTACGTGTGTGACGTGACGTAGGGGGGAGGGGGGGGGGTTCAAGATTTGTGACGAAGTGTGACATAGGGGGAGGGAGGGGTTAAAAAGGGTCCAAAATCGCGTGACGTATTATGTGTACGGCCCCAAAGATATTGAATAATTGAAATTTGTAAAATTTATTGAAAAAAAAAGAATTGAAATTTTCGAGAATTTTAATTGCAAATAAAATATTGAAGTTTAAAAGTTATATACTTAATTGAAATTTAATTTAAACGGCTTGATGTTTAAAACTTGATGTTTTAGAAAAAGATAAATTTTCGAAAAGAGATTTTCTATACAGTATAAAGAATAAAAAGATTTAATTGATCATCATGAGGAGAGCAATAGACTTTCACGTTTGCTATGCAGATAATTTGTGTTGTGTCGAGAAGGAATTATGTGAACAGATCGCGCGAGGGGGGAAATAATCAGGGCGTCTCTCTTTGCCATAGGATATACACTCTTAAGGGGGTAACGAAGTGAAAAGTCAAGAAGAGTAAAAGCGTTACGTGATTCAAAGACGTAAGTTAAATCACGATTACAGGGCGATAAGCGGTAAAGCACCCATCTAAACAATTTGCTTATCCTATAAACCGAAAGAGAGGAGGGCATTTCAATTCAATGTCATTTGGTTTGTGCGCGACGCGGCGCTCTCTTAAAAAGCGATGAAGCTTCTTTGGTTGCGGGGAAAATGGTACCGTAAGCGTTCCACTTCCCCGATGAAAACGCTCCGGAATCCGCTGCCTCTTGGAATGCAAGACGATGCAGAGCTCAACCTGTCCAATCTGTGTTTCTTCCTCCTCGTCTCTCGCAACTCCGCCTTCCCTTCCATTGCCTTTCTCTATACACTGACTTGCACGATCACTTTGCTACATCTACTTTTTCTATATACTATATACTATATATATATATATATATATATATATATATATATTTGTCTTCACAAACAGAATCTACATCTCAAAATTCTAAATAAATCGTGCAACATCCTTCAGATTTCACTCAAGGAATTTTTTTCTCTTCTTTTTTTTTTGACAAACGAAAGTGCTTTTTCAACTTCCTGGTGTGAATATTTACGTCTTTGGCTTCGTAAAGAAATTTAACTCCAGCTCTTGATATCACAACAATAAATGGGTTGGAGGACGAAAGTTCCAATAATTCTTTGGTCCAAAAACCAAAAGGTCTAATAATTCTTATTTCCATGATCCAAAAGGTCAACACTTTTTCAAATTCAAACTTCAAATTTAGAAACTTTTTCGTATTGCATTTCGTCACTTCTCAGAATTACGGGAAACAAAATGGCGGCTGGCAAATAAAGCAGCTGATCCACTTGAAATTTTATAATTCGTCTAAATTCCAAATTAAACGGAATTAAATGACAATAATATTTTATAACAATTTTTCCAAATGGCAAGAATGTGATTTCAAGGTTTCTACAAGTCATGGAAAACCTGGAAATCATAAAATTGTCATGGGATTTCATTTTGATTCATGGAATCATGAAAATGTCATGGAATTTCAAATCGAATCATAGAATTTTTTTTTGGTTTTAATTGTAAACCCGTGTAATTGAATTTCGCGCTCCTTTATTACTCAGGGTGGTCACAAGTTTCAGTTTATCAATTTCCTTGACAATTTACTGACATTAAAATTACTTTCCCTAACAAAATTAAATAATTTTCCAAAATTTCTTCTAGAATTCAATTATTTAAATACATAAACTCAATTTTTTATAATAATTGTGACTCTCCATAGTTTTTTCTTAAGTTATTAAGGTATAATATTTTAAAAAAATTATAATAAAGAAATTCTTACAATTAATTTTGTTTTAATATTTTAAAATAATTTTTAAACGATAATAGTTTTTTAATTTTGAAAAATTTCCAAATAATTAAAATTTGGTAAAATCTTTTAAAAATAATTGAATTTTTGAAAACTATAAAGAAAAATGATCAAATTTTTGAAGAATTTTAATTATAAACAGAGCCATGATTCCTCAAAAATTTTAATAAGTCCAAAAAGTAAATTTTGAGTCTTAACAAATTGTGACAAAATAATTCTAATAATTAGTTTTTAAAAATATTTTATTAATGTAATTTTTCGAAAATAATTGAATTTTTGTATAATTTAAAAAAATTAATGAATTTTTTGATAAATTTTAATTAAAAATTTTGAACATTAGGGAGCGTTCACAAATGATGTCACGCTTTAGGGGGTAGGGGGGGTCTTACTAATCGTGACACAATGTATTTTTCTCATATGAAATTGCAAAAATTGCGTGACAGGGGAGGGGGTTAAAATCCCGAAAAATTGCGTGACATCATTTGTGAACGCTCCCTTATTGTTTTCTCCAAAATATTAAAAATAATTCTAAAATGTTATTATTTTTGGAAATATGTAATTGAAAATATTAAAAACATTGAATTTTAAGAAATTATAAGCTTATTTTCATTTTTAAATTTACCTTTAAAGATTTTTCATTAAGATCTTTGATAATTTAATTATTTTTAAAATTTGCAATTAAAATTCTTCAAAAGTTGATTTTCAAAAATTGTAACAAAATACTTGAAATATATTAATTATTTTCAATTAAATTTTACAAAATTTTAACTATTCAACAACGGTTTTTGAAAGATTTGTTTATGTTATTTTTCCCATTATAAAAATTAAAATAAGTTGCACTTTTTTAAGTACTAAAAATTGTGGTATTTTGTTGCAATGTTTGGAAGAAAAGTCGGAAAAGTCACAATTTTTGAAAATAAGTCGAAAAATTCTCAATTTTAATTTTATAATTAGTAAATAATTGAATTTTTATTTTATTCATTATTTATTTCATTAACTAGTCAATTTTTAAAAGGTGTAACTTAAAATAAAAAAGTACTTGTAGGTAAAGTTTTATTTAAAATTCTGAGAAATTAAGGAAAAATTAGGTTTTTATAATGTTTTAAATCTATTTTTTTAAAATAATTATTTAAACAAGTATTTGAAATTTTTTATATTATTAATTGAATTTTTTTTAAGTTTTTTCATAAATAATTGAATATTTCTTAAATTATTTTTAAAACAATTGAATTTTTGTCAAGAATCTTATATTTTTTTGCTTCCTATTGACAAAACATTTTTATTTTTACTCTAACACATTAAATTGTTTGAAATATCAAAAAATTAAAGTCTTTACGCTTCTGCCAAAACGAATTTAAAACTCAATTTGTCTTCTTCTTATTCAAAAATACGAAATTGTGTCACTAGACTAAGTTTCCTTCCAATTGTTTCTCAAATTCTTCCCTATATATATAACACTTTTATAGGTTCAAATTTGCAACGCTAATTTTTCCCAAGCTCTCTTAATTTACAATCTCGTAAATTGTTTTCTTCTCATTTAGAAAAATCTCATCGATATTTGTTTATTTTCGTCGGTCCTTGTTTTCTTCAATATATTTTCTCTTGTCGAAAATGAAAATCGGTTATAGTGACGTCATTAAAAACGAAACAGTAGTTTAGTTGCAGGTAATTAGGATTTGTTGATCCTTCAGACCTTTGTGGATGGGAAGCGTCATTCATAAATCGTTTCAAGGTTATTCTAACGGATTATAGAAAAGATACGATTGTGAATTAAGCTTGTAAATTAAGTTATAAAAATGTAGGAATTTCCCAAAAGTTGGAAATTTTTTTCTCTTCTTTCAATTTCTTTTTTTTGAAGACAAGTTGCCAAGTTCATTTTTATAATTCTTGCCAGGCACAAAGTTTTCTTCTTTTATGAAAAACACAATCATAAAAGCAAGAAAGACTTTGTTGAACAATAAGGAGATCAAAAATAATACCTGCGAGACACTTTGTTGTATTCTGAAATATATATATTGTATTAAAGAGTAAATTTAGTTATTTTAACCAATTTTTGGTGACTGGTCCTCATGGACTTTTATGGGTTTGTTTCAAATCTTTAACTAACCTTAGGCAAAAAAAACTTTTTTGAAGGAAAATTTTCTTTTTTGAATCTGAAAACAATTGACCTAATTTAGTTTTAAGTTTCAATAGGCTACTTTTCAGGGGGCGCATGATTATTCCTCAAATTTCAATTTCCTAATGTTCAAAACATCGAAATTCTTATCATCGAAACATCATTTCGCATAATTTTCAGTTTTCGAAATTTCATTCAACATAATTTTTAATTTATCGATTTATTCTTTATCCTATTATTTAAATAGTCGAATTGTTTTTTAATATAATTTTTAATATGTCGAAAATTTTTTTGACATATACATTTTGTTTTTCCGAATGACTATTTGTCATAATTATTAATCCTCCGAATTGCCATTTGACATAATTTTCAAACCTTCGAAATATTATATTACATAATTTTCGACATATTAAAAATTATATTAAAAAACAATTCGACTATTTAAATAATAGGATAAAGAATAAATCGATAAATTAAAAATTATGTTGAATGAAATTTCGAAAACTGAAAATTATGCGAAATGATGTTTCGATGATAAGAATGTCGATGTTTTGAACATTAGGAAATTGAAATTTGAGGAATAATCATGCGCCCTACTTTTCAGATACTTTTCGTTTTAAAGTGTAAACGGTTTCAGACTTTGTTTTCTCCGTGCAGAAAAGACGCTTTTTTCAAAGTACAACGTCGACGATAATTTCAGGTATCTTTGCTGGATTTTTTCAGTTTTAAAATCTGTTTTCAACATTAGTTTTATCAGATGTTATCATATTTTGTAATTAAAAATTCTCAAGAACCGGTATTTTACATTATTCATCTGATTTTGCTTCTTAAGAAGTGTACATTATGCAATAATTGGAAAAATTAAATCTTTGATCACAAACATTACATCTTTAATTGTTATTTCAAAGTTTATCGAGTTCTTCAAATACACGATGATGATTTTGAGTAAAGAACTAATATTTGTACAGGTACTTTTTAAAATTGGGTCAGAATTTCTCAAACGGATCACCTAAAACTAAAAAATTTTCTTATTGAACCAAAATAGTTTTTTTTGACGCTTAATATGGCTAAGAAGAATCCCTGAAAATATTAAGCCAAAAAAAATTTTTTGTAAAAGTTATTAACAATTGAATTTTTTAGTACTAATAATTAACAAATTTTTTTCTCGAGTTCCAGTTGACGGACATTAAAATTAAAATATGGGTTTTTTTCGTCTTAAATTGCACTATTTGAATATATTTTTTGTTTTTAAATTTTTTTATTTTTTATAATTTTTTATATAATTTGTTTATAAAATGTTAATAAACAAATATGTTCTTCACGTCCTAACAAAAAAATTAAAATTGTATTCTATTCCTTAAATGTCTCCGAGTGTAAAACCGTTTCGAAAAGAAATGAGCCTCAATTAGAAAAAAAGTTATTAATTAAAAACTGCAGCTGTGTAGAGCTTTACATGACGTTAAACTCGCCCCGCGCACATTGGCATTTTTTACAATGTACTGTTCAAAATTGTCTGTAACCTACAAATTTTATCGGATTTTCATGGGCTTGGTCTTAAATTAAAGGGGATAAAATTTCTAAGAGATCCCACTAAACCAATTTTTGAATTTTAAATTGTTTATATTTTTTTTGTTACTCAAAGTTAACAATTTACAATATTTTTAGAAAAAATCATGTTTATTTTTTTATTTTTTCGTTGCAGATGATTGGAATTAATTTAAATTAGTCCAGCATGACCATCAGACAAATAATAATGCATAATACAATTTATTTAAATTGTTGCAAACAATGTTAATTAACAAATAGATAACTTTGGTTTTTTTTATAAAAAATTTTTTTTTTGTAGACAAATTTATGTTTATTTAAGTAATCTATGTCGATTTTGGTAAAAAATTATTTTGAATTTAATAATTACCATTGTTATTAACAACCATATGAACAATAATATAGTTATCAATAATCAAGTGGAGCTTTACATGACTTTAAACTCGTTAAAATAGGATAAATAATTTTTCTTTTTGCAGAAATAAGCCATTTATTTGTTTAAAAAGTAAATAATTTGTTTACAGCAAATGTAATTGTTGGTGCTAATAAATTTTTAAAATTTTTGAAAGAATGTACATATTATATAAACATTTTATGTTCGAAAAATGCCTAAAATGTTTACAAATGTTAAAAAAACTTGATTATAGTTTATAATAATTGTCAATAACAATAATAATTTTTAAATTCAAAATAATTTTTTACCAAAATCGACATAGATTACTTAAATAAACATAAATTTGTCTGGAAAAAAAAAATTTTTTATAAAAAAGACCAAAGTTATCTATTTGTTAATTAACATTGTTTGCAACAATTTAAATAAATTGTATTATGCATTATTATTTGTCTGATGGTCATGCTGGACTAATTTAAATTAATTCCAATCATCTGCAATGAAAAAATAAAAAAATAAACATGATTTTTTCTAAAAATATTGTAAATTGTTAACTTTGAGTAACAAAAAAATATAAACAATTTAAAATTCAAAAATTGGTTTAGTGGGATCTCTTAGAAATTTTATCCCCTTTAATTTAAGACCAAGCCCATGATGCTCATTTTTTTTCGAAACGGTTTTACACTCGGAGACATTTAAGGAATAGAATACAATTTTAATTTTTTTGTTAGGACGTGAAGAACATATTTGTTTATTAACATTTTATAAACAAATTATATAAAAAATTATAAAAAATAAAAAAATTTAAAAACGAAAAATATATTCAAATAGTGTAATTCAAGACGAAAAAAACCCATATTTTAATTTTAAAATCCGTCAACTGAAACTGGAGAAAAAAATTTGTTAATTTAGCAGTACTAAAAAATTCAATTGTTAATTACTTTTACAAAAAATTTTTTTTTAGCTTAATATTTTCAGGGATTCTTCTTAGCCATATTAAGCGTCAAAAAAAACTATTTTGGTTCAAAAAGAAAATTTTTTAGTTTTAGGTGATCCGTTTGAGAAATTCTGACCCAATTTGGTTTTATTTTAATTTTCGACATTTACATTTTTCGAGATGCTCTTTTGTTTATTTCTATTTCTCATCTTTAGGCTGCGTCTACAATAGAAAAAATAATGTGTAGAAAAATGTAAAAAAATTTGCTTACTGTTAGATTATTTCGGTTAGTTTTTTGATTAGTTTGATCAGTTTGGTTATTGTTTTAATTATTTGGATTATTTTTTTTATTATTTTGGTTATTATTTGATTATTTCGATTATTGTTTGATTATTTCGGTTATTTTTTTCATTAGTTTGATCAGTTTGGTTATTTTTGAATTATTTTGATCAGTTTGGTTATTTTTGAATTATTTTGGTTCTTCAGTTTGGTTATTCATCAAAGTGTACCCACGCATTTATTTATATAATGCGATGTAAACGAAAATTTTCCGCCTAGTTTTCGCCAGACAATATAAACTGCGAGCATAGAACATTATAGTAGTTGCCCTGTGGAAACCGATTTCTATTGTGATAGCTGCTTTGAAACAATAGAGCGCCTAGACTTTGTTGAAGAGAGAGTGGTCATTTATTGTTACACTTGTCCAACCTTATCCAACATTAAACCCCCATTTGTTGTCATTTGTTTTGGTATACGCGATATATATGTATATATAGTGTCACCGCATTGGCCATTCTCTTTCTTTGATTTAGACTTTTCTAGAAAGCTGGAAGAATCAAGGAAAGAGGGAGAGAGTCTTTAAAAGAAATCGACTTTAAAAACTGAGATAAATTAAAAGAAAGATGAGAAATTTTTTATTTGACACATTCTTTTGATGTATGATTTACTGATTAACTAAGTGCAAAGATTAGATTTTGGAAATTGAATTTCTATCTAGAATCTAGATAATTTAACCTATTTTCGTTTAATTTGGGGTTTTCGTTTGGTTTTCTATTTATTTCTTTTTTGTACAAAGCTAAAACTCTGGGTGCCATTTACAGATTCAGTTTCTTATTAGGGTTCCCTTATTTGGTTTCGTTTTCTTGATTTGGGTTTTCTATTTGGTCTTCTTTATTTGGGTTTGGTTTTTTTTGTTTTCTATTCAGGCTTTTTAATTTGAGTTAGAATTAGAATTTATAAATAAGAAAACCCTTAGTTGGGTTTCGGATTCGTTTTCTCGATTTGGGTTTTTCATTTGCAATGGGATGTAATATGGATTGGTGAATGCAAGTTTGAAAATGTCAGCAACTTGCCAAGCGGGTCGTTTGCCCTTGTGAGCATGTAATGAAACACTTTCGACTTTCGACTCTGACAGCGACTCCTAGCAAGAACTGTTAACCAATACAAGTATAGAAGGATCTCTCATAACTACACTCCGCCCACAATCTTTAAACACCTGTAATCTTTTTTTATTCAATTTTCCACTTTTTCTATTCCCCGTTTAGTGTCATTAAACTTTTTCTCTTAAGAAATAGCATCCAAGAGGCAAAAAAATTCAAATTAGTTGAAAAATTCAGAAATGTGTAAAATACATGCCGAAAATTGACATGAAAGATACTCTAACCGATTAGTATGTCAATAAATATTGCTAATCGGTGTTTAATTACTTCGTTCGTTTTCAATCAATTCGTTTGTTTTCATTTTAGTAGCGATTTGACAAAATGATTAGGGAATAATTATGTGTAAAAGGGTTTTATAGAGTTTGAGAAATTTCAATTGCTGATAAATATAAACAATTTTCTTTGTCTGGCAGTTACAGTAGGTGCGCGCCATTGTAAACTTCAATTGCCAATCATTTGCTCGGCTGGAGAGCACGTGGCACAAGGCGGTTTTGCAAGGCGCGTAAAACACTCACAATGATAAAACATGGTTAGGAACATTCGCTTTGCTTCCTGATTTCTCTTCGCACATAAGAAAATATACGCGAGTCGAATATTCACGCAGTATTTTCTTTAAAATTCTAAAAAGAGGGGGAAGAGGGAAAATTATATAGTCTTCCCATTCCAATTTTCTCATATTCAAAATTATAATCCATTCACTCGATATCAATTTGTTCTCACTTTTGTTGTTGTCGAATTTATCCTTGTTTATTATTCAATACGTGCGTATTCAAAGTGAAACTTTAAATGTAATTTTAACTCAAAATGGTATTAAATTGAATGAAAATACTTGATGCAAATATTAAATCTCTCCCCCCCCCTCTATCCATGGTTGCCTAAGAGCCTGGAAATCCTGGAATACATGGAAAAGGTATGGAATTTAGAAAAGGGTATGGAAAACCTGCAAATAGAATGGAATTTAAAAAAATTTCTGGAATTTCGCCTGTTTTTAAAGATTTTTAACAAAATTTTAATTTAAAATTATTATTTAATGATTTTCATAAATAATAACATTTTTACATGGATTTAATTATTTTTATGAATTCATAATAAAACTCATCGCAGACTTTCAATTTTTTAAAATTTTTTATACAATTTTAATGGAATTCCTCAAAAAATGTAATTATTCTTAAAAATTTTATTAAAACACAGCAAAGAAATTCAATTATTTAGAAAAACTTAGACTACAATTTATTTATTACAATTTAAGTATTATTTTCAATACATTTTTAATTAAATTTTTTCAAAAAATTGAATTATTTTCATAAATAATGAAATTCTTTGTAACAATAAAATTTTCTTCAAAATAATTTTCATAAAATTCTACGTAGAAATTTAATTAATTTCAAAAATTAGGCAAATTCAATTATTTTCAATGTCTACTATTTCAATAAAATTTCACAAAAGAATTCAATTATTGAAAAATATATTTTAGAGCCTGTTTACACCGCGTCGCATAAATGTATTCCTCCGCGCGCATAAACGTATATTCCTCCAGGAGAATAAACTCGCGTCTGCGCAAAGTGCTTCCCAGCGGTTTCTAACTCTTCACAACACAGCTGGGAAGCACTTTGCGCAGACGCGAGTTTATTCTCCTGGAGGAATATACGTTTATGCGCGCGGAGGAATACATTTATGCGACGCGGTGTAAACAGGCTCTTAATAAAATTCGTCTCAGGAATTCAATTATTTTCAAAAGCATTCTAATTCTTCGCAGAAATCCAATTATGATAAAAAATTTACAAAAATTCTCGTCAAAATTTCAATTATGTATCTATATAAAAAATAAAATTCCTCTGCAAAATTCAATTATTTTCAAAAATTAAAATAATATTCTTGGCAGAATTTCAATTATTATTAATACAATTTTCATCAAATTTCTCAACAAATGAAATTATTCTTAAAAATTTTATTAAAATTTGTCAAGAGAATTAAATTATTTAAAAATTTTATTGATAAAATTCTTTATATGAAAATTCAATTTTAAGAAACATTTAATTTTAATAAAAGACTTTTTTTGTAGTTAAATAATTAAATTCTCGTAGAATTTTCTAATTAAATATTGATTTACATAAAAATCAATTTCAGTTAAAATTTGAGATTATAATTGAATATTGAAAGCATTATAGCGTGAATTTTTAGAAATAATTGAATTTTCAAAAGGTTTCAAATTAAAATCTCTGAACATTTGAATTCAATTATTTTCATAAATATCAATTTAATATCAATTTATCTCAATTTGATATCCTTGGAAAAGCTCTGAAAGTGAAGAGAATTTTTCGAATTTCGGATATTTAAGAATTGTTTGAATCAGATGATGCAACTTTGCTTGAATCCAAAAGAAAGTGAGGAGAAAAGAAGTTGGTGGAGTTTGAGTTTGGACCGTTGCGCAATGGACGAATTTCGACCCTCTGCGCACCCGAGGGCGTTGCCTTATATGCGCAGATGAATAAAATTCGTAAAGTGCGCAAAGGCCGAAATGCGAAATACAAGACCTTTCTACTAAGTCAGACCTTCTTTATCTAGAATTCTCGAACCGATGACAGGACTTCGGAAAAGTTTAGTTTCATATTCCACTTTTTTCAAAAACAAAAAGAGCCAAAGAACAAGTGACATCTACTATTGTGCTCGACATATGAATACAGCAATAAAATACTCAAGATTTAATGAAATTTTTCTTCTTCTTCTTTACAGATTGGAGTGCCATCTTGCTTGTAGAGGAAGCTGAGGAAGATAAAAGTCTGTGTCATCGTCGTGGACTTAAAAGCCGCATAAGTGGTTTCGTGGAGTAGCGATTATAGTCGTCGTGCTTCAGTAATTCGTGTTCAACTCGCTATTCGCTTGGACTTGGATTTAATCCTCCCGACTGTCCAGCAGGTCGTGCCGGATCTATCATGTGAGAATCGAGTTCAACTGAAATACTCTAGAAAAAAAAGAAGAATTGTGTGCGGTGTATTAAAAAAAAATAACAAGAGACCAAAAAAAGGAGTGAATTTATTTATCAAAAAAGTGCGCGACTAAAGTGTGTGGAAAAACGACGTGTTAAATATATAGGTAATAATAAATATATACGCAGTTCACATGGTGAATGGAAAGTCAGAGGATCACGCCAGTGATGCAGTGGTGTCGTGTTTGTGTTAAGTGCCCCGTGTCCATTGTTTGGATTACCTAAAGAGATGTCTTCTTCCGTGGGATACTATGACGACAGAAATCCCCTCCTCAAGGGCACTTTATCCAGGTGAGACTTCCATTATTTTTAATTTCGAAAAAAAGAAATGAAATTGGAGTCCTTTCTCCGACTTTGATTTTTCAAGTATCCTCCTTGGTATCCTATGGAAACTATTTTATTGCGCGAAAGATTATGTCTCGTGTGACAAGGTGTCGGGTAATTGATCATTTGATAAGACGATAGAGTTACTTCTCTCTCATGGCTAACGCTCTTGTTTTATTGAAATTGTTTCTAGACCGCACGTGTTTATTAATCGTTTCCCAAAAAGTCAACTAAGGTTAGCTTTTGGGAAACGATTTATACGCATAATTGCAGGCATCACAATTAGTCCCCTTTTGTCCCCTTATTTCAATTTTATCACCTTTATCCACCGTTACGCATGCGCAGTACTTCAACCTGAAGTTAGCGTCGATAACTATTATTGGATGTGTTTAGAGATCAAAAAGTCACTAATTTACATTCTTTCATTTTCGTAGGAAGTATAAAACGTTCTGGGGTAAAACTTTTATCGTTTCTTTTCGATTTCGCGAAAGAAAAATTGTATCGAAAGGGACCAAAAATACGTTATTATTTAAGATTGTTGAACAGTAAACATAGAATTAACAATGACCTTATTTTTCTTCTTTGCAAAAATAAACATTTGCGGACGGGTTTTTATTTCGAAGAGGCATGAATTAATCATGTTGAAACAAAACTGATTTGGAATCGTTTATAAGAGATGGACGTACACAATTTTTTTTCTCTTTCTCTTTCGCAAAGTTGTTGAATATAAAGAAAACAAGTGAACTTTATGATAAATTCTTTTGAGAGATAGTTTCACAGATGTCTGATAATAAGTTCAAGGTTTTAACATCGACGTATTTAATTGAATTATAAACTGAATGTTTTATAGTCTTATCATTCGGCATAGTCCATATGTTTAAATATTTATTCACCTGAAATTTTACCACCTAATGCAAATAAACAAGTTATTCTCGTAGCAGTTCTATTGTTTTTTTTCTTTTTCTTTTTGAAAATGAGAATTGAATGAATTTTTCTTTAAAGAAAAAGGAAGAGTATTATTTTTATTGGAAGAATTTTTTTTTTTTTTGATTTTTATTGGAAGAGATAATATTTTAGAGATGGGTTTCTTTTTTTTATTTAGAAGTACTTGAATATTCGTTTCGGGTAAATTTGAAATTCAGAGAAATATCTTGTTTTACTAGGTCGATGGTTGACCTCCGTTTGCAGACTCTTGGTTGGAGAAAATCACGGACGCTGTGGCAATTCGGTGAACGTATGTAACACGTGCGTCTGCTTTCCTGCACGTAGGTTTCTGCCGATCGAACTTACCACTTTATAAAATAGCGAGTTTTAAAATGGGGGTAGGGGATATAGGACAGGGTCGGCATTGTACAAAAATTACGCGTCATTTCACGTAATTATCACGTCGTCACGTGTCGGAGGAAAACAATCACTTTAGTTATTTTAAAAATTGCAATAAGATAAAGCGTATCACGTCAGTCATCAAATTTTTCCACTTTTCCAATGTTCCTTACTGCGAATGCATCTTTATTGAAGAGCATGGCTCGAAGTATAGGTCCGTAAATCCTGAAAAAATCCGTAAAAGTCCGTTTTTTAAAAAAAGGTCCGTAAAGTTAAAAAATTTCAATTATTTTTATAATTAACAATATTTATCACGCGAATTCAATTATTTTCTAAAGTAATAAAATTCAATTATTTTCAAAAATTTTAATAAGAGAGCGTTCACAAATAATGTCACGCAATTTTTCGGGATTTTAACCCCCCCCCCTCCCCCTGTCACGCAATTTTTGCAATTTCATATGAGAAAAATACATTGTGTCACGTTTAGTAAGACCCCCCCCTACCCCCAAAAGTTTGACATCATTTGTGAACGCTCCCTAAAAACCATTGCAAAATTTCAATTATTTTTAAAAGTAATAAAATTTTTCGCAAAAATTCAATTATGTTCAAAATTTTTTTTAAATTCTCGTCAAAATTTCAATTATTTTTAGAAATATTAAAATTCTTCGACAAAATTCAATTATTTTCAAAAATTTTAATATAAAATTCATTAAAAAATTTCAATCATTTTCATTATTAACAATATTTATCACACGAATTGAATTATTTTTTAAAGTAATAATATTCAATTATTTTCAAAAGTAATAAAATTCTTTTTAGGAGAATTCAATTATTTTCAATAGAATTTTAATCGAATTCCTCGAAAAAATTCTAAAAAATTTTATTTAAAATTCGTCCAAAGAATTTAATTATTTAAAAATTTGTTGATAAAATTTTTAATGGGAATTGAATTCCAAGAAACATTCAATTATTCAATAAATTATTTAATTTTGTATTTAAATAATTGAATTCTGGTAGAATTTTCTCATAAACATTGATTTAAAAATAGATTTCAGTTAAAATCTTAGATTATAATAATTGAATTCTTTCGAAGAATTTTATTAAAATTTTAAAAATAATTGAATTTTATCGAGACATTTTTTTAAAATTGTCTTAAAAATAATTAAATTTCTACCAAAAAAAGTTTTATCAAAACTTTTTAAAATGTTTGAATTTCTGCTGAAATTCTGATATTTTTGAAAATAATTGAATTCTTGCGAAGAATTTTATTAAGACTTTTGAAAAATAATTGAATCTCTGCAAAAATTTCTATTATTTTACGAAAATATTTAAATTCTTGCAAAAAATTTTATTAAAATTTCTGAAAGTAATTGAAGATCTGCTAAGAATTTTGTTATTTTTCATTTATGCCAAGAATTTTATTAAAATTTTTAAAAAATAATTCAATTCCTGTTAATTTTTCACAAGAATTTAATTATTTTTGAAAATTTTAATAAAATTCTTCGCCATAATTCAATTCTTTACATAAATAATAAAATTCAATGCAGAATTTCAATTATTTTTAATACAATTTTAATCGAATTTCTCGAAAGATGTAATTATTCTTAAAAATTTTATTAAAATTCGTTGATACAATTCAATTATTATTTGAAAATTTGTTGATAACGATTTTTTAGGAATTGAATTTTAAGAAACGTTCAATTATTCAATAAATTATTTATTTGCATTTTATTTGTATTTAAATAATTGAATTCTAGTAGAATTTTCGAATAAAAATTGATTTTCATTTCATAAAAATGAAGTTCAGTTGAAATTCTAAATAATAATTGAATATTAAAAGGAATATAGCGTGAATTTAAAAAAATTGAATTTTGTAATTAATTTTTTTGAAAAGTTTAAATGAGTTTTTTTTAATATTATTTTTAGTTTCTATTTTCTAATATTTATTTAATTAAAGAATTTACGAATAATTGAAATTTCGTAAAATTGATTATTGTAAAGATATATGCATTTGAAAATTGTCAAAGACCTTTTTCGAAAATTTAAAAAAATAATCGAAGAATATTAGTTTTAAATTCTTAAAAATAATAATTGAATTGATAATCATTTTAATTATTATAAATTATTTTTATTATTAATTATTATTAATTATTATAAAACATGAAGAAATCGATGACTTCGAGTCGAAGACTCGGAGTTATCGATTTCTTCATGTTTTATAGTTATGAAAAATTGAATTTCTAGTTTTTAAGTAAAATGTTCTCTTATTTGATTCGGACTGATTCTATTTTTGTCATTTGTTCCGTAATTTTTAATTTTTAGTCCGTAAAGTCCGTATTTTTATATACTTTCACTGTTTCGAGCCCTCGAAGAGGAACTTTAGTATTTATAAAATGGACTCTAAGCAAAAACTTATTCGGATTTTATTTTATCATTGCTGTTTTCATCGTCACTCTTTTATTTAGTTATTTTTTTCCTAAAGTAGTAGTGAAAAATGACTAAATATTAATTTCCCTGAAGTTATCGTCGATACTCAGTGTCGAAAACTATTGTTCAGAGTTGATAGAGATTAAAATGTTGAGGAATCTGAATTTTTCCCAAAAAAAAAAAGAATTGGAGTGTAAAAAATTTTTGATCGTGTTTCTGATAATGACAGACTGCTCAGAATTTAAAACCCTTGACAATTCACTCTCTGCGGGGTTAACGAGCTTTCCTTTGGGGTCCATTTTGTTTTGTCAATTTTGCACGTGTGCAAGCTGATCTTTTGCCAGATCGAGAGAAGGAGAAAAAAAACCGTATAGTTGGCGCTTTCTCGTTCTCGTTAACGATAAACTTGCTTTTAAAAGTTCTGTCGAGGTTTATATGGGTACTATATGTGTGTATATATATATAAAACCACCTGAGCGCCTTATACTTGTTCACCTTTGCCCCATTTTACACTTTATCTGACGTATACACTTCTCCTAACACTCACACATTTATCATTCGCGAAATGATTTTTAAGATATCTTGTAACCTCTTTTTTTCTTCACATTTTTGCATTCTTTCTATAGGAAATATTTTTCTGAAGTTAGCGTCGAAGCTAAGCGTTAAAAACTATTATTCGAGATTTTTAGAGATGAAAATGTTGTACCTATTTCACTTTTCCATTCAATTTGGGAATTAAGAAACCATCAGGCACTTGTTTAACATGAAATCTTGGAAACAATTGTCGATTTCGTGAAAAATTGTTTTCGGTACTCAGCGTCGACGCTAACTTCAGGGATGTTATAAATACTACTTTTTTTAGTTTGAAAGCTACTTTTTTTAAAATAATTATCGAGTGCGAAGTCTGTTGTTGGTAGTTTTAATTTTTCTCAGTTTATAGAAGTGTTAATTTTTTGACCACTTTTATTATAACTATAGAAATATCGAAAACGATAATAATTAATTTCTTAAGTTTGATTTAAGTTTAATTTCATTTTGACTTCAGTTTCATTTTAAGTTTGATTCTAATTTTAAAATATTTATTTGTTCGACGCTTAGTTTTCTATTTTACCGTTTTAGTGAAGATTAGATGTTTTATGGCTGATAATGTTGTATTAAATTTAAAGTCTTGTGGACATTATACGAACGTCGCTAATAACTTCCGGTTTTATTCAAAGTCGAGATCTTACGCTGGAGACACGAGAGCTTTCATCAGGGTCGTATATCTCTGTAAATGTTTTTGTACTCCAATCGAGAGTCAGGAAGAATCCCATCGTCCTTGTCTGATAGCTTGTGTGTATATATATATTCACGAAGGATATATTCGTTTCCAATTGATTCTTGCGTTTATTTCTTTCTTTACCTTTTTTTTTCTCTCGTTTCCATTTGTTTTATGTGTTTTCTTTTAATACGCAACGTATAAATACAATTTACACTTGGAAAAAAGTAGTTTTTTTCACTTTGAGAGAAAAATTCCTCTTTTTGGTAATAAAAAGTAGTTTTACTAAATTTTGATAGTTAAAGTAAATAAATAAATTTTACGTAGAATCGTTATACATGGTTGCCACAGAGCCTGGAAATCCTGGAAAACATGGAAAAGGTATGGAATTTAGAAAAGGGTATGGAAAACCTGTTAATAGAATGGAATTTAAAAAAATGTCTGGAATTTCGCTTGTTTTTAAAGATTTTTAACAAAATTTTAATTTAAAATTATTATTCCTTGATTTCCATAAATAATAACAATTTTTACAGGGATTCAATTATTTTCATGAATTCATAATAAAACTCATCGCAGGCTTTCAATGTTTTAAAATTTTTTATACAATTTTAATGGAATTCCTCAAAAAATGTAATTATTCTTAAAAAATTTATTAAAATTCAGCAAAGAAATTCAATTATTTAGAAAAACTTTTACTACAATTTATTTACATATTACAATTTAAGTATTATTTTCAATACATTTTTAATTAAATTTTTTCAAAAAATTGAATTATTTTCATAAATAATGAAATTCTTTGTAACAATAACACTTTTTTCAAAATAATTTTCATAAAATTCTTCGTAGAAATTTAATTAATTTAAAAAATTTGGCAACATTCAATTATTTTCAATACCTAAGTACTATTTCAATAAAATTTTATAAAAGAATTCAATTATTTAAAAATAAATTTTAATAAAATTCGTCTCAAGAATTCAATTATTGTCAAAAGTATTATAATTCTTCGCAAAAATCCAATTATGATAAAAAATTTACAAAAATTCTCGTCAAAATTTCAATTATCTATATAAAAAATAAAATTCCTCTGCAAAATTCAATTATTTTCAAAAATTATAATAAAATACTTGGCAGAGTTTCAATTATTTTTAATACCATTTTCATGAACAAAAAGTTTTGAACGCTCAAATGAACGAAATATTTTTTGTTTAAAATATTTTCATAGATTATTGATTTCAATTCAAATTAAAAACTCAAATTTTACATTTAGAAACATTATAATTAATTTGCTTAATAGTGACGCAAAATTATAGTAATAAAAATTTAATTTGAAGAAGAAATAAATAAATTTCGTTCATTTGAACGTTCAAAACTTTAACCTCCTCAATTTTCATCAAATTTCTTAAGAAATGAAATTATTCTTAAAAATTTTATTAAAATTTGTCAAGAGAATTAAATTATTTAAAAATTTTGTTGATAAAATTCTTTATATGAAAATTCAATTTTAAGAAACATTTAATTATTTAATAAAATATTTTTTTTTGTAGTTAAATAATTGAATTCTCGTAGAATTTTCTATTTAAATATTAATTTAAAAATCAATTTCAGTTAAAATTTTAGATTATAATTAAATATTGAAAGCATTATAGCGTGAATTTTTAGAAATAATTGAATTTTCAAAAGGTTTCAAATTAAAATCTGTGAAAATTTGAATTCAATTATTTTCATCAATATTAAAAATCTTTGCAGAATTTTTATTCAATTTCAATTCAATTATTTTCAAAACTAATCAAATTCTTTTCCACAATTCAATTATTTTAAAAAACTTAAATAAAATTCTTGGCAAAATTCAATTTATTTTTTAAATTTTTAATAAAATATTTTGCAAAATATCAATTATTTTCAAAAATTTTCTTCAATTTTCATATGAATTCAATTATTTTTATAAATAAAACTCATTGCACAATTTCAATTATTTTTAATAAAATTTTAATCAAATGCCTTGAAAAATGTAATTGTTCTTAAAAATTTTATTAAAATTCGTCAAAAGAATTCAATTCTTTAAAGAATTTGTTGATAAAATTTTTTATGGTTATTTAATTTTAAGAAATATTCAATTATTCAATAATTTATTTATTTGCATTTTATTTGTATTTAAATAATTGAATTCTAGTAGAATTTTCTAATAAAAATTGATTTAAAAATTAATTTCAGTTAAAATTTTAGATAATAATTGAATATTGGATTTTTAGAAATAATTGAATTTAGAAAAGGTTTCATATTAAAATCTTTGAAAATCTGAATTTTTCATATTTTTAACTAACAATTCTGTCTAATTAATTTTTTTTTGATAAAGTTTAATTGAGAATTTTTTTTGAAATTATTTAAAATTTTTGATTTTTTGATAACACATTTAATTGAAGAATTTACGAGTAATTGAAATTTCGTAAAATTGAATTTTGTAAACAAATTGATTTGAAAATTCTCAAAGAACTTTTTGAAAATTTATTCAAATTCATTTATTAAAAAAATTGACTTAATGAAGAATTTTAGTTGAAAATTCTAGAAATGAATAATCGTAATGAAGAAAATAATTTTTGAAGAAGTTACAGTAACAAAGTAACAAGTTTTAATTATAAAACATGAAAAAAGCGATCACTCCGATTCGAAGACTCGGAGTGATCGCTTTCTTCCTGTTTTCTAATAATATTCTTATAAGTTATTGAGTTTCAAATTTTTGAAAATGTTAATTTCTATATGAAAAAATAATAATGATTAAATATTTATTTAAAAATGAAGTTATTGATATTTTCGAATAATTTTCGTATTGAAAACCTGGAAAAATTCCGTTTTTTAACCTGGAAAACCTGGAAAAGTCAGGGAATTTGAAAAGAGCAAAAACGTGGTAACTCTGTTATAGTAAAATTACAGAGAATTTTTTCGTCTGCGTTTATTTATGAAGTGTGGAACATTTTTAATGGAGTTTGGATATAAAATTGATGAACAAGATGTTACACATTGAATTATAGGTGCTCTGTGGTCTATGCAGTGGACTTGTTTAGCACGATGCTGTCAAGCCTGCAGCTAAACACTTTCACCGACGGATTTCTAACGCCATACTTCGAATCTTCCAGACGTTTTCTGTGTTCATGTCAAAATTCTAGCCGTGTCTTATCATCAAGAAAACAGTGCCTTTGATTTGAAAATTTTCCTTTTGAATTTATTCCATTGGATTAATTTCTTCGAATTCCCAAAAAATGTCAAATTGTCAAAATTGTTTCTTTACTTTTTTTCCATCTGCTATTTCTTCGTTTCGTTTCTGTTCTTTTTCTCTCGAGTTTTATTAAGACTCATAAAAAAAAGTATCACTGAAATTTCGACTATTGGAAACAAATAAATATTTTTCTTCTTTGTTTTTGTGATGAAAAAATTTTACGATTGTAAAATAATTGACCTGGATTTTTTTTCCTTCTCTCTTGAGTTTAAGAGAATAAAAGTGATTAGGTAATTTGAAGAATATGGATCAGGTTTTTTTTCCCGATTTTATTGTATTTTAATGAGTATTTTATTGATGGTTGAAAATTTATAATTTAAAGAATGTCAGGAAGGATCCTTTCTCTTGATGACGTGACGTTCTGCCATAAGTTTATGGATTCGAAAGATAGAATTCGTATAGTATGTCGTTCCTCGTTTTATATTTCGATAAGGTGGTCTGAGAAAGAATTTTTCTTGAGTTGTAACGACACAACGATGTTTAAAGGAGGTTTATACGTGTGCAAGTGAAAGTCGGTGAAGACAATAACAATTCGTCTGTAACCTAATTATTTCTTTATTCTAAAAATTGGGTATAGTTCAAAATCATCTCTTTTTTGTTTTCCTTTTTTCGTCCCTAAAAGATTTGAATTTCGGAAAAGAAAATTTTCTATAAATTATTTTTCTTGTATAAAATTTCAAAATTTCGGCAGTAATTATTTTTGTGATTTTTTACAAATTATTGTTATTTTTATGTAACAAGGAAATATTTTTCCTTTTTCTTCCATGTGTGTCATTATAATTCCGCTATTAAATCGCAATATCTCGTTCTATTTGCTATTGTCGTTGATATAAAGTTAATTACTTTCGGAGAAAATAGTTGTTTTATACATTTCTATTTGAATTGCATTGGAGAGGAATTTTCTGATTATATATTTACTTCCGAAGATGCATAATTTTTTAATAATATGAAAATTTTTCAATAAAATAAAGTCAATTTTTTGTAGTATAATTTAATTCATTGATTTGTTAATAATTAATTAATTTCTCAATATTTTATGAACTAATTTCTCGATATTTAATGTATCTAATTAATTTCCTAATATTTAATTTACTTCTCAACAGTTAATTAATTAATTTCCTAATATTTAATTATAGTTAATTTCCCACTAGTTCATTAATTCCTATTCTTTAATTAATTTCCGAACATTTAATTAATTTGGTAATATTTAATTACTAAATTTCTTAATATTTAAATATTTAAATAAATTTTCAATATTTGATTAATTTTTCAATATTTAATTAATTTATCAATATTTAATTATAGTTAATTTCCCACTAGTTAATTAATTCCTATTCTTTAATTAATTTCCGAACATTTAATTAATTTGGTAACATTTAATTACCAAATTTATTAATATTTAAATATAAATAAATTTTCAATATTTGATTAATTTTTCAATATATTTAATTAATTTATCAATATTTAATTAATTAGTTTTTTATAAGATTCGATTATTTTCTCAATATTCAATTAATTTCCCAATATATTTAATTAAAAATTGTAACTTTAACACAACGTGTTAAAAAGCGCCTTTAAAATACCTTCACAGTGAATAATCGTATATAAAGAATTTTTGAATGAATGTTACTGACATATATAGACGTACGTTGTGTGTTGTTTGTCACTTGGAGGAAAATTCAATCACTGTCAGCAGACTTTTGAAAACAGATTGAAATAAAATCTAAATTAAAATCTCAAAGGGCGCACAGTTAATTAAATTGCAAATGAGAATGGATTTTAATATTTGCATTGAAATACGCACACACGTATGTGTCTCAAATTTTTTCTTAAATTAGTAAAAAAAAGAAATTTTTGTTTTCACACTAAAGTTGAAAAAAAATTTCTTTAAAATTAAATTTAAAAATTTTTTAAATGCGACAATATTCTCTAAATTTTTTCTTGAAAAATCCGCGTCTAATTAAAACATTCCTCAACTGCAACATAAGAATCGTGTGTATATATATAGTGTAAGCTATATAATAAAACAGTTAATTGTCTACTTTCGTCTCGCTTTATATACACACTCAATGATAAAAAAAAGTAGTGCCGAAATCATTACCGTGACAGAATATCCCACTTCCTGGAATTACATCGTATTATAAGAATAAGTAAATTAATTGAAGATTCAATTAGAAATTGTTCTCAATGTTTACAATGTTATTTTTCGATAGTTTGTTGATTAAAACAATATTTGATCCATTGCATTATATTTGGAGAGAATTAAAATTTAATTCGGTTTTTATACTGTTATGGTAACTTTTGAAAAAGAGAAACTTTTTTATTTATTTTGAATTAAATTAGCATTTCTAGAGAAAAGTTTGAAAATTAATTTATAATTCAATTTTTTGGAATAAAATTTAACTTTTATTAATTTTCATTCCTAACTATTAATTTTTATTTTTACTTTTCAGTTTCATTTTTACTATTCGTTTTTATTTGTACAATAATTAATTAATATTTTTACTATTAAGTTTTATTTTTACTATTAATTTTGATGTATAAACTTTTTCACAATTCTTTATTATTTTTACAATTAATTATTATTTTTACTATTAATTATTTTCACTATTATAAATTTAACTTTTCAACGAGATAAATTTAATTTTGCACCTATTAATTTTAATTTTTAAACTTTTCATTAGAAATGCTAAATAAGCTGACTGAGGAATGTTTCCTACAAGTGTTGATGGTTTTATAACACCTGTGGTGACCGCAATGTTACATAATTTTTTTGCCTGTAACAAAATTGCTTTGCGTCAATTATTATGTTACTGTTTTCTAAATATATAATAAATTATTAGTTCACCATAAATCTTAGTGAATATTTTCAAAAAGTATTTTCCATTTTAGCACTTTTTAAATTGAAATTTGATATGTCTCTAAAAATATTTATATTACCTATGTGTTAAAAAGAGAGGTTTTTATAATAAATATATAACTAACAATTTTTACAAATATACATTTTCTAGCAAAGATAATTTCACCATTTTTAACCCATATCTTCTCGAACAGCATTTAATTTCTTTCATAACTCATTTATTAGTTGATTGACGTATATAACCAAAAGTGCAATTTTCCCTCGAATTATCAAAGTTGGAAAATTAGCCTCTCTAATAACCAGTATGTGAATTATTCATTTTTGAGAATATCGGAGTAAAAATTCAGTACTTAATATAATTACAATAATTACTGATTAATTATTATATTTGTAATTATATATGATAAATTAATAATCAATTTATAATTGAGTAAAAGTGCGATCATCAAATATTTATATTCTTTTAGTGTGATGTAAAAATTTAGAAAAAAAAACGAAAAGTTTTGCAATAATAAATAATGCAGAAGCATTTTCTTTGTTCTTGTTTAAAATGAGAAACATTTTTTTCTCTCTTATACAATAGTATTTTAAAGTAAAACGTTGTTGGCTATAAAAGTTTTGTTGTCTTTTAACCTGCCTAGGAATATAATATCGCGTGAGTAAATCAGGAAATGGGTGTTCTGAGCATTTTGCATAGAATAATTTGATTGTTTTCACGAATTATACACACATTTATCAGGTATAAACTAATAAACACGTGTTTTCGTTAACTGATATGGTCTCTCGCGACAAACTCTTTCGAAATTCATCGAAAATTTTATGTAATATTACGGAGATATATAGAATATTTGTTATGTGATTCGGTTTGCTTTTAATAGAAGTCAAATTATTATTTATTATTATTATTATTATTGCAGACTTCGCACTCGATAATTAATTTTAAAAAAATATCAAAAAGTATCTTTCAAACTAAAAAAAAGTAGTAAAAAAGTAGCTATCGAAGAATTAAACTTGACGACAAAAAAAAAAAATTTTTATACACTTCACGAAACTGACAAAAATAATTCCATTCTATATTTTATTTTCCTGACTTTTTCCTAATTTTTATAAAAAATATTTACTTCTTTCTTATCTTGCTAATAAATTTATTATCCATAAAAGAGTTAAAATATTTATAAAAATAATTTAATTCTTGCGAAGAATTTTCTAAATATTTTTAAATAATTGATTTCTTTCGACTAATTTTATGCAAATTCTAATTTAAATAATTCAATTCCTGAGGAATTTTTATTATTCATGAAAAGAATTGAATTCTTACAAAAATTAAAAAAAAAAATTTTCAATATTGAATTCTGTTTGGAAATTTTACGAAAATAGTAAATATTGAAAATCATTGAATTGCGAAAAGTTTTTAAAAATAATTAAATTTTACAAAAAATTCTATTAAAGTTTTTGACAATAATTAAATGTTTGTGTGGCATTTTATTAAATTTTTTTGAAAATAATTGAATTCCTAAAAAGCATTTTATTATTTATGAAAATAATTGAATTCTTGCGAACGATTTCATTAGAATTTTTTAAAATAATTGAATTTCCAAGAAGAAATTTAATACACTTAAAAATAATTGAATTCTTGTGATGAATATTGTTATTTATGAAAATAATTGAAATTTGCAAAGAAATTTATTGAAATGACTCGGAATAATTTTGTTATTCATCGACATAATTGAATTCTTTCGAAGAATTATTCATAACAATAATTGAATTCTTGGGAAGAATTTTATTAAAATCTAAAAGAATAATTGAATTATTTTAAAAAAATTTAATTAAAATTGTATTTAAAATAATTGATTTATTTCGAACAATTTTATTGAAATATTTGAAAATAATTGAATTCCTGTGAAAAATTCTAATATTTTTGTAAATAATTGAATTCTTCAAAAAATTTAAAAAAAAAATTTTTTTTTTTAATAATTGATTTTTTCGAGGAATTAAAATTATATTTTTAAGAATAATTACATTTCTCGAACAATTCCTGTAAAATTGTATTAAAAATAATTGAAATCCTGCGATGAATTTTATTATTTCTGAAAATAATTGAATAGTTGCAAAGAATTTTATTAAAATTTTCAAAATTTTCAAAATAGAATTTTATTATTTATGAAAATAATTGAATTATTGCGACAAATTTTATTAAAATGTTTAAAAAGAATTGAATTTCTGTGAAAAATTTTGTTATTTTTGAAAATAATTGAATTCATTATAAAAATTTTATAAACATCGTTTTAAATAATGATTTTTTTGGAAATATCCCAGTGAGAAATTTCTCACCGGTCCAATATCGGTCCAATATTGGGAGCCAAGAGACCGATCATCGGTCCAATAAAGGCTCCCAATATTGGACCAATATGGGCTGATGCTTGGGATGTAACGGCATCGCCAATCATCGGTTGTCAATATTGGTCCAATATTGGCCGAATATTGGCAACCAAGAGAAAAAAATTTTTTTAAATAAATTTTTTTTAATTAAATAATAATAATAAAAAATTAATGTTTATAATTTTTGTTTAATATATTTATTTGTTTAATTATTTATTTTTAATAATTCATGTAAATAATAAATAATTTATTATTTATAAATTATAATTATTTAAAAATGCAGCAGCTATTAGAAAATAGCATTCTGCAAAAAAATTCTATCATTGAAAAATCAATGATAGGCGAGAGAAATCCGCGTCTTTAAATAGATTCGCAGATGATAGACAAGAGATATCCGCGTCATTAAACGGATTCGCAAATATACTCTGGTCTCGCGACGAATCTCTCGATACTTATATACACTGGAGTCGCCGTGTCAGTTGCGAGAACGGTTACAGCGTCCCTCTTGCGGCAGAGATAAGAATTGTCACGTAAACTGCTAAATCGCTTTACCGACCGCCTTATTATACCCGCAGTTTACGTGACAATTCTTATCTCTGCCGCAAGAGGGACGCTGTAACCGTTCTCGCAACTGACACGGCGACTCCAGTGTATATAAGTATCGAGAGATTCGTCGCGAGACCAGAGTATATCTGCGAATCCGTTTAATGACGCGGATATCTCTTGTCTATCATCTGCGAATCTATTTAAAGACGCGGATTTCTCTCGCCTATCATTGATTTTTCAATGATAGAATTTTTTTGCAGAATGCTATTTTCTAATAGCTGCTGCATTTTTAAATAATTATAATTTATAAATAATAAATTATTTATTATTTACATGAATTATTAAAAATAAATAATTAAACAAATAAATATATTAAACAAAAATTATAAACAATAATTTTTTATTATTATTTAATTAAAAAAAATTTATTTAACAAAATTTTTTTCTCTTGGTTGCCAATATTCGGCCAATATTGGACCAATATTGACAACCGATGATTGGCGATGCCGTTACAAACCAAGCATCAGCCCATATTGGTCCAATATTGGGAGTCAATCGGCGCCCAGCACGGCAACCAATATTGGACCGATATTGGACCGATTAAAGTCTATTGGCAATTTCTCACTGGGATAATAAATACTATGAAAATTTTATTTTAAATAATTGAATTCTTGTGAAAAACTTTATTTGTGAAAATAATTGAATTTTTCGATTAATTAATTTAAAATATAGTGTTAAAAATAATTGAAATTCGTTGATGAGTTTTATTATTTATGAAAATAATTGAATTCTTGCTTAGAATTTGATCAAAAATTTTTGTAAATAATTGAATTTCCATGAAAAGTGTTATTATTATTGAAAGTAATTTATTGAATTATTGTGAAGAACTGTATAAAAATTTTGTTAACATTTGAAAAAGAGCAATTTTTTTTATTAATTTTGAATTAAATTAGCATTTCTAATGAAGAGTTTAAAAATTAATTTAACTTAATTTTTTGAAAATAAATTTAACTATTAATTTGTATTTTTACTTTTCAGTTTTATCTTTACTATTGGTTTTTATTTTTACAACTAATTTATATTTTAACCATATTCAGTTTTATTTTTACTATTAATTTTTACTTTCACAATTTTTACTACGAATTATTTTCACTATTATTTTTCTTTTTTAACGTTTACTATTTATTTTTAAATATAAATTTAATTTTTAACTGTATAAATTTAACTTTTCAACGAGATAAATTTAATTTTCCACCTATTCATTTTAGTTTTTAAATTTTTCATTAGAAATGCTAAATAAGGTGAACTGAGGAATGTTTCCTACAAGTGTTGATGGTTTTCTTTGTAAAAATAATTGAATTTTTTATTAATTAATTTAAAATAGTATTAAAAATAATTGAAATTCTTCAATGAGTTTTAATATTAATGAAAATAATTGAATTTTTGCTTAGAATTCTATTAAAAAATTTTTTTTTAAATAATTCATTTCCATGAAAAATGTTATTATTAGTGAAAGTAATATTGAATTATTGTGAAGAATTGTATAAAAATTTTGTTGAATAATTGATTTTTTCGAATTTTGTTTTAAATGCTTTTCTGAATTAATTGCATTCCTGTGAAAAGTTTATTATTTATAAAGATAATTGAATTTTTGATTAATTTGATCAATTCTTTTTTTAAATAATTAAATTCTTTTGTGAAATTTTATAAAAATACTAAATATTGAAAATAATTGAATTTCGAATATTTTTTGAAAATAATTGAATCGCTTTAAAGAATTTGATTATAATTTTTGAGAATAGTTTTTGGAAACATAAAAAAAGTATTAAATAGTAGGTTTTAGTAAATGAGTGCGAAGCCTGTTATTATTATTATTATTATCATTATTTTTTTTTCATTTTGACTATTTTTACTATTATTTATCATTTATTTGGTTTACTTTTTAAAGAAGCTATTAAATTAGATTATTATTATTTATTATCTGAACTTATTTTTACTCCCGTGGCGAGAAATAAACGCATTTTTTCTAAGGATATCAAATTGAGATAAAGAACGAATCAAAAGTGTTGCGAAGCAACATTTAGATTCGTTTTTTATCTGAATTTGATATCCTTAGAAAATATGTGATAAAATTGGTAACATTTTCATCTCTAAAAACCCAAAAAAGTAGTTTTCAATGCTTAGCGTCGACGCTAATTTCAGGGACTTTGTACTCTCTTAATTTGAATCAGTTAAAAATCATGGTTTTAACTGACAATCAGTGACTGACTTTTTGCTTCTGAATTAGTTAAAAATAACTGATTTTCAGTGAAAAAATAACCGATTTTCAGTAAAAAATAACTGAAAAATTAGTTAAACTTGGCTAATTGAATCAGTCAAAAAAAATGTACTGAAACATCAGTTATTTTTAACTGATTGTCAGTAGAACTATTACTATTTGAATTAGTGACTGACTTTTTGCTTCTAAATCAGTTATTTTTATCTGATTGAAATGTAGAGAGTAAAATGTCAGTCACTGATTGAAATTATATAGTTAAAATTTTTGACTGAGTCAGATTTGAAGAGTACTGACTCAGATTTAGGAAGGCGTTTCAAATTTAGGCGTTTTCAATAATTAGTAGTCGACTATATGGGTTCTTGTGCGTTAATCCAGTATCGTGATTATTTTCAGATGCAAAAATGGTAATGTCGGGCGTGTACATGCCGTTCTTTCGCAATTTCCTTGTAAAAGCGACTTCGCCAAATGCAAAGAGAGAATCTCCTCATCGCTCTATACATTCCAGTGATACGCATAGTTGAGTGATTCTCACGGAACCCAAGCAAGCAAGCCATGGGGCTTGTTGTATAGTTCTCTCCTCGACGCCCGGTATGACGTCAAAAGATCGCGTAGAAAGAGTTCCGTTAGTCGGCGCCGCTGCCACCGTCGTCGCCGCCAACCAGTACCTGGGAGCTGTGCTGTGGGAATCATCCGGTCTGCCATCGAACCCTCCCTCTCCTCTCTCTCTCTCTCTCAATCTCCACTCGTATCCTCATCCTGATCCTGAGTCTTCTTCTCTTTCCGTCATCGCATCTTATTCCTTGGAGAATTTAATCCACCTGTAATATCAGGAACACTACTGTATTTTTCCAGTTTTCAACAAGCAAAAGGATTCTTGGTTAGATTCTTTCTTTCTTTCTTATTTCGTTCTTGATATTACGCTTGTCGACATCTTCTTCGAGAAATTAGTCGCCCAAACACGATCAACAGAAAGGAGAACCTACTTTCAAGGCTCTTTCATATTTAATGTGTTTTAGTAGTCACTCCTCCGTCCTCCCGAAAGACGTTCAAGCATTTCCATAATTTATGCGACTTTAGCACTCTCTGCGCGAGCTGTTTATATTAATCTTCCATTTCGAACATTACTTTCTGAGCTAATGCTAAATATTAATAGAGTAATCTTTATTTATTTCGAGTTGGATTTATTAACCGAAAAGATTGTGGAGTCATTTTTTAAAATGAGGTTATACAATTATAATTCTTTTCTACTCGGAACAACATTTATTGAGTTCTGATGCTTGTTTGAAAAGAAATTTGTAAAGAACTGTTTTTATTTTCTACTCTCTAAATTTTGAATCAGTTAAAAATAATTAATTTAAATGCAAAAACTCAGTCACTGATTTTCAAATAGTAAATATTTCTACTGTCATTTAGTTAAAACTAATTGATTGTCAGTTAAGAATAACTGATATTTCAGTAAATTTTCTTTTGACTGATTCAATTAGTAAAGTTTAACTAATATTTCAGTTATTTCTTTTTACTTAAAATCAGTAATTTTTAACTGATTCAGAGGCAAAAAGTCAGTCACTGATTGTCAGTTAACACCATGATTTGTAACTGATTCAAATTAAGAGAGTAGCTTATCTTAAAGTTCGCCTCTTTAAATTAAAAAGAATTATTGACACATGTCAGGGAAATGTCAGTGAAACAAAATTTTTGTCAGTAAAGTCAGGGAGATGTCAGGGAAACAAGTTTTTTGTCAGTAAAGTCAAATTATTAGAAATAATTGATAGAAGAATTTTAGTTAAAAATTTTAGAAAATAATAATTGAATTGAAATGATGAAAATAATTTTGAAGAAGTCAAAATTTTGTCTGGAAATCAGAAAAAGTCACAGGGAAAAGCAACATTAAATTTTTGTGGTAACCCTGTAAATAATTATTGAAGAGATTCTAAATCATGTTATTTTATTTAACAATTATTTTCTCTTAAGTAAATTTCTCAAAAATGAACAAACATGAATAATTATAAATTAATTAAAATGTTTTTTACTAATTTTACTATAGAGAGAATAAGAGAAATTTCCCTCCCATCTCTCTCTCTCTCTCTTCGTCTTTGCGCTTCACTTATAATATTGATCTTGTTTTCTCTCATCTTGTTTTCCTGAAATCTTATCTTGTTTCACCTTCACCTCTATCTATGTATGTATATATACTTTCCATGCCATTTGCTTCTGTCATATTTCGCAAAATTGACTTTCCTCAATTCCATTTTACCTCAAACCATTTTTCCTTTATTCGACCTAAGTTTTGTTTTATTACTTTCATCATCCCTTGAATATCAGTCCTGTTACTTTATGTATTGTTTTCTCTATAGTGGACCTTTCGATTTTATCATTTTTCCTCTCACTTCACGTATATATTCTATTATTAAATAAATAGGTCCCTGAAAAGTTAGCGTCGAAAACAATTTTTTTCCGCGAAATCGAAAGCAATTAAACACCTGTTTTTTAAGTGTTCTGAATTTTTTTTTAACTATTCAAGCAAATGATATTTTCAGTAATGAAAATTAGTGATAGTTCGATCTCTAAAAACCACTAATAATAATTATCGACGCTATTGTTGACTGTTTTTTTGGGATTTTTAGAGATAAAAATCCTGGGACTTCTTTCTTTTTCTGAAGTTTTGACCGTTTTAAAGTTTAAACAGTGGAAAGGAAAATTTTTTATATCCATGGTTGCCACAGAGCCTGGAAATCCTGGAAAACATGGAAAAGGTATGGAATTTAGAAAAGGGTATGGAAAACCTGGAAATAAAATGGAATTTAAAAAAATTTCTGGAATTTCGCCTGTTTTTAAAGATTTTTAACAAAATTTTAATTTAAAATTATTATTCAATAATTTCCATAAATAATAACATTTTTTACAGGGATTCAATTATTTTCATGAATTCATAATAAAACTCATCGCACTCTTTCAATTTTTTAAAATTTTTTATACAATTTTAATGGAATTCCTCAAAAAATGTAATTATTCTTAAAAATTTTATTCAAATTCAGCAAAGAAATTCAATTATTTTGAAAAACTTTTACTACAATTTATTTATTACAATTTAATTATTATTTTCAATACATTTTTTATTAAATTTTTTCAAAAAATTGAATTATTTTCATAAATAATGAAATTCTTTGTAACAATAAAATTCTTTGTAACAATAAAATTTTCTTCAAAATAATTTTCATAAAATTCTACGTAGAAATTTAATTAATTTCAAAAATTAGGCAAATTCAATTATTTTCAATGTCTACTATTTCAATAAAATTTCACAAAAGAATTTAATTATTGAAAAATATATTTTAATAAAATTCGTCTCAGGAATTCAATTATTTTCAAAAGTATTCTAATTCTTCGCAGAAATCCAATTATGATAAAAAATTTATAAAAATTCTCGTCAAAATTTCAATTATCTATATAAAAAATAAAATTCCTCTGCGAAATTCAATTATTTTCAAAAATTATAATAAAATTCTTGTCAAAATTTCAATTATTTTTAATACAATTTTCATCAAATTTCTCAACAAATGAAATTATTCTTAAAAATTTTATTAAAATTTGTCAAGAGAATTAAATTATTTAAAAATTTGGTTGATAAAATTCTTTATATGAAAATTCAATTTTAAGAAACATTTAATTATTTAATAAAATATTTTTTTTTGTAGTTAAATAATTGAATTCTCGTAGAATTTTCTATAATTAAATATTGATTTAAAAATCAATTTCAGTTAAAATTTAAGATTATAATTAAATATTGAAAGCATTATACCGTGAATTTTTAGAAATAATTGAATTTTCAAAATGTTTCAAATTAAAATTTTTAAAAAATTGAATTCAATTATTTTCATAAATATTAAAAATCTTTGCAGAATTTCAATTCAATTTTAATTCAATTATTTTCAAAAGTAATCAAATTCTTTCCACAATTCAATTATTTTAAAAAATTTAAATAAAATTCTTGGTAAAATTCAATTTTCTTTTAATTTTTAATAAAAATTTTTTCAAAATATCAATTATTTTTAAAAATTTTCCTCAATTTTCATATGAATTCAATTATTTTCATAAATAAAACTCATTGCACAATTTCAATTATTATTTTTAATACAATTTTAATCGAATTCCTCGAAAAATGTAATTGTTCTTAAAAATTTTATTAAAATTCGTCAAAAGAATTCAATTCTTTAAAGAATTTGTTGATAATATTTTGTATGGTAATTGAATTTTAAGAAATATTCAATTATTCAATAATTTATTTATTTGCATTTTATTTGTATTTAAATAATTGAATTCTAGTAGAATATTTTCTAACAAAAATTGATTTAAAAATTAATTTCAGTTAAAATTTTTGATAATAATTGAATTTCGAATTTTTAGAAATAATTGAATTTAGAAAAGGTTTCAAATTAAAATCTTTAAAAATCTGAATTTTTCATATTTTTAACTAACAATTCTGTCTAATTAATTTTTTTTTTTTTTTTGATAAAGTTTAATTGGGAAATTTTTTTTGAAATTATTTAAAGTTTTTATTTTCTAATATACATTTAATTGAAGAATTTACGAGTAATTGAAATTTCGTAAAATTGAATTTTGTAAACAAATTGATTTGAAAATTCTCAAAGAACTTTTTGAAAATTTATTACTCTCTAAATCTGAATTAGTAAAATGTTTACTAATTTGAATTAGTGACTGACTTTTTGCTTTTGAATTAGTAAATTTTACTAATAACTTAGTAGAAATAACTATTTATTAGTAAAATTTACTAATTCAAAAGCAAAAAGTTAGTCACTAATTCAAATTAGTAAATATTTTTACTAGTTCAAATTTAGAGAGTAAAATTTATATATTAAAAAAATTGACTTAAAGAAGAATTTTAGTTGAAAATTCTAGAAATGAATAATCGAAATGATGAAAATAATTTTTAAAGAAGTTACAGTAATAAAGTAGCAAGTTTTTATTATAAAACATGAAGAAAGCGATCGGTATCTTCATGTTTTTTAATAATATTCTTATAAGTTATTGAGTTTCAAATTTTTGAAAATTTTAATTTCTATATGAATAAATAATAATGATTAAATATTTATTTAAAAATAAAGTTATTGATATTTTCGTATTAAAAACCTGGAAAAATTCCGTTTTTTAACATGGAAAACCTGAAAAAGTCAGGGAATTTGAAAAGAGCAGTGAAATTAGTGATATTTTTATTATCAAAAAGATTAAAGAATAGACGCTAACTTCAGGGATGTTTTAAATATACGAAAAAGAATACAGTCAAGTTCCATTGATCTTTCTGGTGACTTACTTCTCACGATTTCAAATCTAGTGAAATTCCCATGGGAATTGAAGAGTACAAATATACTTTTAATTGTTACAATCTAAAATGTTACAAAACGTTTCTTTTAATCTCATATGTAGCTTTTTTTATGTATGAAGAAATATTTTTCTATTAAACTTTTTGAACCAATTGGTAAAAGTTGAATTGAATTTCATTTTGGATATGATAATATATAAGTACGAAGAATCAAAAAATTATTTTCACCGGATGTGTAATTTCGTCAATATCCACCTGACCTAGGAAATCGATAAGAGATGTTGGTAACAGAATGAGAAGTGATTTGATGATATGGCATTGTTCTTTAAATTTTTCATATAACGAAACACGGTTCCGGTCCCTTCTATTTTTTCTTCCTTTGATTTTCGTTTGTTTTCAATTTCTATATAATTTTCTTTTCCTTTTTTTTATCTAGTTTTCTAGTCAGTTTTCTAGTCAATTTTCTATGCAGTTTTCTATCTAATTTTATACCTTTTGTTTTCTCTTTTGTTTTTGGTATTTTTTCGATTTTCTTTTAGTTTTCCAAATCGTTTTCCTCTTCTTTTTGATTTTCAATGTTATTTTCTTCTTTTTTTCACATCACGGTGTTTTTTTTCTTTTTTTCTGTCCTGTCTATGACGCCCCCTTTAACTCTCGACAATTCCGATTTTGCTGCGTCCTCTCTTTCTCTCTCTCTCTCTCTCTCTCTCTCTCTTGAGCGCTGCTCTCAACTCTCTCGCTAAATTTATCCCAAGAATTCACACTGAAAATATCCATCTCTTCTGGCGAGGTGGCTGCTCCTCGATGTAAACGCGATGACAAAACCCACGCGGCATTAAATAGCAGCAGACACGGGAAAGGAACAATGTGGGGTGTTGTCTGTTAACAAAAGATTTTCAAGTTAAAATACGCGCTTAATGTACTTGATCCACATATTTCCCTCATATAAATTCAAGGACACTTTTAATTTCTTTTTCAATTTGCGTATCATTAAATATTATTTACATTTGCTGCGCGGTTATTCTTCCTTTCTGCTTATAATCACTATTGACCAGTAATTAACACATTGAGTATTAAAATTAGTTGGTAAATTTATTATTAAAATTATTAAGACCACTCGGACGTTAAGGAGTTGATTACTCGTTATTATTAATAAATTTGTTTACGACGAGAAACATTTTATTACATGCTCTCTGAATCAGAATTAGCAGCAGAAATTCAATTGTTTTCAAAAGTATAATTAAATAATTCTACTCTACGCAGAAATTTAATGTTATGTTCAAAAATTAAAAAAAATTCTCGTCTTGAATTATTCTCCAAAATTCAATTTATTTTCAAAAATTTTTATAAAATTTTATTCTTGTCTAAAATTCAATTATTTTCAAAAATTTTCCACAATTCGAATTTCAATATCTACTATTTTAATAACATTTTCCAAAAGAATTCAATTATTTAAAACAAATGTTAATACAATTTTACGTAAACATATGATTATTTTCATAAATAATGAAAATTTCACCGGAAATTAAATTAAATTTGTTTGCAATAATTCAATAACTTTCATAAGTAATAAAATTATTTAGAGGGATTCAATTATTTTTATAAATAATAAAATTACTCTTCTTAGGAATTCAATTATTTTCATAAATAATAAAACTTACAGCAGAAATTCAATTATGTTGAAAAATTAAAAAAAAATTCTCGTCAAAATTTCAATTATCTTTATAAATAATAAAATTCGTCTCCAAAATTCAATTATCTTCAAAAATTTCCTTCAGTTCAATGATTTTTAATATTTATTATTTTAATAACATTTTCCAAAAGAATTCAAAATTATTTAAGAAAAATTATTGATAAAATTCTACGCAAGCATTTAATTATTTTCATAAATAATAAAAATTTCATAGAAATTCAATTATTTACAAATTTTTTATAAATTTTTTTACAATAACTCAATTATTTTCATAAATAATAAAAATTTCCCAGGAATTCAATTATTTACAAATTTTTTTATAAATTTTTTCACAATAATTCAATTATTTTCATATAAATAATAAATCTCTGATATTTTATTATATATTATATATTATATATATTATATATTTATATATTATATATATTTATATATTTTGCGTCACTATTCAAAAAATTAATTACTAAGTTTCTAAACATAAATATTTAAGTTTTTAAATGTTTTGTGATTAGAAATTTATAAAAATATCTTCAATAAAAAATATTTCGTTCATTTAAACGTTCAAAACTTGGGGATCATTTTACGTAAACATATAATTATTTTCATAAATAATGAAAATTTCACCGAAAATTAATTAGTTACAAATTTGTTATAAATTTCTTCTGAATAATTCAATAACTTTCATAAATAAGAAAATTTTTTTTTAGAGAGATTCAATTATTTTTATTTATATAATAAAATTCTTTTTAGGAATTTAATTATTTTCATAAATTATAAAATTCACAGCAGAAATTCAATTATCTTCAAAAATTTCCATCAGTTCAATGATTTTTAATATATGGGGCATTCTCCGTCAGATTTTCACTCAAAATTTTTTTTGTATTAAAATAATTTTTTTCGAATTCTATATGAAAAATAAGTAATTACGTTTTTTTTATTTTTTTATTTGATCAAAATTATAAAAGTTATGATTTTTTTAAATTTAACATCTTCGGAAGCAAAGGATTTTTGAAACACTTTTAACTCCGTTATACCAAAAGATAAAAAATAATGTAATATATGAAAATAACTTGTTTTTTCTTGAATATTTCAAATATGTAATAAAAAATAACTTTAATAAAGCGAAAACATTAAATAAATTGAAATTTCGTCTAACATGTGACTTTTCTCAAAAGCGAAGTAATCGATTTTCGATTTTTTTCTTTCATTAGAACCACTTATAAATAAAGAAATTTTTCCCACTTATGCCAAAGTGGTGTTCTTTAGGGATCAAATTATATTTAAAATTATATCAGTCGTTGCACAGATTTTACAGAAGGAAATTAAGAAATTAACCACTAAACATTCGTTTTCTTTTGTTTTTGAAGGTTAAATTTTTAAAAAGTGTAAAAATCGAATAAAACTCTGTGCAACTACTGACATAATTTTAAATATAATTTGAACCCTAAAGAACACCACTTTGGCATAAGTTGGAAAAATTTCTATATTTATCAGTGGTTGTAATGGAAGAAAAAAATCGAAAATCAATTACTTCGCTTTTGAGAAAAGTCACATTTTTGAAGAAATTTCAATTTATTTAATGTTTTCGCTTTATTAAAGTTATTTTTTATTACATATTTGAAATATTCAAGAAAAAACAAGTCATTTTCATATATTACATTGTTTTTTATCTTTTGGTATAACGGAGTTAAAAGTGTTAGAAAAATCTTTTGCTTCTGAAGATGTTAAATTTTAAAAAATCATAACTTTTATAATTTTGATCAAATAAAAAAATAAAAAAACACGTATTTACTTATTTTTCATATAGAATTCGAAAAAAATTATTTTAATACAAAAAAAATTTTGAGTGAAAATCTGACGAAGAATGCCCCATATCTATTATTTTAATAAAATTTTCCAAAAGAATTCAATTATTTAAAAAAAAAATTTTATAAAATTCTACACAAGCATTTAATTATTTTCATAAATAATAAAAATTTCACAGGAATTCAATTATTTACAAATTTTCTATAAATTTTTTCACAATAATTTAATTATTTTCATAAATAATAAATTTTTTTTTAGAAATTAAATTATTTTCAGAAATAATAAAATTTTTCACGCAGGAATTCAATTATTTAAGAATTTCTTATAAAATTCGTTGCGACAAGTCAATTATTTTCATATAATCAAATCTTCACAGAATTTTAATTATTTTTAATACAATTTTAATCAAATTCTCTAAAGAATGTAATTATTCTTAAAACTTTTGTTAACAATCCCCAAAAGAATTAAATTATTTAAAAATTTGTTGATAACAATTTTTATGTGAATTAAATTATTTTAAGAAGCATTAAATAAATGAATAAATGATTTTTTTGTATTTAAATAATTGAATTTTCGTAGAATTTTCTAATAAAAATTAATTTAAAAATAAATTTTAGATAATAATTGAATATTAAAAGCGTGAATTATTGCGTGAATGTTTAGAAATAATTGAATTTTGAAAAGATATTTCAAATTAAAATCTTTGAAAATTTTAATTTTTCTTACCTTCAACTAACAATTCTGTATTCTTTAATTTTTCTTGAAAATGTTTAATTGAAATTTTTTGAATTTATTTCAAGTTTTTGTTTTCTAATATATATTTAATTAAAGAATTTTCGAATAATCGAAATTTCGAAAAAATTTAATTGTAAACAAATGGATTTCAAAATCCTTAATTTTTGTTATAAAATATGAAGAACTCGATCACTCCGAGGCGAAGACTTGAATTTCAAAATAGTTTGAATTTGAATGTTTTGAAAATCTGAATTCCTATGGAAAAATTATAATGATCTCAATCGACTAAAATTTGTTTCTAGTATTTGTAAGGAGAAATAGATCTTTAAAGTGTATCATAATAAATGTGTTGGTATTATAAAGTATAATAACAAATCGCTTTTATATGGTTAACGACAATATTGTAAATTAAGATTTTTCGCTGCAAATCTTGTAAATTACAATAATTCTTAACTATCGACAAGCAAAGAAGTTAACCTTGAGGAAAACTTCTTTCCACTAGTCAAGTTTGAAATTTATGGTTTATCGGATACTTTTAATCGTATATTATACGAATTATTGATCAGTGTTATTTATATTTCTATATATATTATTGAATTCTATTTTATATTTATACTACTCTTTTATATAGGTAATATAAATATGATATATTATTGTCATATAGTGACATATCAAATATGTATATACTGTCCAGTTTTTTCAAGTATAACTTCAGCCAAAAGCTACTTTGGAAAGCAATGATGTAACACATTTTCTGACATCCCTATAATGTGTCAGAACAGTCGCGTTTTATTTTGCTCAAGACTTTTAATGGAATTGTTCGCAACCACTTCTACTTTTCAATTCAATTTCACACACAGATTATTCTCTCGACTGTCAAGTAGATACATTTTTCAAGGTTCGTGCGCTTTTAATTCTTCTGCAGAAAAAAATTTTTTCCTGTGTTTTAGACTAGGAAATATTTTAACATTTTTCTCCAAATGCGCAAATTTTGTTATTGATTGCTGGAATTTTTCTTTTCGATTTGCAAGTTTTATGCTTCTTCTGTTTTTCCGTTTCGCAGTTCTTTTTTCTGATATCATTTGCGCAACGAATTTTTAATTCTAGTTTTGAAAAGAAATTAGTCATTAAATTTGTGATTAATTTGGGATATTGCAGCTTTTAATTATAATTGTAATAATTAATTATTATATTATTATAATAAATTGTAGTCAATATTTTAGAAGAATTGAAATTTCATCGAGGTTTGACTGATTTCTGTATGGTGAAGTTTCACTGATTCCAATCTAGAGAGTTTCATTAGATTCTTTTCCGTTTAGGAAAGTTTAGGAAAGTTATTGGACTCGTGTTATTAACGGTTTGAATTTTTTTCTAGAAATAATTATTATAAATATTAATGAATATAAATAAATATTAACAGAAATGATTATAAATATAAATAAATATAAACAGAAATGAATATTAAATTCAAGTATAAATACAAAAATATTGAGATATTAATGAAAACTGAAACTTAAAAATATTTTTAGTTATTCGAATATTCAGAACAAGTTTTTATATACTTTGTCGTCTAACTGATAAGGTTGCTGATTAAATCAGTAGACTTTTTTTTGCAAGAAGTCGTTCACCGTCTGGTAACGATTTTTTTTTTATTCTAACACTGAAATCAACATATAAACACTGTTGAGGACGTTTCTTTTTATTTTGTGGATCAATCTTCAATTTCTAAAGGAACCATAGTTTTTATTTATAACTCTCGTATATTAAAAATAAAAAAAAATATATGAAATTTTCAAGCAGCCTTCAGACTTTAACCCACACACATTATCTTACAGCTGATAAAACATATTTTTCTTAAACATAATGTATTGAAATTATTAAATGAATAATCTTTTTTGTGCTTTATGCTTTTTATGTATATGCGATGATATTGATTTTAGTTGAGACGCGAGTTTGGGAAAACAAAATTTATAATTTTATCTAGATATAAAGGAAGAATGGAAAATAAATGTAACAAATGTTAAATTAATATAACAAATGTAAAACAAATATAACAAATATAGAACAATATATAACAAATATAAAACAAACATAGAAACAAAATAAACCAAACAAACATAAAAAAAATATACAAACATAACAAATTTAAAACAAATGTACAAACATACCAAATTTTAAACAAATATAGAAACATTAAACAATAACAAAAAACGTAAACATATATAAATATATGATAAATAAATAAATATAATAAATATAAAACAAATGTACAAAAAATATATAGAAACAAATACAAAATAAGAATAAATGAATAAAAAGAGTTTCGCGCACATAATATAAAAGTGTAGTAATGTTATTGCGCTCATTAAATTTTATCTCTGAATATGCTTTTAAAAAAAAAACAAATGGTCCTATTCGCATTGAAACTACATACTACATTGTGAAAATAAGTAGTTTGAAAAAGATGCAATGAAATTACAAGAAAAGCAATCTTCCGGTAACTCTCGTAATTGTAACTCAGTGAAAGTTCAAATGAACCATATGCCAATGCGGTTAAAATCACAACATGATTTTAATTAATTGTAACTGTAATTGAAAATGTTTTTCCATTTTCTCTACTCATTTTACTTACAAAGTAAAATTTGCAAAAATTTATCCATTTAAATAAACTGTGGTTTTTTAAACCCCAGTTTTCTTGAAAGTATCAAATTGATACTAAAGTGGATCAAATCGACGCTAAAATTTGGGATTAATTTTTTATTTAATTCGCATTTTTGATACCAATTCGTTGCAATTTGATACTTTTTACAGGGTTTCTACAAATTTCTTTTTATAAAATTCCATGATTTTTACATAATTTCCAAGTGATAAATGATAAAATTTTCATGACACATTAAAACAAATTTTTTGTCAATTAAGTCAGGTAAATATCATGAAAAAGATTTTCTGTCAGGGAAATTAAGAAAATTGAGACTTTTTCGACTTTTCTTCCAAACATTGCAACAAAAAACCACAATTTTTTTTAGTAAAAAAGTGCATTATTTCAATCACACGGATTTACAACAAAAACTAAAAAAAATTCCATGATCCGATTAGAAATCCCATAAGATTTCCATGATTCCATAATGAAATCCCATTTTCAATTTCATGATTTCCAGGTTTTCCATAACTTGTAGAAACCCTGTTTTTAGTTAATGTAGTAAGTAAAGATTAAATTAAATTACAGAGCGAGAAATAGAGGGAGAGAATTTAAAAAAATAATAGATTAGAGATTGAAAAAAAATTTGAACGTGATGGCAATAGTTATTAATTCCCTTTTATTTAAATTTGTTCCGTTTAGGCTTTATTTAATGCACGTAATATACATATATGTAATTTAAAGACTCACATGCAGGCGGAATGCGAAAAGAGTGTAGCGCGGTAGCTATTGGCTTCAAGGCGACAAGTCTCCTGGCCAATGAACTGGCAAGTTGAAGATTCAATGTCCGTCCGACGTCCCTGGGACAAACGTTAATCCACACGCTGCTCGTGGATTGAAGCGTGTGTCTTATTATTTTTTGAAAGCACTCATTTCATTGCAACAATTTTTCAATTTGTATACACGTTTATCATACAAGGGATATCATACAAGATATACATATAATGTACACATAGACTTGCAATATTCTTATCATACGCATCGTATTATTTAAAGGCAATTTTTGCTTAATAGAACAAATTATTCACCCACCGCCTTTTATAATTATTGGTGAAAAAAATTTATTTGACTCAAATAAATAAATTTCCTTCACTTGAACTTTTCGAACTTTAAAAAATTTACTGTTAGCTCTCGAAAGTATCGAATTGCAACGAATTGTCGCTGTGAATCAAAAATCATAATTTGATCGAACTTTTTATGGTGTTCATTTGATCCCGTTTGGTATTAATTTCTTCGGGAAAATTTTGAATGAAATAAATTTAAAGAAAATAATGTTCGAAATTAAAAATCTCTTTTGTCATAAAAAAGTTTTGTATGTCACTTTTAAGCGAGCTTTTAAGGAGATGAAAATAATTATCGATCATTTAAATTTATTTAAAGATCATTATACTTATGGGCATAACGATATGGGTATTTAAGAAAGAATGAGAGAAGAGTTTTTTTTCTTCTTTGTCGATTGGTTAAAAACCGGTGGCCTTAGATTTGCCATCAGGATCATTATAAAAGAGCGCGGTTTGCAGAAGTCCCTGGGCGTAAAATTTCATTCGCTATATAGTCAATTTAAATAAAAAATGTAAACAGCTTCTTCGAGACAGATGACCATGAATTTGTCTGGACCACAAATTAACGAAACCTAATTTTAGATATGCATTCTCGCGCGCGCAGATGAAAAGGTAAAAATTGCAATTTTGTGTGTTTCTTTAATTTGCTCTTATCAACAATTTGGATTTATTTTATGCAATCTGACAATTTTTTCGATGCTGGTTTTAATTGCTTTCTATGGTATTTTTTTGTTTGACTCCTAATTATACTTCTTTTTTGGAATAATTGCTTCTTTTTTTAACATCATTGAAGTCATTAGTCCTTTCGGAATTCTTCTCTTTTTGAATATTTTCAACTTTGTTATTCCGTATCTTTATTCCTTTTATTCTTTTAATTTTTCACTTCTTTTTCTTCTATTTCTTCTACTTTTTTTTGCTTTTTCTGCTTCAACTGCTTCTACTTGGTATTTTGTTTCTTCATTATCGGAAAAGCGAGAAATTAACTCTTAAATTTGATATTTTCCATCATTTCTAGATTTAGAATTTTTGAAACTTTAGGTTCAAAAATGGTATTTCCGAATTTACCGAGTTTACTATTATTTAATCACTATTTAGGTTACTATTATTTGTTATTATGACAGTTTTTCTAAGTTTATCAAAATTGAGACAAAAAACATAGCAGCATCGCAACAATTTTGATACGTTTTTAGTCTCAATTTTGATAACTGTGAATATTCAGAAGTTCGCTATTTCGGCAAAGATAGGCACTTTTCCGTTTGTTGGAGAAATCGTTTATAGAAGGTAAATAAAATTATTGACCTCGGACAATGTGTTCCGGAGTACCGAAAGTTAACGCATTCCCTTTAACGTTATCATGTAACTCATACTGTTGTCAGATTCATTTGATGATTATGACCTTCTCTCTTCCCCTTATATCACTTAGGTCACCTTTTTACTGTCCTCTTCCTCCAGCGCAATACCATTAAATTCCCATTAACCAGTTAGAATTTTTATAATTACACTCTACCGACGAGTAATACCAGTGTCATGGATATTTAACGTGCGCCAATTTTACCTACATGCCTATAGTTTACAATTATAAGAAATACGATCATAAACATTCGGCTCTTGTACTTTGAGGTCAATTTTTCATTAATTTTTCATATTGAACAGTATTAGGACTTTAGGAGTTGATGACGAATCGATACACATTTGTGAGATGTGTTTGGCACAACACTGATCATGTTGGTTGTACGAGATGTTCCATTTTAGAATTTTAGTTTAAACCTCCTGGAGCAGATTATTAAACATAATGGGCTATTCGACATCTGCTGCAAAATTTGGGACATCTTTCAGTATAAACGATTGTAGGAAGCATAATTTTTCTTCCGTACAAATGGTTGTAGGAAGTATAATTTTTCTTCCGTACAAATGGTTGTGCTAACAATACTTGGTTGTACCAACAATACTTTTTGTTCCTTGTAAATGATTGTCCAACTATAATCTTTCTTCCGTATAAATAGTTGCACCAACAATACTCTTTCTTTTATTGTAAATGATTGTACCTAACATTATCTTCTGTACAAATGTTTGTACCCAATATATTCTTGTTGCTGTATAAATTGTTGCATCAACAATACTCTATGTAAATACTCAATACTCGTGTAAATGATTGTACTAAACATTACTCTTTCTTTCGTATAAATGTTTGTACCAAACATACTCTTTCTTCTGTATAAATTTTTTGCCTTAACAATACTCTTTTTTTCGTATAAATGTTTGTACCAAACATACTCTTTCTTCTGTATAAATTTTTTTGCATTAACAATACTCTTTCTTTTGTGTAAATGATAGTACAAAACATATTTAATGGTTGTACCAACAATAATCTTTTCTTCGTGTGAATAATTATACCAATCATACTGTTTCTTCCGTACAAATGATTGCACCAAGAATAATCTTTCTTCCGTATAAATATTTGTATCAACCATGCTCTTTCTTCAGTATAAATGTTTGTACCAATCATGCTCTTTCTTCCCTATTTTTTGTACCAACTCTTTTTTTCCTGCAAATGTGAAAAAGCGCTAATTCGGATTGAGACTAACGACCAAATGCATATTTTAGTAAAGTGTAAAAAAAATACGAATGTATTACGAGGGCAAGTACCTTTGACGGTATTTGAGTAATTCGACGTCTATTCTCGGCTTGTATATACGTATATAGAAATGAAGAGCGGGCAGTGCTCTCTCTCTATGTTTCTCTCTTGGTAAAATGGAATTTGGTAAAAAGTAGAACCTAATGCGCTTGATGGAGGTTTGAAACGTGTCGTCGTCTTTGTTGCGGCGCATATACTCTCGAAGATGACCCCGAGAATACGTGGCATTCTGTCTCCTGGTGAGTATGTGGGTCGAGAAATGCCGCACTCGCTAAATATATCTACAATGCAATGCAAACGTGAATTGTGAACGCACGAGGACCGCGGCGTTTGTGTCAATGTGTTTATGCGTCTATTTATGTGTTTAAGGTCCGTAAATGTGTCTCTATATGAGTTTGTGTCCGTACATGTGTTCATGTGTTTCTACATGTGCTTGGGTCCTTATATGTGTTTGGGTCCGCATATGTGTCTCTATATGTGTATATGTGACCGTATAAGTGTTTATATGTCTCTATATGTGTATATGTGTCCATATATGTCTATATGTGTCCATATATATGCACATGTGTCCATATATATGCACATGTGTCCATATATATATGTACATGTGTCCATATATGCATTTGTGTCCGTACATGTGCAATTTTCGTATATGTGTTACTTCTCTGTATGTATTATTTTTGTATATGTGCTATTTCTGTAAATGTGTTTGTTTTGCATTTGTGTCAATGTGTACGTGTTGTTCAGTCGGGAGTATTTCTCGCTCCTTGGAAGTGAAGCCTTATGTATATTATACCTCTTCCCATTTGGATTCGCCTGCATATTTCGCCTGGAAGCAAATCGACAAATCGATTTGTCAATCTGTCACTGCTATCGAGTTCCTTAGTCGCTTTGGAACGAGGCCTTGTGTGTATTTACCGGACATTATTGTTGTAAGGTTGCCCTCTCGGGTTCGTCTTGAAAATCAAGACCCCTAGCCGTGAGCAACTCGAAAATAAATTGTTCCGTCTTCTTCTATTGAAACCTTAGACGCGAGGCTAAAGGCAATCTTTATCAAAAAAAAGAAAAAGAAAGAACGTTAAATTCCTTTTTTTCTTCTCTCACTTTTCCTTTTTCTTCACTTTTTCCTTAATAGTCTTCGATTATACATTCGACTCTTTTTTTAGTTGCTGGGAAATTGGCGAAATTTACACTAAATGAAACTTGTTTACTGCTGTTTACTGATGTTTATTGTTGTTTACGGCTATTTATTTAGATGGTTTTGCTAAGGATATCAAATTGAGACAAAAAAAGGATCAAAATTGTTGCGATGCAACAATTTTGATCCTTTTTTTTTTACTCAATTTGATATCCTTAGGGAAACTGTGGATGTCATGGAAAACCTGAAAATCATGGAACTGACATGTGATTTCATTTTAATTCATGGAATCATGGAAATCTAATGGAATTTCTATTCGGTTTGGAAGAAAAGTTGAGAAAGTCGCAATTTTTGAAAATAAGTCGAAAAAGTCTCAATTTTCTAAGTATTCTGTTGTTGACCAGAATAATTTAATAATAAGACCCACAAAAATAAACACTTGTTTTTCAACATCATTTTGCACTACAAAAATTAATTATAATTTTTTTCCTTTTGTTACAGGTGAGTTCACTTTGCAGCTTCGTTACATTTAAAGGTTCTAAAGATCTACACCGAATTTGTAAGTAATTTTAAAATTACATTAAGAATATTTTCCCCCAGGAAGCTAAGAGACCTGAAAAGCAAAAACTTTTAGGTTACATTTTGATATTTAGGTTGTTTTGTTATAATTAACGTGAAATTGAATAAAAATGCGTTAACTCTGAATTAAAAATAATTGTTCAAGTCTTACATTAAAAATATTCCATAAAAATTGTTTCTTATTTTTAAAAACTAAAAAATTCTTCATTCAAGAAAAAAGGGAACAAACATAAACTATAAACTTTGGCTTCTTAGATTTCTTTCTTCATACGTGGTACAATTTGAATAGTTTTGAATTTAAGACGATAGGCAGCTTATTACGGATAAAACATTTTTATACTACAGTGCAAAAGCAAAAAAAAAAGGATAATTATTAAAACTTTTATTATATCTCTAAAGATAAACGGCGCGTAAAAATTGTGGTTTCCCTTTCCTTCAAGTTTTCGATAATTATCTCCACCAATGACGTAACAAACTTGGCACAGTAGTAAAATTTAAAAAATTTCGAAACTTATTTTATTCTATTTTTATTTCTTTTCTATTTGATTGTTTACAAAATGAAGCTGAAATTGGCACTCAGTTATCATCGTTCATATAATTTTGGAAATTAAATAGTCATTTTGAAAAAAATTAGTGGATGCTCAGCTTCGTTACACAAAAAGATTTCCAATTTTGTCTCTGAAAAATAGCAAAACAGTATAGAAATTATCTCAAGAGTGAAATGTTCCTTATTTTAAAATTTTCCATTTAGAAAAGTAAAGTATAGACTATAATACATCTTTTTTTTTTAAATAATTAGTGTTGTTTGTTTCTTCCCGTGAGTCGTTTATTGAAAAATATGAAGATCACGAAAATTACTATAGTAGCATCGGTATATGTACAAAACGATGTTTTTTTTGTTTTTAAATAATAATCAGTGTAAAAAATAAGAAAATAAACATTGCCTCCAATTGAGTGAACGATTCTATCGACATGCAAAGTGAAAGGCAAGCAAGTCCACCAAGTTAGGTTGAAATAAAAATCGAGATAAACAAGAAGAAGAGAGGGGAAATAAGAGACTGGACTGAATATAATTATTGTATATACATATATATATTTATATGCATTAATATATATTATTTTTAACTCATGTTTGAAACTACAGATTTTTCTTTTTGCAGTAAAAGTTAAAAATTAGTATTTTCTCGCAATTGCAGTAAATTTCCAATAATTAAAAATAAAGTATGTTGTCAGTAGATAAGAAAAATTGCATTTTTCCCTTTAACGGAAGTTTTGTTTATATTCAGAAAGTGCGGTCAATTATTTTTTTTTTATAAAATTTTAGACTATTTTTTATTTATTAATTTTAAGTGTCAATACTTTGCTTATTGTAAATTTAATTACTTTATATTAAGTACATTTATACCTAAGGGCACTGCCCGTTGATTTGTAAAATAAATAAATTTGTGTAGTAGTAATATTTAGGAAATTTACCATTTTTCTTCTAAATTTATTTCAAGTTTTTTGTTAATTTTGATTGTGAATTTTTTTTTTATTTGCTCGTATAAACAATTAAGTAATCTGTGGTTATACCACATGCATTGTCACGTTTGTCGATTGTCTATTATTATCAACATTTCCCTTGTAGATCACAAACGCTAACGATATACCGCGTTTTTATTCCTGGCGAACATATTAGATATGGCAATCACCTTCGTTTAAGGTCTAAATTATCTCCTTTATTTTTTTATTGTACGTACAATTTTTTTGCTACAGTTATTTTTATTTGGAATTTTAAATCTTCAATCATTTTCTTATAAAATTTTTACCATAAAAAATTATCGAAATCAAAGACAAAAGTACCAATTGAATCAAAATTGATGCCAAAAATTTGATCCAGATTTTTGGTGTCAATTTGTTGCAATTTGATTCTTTTAAGTTAACAGTGGTTTCACTTCGATGAATTTAATTGATTAAAGCAATATTGTACATTAATTTAATTAATTAAATTAATTAAATTAATTGAAACTCGATTCAATTAGTATTTCGGATCGTATCAGCAATTACAGTTTCTTCAGAAATTCGTCTTAAATTGAATTACCCTGAATTGAAATGAGAAGTGAATTGAAAGGAAAATTAGAAATTGTATAGTTAAAGTGTTTAATTTAAATTGAATGGAGATTTGTTGTATAGCAGAAAATGTGAAATGGAGTGAAAATTGAGATTAGAATTGAATCTATTGAGACAATGTTGGAGTCTCTTTCTCTGTCTCTCTTTCTAATATATATATAGTGGGAATGGAGCATGTTGCGCCGCGCCGAAGTGGATTCAATAAAAGAGTCAGAGTTTGTATGTAGAGGCACAAAATACATGTGTATAGAGAGAAAAGACGAGTTCTTATTATATCGCATGCGATCGTTCAAGGCGAGACCACGAAGTCAGAACCATTCCAACAGAGATTCAAGTAAAAATTGTGTTGCTGGGCTATACCATAGCAATATCTAATCCTCCCTTTGCTTTGGTAGTTCACCCTCTGCAGAAAATCAATAGAGCCGCAGTACTGGTCAATGAGAAGCCTGTACTGGGTGAGAGATGACGACATTTCTCTCTCTCTCTTCCTCTCTTCATCTTTTGCCACTTATGAAGACCCTCTCTCCTTTTGTACCTCCTGCGAACATCCGACACATTCGCCCCTTTTTCTCTGCTTAATTACCACCTTCATCTCGGAAACATCAATTAGCTCCTTCAATGTTTATTATACTTACATGCGTCGGACTCACACGCTACACTTTTTTCTATTTTCTTCTATATTCTATAATATTTATCATTTAACTACTATTTTTATAAATAATTTACACTTATTTTGATAAAAAAAACCACTAATTTATTTTATTAACCGACTTCTTAATTAGTCATTTATTTACTGGAAAAATTAATTAAAAGCCTAAAAAAGAGGAAATAGGAAAAAATATCAAAAATTGAAATCCATTTGTATTGTTAAACTCTCTAGATTCGATAATAAATCTATAAATATTGAATTACGAATATTTGACGAAAATCTTGAGATTCAATATGGAGACGCTATTCTCCACCTGCGAACGCCAAGGTCACCGCTAGACGGCAGTTAAGTTCTTTCTTGGAATTTCTCTTGCCATCTGATGGTGACCTTGGCGTTCTCTAGTGGAGAAATTAATTTTATCCCTTGACAACTTTTTTATAATTAATAAAATACTTTTACATAAACTAAACTAATAATTTGTTATTATTAACTATTTAATTGGAAAAATTTAAATTTTTTCTATAAGAAAATTTTTTTCCTCCATGTTTTACACCTGTTAATAATTAAATTTTGTGTAAATTAAATCAAATTGAAGTTAATTAAATTAATTTTAATTTCAATTTAAATTAAATTATAGAATAATTTTTTTAAAATTATTTTAATCGACTTAAAAAGATTTTAGTTAAAAACAATTTCAATTTTCAAAAATAATTAAATTTCAGAAGGTTTTAATAACTGGAATTCTTGATGATTTCAATTGCTGTTAAAAAATTAATATTAATTAAATATATTTATTTTTAAAAAATAATTTTATTCAAACTTTTGAAAAAATTGGGTTTTTAAGAGAATTTTAATTCAGTATCCGGGTAAGAAGTCCAAAACAAAAAGTCAAAATCATAGAATTTAAAATAAATGTAATGAAATCAAAAAAAGTGAAAAAAATATAGTTTCACTTCGAACTTATTTTTTAGATTTTTTGTCCTGGTCAAAAAGTTCAAAGAAATTAAAAATCTAATGAAAAAAAATTTAGATATAAAAATTTTAATGGTTGTCTAGAATGAAATTGTTTTTTTTTTTTTTTTTTTTTTTTGAGTTGCTTATTTCGATGACTCTAAATCGAAAGTAGGTAAACTTAACATTTCAAATTTTTGAAAATAATTAAATTTATCGAGTAATTTAATTGGAATTATATTGAAAAAAATAATTGAATTTTTGTAAAGAATTTTATCAAAATTGTTGAAAATAATTGTACTTCTTGGTCTAATTGTTTTAAAAATTTTATAGAATAATTGCAATTTTTCTAGAAATTTCTTTATTTATGAAAATAATTCAAATTTTGTGAAAAATTTTTTTATTTATGAAAATAATTGAATTTTTCTGGACAATTTTTTTATTTATGTAAATAATTAAAATCCTGTGATTTTAAAATTAACATTTTAAATTCCGATTTTATAGCGTAAAAAATAAAAATGTGGCTTTTTCACATGTTTCATTATTTATTTTGGATTTTTTGACTTTGGAAATTTTTATTTTGGATTTTTTGTACTTTGGACTTTTTTTCTTGGATTTTTCGGACTTTCAATTTAATAATTAAAATTATTGAATTTTAAACATTGTGAAAAAATAAGGTTTCTAAGAGATTTTTAATTCAAATTTTTAAATATTTGAATTTTTTGAAAGGGAAAATTATTTACTAATAATTATTAATTTAATGCAGAAACTTTGTAAAATGAAGTTCATAATGATTAAAATATGTATAGAATTTCATTACATTTTAAAAGAATCGAATTTTTAAGGAATTTTAATTTCATAATTAGTAAATAATTGAAATTTAGAATTTTTGAAAAATAAAGTTTTTGAGAAATTTTAATTTAATTGCTTAAAGATATTAAAATTTTTAAAGACAAATTCATTTTAGGATCAACAAAGTATGTTATAGAGAAGTTCGGTAAAATTAAACTATAAATAATTAAATTTGTTAAAGAATTACTTTAAAATTTTTTTTAAAATTGATTTTTTAAGGAATATTGAATTTAATAATTTGTAAATAATTGAAAAAATTCTGATTCTTTAAATTCAAGTCTTTAAAAAATTCTTAAATTGTTAAAAAAATTTGAATCAGAAATATCCAATGAATGAAAAAATTTTGTAAAATTTAATTGAAAATAATTAAATCTGTTAAAGAATTTCATTAGTAATAATTGAAGAAATTTTACTTGAAACAGCTGCAAATTTTAATACATTAAAGAAATTTTTGGTTGTTTCAATTATTAATTTCGCTATTTTCTAGAAAAACTTATCGCTGTTCCAGGTGAAGGTTTTTTCCATGTTGAAATTTCAAATTTTTAATTTAGTAATTTGTAAATAATTGAATATTAAAATTTATAAAGTGTAAATGTCTGAGTAGTGTAAAAAGCAGCATTAAATTTTCTAAGTTGTATCCAAAATAATGCAATTACCAAAAATAATTTTATTACAATTTTTTAAAGTAATGAAGAGAAGTTTGTCAAGCAGTAACTAATTTGATTAAAAACTTAAATAGAAACGATTCCCACTTGAAATATAAAAATATAATTGTCAATAATGTAGTCGCAGAAAAAATTTGTCAATTATATAGTTATGTACAGATAAAAATATCTTCGCAAATAAACGAACATTAATTCTCTATATTTATAAATATTCTTCTTTGGTGTTGCAATGAGTTATTATCAGTACTTTCTATTAGTCCAAAAGATTTCTATATATAAAAAAACGTCCAATTTGATTAGATGACTGGTTTATTCGCTCCAGTAAATATTTCGTTATTCTCTACGCTAATAACTATTCTTTGAACCGAGAATATTCCTCTAAAATTTACTCCACATGACCTGAAAATAACCTCATCTCTACTGTTATTCTCAGAAAATTGAATCAAGATTCTGTGCAAAATTGCTGCTGTTTTATTTATTCTCTTCTATTAATTAAGAACATATATTTCATGTTAATCTCCTAACAGAAAAAGCAAAGTCTGCCATCTTTTTCATTTCAAAACCAAAACGATTTGTGAAAAGGCTTTTCTTCCAAATATTGCCATTAAAAAAAACACATTTTTGGTATTAAATGCAACTTATTTTTTTATAAAATTTGAAGCAAACCTTTTATTATTTTTATAAATAACAAATATTTCACAGCAATTCAATTATTTACAATTTTTTTATAAATTTCTTTGCAATAATTCCATTATTTTCAAAAATATTCAATTTATTTTCACAGAGATTCAATTATTTTTATAAATAATAAAGAACTTTTTCAAAAATTATTAAAAATAATAAATTTATCAAAGATGTTTAGTTAAAAACACGGAAAAAAATTCAATTTTGTAAAAGTTACAAATTATTGCAAAAATTCAATTATTTTCACAAATAATAAACCTCATTGCTAAATTTTAATTATTTTTAATACAATTTCTCGAAAAATGGAATTATTCTTAAAAATTTTATTAAAATTCATTGATAGAATTCAATTATTTAAAAATTTGTTGATAACGATTCTTTATGGGAATTGAATTTTAAAAAACATTCAATTATTCAATAATTATAAATTACTTATTTTTGTATTTAAATAATTGAATTGTCGTAGAATTCTCTAATTATAATTGATTCAAATATTTTAAATATTTTATTTTTTTAATATTTCAAATATTTCAGTTAAAATTGTAGATAATTGAATTTTGATCTTTGAATGTTTGAAGTTTTCATACTTTTAACTGAAAGTTGTGTAGATTTAATTTTTTGGAAAAAGTTCAATTGATTTTTTTAAGTTATTTGAAGATTTTATTTTCTAATATTTGATTGAAGAATTTCCGAATAATTGATGAAATTTCGTAAAATTGAATTGTAAACTAAAAAATGTTGAAAGAAATGTTTTAAAAATTATTAATAATAATTAATTATAATTAACAATAATTAATTTAAAGGAGAATTTTAGTTAAAAATGTTGGAAAACAATAATTGAATTAAAATGATGAAATATAAGTAATATTTTGAATAAGTTACAGTAACAATAATGTTATAATATAAAATAATGATTTTATCAGTCGGTCATTTTCAATTATTATAAAACATGAAGATATCGATCACTCCCAGTCGAAGACTCGGAGTTATTGATATTTTCATGTTTTATAACAATTTTTTATAAGATGTTTAATTTCAAAAAGGTTTGAATTAAAAATTTTGTTAAATATAAATGTAGCTTTAAAAACTTGGAAAAATTCCGTTTTTTAACCTGGAAATCCTGGAAAAGTCTTGGAATTTGAAATGAGCAAAAGCGTGTGGCAACCCTGAAATAAATATTTGGAATTTATGGGTTGATCCTTCAAAGACTTGTTAAATATAAATTAATATTTACCGTTGAACTCCTTATTGTACTAAAATTACTTAAAGCAGTATTTAAAAATTGTACCAAAGTTCGTGTTCTTATAAGTAAATTATATTTTTATTTAAACAATTTTTATAGATCCCCTAAACGTCCCCTATTTTTTAATTTTAAGTCCCCTATTTCCCCTAAAATACCATTTAGGGGCACTGTGAAGCCTCACATTTAATACAGTGTATGCACTTCCTATTTAGAAATGAAAAGAAAATTCATAATCGATTCTAAAAAGGTGATAATCGTTTGTTAAACGAATTCTCGTTAGGAATTGTTAAGCAAGATTTTTGTGATTCATTGCTCGTTAAAGTTATGCAAAGTGCGTGTATTTTCTAACGATTGATGATGTTTCTTTGTCTTGAGAGTGTTTCTCCCCTGACAGACAGTGTACTTGCATCACCCACACATCTGTAAGGTGTGTGTATACATTTGTGACACCTGCGGACAAATGTCTGAATTACTCTTTTCTCTCTCACTCTCTCACTCTCTCTTCAATCTTTTTGTTGCAAAAAAAGAGAAATTGAAAACCTAGTGCTGATTGAAAAATAAAGGTATAAATTTTCAGTTGTCGTGATTTGTAAATAATGACACACGAGTTTTTTTTTCATTGCACAATTTGTTGCAAACTCTCCATAGTAGTAAAAAAGAAAAGGTAAATTGTTAAAACCAGGTGGGGTTATAATATTGCCACTTGATCTTTCCCAAGTGCTCGTGCACTAAAAGGTGGGTGTAGGTCTATGTTCTGCTTGTAATCCCCGTCCTACATGGGATGAGTTCTACGTCATCGTGCGTGCTCTTGCGCCTGCGTGACGTTGCAGAAGTCATGCGTCACACTAGTGACGTTTGAAACACCCGAAGCAATGTTAGGTTACATTGATGAAAACTTGTTGCTCGTCATACATTCAACGTAATGAACGCAATTTTTTGCACCACTATACACATCCCCATTGTTATACTTATACAGTAATACAGTGTTAGGTGCTTTCGTAATTTCTTTTTTCGTTTCATTCATAATCTTTTTTTTCCCTAACATGACTCTTTTTACTGCATATATTTTTTGTTTCGTTCTGTTTTCCCTTGTTTAAACTACTGTAATTCGCTGCTTTTACATGCAGAATTTTTTCTTATTAAAAAAATGGATATAAGCACCAAAAATGGCTGTATCCATTGTTGAAATATTTACAAGATCAGAATATTTATGTTGGTTGGTAAAATATTTGACTTTCGCGGTAATTTAGTTTCTGGAAACTTTTTTCTTTACAGAATGTAATGAAGTTAATTTATTCTGTGAAAATTAAACTCTATTAACGGTATCATTAACTAAATATAAAACTATAGATTAACACAAGTTCCGGAAGCTAAATTATTAAAGTAGTTAAAATTTTCGAGTTTTCAATGGGAAAAATGAAGTAAGCTTCGAGCAACTACTTTCTTATCAATTTTTTCTTTTCCTCTTTTGATATTGAAATAGAAATATTTTGAGACAAAGCATGAAAATTCTATACGGATTCCAGATGTTGGAGTTATCAGAACTTGAAGTTACTTTCACTTTTTGAAGTAAAAATTATGTTAAATTTTGAGATAATTCAACATGCATCGCTCGTAAATAACTCGTATGTCTACAATGTTATTAAAGTACACGAAAAATTTGCAGGAAACGTCTCGTAAAAATCATTTGACATAGGTAAAGTTTAGTTGAAATTCATGTATGTAATGTAAAAAATGATTTAGAAAACAAAAACGAAAAGAAAAGAATAAGAAGAAAAAAACTAAGAAGGAAATAAACGAATAAGGGAAAATTTCTTATGTGAGGCATAAAAGTGAAAGGAAGTTTATAAAAAATAAAAAAAGGTAAAGAAAAGAGGGAAAATAAAAAATGTATCCTAAAAATAAGGGATGAAAGGAAAAAGAAATAAAGACACATATCATCGTTTGGATAAATTTTGAACTGGATTTAATTTTTATTCGCGGAGATCTCTAAGGGTCAGTTTCAATAACTCCGATTAAAAGTCATGGTTGCCACAGAGCCTAGAAATCCTGGAAAACATGGAAAAGATATGGAATTTAGAAAAGGGTACGGAAAACCTGTAAATAGAATGGAATTTTAAAAAATTTCTGGAATTTCGCCTGTTTTTAAAGATTTTTAACAAAATTTTAATTTAAAATTATTATTCAATGATTTTCATAAATAATAACATTTTTTACAGGGATTCAATTATTTTCATGAATTCATAATAAAACTCATCGCAGGCTTTCAATTTTTAAAAATTTTTTTTAACAATTTTAATGGAATTCCTCAAAAAATGTAATTATTCTTAAAAATTGTATTAAAATTCAGCAAAGAAATTCAATTATTTAGAAAAACTTTTGCTACAATTTATTTATTACAATTTAAGTATTATTTTCAATACATTTTTAATTAAATTTTTTAAAAAAATTGAATTATTTTCATAAATAATGAAATTCTTTGTAACAATAACATTTTTTTCAAAATAATTTTCATAAAATTCCACGTAGAAATTTAATTAATTTCAAAAATTAGGCAAAATTCAATTATTTTCAATTGTCTACTATTTCAATAAAATTTCACAAAAGAATTCAATTTTTGAAAAATATATTTTAATAAAATTCATCTCAGGAATTCAATTATTTTCGAAAGTATACTAATTCTTCGCAGAAATCCAATTATGATAAAAAATTTAGAAAAATTCTCGTAAAAATTTCAATTATCCATATAAAAAATAAAATTCCTCTGCAAAATTCAATTATTTTCAAAAATTATAATAAAATTCCTCTGTAAAATTCAATTATTTTTAGAAATTATAATAAAATTCTTGGCAGAATTTCAATTATTTTTAATACAATTTTTATAAAATTTCTCAACAAATAAAATTATTCTTAATAATTTTATTAAAATTTGTCATGAGAATAAAATTATTTAAAAATTTTGTTTATAAAATTCTTTATACACGGAGAGAAAAATCAAGCGTTTGTAGTAAGACATGGTCTATACTTAAAAAGCACGGCGCTGTTTATACTCGATTTGTAGAAATCTATGCTAAAAGAGTATAGGTCTCTACTAAAAGAGTATAGGTCCCTACTCTTTTAGCATAGATTTCTACAAATCGAGTATAAACAGCGCCGTGCTTTTTAAGTATAGACCATGTCTTACTACAAACGCTTGATTTTTCTCTCCGTGTATGAAAATTCAATTTTAAGAAACATTTAATTATTTAATAAAATATTTTTTTTGTAGTTAAATAATTGAATTCTCGTAGAATTTTCTAATTAAATATTGATTTAAAAATCAATTTAAGTTAAAATTTTAGATTATAATTGAATATTGAAAGCATTATAGCGTGAATTTTTAGAAATAATTGAATTTTCAAAGGGTTTCAAATTATTCTTGGCAAAATTCAATTTTTTTTTTAATTTTTAATAAAATTTTTTGCAAAATATCAATTATTTTCAAAAATTTTTCTCAATTCTCATATGAATTCAATTATTTTCATAAATAAAACTCATTGCACAATTTCAATTATTTTTAATACAATTTTAATCGAATTCCTCGAAAAATGTAATTGTTCTTAAAAATTTTATTAAAATTCGTCAAAAGAATTCAGTTCTTTAAAGAATTTGTTCATAACATTTTTTATGGAAATTGAATTTTAAGAAATATTCAATTATTCAATAATTTATTTATTTGCATTTTATTTGTATTTAAATAATTGAATTCTAGTAGAATTTTCTAATAAAAATTGATTTAAAAATTAATTTCAGTTAAAATTTTAGATAATAATTGAATATTGAATTTTTAGAAATAATTTAATTTAGAAAAAGTTTCAAATTAAAATTTCTGAAAATTTGAATTCAATTATTTTCAGAAATATTAAAAATCTTTGCAGAATTTCTATTCAATTTCCGTTCAATTATTTTCAAAAGTAACAAAATTCTTTTCCACAATTCAATTATTTTAAAAAATTTAAATAAAATTCGTGGCATACTTAAATTTAAAAAAAAATTTTTTTTTTTAATAAAATTTTTTGCAAAATATCAATTATTTTCAAAAATTTTCCTCAATTTTCATATGAATTCAATTATTTTCATAAATAAAACTCATTGCACAATTTCAATAATTTTTAATACAATTTTAATCAAATTCCTCGAAAAATGTAATTGTTCCTAAAAATTTTATTAAAATTCGTCAAAAGAATTCAATTCTTTAAAGAATTTGTTGATAAAATTTTTTATGGGAATTGAATTTTAAGAAATATTCAATTAATCAATAATTTATTTATTTGTATTTAAATAATTGAATTCTAGTAGAATTTTCTAATAAAAATTGATTTAAAAATTAATTTCAGTTAAAATTTTAGATAATAATTAAATGTTGAATTTTTAGAAATAATTGAATTTAGAAAAGGTTTCAAATTAAAATCCTTGAAAATCTGAATTTTTCATATTTTTAACTAACAAATCTGTCTAATTAATTTTTTTTTTTGATAAGTTTAATTGGGAATTTTTTTTTAAAATTATTTAAAGTTTTTATTTTCTAATATACATTTAATTGAAGAATTTACGAGTAATTGAAATTTTGTAAAATTGAATTTTGTAAACAAATTGATTTGAAAATTCTCAAAGAACTTTTTGAAAATTTATTAAAATTTATTTATTAAAAAAATTGACTTAAAGAAGAATTTTAGTTGAAAATTCTAGAAATGAATAATCGAAATGATGAAAATAATTTTTGAAGAAGTTACAGTCACAAAGTAGCAAGTTTTAATTATAAAACATGAAGAAATCGATCACTCCGAGTCTTCGACTCGGAGTGATCGATATCTTCATGTTTTTTAATAATATTCTTATAAGTTATTGAGTTTCAAATTTTTGAAAATTTTAATTTCTATGTGAAAAAATCAGGGACCGTCACGGAAATCAAATTTTGATTTCGTTACGATATTCCAAAACAAAACGAAATTATTAATGTATTTTGATTTTGATTCGGTAACGAAACAAAATTTACTTCCTATTTTGATTCTGATACTGTAACGAAACAAAATTTACTTTCTATTTTGATTCCGATACTGTAACGAAACCAAATTCACTTCCTATTTTGATTCCGATAATGTAACGAAACAAAATTTACTTCCTATATTGATTCTGATACGTTAACGAAACAAAATTCACTTCTTATTTTGATTCTGATATTATAATACTGCAATTCGGTTTTCTTATAGAAACAGAAGTCGATTCGAATTCTATTTCAGATTTCGTATGTAAAAACGATATTATCTTCTGATATATTTGACATTTGCAACAAAATTTAGGTTCAATGAGACTTATACATGCGCAGTAGTATTTTATCAAAATTAAAACAAAAAAGAATTTTGATTTTGATATTGGAATCAAAACTAAATAGAATGGAATTTTGATTTTGATATTGGAACCAAAACGAAATAGAGTTGAATTTTGATTTTGATATTGGAACCAAAACGAAATAGAGTTGAATTTATTTTGATTTTGATATTGGAATCAAAACTAAATAGAGTGGAATTTTGATTCTGATACCCATATCCGAATCAAAACAAAAGTATTTTTTAATTTTGTTTTGATTCCGTGACGGTCCCTGGAAAAAATAATAATAATTAAATATTTATTTAAAAATGAATTTATTGATATTTTCGAATAATTTTCGTATTAAAAACCTGAAAAAATTCCGTTTTTTAACCTGGAAAACCTGGAAAAGTCAGGGAATTTGAAAGAGCAAAAACGTGGTAATCTTGAAAGTTAATCAGTGATTAAATCCTTAAAGACTTAAATTATTATTTGGGTCTTAAAAAAATAGTTTGACCCTAAGCGTCAATATTTTTCGAAAAAATTTTTGACCAGTTCGACCTAAATTCATTATGATTGTTTTATTTTTCTATTTTTCTTTTTTATTAATTCGGCACCGTTACTATTATAGAAACCAGTCTTTTCTGGGAGCCAGCCAGGTTGTCTCAGCTACTTTATCCCACACACTGCTGGTGACTTCCGAGTATAATTTGATCAAAGAGGGGGGAATCAACATTACTGAAGTTTATGTTAATGATTATGGTATGTAAACGATAGGGTTATTATCGTTAAAGTTTCTATCCTTGCGCAGTATATCGCAGAGTGTTTTCCTTTAAGGCGACAATTAAATTACAGAACTGTGCGAACATATAACTGTTTATAATTTGATTTAATTCCATAATTGAAAATCTATAAAGTCAGGATTGATTGGCTGAGGTAAAGTGAAAATTTTATTATTAAATTTTTGAGAAATGCTTCCTATTTTTATTAGTTTCTATTGTCTAATTTTCTATTTTAAAATGTGGATTATTCTATTCTTGAGGAAATATGTGACAAGCAACAAGAATTCATGCAAAATTTTTCTAAGGATTTTAAAAAAAGAAAATTTCTTTCTTTTCATTTTTATCGACAAGCAATTAGTTCACTACAGTATTCTCTTTGCTTTTTTTCCTGCTCTTGTTTCGAATCGTATCGATAATACTGGAATTTCATTTTAATAATCTACATGTAAAAATATTCATTTAAACAGGTCACAATGCTTAGGTAACGTAGTTGTGTCTGAAAACTTACGCAAAGTGTTCTCTCTCTCGATCAAAGGAGATGAAAAATATAAAAGGAAAAAGGAGAGAATCCAAATGAATCTAGGCTATATGATCTTAAAGATTGAAGAGAAAATTATGGGTTTCTTCTTGCAACAATCAACTATGAAATACTTTCGGAGGGTGTGTTCTCTTTCAATGTTACAATTTTATTTTAACTCTCTTCTCTTTTAAAAGGAGATTTAAATGAAGACAAAAAAGAAGCAACAACTTCTTGTTATATATTTTGATCCGCGTATTCTAATAATACTTAATTATTCGATCGTGAAAGTTGTTCATCATGGTAAATATTTTTGTAAACTATATATATATATATATATATATATATATATATATATATATATATATATATATATATATATATATATATATATATATATATATATATATATATAAAATGTTTTACGTGAATATTTATTTCTTTTATTTATTTCTTAATAAAGCGATTTTGCATACTGTTGAATTAATTTCTCTCTTTCCCTCTCTTTGTGAAGGTTAATTTCCTTTTAAAGAAAACCAAGTGGAGTTGTCTTTCGAGGATGTTGTAAGAAGATCTTTGTGTTTTCTCCGATGTATAAAACTAAACGGAAATAGTGGATTCTATGTCGGTGGTAAAATTTTTGGGGATTTACAAAATCTCATTCATAAGGAGAATATGTGTTCTCTAAATTTAAATTAAAATCACTAATTGTTCTCTTTATTGAATTAGTTAAAATTTTTACTGATTCAAATTTAGAGTTAAAAAAACATGTCCAATTTTTTGCTTCTGCAATTGGTAAATAATAACTTATTAATAAAGAATTAATTATTAGTACACTCCAAAAAAATTTCTAGCCAGGAATTTTATGCCAAACCGGAAATTTTTTCACAAAATTAAAAGTTTCGTGCAATTCAACTGAAAATAATTAAATTTGTTAAAGAATTTCATTAAAAACCTTTTAACAAATCGAATAATCAAAGTATTTTAATTTAATAATTGATAAATAATTGAATTTTTTAATGAGTCACATTCTAATGCTTTCATGTCTCTTAGTTAACTTAAAAAAGATACATACTTCAAATTTTTTAATAAAATTGAATTTTCGAAAAGTTTTTTTGAAAATTCTGAAAAACAAGATTTTTGAAATTTTTCAATTCCATTTCTTCAAGATAATTGAATTTTTATAAACAAATAATTGAAATTTCTTTACATTCTATTAAAAATAATTAGATTCTTTTAAAGAATTTTATTTAAATTTTTCGAAAATAATCAAGAGAAGTTAGTCACCGTACTTATAATTTTATTTTTTTAAATTTCTTCCCAATATATTCAATTATTTTCATAAATAGTAAAACTCATTGCAGAATTTCAATTATTTTTAATACAATTTTAATCGAATTCCTCGAAAAATGTAATTATTCTTAAAATTTTTATTAAAATTTGTCGAAAGAATTCAATTATTTCTAGAAACTGTAAAAAAAATTCTTCTCAAGAATTCAATTATTTCCATAAATAGCAAAATTCTTTAGATTTACTGAATTCTTATTTGAATATTATTTTTAAAAAAATTCTTCGCAAGAATTCAATTATTTTCATAAATTTCAATACAATTCTTCGCAGAAATTCAATTATGTTTAAAAATTTTCTTAAATTCTCCTCAAAATTTCAATTATCTTTATAAATAATTAAATTCTTCTCCACAATTCAATTATTTCCAAAAATTTTAATAAAATTCTACGCTAACATTTAATTATTTTCATAAATCTTCATTTAAAAAAACAGGGTATAATTATTTTTAAAAATTTTATTAAAATTTATCAAAGAAATTCAAATATTTTATAAACCTTTGCTACAATTTATTTATTAGAATTTAAGTATTATTTTCAGTACATTTTTAATTTTCAAAAATAATTTTAATAAAATTCTTCGTAGAAATTTAATTAATTTCAATAACTTATCAAAATTCAATTATTTTCAATATCTACTATTTCAATGAAATTTCACAAAAGAATTTAATTATTTAAAAAGAAATATTATTTTAAAATTCGTCTCAAGAATTCAATTATTTTCAAAAGTAATAAAATTTTTCGCAGAAATTCAATTATGGTCTAAAGTTTAAAAATTATCGTCAAAATTTAAATTATCATTATAAATAATAAAATTTTTCTCCAAAATTCAATTATTTTCAAAAATTTTAATAAAATTCTTGTCAAAATTGCAATTATTTTCAAAAACTTTTCTCAATTCAATCAAATTTTTTACAGAGATTCATTTTTTTAATAGAATTTTAATCTAATTTCTCGAAAAATTAAATTATTCTTAAAAATTTTATTTTTATTCTATTTTAAAAAACATTTAATTCATCAATAAATTATATTATTTTTGAATTTAAATAATTGAATTCTCGTGGAATTTTCTAATAAAAATTGATTTAAATATGAATTTCAGTTAAAATTTTAGATTATTAAATGAAGAATTAATTTCATATTATTAAGAATATTAAATTCTCTAAATTTGAATTGGTAAAAATGTTTTCTAATTTGAATTAGTGACTGACTTTTTGCTTTTGAATTAACAGATTTTACTAATAAATAGTCGTTTTTACTCATTTAATAGTAAAATTTACAAATTCAAATTTAGAGAGAAAATATTATAGCGTGAATTTTTAAAAATAATTGAATTTTAAAAAGGTTTCAAATTATAATCTTTGAATGTTTAAATTTTTCATACTTTTTACTGAAAATTGTGTACATTTAATTTTTTTTAAAAGAGTTTAATGGAACTTTTTTTGAAATTATTTGAAGTTTTTATTTTCTAATATACAATTGAAGAATTTCCGAATAATCGATGAAATTTGGTAAAATTAAATTGTAAACAAAAGGATTTGAAAATTTTGAAAGAAATTTTTCAAAAATTATTAAAAATAATTAATTTAAAGAAGAATTTTAGTTAATAATTCTGGAAAATAATAATTGAATTGAAGTGATGACAGTAATTTTGAATAAGTTTTAGAGTAACAATATTCTTAAAACATAAAATAATGATTTTATCAGTTGGTCTTCATGTTTTATAACAATTTTTTATAAGTTGTTTATAATTTCAAAAAGGTTTGAATTTAAAATTTTTGAAAATCTTAATTCTTATGAAAAAATTGTAATGACTAAATATTTATTTAAAAAAGATAAATATAACAATGCGGAATTTATTTATTTATTATTATTTATTTATTTATTAATTTATTCTATGAAAGTTCCATGTATTTGTAGAAATTTATTGGAATTATTTAATTTTGTAAAATATAAATATGTAGTTTTAAAAACTTGGAAAAATTCCGTTTTTTATCCTGGAAAACCTGGAAAAGTTAGAGAATTTGAAATGAGCAAAAGCGTGACATCCCTGAAAACATTATTTTCAATAAATTTAAAGAAACTCGTCAAAAGAATTTAATTATTCATAAAAAATCTAATAAGAATTTTTCAAGCCATTTGTAGATTTATTTATGTTCGAAATCAAATAAATTTAAATTTTATGAGAAAAAAAACTTCTTTAGTCAACTGAACTATTAGTTTTTTAACTATTACATACAGAAAAAAAATTTATGTTTTCTTTACCTTTTATTTTAAACGGTTATTGTTATTTAAAAAATATTCTTCACTGCGTAAACAAAATTAGTTGCTCATATGCGAAATTTGGTTTCTTTGGAGTTTTTTAAATGCCAGTCCACAAAGGATCATGAACGTAATATTGTTCTCTCGACCCAAGAAATTTGAACGATAAGACTTTATCTCAAGTGCAGATTGTGTGTTTTTTTTTACTTGAAACTTTTCAAGACAAAAAAGGATCAAATATATATAGTTTGTCGGAGGAAAAAAACAAAACTGTATAGAGATATAATTACATACAACTTTTTTTAAGGCTAAAGGACAATTTTATTTATCATCCAGAGAAAAATTTTATTTAAACCAAATATTTAAGCCATATATTTGGTTTATTATAATTGAGTTAAAAACATTTGACTTTCGTAAACAAAATATATTTTGAGTTTTAATGATTTTTTTCTAATTCTTTAATTTTAATATTAAAAAAATATCAAGAAATTGTATTATGTATATACATTATTGTGCGACCTTTTTCGTAAAATGAGCTTTTCCAAGATATAGACCATATAATAGAATATAGTCCATTGGCAATTTGAGGAGCATCGAGGATTTCCTGTGTGGTATAGCGAATGTAAGAAAGATAGAAAAAGTCAGATAAGACGAAAACCAGAATAGGAAGTTGTTATCGTTATCACTTGTGATGTTATTTTCGTTTTCGAACGAGCAATGAATTGCAAACAATTGCTATCTTCATATATAGGTAATTTGAGAATCTACAAGCGGACATTAAAAGTTTCAGAAATGAAAATCGTTTAGACCACTGCGACTGACTTAATTCATAATATCATTTGCCTTTAAGTTTAAATAATTTGTTTTCATTTTCCCTGCAGTCAAATTCTCTTATCGCATATCTAAGAAAAGGGTGTTTCTACTCTGTTATAATTTTAATTCTTATGAAAATTTTATTCTTTACTCTTACATTGTTTTTCTAAAGATATCAATAAATTGAGACAAAAAACGTATCAAAATTGTTACAATTTTTATACGTTTTTTGTCACAATTTGATATTCTTACTCTCTAAATCTGAATTAGTAGTTTTCTACTAATGAAATAGTGCTGATTCGTTTACCAATATTTAATTAGTAACAGTTTTGACTAATTTTGAGTAGTTTTCTACTAATTGTTAGTTTTGACACAGTTTTGACTAATTTTTAGTAGTTTTCTACTAATTGTTAATAGAAAAATACTAATTCAATTAGTAAGTATAGTATTTTTTACTATTTCAAATTAGTAAGCTGACTTACTAATTCAGATTTAGAGAGTAGAAAATCAAAAAAAGTAAAAACTACTATTTTCAATAGTAGAAAACTACTCATTTTAAATAGTAAAAAATACGACTTACTAATAAATTAGTAATTTTCTACTATCAATTAGTAGTTTTTTTAAATAAAAATTAGTAGTTTTTTGTTAAAAATTAGTCAAAACTGATACTAATTCAATTGGTAAACAAATCCGTACTATTTTATTAGTAGAAAACTACTAATTCACTCTCTAAATTTGAATTAGTAAAAAATTTTTACTAATTTGAATTAGTGACTGACTTTTTGCTTTAGAATTAGTAAATTGTACTAATAAATTAGTAGAAATTACTATTTACTAGTAAAATTTACTAATTTAAAAGCAAAAAGTCAGTCACTAATTCAAATTAGTAAAAATTTTAACTAATTCAAATTTAGAGAGCAGATTTAGAGAGTACTGTTACTAGAATTGTACTAACAATTATAGTAAAATTCTACTAAAAATTATCAAAATCTCACTAAAAGTGTTAGTAAAATGATTACTAAATCTTTTGGTGAATGTTTTTTTCGTAATTTCATTTGTAACTTTCTACTAATTCAGATTTAAAGACTATACGTTAATTTTATGTTTCTAATTTAAAAATTTTTAATAATTTTGAAAAATTAGCAAATATTTAAGAAAATATTTCGTATTTTTTAGTATTAAATTTTATTTCACTAAAATTTTTAAAGTTTAAATGAACAAAATTTTAAATATTTACAAAAATTATTACTCTATTTTGAATTAGTAAAAATGTAAATTTAAAAAAATAAATTAGTAGAAATTACTATACATATTAGTAAAATTTAGTAATTCAAAAATAAAAAATTATTCACTAATTCAGATTAGTATTTTTACTAATTCAAGTTTGGAGAGTAAAATGAAAAATGCCAAACCGGGAATTTTTTCACAAAATTAAAAAAGTTTTATTATTTTAATTTGTTTTTAAAAAAATTGTTTTTATTTCGATGTTTATAGATATTTTTACTGCTCTCTAAATTTTAATTAGTCAAAAAGTCTTAAAGTTTTTTTTTAAATTATAAAAAAATTGAGATTTTAAAAATTTTTGAATTCTATTGTTTCAAGATAGTTGAATTTTTATAAACAAATGATTGCAAAATTTTTTAAATAATTGAAATTTCTTTACATTCTATTAAAAGTAATTAGATTCTTTTAAAGAATTTTATTTAAATTTTTCGAAAATAGTCAAGAGAAGTTGGTCACAGTAATTATAATTTTATTTTTAAAAATTTCTTCCCAATATATTCAATTATTTTCATAAATAGTGAAACTTATTGCAGAATGTCAATTATTTTTAATCGAATTTCTATAGGAAAATGTCATTATTCTTAAAATTTTTATTAAAATTCGTCGAAAGAATTGAATTATTTCTAGAAACTGTAAAAAATTCTTTTCAAGAATTCAATTATTTCCATAAATAGCAAAATTTTTCAGATTTACTAAATTCTTTTGAATATTATTTTTAAAAAGAATTCTTCACAAGTATTCAATTATTTTAATAAATTTCCATTAAATTTGAATAAAACAATTCAATTATTTTTAAAAGTAATATAATTCTTTGCAGAAATTCAATTATGTTTAAAATATTTTTAAATTCTCCTCAAAATTTCAATTATCTTTATAAATAATTAAATTGTCCTTCACATTCTTTGGAAGGATTTAATTACTTTTATAAGTAGTAAAATTCTTTCCAGAAATTTAATTAGTATCAATAATTTTTAAAAATTATATTAAAAAATTTGAGAAAATTCTTTGTTTATTTGAATTATTTTCCAAATTTTTAATTAAAATTATTAAAAAAGACATTATTTTCAAAAAATTTAAAGATACTTGTCAAAAGAGTTTAATTATTCATAAAAACTATAATATAAATTTTGGAAGCTATTTGTGAATTTATTTATGTTAGAAATCAAATAAATTTAAATTTGATGAGAAAAAAAACAGGGAATTTTGTTGAACGAAAATAGTAGACACCCTGAGCATGTGACTAAGAATTAAGATCTTCAATGTTAATTTTTCGATTATTTTTCTCTTAATTTATTAAAGAAATTGTGCTGACATTTTATGAGGAAGTCGAAAATATAATCAGGAAGGACAGTGATGTGCAAAAGTTTTAATATCTCAAAAATTGATTATTATAAAACAATTTAAAATTAAAAGGTTGTGACGACTATTTTTAATCACGTTTAACCAATTTTATATTGCTTTATAATAATTAATTTTTGAGATATTATATAAACTTTTGCACCACTGTTCTTTCTTATATTTTAGAGTTAAAAAAAAACTAATTTCTTTAATATTTTAAGATAAAATTAGTCGAAAAATTAACATTAAATTTTTAAGTCACGTTAAGAGGATTAAAAGTAATAGATTTGTGCCACTTTTTCTGTCACTAGAGAATTTATCAGATTAGTTAGAGAATAAATGAATCGTATTTTTTCCATCGAAGAATGGTTAATAATTACTTGAGAGAAAGAGAGAGAGTAAGAGTTTATTCTAAAATCAATTATTTGGAGCGACGTCCATTGCAATAGAATAGAATTTCAACGAAAATAGTTGAAATGTGTCGGTAAGCAGATTGATTGCAAAGTGAGAGAGAGAGAGAGAGAAATTATTTTGATAGTAGTTTGTCGGAGATCCAAGAGATGTCAGCACTCGCGCCACGCGAGTTTTAGCCAATGAAATATGATCCCCTCTCCTCGTGCACCAATGGCGCTTCAATGTTCAGCACACGGACGGTGATGATCGCAATATGGCTTCCGTCACCGCCAGCTAGTGAGAGTTCTCATCGTGAGCGTTTAACAATATAGACAAAATAATGGATTATTGACGTGTTTCAAGTTTAAAGTGCAAATTGATATAACAGTGTGTGCAATTAATTGACGATTTCCCTATTCGCAGTGTTATTCGTTAAAGTAATGTAATCGTCGAGGAATCTTAAATGACGAGAATGTGAGTGAGCGCAGATAGTTGCTCCTAAAACAAGTGTGACAAAGACAGCAGTAGAGAGAAAGAGGCTGCAAGTCATTTGTTTCTTGTGTGTGTGCTAATTACAATTTGTGATTTTCAATTCAGTGATTTGGTTTATTTTTTTTTTGCAAAATGTGATTAACTGTCAAAGTTTGGATTTTGACTAAAAAGTGTATAGAGAATTCGTTACGGTTCGTCAGTTTCCTCGGTCCTGTGAGCTCAGTGTTGCCCTCTCACCGCCAGTAGAGACCTAGAGGTAGCCAACCAAAGTTGTGTTGAACTGTATACACACAGACAAGTGTATTGGTAATCATGTTCATGTACACGGCCATCTGCCTCCTCGTTGTACACGGCTGTGTTCACCTGTGTGCTTCGCCCGCACAGTGTGCGTGAGAGACTAACTATACACACTTCTTTTGCAAATGTGTATAGAGCAACGCGCGTTTAAGTGAGCGAGCGACGTTGCCACAATTCTCTCTCTCGACGAAAGCAAGGAGCGGGATTACGAACGAGAAACGTCCTTTCGAGTTTCGTGTTAAAGAATATCGTCGCGCCCCGATTTTTTTTTTTACAAAGCTGCTATTATCAGCGCAACACGGAAATTGATGCCATGAGACTACTTCTGAGAGGCCACGACACGTGAGGGGTCCTAAGAAACAATCATGGGGAGACCACGGTAAGTCTCTCTCTCTCCCACTTAGTTACTTTGTCTTCATCTTCGGTTTCGGTGTGAACCTCCCGTATTTGTAGTATCTACATGTGTTGCCACACTTGAAACTTTGTTTATGTATTTATTTCCAGAAGAGCATAAGTGGTTTTCATTTCTAGTTTCCTATAAAGAAATCAAAAATACAAAATTGAAAATAAAAAGAATATTTTAATTTCAACCTCAATTAAAAGTTAATTATTAACGCCAGTTTGGCTCATGATTGGTTGATTGAGGATTTAATCATTAACTTCGAAACTGGCTCTTACTATTTAATGGATCATAACTTTTGGTCATCATTCTAGAAATCAAAAAGAATATTTAGTAACTTTTCCTTTTTTCCTAGTGGTTTCGAGTTGTTTCTATTTTCCAAGGTGGGCAAAACATGTTTGTTCGAAAAACGTTTCTTCCGCTAATAGAACATTTGAATAACCATGTTCGGAAACATTTAACAGACATTGGAACAATGTTTTTTGTTGTTTCGATTTAATCGTAAAATCAGAAATGATTTTTCGTAGATCGTATTTTTTTTTATATTTGATAGAATTAGCCTAAAGGAGTATGTGGGTTAGAAGAAGCATGCGTAATTTAAAGATTGATTGTCGCATTCAATTAATTTAATGGGTGCCACTGGTGAATTCAACGAATTGTGAAGCAGATTCGAGAATCATGTCAATTATACATTTAATGGAGTAATGCAGATTATGTGCTATTAACACTCTGTTATGGATTTAATACAATAATTACGGAGATAATTATATTTATACTGAGATGTACATTTTAATGTAGATACATTTTAGTGAATATACATTTGTATATACATTTGTATATACATACAAATATTGTACATACATTTGTATATACATACAAATATACACATAAATGTAGATACATTTTAATGTATGTACAAATAGAACATTCATGGCAACACATTAACGTCAGAATTGCCAGTGATGCCAATATTACACACAAGGGGGGGGTTGTGAGAGAAAGATACTGCACTTGGGGAATGAAACCTATACACACACATATGGAAATATTTGTGTGTGATTATAGACTGTAAAGTCGGAGAGTGAAACGGATACAAATACAGTGAACGAGTCAAAGCAAGTGTCAGCTGTGTGTTAAAAGGGGGATGCTAGGAGCAATAGTGTAGGTGTGTGTTTATGTGAAGCGATATTTGTGTGCGAGAGGGCTCTTGGCTCCCCTTTTTCCCTTCACCTATAAACGCCCATGTCATACTCGCACATGCATACCGACGACGGCGACGACGACGTGCCTCTCTTGTCCTTCTTGTGGCTCTTTTCTATACATATATTCTCTTCTCTCTCTCTCTCTCTCTCTCTATATATATATATGTATACCTTCGTCGTTCGCGAGACGTTTCGAACTCGCGCTCGATTCACACTAATCACCAAGTGGCGTCCTCGCCATCCGTGTTTTATTCGTCTTTCGTGCGCATTCGAGACAAGCTTTTGCACAGTTTCGAGTCGATGCGACTACTCCAACACTTCCAGATACTTCTGGATTTATCATGTGATTCGCGTGGGCGGATAAATCGTTAGGCTAAAAAACCTAAAGATAGAGACGAAAATTGCTGGATGATCGAAATGTGCTGCAAATTAAAATTGTTAGATCCTAGCTAAATCAGTCTAGTAAATATTGTAGTCTTTGCGGTCAATTTTTAACTCTTTGCTTTGTCCGAGAATTCTTTGATATCTTTTGGAATCTTTGGTACATTGCGAGGTTATTTTACCATTGAGAGTATTTTCCTCATATTCTTCGCTTTGTTTTGGTACATTTCGAGGTTATGTTTCGCAAAGGGTGTCGAAGTTGATGCAATTTTTACACAGAGCTTCGACTTTAAGTTATTCTACATTTTAGGTTTGTTCTTCCTTTCCAAGATCTACACAGCTTTTCTGCGGATATCAAATTGAGACAAAAAGCGAATCAAAAGTGTTGCGAGGCAACACCTTTTTGTCTCAATTTGATATCCTTAGAAAAACTGTGTAGGTTTAGTTTTAGATTTGCTTCTCTTCCTGAAAGATTTAGTTTTTGTTTTAGATTTTATATACATTCAATTTGGTTTATAAACTAAATTTAATTTAGAGATAAAGGTCGAAAAAGTGCAAAAAGTTGAAAAATAGGTTTTTGGAGAAAGAAGAAAAAAAGGAGGGAAAGAATGAAACTTTGTAAGAAGTAGAAAATGGGGTGAAAAAGGGTGTACGTGGGGAAAAAGATCCTTGCCATATTTGAATCAAGATACTTTAGTTGATGGATCCACGTCGGTTGTATCATTATTCAAGAAAGATTTCTGGAGAATGTGTCACAACTTAACGAAGATGAATGACTTAAAGAATAAGATGCAAATTAATAAAGATCAACTTTTCTACACTGAAAACAAATTGTCAACGAATAAATGTATCGTTGTTTGATTTCACATTGAGTCTGTTTTCAAACATTAAATCCAAACACAATAGCATTGAATCGTTTGTCAAAAGTATTTAACAGAAAAAAGCAATGGTCAGAATATTAGTTTTGTTCTAATTTGAGAGAAGAAAGTAAACAATTATCAACACTTCAAAAATGAAGAGGTGTTTTTTTTTAAATCTGAGCTTAATGTCTTAATGAATGTGATCAAATCAGGTTCAATGGGCAGAAATGATAGTAGGGGAAGAAAAAATTAAATTTTTGTGACAACCCTTGATGGGATTTCGGTTTGAAATTAGTGAGAAGATGGAACAACATCGAGTAACATAACAGTAATTTTATCACAAGTACCAGAAATAATTTCTCAATATAAAAGCGTCTTTTTATGGTTTTCTCTTTACCCAATGGGAAATGCCAGTGTAGTGCCGATGCTCACCACTGGCTTAGTACTCAGACGATTGTTCGGCGTAGTCTAGCCGAGCCTCGACAATTAGTGCTGGCGCAGTACAGAATTTTTGTTTCGCCAAAGCTTGGACAAGGCTCGGCGGCAAGTGCTGGCTGAGTATAGAAAAATTGTTCACAACGCTCTTTGCCAACATTGCTTTTTTGACATAAACTTGAAAAAAATTATAAAAAAAGTTTATGAATGTTTATAAATATAAATTTATTGAAAAAAATTAATATTTTACTTTTCAGTTGTTCATTTTTTATTCTTGTCAAATTTAATAATAACAATTTAACACAATTGTCTAATTTTGTAAATAATAAATTATTTAAACAAATTAAAATTATAAACAAAATTTAAACTTTAATCTCAATAATAATTTGGTTCCTATTAAAATACTATTATACTTCTTACTATGAATAAAAAATTATTAAAAAATTACCACGTAATTTAAGAATTACGTAAAATGTTAAATGCAATAAGTAAAGTAATTTAATTTTTAAAAATTTAGTTTAATTTATTTTATTTCAATTTATTATTTCTAACGTATCCCTATTTTTTTCTCATCTTTGACTCAATAATTGTATGTCTGAATGATACTGAGATATTAAAATTTTACTGCACACACGTGTCGTTAGCATAGTGGTTAGAGCGTTAGTCTGTTAGTCCGTAGGTCGTAGGTTCGATTCCCCTCGTCAGCAATTTTGTTTATTTTCATAGGTTTGCGATATTTCTAGATTCCAATCGTCAGGTACTAAAATATGAAAATCTAATGCACACTTACTGTAATTGTTTATTATTTAATTTTTAAATGTTATAAACAATTTTTTTCTACTTCATTTACTATATCCATATTGTTAGTCTCCATCTTTAATACAATTTCTTTAAGAAGAGAAATATTTTTTAATATTATTTACCATTTTGTTGTTAAATTATTTATAATTATTAATTTACGACTAATTAATAACAATACGGCATTTATTGCGGCAATATTCTCAGCCAGCACTGGTCCAGTGCTGCGCCAGCGCTGTCTGGCAGCACTGACAGACAGTACTTCGGCAGCGCCAGACGGCGTTATCATCCCAGTGCCATGCCAGTGCTGGCTCTCAGCCTTGCCGCCAGTGCTGCCAGTGCTGGCGCAGTACTACGCCAGTTGTAAATTTCCCATTGGGTAAAGACAAAAATAGAGACAGTTTACCTATTTTATCTCGAGTTTTTCTCGTATAGATATTTCAGATACCCTACTATTCCCCTCTTTCACACGTGTTTTTTGTCCTTATGCACGAGAGTCACGTTCCGGATAAAACGCTCCCTTCAACCCCCTGGGGCAATGCTCTCTCGCTATATGCGCACGCTTCCACAGAAATAAATTGAAGACATTTACATTTATGAAATAAAGATCGCAAATTTATTTATTGCGCTGAAAGTTATCTTTTTTTCGGGGTATATGAAAGTAAAATATTGATATAAAGATGAGAAAAGAGGCTTCTTTCTTTTTTTTTTTGCAGTAGATTGACACAAATTTTTGGCGCATATAATATAATAGGGGGCATCATTCAGTTGTTCCATTTTAATCGGATGTATTTTAATCCAAGCTTTAAGCTATCGCGAACCCTATAAGCTAAACCAAAGCACACTGGACTCTGGGATTTGTAATCTTCAGTGACCTGGAAATACGAGGCCAGAAGCGTATTATATTCACTTTTTTTCTATCTTTAATCATAAAATTATGAATCAGTTTTAATTCGCTTTGTAAAAGTGATGGGATGATTAGAATTTTAAACGTGTTCGTCTTTCTTTTCGTGTAAATTTACTCACTCGTTAAATCTATTCTTGTTTGTACGATATCCGAAGACATTTTTCTTAAATTTCCCTCCTCTCGGTACCGTACATCAGTGACTACAATTATCGTGGACAATGGATTTATACCTGGTGGCTTCCAACCAACTGTCGGTGTTGCTTCTTCTCTGACCTTCCGCACATTGAGAGAGAAAAAATACTTTCGAAAATATTCCATTGTAATCTCGTGTTGGTAAGCGTTAAAAATCCGATTTTTCTTTTTTAATTTTTTGGAAAAAACTTTTTCATTACAATTAATGAAATGTTTATTTTTGTTTTTTTTTGGTTACGATGTAATTTCTAATTTGTAAATAGCGAAAGTTGTTTTTATCGCGTAGGAGGGAATGATAATAAAGAGAGTTGAGTTTTAATTCGGTAAAGAAGAAGGTACAAACTTTTTAGCATCTCGCATAAAAATGGGCTATGACTCATCAGTGGCTTAATCTGGATTTGTTTCGTGGCAAGTTCATTGTACTTTGGCCTACGGTTGTATAGGAGTAAGTAGACATATATATGTGTTATGTATTTTAACTCTTTCTATTTAATTCTTCATTTTCATGAGAAAATCAAAGTAACTTGGAAATCTGAATTCTCGGGAAATTTTTAACTCTAAAACAAGTGATAAAAACATTTTCCTCCGTAGCGAGTGACATTTCGTAGAATTTTTCAATGTCAACACATAAAATAGCTTCTTTTATTTGCAATAGAAGAAGAACGTAAATCAATAAAAAAACACAGTACGTTTGAAATTTATACGAGGAAGAGAAATACACCCACTTGTGAATAATTTTTCTTTAAGTGATCATTTGTAAACTGCATAGAAGTTTTCTGAAAGTTATAGTTTAATTTATCTGCCTTATTTTTCTAATTTTTATTATTTTTATTTATTATTTATTAAAAAATAAATTCTACTTTCAATCCACTTTTGACTAAAACCGTTTATATTAGAAAGATTTTTTGATGAATCTTAGTATTATTTTAAGTTCTGAAGCCTTAGTTTTAAATTCAAAAAAAAATTGGCTACTTTTCGATCAGTTTGGTTTTAAGATGCAAACGGTTTCAGACTTTGTTTCTTCTGTGTAATTATAATAGTTAATTTTTAACTATCATGGTTGATTTTCAACTATGATGGTCAATTTTTAACCATCATGCTTAAATTTGAACTACGATGGTTAAAAATGAACCGAATATTGAACATACTGATAGTTAAATGCTTGAAGTTAAATGATAGTGTATTGATTATCGGGTATTAGGGTGAAAGCTAATTAGGTGCACGTGTGGTTTTGGTGACGGGGAAAGAAAAACCAGTAATGATTGAGTGTAAGCATTTTCTTCTCTTATTTTATCATGAGAGTACAATGGATCTAAGTTTTTTTTTCTCTCGTGTTAAGGAAAAATTTGTCTCTGCTCGTTGTTTTAGACATTTGCGTTTGTTTCATTTACCAAATTGTAATTAATTGACGTATTCGCTAGGCATAATTACCACAGGCGTGTTTGTTGAGCGTAATTACTATACACATGTTTACTAAACGTCATTTTACACAGTAGGCATCATAAAGTCTCATTCACAGTTGTTCGTGTCGTAAACAGACCTCGGGTAACATGATTGTTTCGACCAATTTTCGAAAGAGACGAATTTTTTAAAACTTATTTTTGACTATTTCGACTTTTCTTTCATACCGCAATATAAAATTCTACTTTTTTGGTATAAAGTGCTGCATATTTTGATTTTTAGAGTGCGAAAAATAACTATGGTCAAACCAAAAATTTTTTGATGTCTTTTGGCGCATAAAATCCTTTGATTTTTGTTTGTAAGTCTTTAAAAATACTGTAAATAAAATAAAAATAATGTAAATATGTTAAAAATAGAGGAATGCATTAAAATTAGAGAAAACTTGGAAAAATCAGGGAATTATGATCGAAATCCGGGAAAATTGTTGTTTTCTAAAGTTATTGTGTTTATTCATGTCTCTAAAGTTTGGAACGTTCAAATGAACGAAAATATTTTCATTACTTCTTTTAATTTGAATTTTATTTACAAAATATTGCTTTTTATAATAAAAAAAATCTTTTTTAGCTAAAAAATAATTAATTACAATATTGTTTGAATTTCAGTCTATTAATTTTTGAAATATTATTAGAGCATAAAAAAATATTTCGTTCATTTGAACGTTCAAAACATTTATAGGTAAATGTTTATTCTCGAAATCTAATTTCACTTAAATATTTCAAAATTAATTCAATTTTAAAAGAATTGCGTTTACAATTTTCATAAGTTGATAAACTTTAAAAGATTTTGATTTAAAATTTTGTAAAATTTTAATTTTAAATGAATTTAAGTAGAAATTTTAAAAAACCTAGATTTTTAAAAAAAATTTAATAACTAAAATTCTTCTGAAATTAGTTAAAATTTTCAATACATATTTAATTGAGTATTAAACATAATGGATTTATAGAAGAATTTTAGTTAAAAACACTAAAACAAGTTGAATTTTGAAGCAATTACAAATGATTGCAGAAATTAAATTATTTTCAAAAGTAGTAAAATCTTCTCAAAAATTCAATTATTTTTAAAAATTTTAATAAAATTCTTGGCAAAATTTTAATTATTTTCAGAAACTTCCTCAATTCAATGATTTTTAATAACTACTACTTTAATACAAATTCCCAAAAGAATTCAATTAGTTACAAAAAAATTTAATAAATTTCTACGCAAACATTTTATTATTTTCATAAATAATAAAAATTTCCCAGGAATTCAATTATTTACAAATTATTTTTCAATTATTTTCATAAATAATAACATTTTTTACAGGGATTCAATTATTTCCATAAATACATAATAAAACTCATCGCAGTAGACTTTCAATTATTTTTAAAACAATTTTAATGGAATTCCTCGAAAAATGTAACTGTTCTAAAAAATTTTATTAAATTTTATCAAAGAAATTCAATTATTTTTAAAATCTTTGCTACAATTTATTTATGAGAATTTAAGTATTATTTTCAATACATTTTTAATTAAATGTCTTCAGAAAATTAAATTATTTTCAAAAATTTTAATGAAATTCTTTGTAAAAATTCATTTTTGTTCAAAATAATTTTAATAAAATTCTTCGTACAAATTCAATTAATTTAAAAAAATTGTCAAAATTCAATTATTTTCAATGTCTACTGTTCCAATAAAATTTCACAAAAGAATTCAATAATTTAAAAAGAAAGTTTATTAAAATTCGTTTCAAAAATTCAATTATTTTCAAAAGTAATATAATTCTTTGCAGAAATTCAATTATGTTCTATTTACAAAAATCCTCGTCAAAATTTCATTATTTTTATAAATAATAAAATTTTTCTGCGAAATTTCGTTATTTTCAAAAATCTTAATAAAATTCTTGGCAGGATTTCAATTATTTTTAATACAATTTTCATCAAATTTCTTGCAAAATGAAATGATTCTTAAAATTTTTATTAAAATTTATCAAAGAAATTCAATTTTTTTTTTTAAAATCTTTGCCTATATTTTCAATACATTTTTAATTAAATTTCTTCAAAGGATTATATTATTTTCAAAAATTTTAATGTAATTTTTTGCAACAATTCAATTTCTTTCATAATAATTTTAATAAAATTTTTCCTAGAAATTTAATTAATTTAAAAAATTTGTCAAAATTCAATTATTTTCAATGTCTACTATTTCAATAAAAATTCACAAAATAATTCAATTATTTAAAAAGAAATTTTATTAGAATTTGTCTCAAGAATTCAATTATTCTCAAAAGTAATATAATTCTTCGCAGAAATTCAATTATGTTCAAACATTTACAAAAATTCTCGTCAAAATTTAATAATTTTTTATAAATAATAATATTTTTCTACGAAATTCAGTTAATTTCAAAAATTTACAAAAATTCTCGTCAAAATTTAATTATTTTTTATAAATAATAATATTTTTCTACGAAATTCAGTTAATTTCAGAATTTACAAAAATTCTCATCAAAATTTCATTATTTTTTATAAATAATAATATTTTTCTACAAAATTCAGTTAATTTCAAAAATTTACAAAAATTCTCGTCAAAATTTTATTTTTCATAAATAATAATATTTTTCTACGAAATTCAGTTAATTTCAAAAATTTTAATAAAATTCTTGACAGAATTTCAATTATTTTTAATACAATTTTCATCAAATTTCTCAAAAAATGTAATTATTCTTAAAAATGTTATTAAAATTCATCATAAGCATTCAATTATTTAAAAATTTGGTTGATAAAATTCTTTATATGAAAATTCAATTTTAAGAAACATTTAATTATTTAATAAAATATTTATTTTTATTTTTAAATAATTGAGTTCTCGTGGAATTTTCTAATAAATATTGATTTAAAAATGAATTTTAGTTGTAATTTTAGATTAAAATTGAATATTGAAAGCATTAAGCGTGGATTTTTAGAAATAATTGAATTTTCAAATGTTTCAAATTAAAATCTTTGAAAATTTGAATTTTTCATACTTTTAATTAAGAATTCTGTAGAATTAATTTTTTCCAAAAAGTTTAATGGAATTGTTTTTAATTACTTGAAGTTTTTAATTTCTAATATATTTAATTGAAGAATGTCAGTATAATCGAAAATTCGTAAAATTAAATTGTAAACCAAAGAATTTGAAAATTCTCAAAGAACTTTTTCAAAAATTATTAAAAAAAAAATTGACTTGAAGAAGAGGAAATGCGTGGCAACCCTGAAATGAATCAGATTACTTTTTTTAGTGTATTGTTTTAGTTTAGTTTGGTTTTTCGTTTTTTTAGCCTTCGAAATAGCAGAGATTTTAATGATTTTACTAAAGCGGTACGAATGTAATCGATTCCGATGTTCGCAAGGAAAAATGAAATATTAACAAGGTCGTCGTTATAAAATGAATAAAATGAAAGATTAAAAAAGAGCGCGAGTTAGAAAACAATTATTGAAAGTGAGCAAAGTCTGGCGACGTTATTTGAAAATGAAAGGTGGAGGGGGAGGGTCTATTAAGCGATGTTGCCAGTTGGCACGCGTTTACAAGAGGTTACTTCGCGCGAACGCGTGCCATTCGTGTTTCCACTCGACTTGTAACGCAATGTAACGTGCTTATGTGCTTGCTTGCTTACTATACTTGTTTATTACCCACTTGGTAACTGACACTCAAATCTTAACCCCCTTCAAACTTACGCTTTCTGTTGAAATTCCGCCTTTTTATTATTTTCGGCCTTACGCTTTTCTTTTTTGCAATTCCTAGCATTTACGCATTTACGCTTTCATTTTCAAATTTATTTTTTTCAGCGATTTTTTAAACTCCTATTTTGCATTTACATGCTTTGGACATTGTATAATATTAAATATTCGGTAATTGTAGTATTGTGTTTTTATTTGTAACTGTAAATTTTGTAACATTTTTGTTATCACCGCGAAATCTTTTAGACATTGCACACGTGAGATAATAGGAAAATATGGTGATATCATAACAGGATGTAATAAATAATACTTCTAGGCTACTGTAAATTGTTAATGGTACATGATTCTGAAATTGTATTCTAATCTTATCAGATCACCTGGCAATGTTATTATTCATAAACGTATTGAATTTAATTATTTTTAAACTTTTTCGATATTTTTACTACACTGTTAACTTTAATACACACGGAGAAAAATTTTCAGTTAAAATTACTATTAAAAATAGAAGCTGAAACTATTTCACATAGTATTTTCGTGACACATCGAGTTAATCGTAAAGTGTAATATTTTATTGAGTATTTTGTACTATGGTATCAAAGTATTTGATATTATTAATTATATTAGTTCCAACTATGTAAATATTTTTTGGAACTTGGTTAAATAGTAAAGGTAACTTTTCTGCCTAGAAAATATAACAATTCCAAATACTTGAACCTACTATGAGAGAAAGGCTAGCGCGCTATGCATCATGGTAAACTCCACTATGAGAGAAAGACTAGCGCGCTATGCCTCATGGTAATCTCCACTATTTTAAATGAATGACTGCGCGATGAACCACATGGTAAACTCCACTATTTTAATAGTGCACGACGCTAGTGCTAAATGACTTTGAACATAATGTGAAATTGTCTTCAGACAATTCAGTCGAATTTCACTGAAAATCCGTTAAAAATAACTGAAATTTCAGTCATTTTCTACTGATTCGACAATTAAAAAACTACTGAAAATTTATGTCACACATATTGAAAACTTCAGATATTTTTTAATTGGCCAATCAGTGAAAAATGACTGAAATTTCAATCATTTTTAACTGATCTTCAGTGAAATTTCACTGATTCAAATCGCGAGAATAGAGTCACTGATTCTCAGTCAAATTTCACTAATTCATGGAAATTTTAACTATTTTAAATAAGGATTGTAATTTTGTGGAATAACTGAAATTGCTAGAAACAAAAGTTTTAATAAATTAAAAGTAAAATTTTTAATTTAAATCATCAATAATAATTTTTATTAATCTAAAATAAATATATACACAGCAAAAGTTTAAAATAATGAATACACTTAATTATAATGGTTTCAATTTGTAGTCTTGCGCTTATAATTACACAATTTCAAATTGCTCATTTTTTTACGAAAAAACTGACGTCACCTTAAAAATTAAAATCACTTTTTAGCAATGTATTCAATGTTTTCAAATGACTAACTGTACCATTTATAAACTTTTTTCAAACTAATAACTGCTGCACCTTGGTTAGTTTTTCGCTTTTCGTTTGTTGATCCGTACTTCATCTGTATTGGTGTGATCATGGTAGACAAAAGGTGTAAAAGCACTGCATCTTGAGCGTCTGTAAAATTAAATAAAGTCAGCATTTATTAAATAAAATATATATAGAATATTCAAATATCCTGTATACAGACATACTAATAGTTCCAAGTTACATGTTCAGAAAGCAGTGTTAATTTGTGTAACTTTAATTAATTAATTAAATTTTAACTAATTTAATAGTACTATAATTTTTAAATATTTACCTTAAATTCGATAGCGCCTTTAGTATTTCAGGACATTTTTGGCGTCATGACGCCAACATTCAACACTATACTATATATATGTTCATGTATAAATCAAAAAGTACTTAAAATAACGATTTTTTCGCGAAAAGTTTAATCACTCAAACAAACATTTATTTCACTTTTTAATTTTTTATGCATGTTTTATTAAATTTAAATAATAAAAATTTTAATTTAAAATAGTTTTACGAATAACGTCTTTAAGTTTAGAGTTTTCAGAGACGACTGAATGTATACAGTACACGTTGGTATACAGAAAGTCTATTTTTAGAACTAAAAACGATGCTGATGGCCATTTCTATTACAAAAAAAATGTACTGTGTTGTGAACACATGTAATTTCACAGTGTAAAATGGTAATGTCCACCATGTAAAAAAAGAATTTCAGTTATTCATTGAATCAGTGCGTTAACTTGGTTTAGTAGGTCTTAGACCCATGCGCTATGAGTGGACCGTACTATTTCACATAGTAAAAGATCTTTTACTATGTGAAATAGTACGGTCCACTCATAGCGCAAGGGTCTTGCAGCTATTATATTCAGACGTTAAGGGGCAATTTTTCTCCTTGATTTCTTTACTATGTGAAATAGTATAAACTCCTACAACAAGTAGAACTTACTGCTATTATAAATACACATTTTTAGTTATTTCTAATGGCATAAAATAATATGCATTAATGTTATAAAACACTTTTTAATGGAGAGTTTTCGTTATGTAAGATACTATTTTGACTGACTAGCATCATAATTGCCGTATTGTAAATAATATTTTCTCCTTTTCTTAAATTGTATTTGATGTATTTAAAATAATATTCCATACTTTGTATACTTTAGTAAAAGATACTTTAAAGCATTAACTGAAATAACTACACACTTTGCAAAACATCTAACGCGTCATAGTTAAAAAAACTATGTAAAATAATTCAAGATACCATTTTTAAAAAATGGTAATTTCTACTATGTACAAATAGCACTATTAATCATGAAATAGTACTTAATATTAGAACTGGTAGTTTTTTTAATTATATCTCATAATGATTCGATATTTTACTATGTGAAATAGCGTTTTTAACTTGGTTTTCAAAAACCATTTCTCTGCGTGCAGTAACTTTAAAAGTATCAAATTTCAATGAATTGGTACAAACATTTGGATTAAATTAAAAATTGACCTACATTTTTTGTTGTAATTCGGTATCAAGAAGTGATAAGCGAATTGATGCCAAAACTTTTGGATTAAATAACAAATTGACCTAAATTTTTTATTATAATTTGGTATCAAGAAGTGATAAACTAATTGATAGGAAAAATTTTGATTAAATAAAAAATTGACCTAAATGTTTTGTAGCAATTTTGTATTTCAAAAAAAAAAAAAAAAAGATTTGAGACTTTCAAGAAAACTGAGTACTTTAGTTACTTTTAAGACTTGAAAACTTGAGTTTTCGATGCAATTTTCTCTCTCTTTTTTTCTTCTGAAACTTGTTTATTAATATTGTTCTGTTATCTAGTTTGAATATTGTATGTACACAGGTGATATTGCAGGTGTATTAAGTAAAATACGGCTTTTAATTTACGCACAGCGGTTGTTATAAATCATGTTACAGTCAATCAACGAGGTTGTATTTGAATTTTAAACGAGAGGTAAAAAGTTTAAATTAAATTGAAAATTAGAAAGTATTTTTGCGTTGCGAATTCTGATAAGAGGATTAACTTTCTCCTGAAAAATTTTGTTAAATACATTTATATCGAGGCAGGAAATTTATTTAGTTTTATATAAATCACTTAGTTTGCTGTTCTTACACGCGCATAAAAAGAACGATTTTTTGTGATGTTCTCGACTTCTTTATAATGTTTGATTTTTGGTAAATTCTTCTTCTTATTTTTCTTCATATTCTCTGAATTAGTAATTTCCTTTTAAATAACTTAATTTTTTAAAAACTATCATAAAATTATGACTTATAAACTATTTAATGAATAATTTTTATAATTTTCATAAATTCTTTTATCAATTTATAGATTGATAAAAGAATGTTAGTTAAAAATACTAAAAAGAATTGAATTTTGTAAAAGTTACAAAATAATTCCAGAAATTCAATTATTTACAAAAATTATAAAAATTCTTCGCAGAATTTCAATTATGTTTAACAATTTTTTTTAAATTCTTGTCAAAATGTCAATTATTTTTATAAATAATAAAATTCTTCATAGGAATTCAATTATTTTTAAAAATTTTAATAAAATTCTTGGCAATTCAATTATTTAAAATACAAAATTTCATAAAATTTTTCGAAAAATATTAATTATTTAAAAAGATTTTTATAAAAATCGTCGCAAGAATTCAATTATTTAAAGAAATTTGACAAAGACAAGTTCTTTTCAAGAATTCATTTTATTTTTATAAATATTAAAATTCTTCACCGAAATTCGATTATTTTTATAAACTTGAATAAAATTCGTTGCAAGAATTCAATTGAGGCCTTGGATCCAATAACTCGCCCGACGCTCGAAGGCACGCGCTAATACCAGTCGGGTAGCAGTGAGTGGCCCAGAGGCGCTCACTGCTCACTGACTGGCAGTTGCGCGTTCCTCCAAGCGTCGGGCGAGTTATTGGATCCAAGGCCTCAATTATTTATATATAAATAATAAAATACTTCACAGAAATTCAGTTATTTTTATAAACTTGAATAGAATTCGTTGGAAGAATTAAATTATTTTCAAAAGTAATAAAATTTTTCGCAAAAATTCAATTATGTTTAAAAATTAAAAAAAAAATTGCAACTTTTTCGACTTTTCTTCCAAACATTGCAACAAAATATAACAATTTTTAGTAAAAAAAAGTGCAACTTATTTTGATTTTTATAATGCGAAAAATAACTATAAAAAAATCTTTCAAAAATTGTTTTTGAATCATTTTTTAACATTATTAAATTTTTCAAATATAACTGTAATAAAAATTTTTTTGAATAGTTGAAATTTTGTAAAATTTAATTGAAAATAATTAATTTATTTCAAGTATTTATTTACAATTTTTGAAGAATTTTAATTGCAAATTTTGAAAATAATTCAAATATCAAAAATTTTGATGAAAAATCTTTAAAGGTAAATTTAAAAATGAAAATAATGAAAATTAGTTTCTAATTTTTCAAAATTAAATATTTTCAATATTTTCAATTACATATTTCCAAAAATTCAAATACATACAAAAATTTTTTGATTAAAATTCATCGAAAAATTAATTAGTTTCTTTAAATTATACAAAAATTCTTTTAAGAAATTCAATTATTTTTGAAAAATTACATTGAAATATTTTTAAAAACTAAATATTAGAATTGTTTTATTATAATTTTTTTAGATTCAATTATCTTCGAACAATGTAAATAAAAATTTTTGAAAATTTACTTTTTGGACTTATTAGAATTTTTGAAAAATCATGGTCTTGTTTATAATTAAAATTCTTCAAAAATTTGATCATGTTTATTTATATTTTTCAAAAATTCAATTATTTTAAAAATATTTTACCAAATTTTAATTGTTGGGAAATTTTTCAAAATTGAAAAACTATTACCTTTCAAAAATGATTTAAAAATAACTTAAAAAAAAGTTATGGTGAGTTACAATTATTATAAAAAAATTGAGTTTTTGTACTTAAATAATTGAATTCTAGAAGAACTTTTGGAAAATTATTTAAATTATTAATTAAATTGATTCAGAGATGAAGTTTAATTGAAAATTGTAGAAAACAATTGAATTCAAGTACGGTTATAATTGTAATTTTTAGAAATTATTCATAAATTATAGATACTCATTTTCCGTAAACTTTTCATATTTTCTTTTTCATATTTTGTCAGGAAAAATAATTTTAATGTCAGTAAATTGTGAGGGAAATGTCAGGAAAATTGATAAACTGGATCTTGTGACCACCCTGAGTATAGAAATTTATAACAGTGTATAGCTGATAAATTTTGGATCTCTAGTCTTTTTTATATTTGTAGAGTCTGGATGTTGTGGATTCTTTTGATATTTGCAAATATATTTTTCCGTCTGATCCAAAAATAAGTCCAACGTAATTGGTTTGTGCTGAAATAGAACTAGAGTTGTAGACGACTTTTTGTTTATTTCAGATTTAAAGAGTACGTTTGGTGTCTTCTTGATCATTTTATCATAAGCTATATGAAATTATCACGAATTCTAAAATAAAACCTTCATTTCTTTCTATTTCTGAAAATAATTTCTTTTCTAATAAGTACGTAATTCTTGAAGAACTATGATAAAATTACTACTTAGAGATTATTTAATGAATAATTTGACTTGAATAGATTTCTTGAGTGTTTAATAATTTTTAGAGTGAATCAGAATATTCTTTAGAGTCAGGGGAAAAGTGAAAATTTTGTCTGGAAATCAGGGAAAAAGAAAATTAAATTTTTGTGACATACCTACTGTGATACCTTCAAGTGAAAATTGAAATCAAGTTCTGTTTGCATTTGTGGGTGAAGAACAATTTTCAAATCTGACTCACTAGTGTATCTTTTTGATTGTATATTGAAAGTTGGGGGAGAAAAATTGCGGGAAATCGTTTCAGTGGAAATAACGCAATGTAATTCAATGAAAGGATATCCAAATAGGATTGCTTATTAGAGCGAGGAGAAACAGGTCTTATAGTCCAGAGGTTCTTGAATGTTTACAGAAGACTAAGACATCTTTTGTATCATACTCTTTTTTTTCCATCTTTTTCTCTCTCTTTCTCTCTCAATACCGCCTTTAGTATTATATATCTCTCGATTTGCGACGAGGAAGGATCTTGCCGACGTTAGAGAAAACTTGTAACGTCGACAAGAGCACGTGCACAATTGGAAGAAGCAAATATTCGCAATGCAAACTTGTTTTTATTTTTGTCGTGATGCACACAGGAATGCAACTTGTTTTTTTTTTTCTCTCTATTTTGTTTTTTGTCATCGTTTTCATCCCCCCACTCTTCGTCTCTTTCTCTCTTTTCAATTCTTTCTCCTCTATGGACCAACCATCTTCTTTTCTCAATAACACGTCGATAAAGGCTGCGACTGACAACCCACTTTGATAACGGTGCTGCTGCCCGAACCAACTCAATAGTCGCTGTCGTCGCGCCGTTTCAATTTCTGCGAAAAGCTTTGTGCTATGTTGGGGTCTTGCGAATATATACATTCGACAGATCGAGAACACATTCCCCGAGAGTCGTGTCTACGTTTCTCGTTTTCGAGATAATATACAAATTTAAAGGAGTTCAAAGAATAGAGCGAGATATTTACTTCTTGGTTTTCATGATTCGATATTTATAATTAATTTTTGGAAAAGCAGATAACATCACGCGGAAGTCGGTTGATTTAATAATTTCAACGATTACGGAAAATTTTATCTTCTTTTTTTCTTTACTTAGAAGAATATGTTTAGATTACATTTTTTATTTAACACTATAAAAGCTCTTGTTTAGAAAGTTAACTCACTTTTCTTGAGACTGGCAAATTGATACCAAAAATTTAGATCAATTTATGATTTAATCCATATTTTTGTTATCAATTCGTTGCGATACTTTTAAGTTAACAGTGAAAATAAAAAACAGTAAATTAATAAAAGTATTTTTTCAATATTAAATGTTTTCGTAATATTTGGGAAACTTTTTTTTATAAATATAGAATCTGGGCAAATCTTTTAAGCTGCATGTCTTTTTTAGTACGATTCGGATTCTTCTTTTAGATACCTCTGAAATCTTTTAGAATACTCTTTTAAAATGCTCGAGAATATCCAAAGGAATCTATTATGCAGACTTTTCCAAATACCTCTAAAATTTATATATACAATTTTATCTAACCGTATTATCTTTCGATTTAAAAATAGATTTTTCAATCTTTCATGTACTTTTTCTATTAAATATAATTTTACAATATTAAAAAAAAAAATTCTTTGAATATAATCTAAAGAGATTAATAATATTGTTAATTGAGTATTTTATCAATAGACAAATATTTAAATGTAAATTTTTTTCGTTTGTTTCAGGTATGTTCCTGTTATTAAGGTTTATATTATTCGTGAACAATGATGTGGTAAGAAAAAAAGTACTTTTATTTTAGAAAACTTTCTTTATTATTTTTTTATTTTAAAAGAGTTGCGTTTACAATTTTCATAAGTAGATGAACTTCAAAAGATTTTAATTTGAAACTTTGTAAAATTTCAATTTTAAATGAATTTAATTAGAAATTTTAAAAAACCGAGATTTTTACAAAATTTTAATAACTAAAATTCTTTAAAATTATAGTTAAATTTTTTTAAATATGTTTAATTGATTATTAAAAATAATGCAATTATAGAAGAATTTTAGTTAAAAACACTTAAACAAATTGAATTTTAAAGGAATTACAAATGATTGCAGAAATTCAATTATTTTGAAAGGAATAGTAAAATTCTTATCAGAAATTCCATTATTTTCAAAAATTTTGATAAAATTTTTCCAAAACTTTTATTATTGTCAAAAACTTTTCTCAATTCAATGATTTTTAATATCTATTATTTTTATAAATAATAAAACTTATCGCAGACTTTTAATTATTTTTAAAACAATTTTAATGGAATTTCTTGAAAAATGAAATTATTCTTAAAATTTTTATTAAAATTTCTCAAAGAAATTAAATTATTTTAAAAACCTTTGCTACAATTTATTTATTAGAATTTAAGTATTATTTATTATATTTTATTTATTATCTATTATTATTATTATTATTATTATTATTTATATTTATTTATTATATTTCAAAGAAATTAATTATTTAAAACAATGTTTATAAAATTCTTATAAAGAAATCAATTATTATTTAAAAATATCAAAATTTTTCACTGAAATTCAATTTTTTTAAAAACATTTTAATAACATTTTTTCCAATAATTCAAGTATTTTTATAAATAATAAAATTCTTCTTTGTAATATCAATTGTTTTTGAAAATTTTAATAAGAATCTTAGCAACTATGCAATTATTTTCAAAAATAATAAAATTCATCGCAAGATTTCAATTATTTTTAATACAATTTTACAGAAACTGCTTAAAAATTGTAATTATTCTTCAAATATTTTAACAAAATCGTTCGAAAGAAATCAATTATTTTAAATACAATTTTAATTAAATTTTTTTGAAAGAGTTCAATTATTTTCAAAAGTAATATAATTCTTCGCAGAAATTCAATTATTTTAAAAAATTTTAAAAAATTCTCGACAAAATTTCATTATCTTTATAAATAATAAAAAATTTTTCCAAAATTCAATTTTAAGAAACATTTAATTATTTAACAAAATATTTATTTTAGTAGTTAAATAGTTGAATTCTGGTAGAATTTTCTAATAAATATTGATTTAAAAATGAATTTCAGTTAAAATTTTAGATTATAATTGAATATTGAAAGCATTATAGCGTGGATTTTTAAAAATAATTGAATTTTTAAAAGGTTTTAAATTAAAATCTTTGAAAATTTGAATTTTTCATACTTTTAATTAAGAATTCTGCAGAATTATTAATTTTTTCCAAAAAGATTAATAAGATTTTTTTTAATTACTTGAAGTTTTTAATTTCTAATATATTTAATTGAAGAATGGCAGAATAGTCAAAATTTCGTAAAATTAACTTGTAAATGAAAAGATTTGAAAATTCTCGAAGAACTTTTTCAAAAATTATTAAAAGAAATTAATTTAAAGAAGAATTTTATAGTTGAAAATTCTACAAATGAATAATCAATAATCAATCAATGAATGATATTATTATTTTAGTAAATAATAATATCCTTAGGATATTCCAATTATGTTTAAAAATTTACAAAATTTCAATTATCTTTATAAATAATAATAATATTCTTTGCAGAATTTCAATTAATTTAAAAATTTGTTGATAAAATTCTTTATGAAAATTCAATTTTAAGAAACATTCAATTGTTTAATAAAATATTTATTTCTATAGTTAAATAATTGAATTCTCGTAGAATTATCTAATAAACATTGATTTAAAAATTGATTTCAAATTAAAACCTTTGAAAATTTGAATTTTTCATACTTTTAATTAAGAATTCTGCAGAATTATTAATTTTTTCCAAAAAGATTAGTAAGATTTTTTTTAATTACTTGAAGTTTTTAATTTCTAATATATTTAATTGAAGAATGTCAGAATAATCGAAATTTCGTAAAATTAAATTGCAAATGAAAGAATTTGGAAATTCTCAAAGAACTTTTTCAAAAATTACTAAAAAAAATTGACTTAAACAAGAATATTAGTTGAAAATTCTAGAAATGAATAATCGAAATGATGAAAATAATTGTTGAAGAAGTTACAGTAACAAAGTAGTAAGTTTTAATTATGTTAAAACATGAAGAAAGCGATCACTTCGAGTCGAAGACTCGGAGTGATCGATATCTTCATGTTTTATAATAAATATTCTTATATGTTATTGAATTTCAAATTTTTGAAAATCTTAATTTCTATGAAAAAATGAATGATTAAATATTTATTTAAAAATGTAGTTAATGATGTTTTCGAATAATTTTACAAATTACAATTGAAATAAGTTAAAGTTTTGTCTGCAAATTAAAGAATTATTTAAGAGTTATTTTATAGTTAGTTATTTTACTGAGAGTTATTTAATTTGGTAAAATATAAATGTAGTTGTAATAATCTGGAAAAATTTCGTTTTTTAACTTGGAATTAAATTGAAACCCCAAAAAAGAAACTATCAAAATTGTTGCAATGCAAAGGTTTGAATGTTTTGATACATTTTTTTATCTTAATTTGATATTCTTAGGAAAAGTGTGGATTTAAAATTTTCACTTCCTATAGAGAATGAGACTTTATATTACAGTGAATCATCAATTATGTCTACGATCGTATAGTGTGTGTTTAAACTTAAAGTGAATTCGGAAGTTCAAACCCGATACTTATAGCTATATCGCATTACGACCTCGGTGTAGCTACTGCAAAGATTACAATAGCGCATAATGCAAGGTACACATGTTACTCTGCTCATGTGTAGGAGGAAAAAGACCTAGAACTCAGAAAAGGCCATTATAAAGAGAAGTTTATCCACTGTTGATAAGGTCGCACAATCGACGTTCTTAGTTAACATGTAAAATTCAAAAAGTATCCTACAAATATTATTGTCTGCCGTTAGTAACTTAATTTCAAAACAAATATACTCAAAGGTCATATAGAAATCGAGCAAACAAAAAAAGAAAAAATCTCGTATAAAAGTACTTTCAGTACTTTTATACTTTAGTAGTTTTCATACTAAATTTTAAACCTAAATTTGTATATTATTCCAGAAAAATTTTTGATCGTTGTTCTCTAAAACTGAATACAGTGAAACCTGTCGGAATGCACTCGATTTTTAAAATTTTATTCTACAGTAATTAATACTTAAAAAATCGTTTTATATTTTAATTAATTACAATATAGTTTTACAATATTCTGGAACTAAGTGAAAATAATTCTTTTCGAATACAAAAAAAATTTTTAAATAGAGTTGCATTCGACTGTACAGTGGAAATGCAATTAAAAGTCTTATATGAGTAAAAAATAAGTTACACTTTCAAAAAACTTTGTCGAAGTTTAAAACGTTTAAATAGTTAAAGATTTCGAAGAAAAGAAAATATTTTTCGAAGCATTGTCCCTAAAGTTTCTACTAATTTAAAATTTATCAATTCAAAAGCAAAAAGTCAGTCACTAATTCAAATTATAGTAAACATTTTTAATTAAAATTTAGGGAGTATAAAAAATGATTTCTTGTTTTTTTATTACGCTACCTATAAAATAATTTGAACTGAATTCTGGAATGCAATAAAAATCGAGCAAAAATAAAAAAAAATAGTAGTTAATACTATGAATTGACTGTGAATACTTTGAATACTTTTATATTTTTAATTATAATTAATTTTAATTTAACTTATTGATTTAGTAAATTATACATGACGTGATGATTATTTATTTAATATTATTTTCAACGTGGCTATATAGACAAGTAGAGAGTAAACTTTGATTAATTTGTTTTTTTATTAAGCCTAATGCTTGTGATAATATTTAATAAGATGGACAATTTGTTTCAATATATAGTACTTTTTCTCGTGTTGTAAATGGATTTTAAACAGCAGTTATATCTTGATAAAGTCGATTGGAATAATAATACCATTGTGACCAAGAACGTCGATCGTTGCGCCACCTAATGATGGGTAAACTTCATGTTATATTGATATCGCTCTATATTCTTGTCTCTTTGCTTTCTATGATTATACTGTTTTATTTATCCTCGTGTACACACTCATCGTCTTTTCCCTCTTTAAATATATATAAACATTCTTCTCTTTCTCATCTTTTTTCCTGTTTTTCTTTATTTTCTTTTTGACTTCTGCTTCCTCTTTTTCTTTTTTCAGATTTTTCTTTTCTTTTCTCCTTTTTTCTTGTTTTCCTTCATTTTTCTTTTCTCCTTCTTTTTCTTCTTTACCTTAATTCTCTTTTCTATTTTTTACCTTTTTTATTTTTTCCTTTTTTCTTGTTTTCCTTCATTTTTCTTTTCTCCTTTTTCTTTTTTCTTCATTTTTCCTTCTCCTTTTTCTATTTTTTACTTTTCTTTTCTTTTCTCCTTTTTTCTTGTTCTCCTTCATTTTTCTTTTCTCTTTCTTTTTTCCTTCCTTTTTTTGCCTTTTTTCCTTTTCTCCTTCTTCTATTTTTTACCTTCTTTTTCCCTTCTTTTCTCCTTTTTTCTTTTTTCCTTTTTTCCTTTATTTTTCTTTTTTCCTTCTTTTCCTTTTCTTCTTTTTCTATTTTTTTCTTCTCTTCCTTTTCTCAGGCCTCGGATATTATGAGTTTTTCGACTATTTTCAATTAATGCGACTTTTTCGACATTTCTTCCAAATTTTGCGACAAAATATCATATTTTTAATATAAAATACAACTTATTTCGATGTTTATAGAGTAATAAAAAGTATAAATACAGACAAATCTTTGAAAATTTATTTTTGAATTCTTTTTCTAATACAATTTTTGAAATATACAATTAAAAAGATTTTGAATAATTGGAATTTCTTAAAATTTAATTACAAATAAATCATTTTTTCAAGTATTTTATTAAAATTTTTGAAAAGTAACTTTTAAAGAATTTTAATTGAAAATTTTGGAAATATTTGATTCCTCAAAAAATTGTAATGAATAATCTTGAAGTGTAAATCAAATAAAAATGAAAATAATTGAATTATTTCGTTCAAATTCTTTAAAATTTAATTATTTTCGATATTCAATATTTTCAATATTTCCGAAAATTCAAATGCATATGTTACCGACAAAACCCGAATAATAACATTAAAATTTTTTAGAATTATTTTTAACATTTTGGAGCAAATAATCATATTCAAAATTCGTAATTAAAATTATTCAAAAAAAATTTTTTTTTTAAAACTATACAAGAATTCTTCAATTATTTTCGAAAAATTAAATTATAATATTTATGAAAAACTAATTCTTAGAATTGTTTTATCATAATTTTTTAAGATTCAATTACCTTGGAACAAAGTAAAATAAATTTTTTAAAAATTCCTACTTTATAATTTTTGAGGAATTATTTATAATTTTATTAAAATTCTTCAAAAATTTGATTATTTCTTTTTATATTTTTTAAACAACTCTATTATTTTTAAAAGATTTTATTAAATTTCAATTTCTTGGGCATTTTTTAATTGTTTGTAATTATAAAACTATTGTCTTTCAAAAATTATTTAGAAATATTTATAAAAAGTAAATTTTACGAATTTCTTTATTAAAATTTTTGAAAATATTCTTCCTTAATATCTTTATAAAAAAAAATGGACGGTTTCAATTATTATAAAAAATTGAATTTTCGCATAATTGAATAATTGATATCTCGAAGAACTTTCGAAAAATTATTAAAAATTAATGTAGATAATTGATTTAGAGATGAAGTTTAGTTAAAAATTGTAGAAAATAATTGAATTTTTCGAAGTGTTATAGTTTTAATTTTTAAGAAATTATTAAATTTCAGATTAATTGAATTTAGAAATCAGTGAAGAATCAGGGAAATACAAAATAACATTTTTGTGACAACACTAAATTAAATAAATTACTTTTTCAACTTTTTTTCTATTTTTAATCGACTAAAGCGACTTTTTTTGCTCGTTAAAGTCGATCCAAGGCCTGTTTTCTTGTTTTCCTTCTTTTCCTTCATTTTTCTTTTCTCCTTTTTCTTTATTTTTCCTTTTCTTCATTTTTTCCTTTAGTTTCTTTTTGCCTTCTTGTTTTTTTTCCTTCTCCTTTTTCTATTTTTTATCTTCTTTTTCTTTTCTCCTTTTTTCTTGTTTTCCTTCATTTTTCTTTTTCAACTGTTTTTTTCTTTTTCTTTTTTCATTTTCTTTTTTTTTCTTTCCTCCTTCATTTTCTTCTACTTTTCCCCCCATTTCTTCACATTTCCCCCCTCTTGTCCTCTTTAGCCCTCCCTCGTGCCGTACTGCTTTTTTCGTATGAATAAATTAACATTTTTCATGTTCTCGAGTTCAGTGCCGCATTCCTTCAGGAGTAGGGAAAAAGGAAGAGTGGGGGCCGAAAGGGGTAGAGTAACAGTTAATTGTGTCAAAGGTCATTTCTCATTCCAATCTACAACTTAATTAATTTTTAGTACTCTATGTAACGCAGAGCTTTCCTCCCCCCTTTTTTTCTTTTTTACTTATTTTTAATTGTCTTTTTTTTGCTTTTTTTTATTTTGGAGTAGAAATTACAAAAATCGGAATATCAAAATTTTTAAATGTTTGAAGTTTTTTTCTGTTTCAAAAAAAAAAAAAAAATAATGTAGAATAAGTTGACAAGTATTGGTCACTATTAATTGAATATGATGCAAGTGGGTCACGTTGGCCACGTGCAGGGCATTAAGAGTCAATTAGTAGTTGTGACCGCAAGTCAAAGCTAAACGTTTGTATGAAACATTTATAAAGATTTTTTTTTGTTGAAATTTTATTTGTTTAAGAAAAAATTCGCCTTTATTTTTAATTATTATTTATTATTGTTTAAAGTATTTTATTATTATTATTATTATTATTATTATTATTAATTTTTTTATTTTATTTTTTTTTTGTTTTCTACTTCTTCTTTATTTTTTTGTATTATATTTTTCACTTTGTAAATAATTCTTTAATTCACTTTGATTCCTATTTTCATATAAAATGTTCAATCGCTGTTTTTAAATTTACACTTTTGTTGTATAGATTGAAGAATCAAATTCAACTTTTTTTTTGTTGAATTTTTCTATAATTGTTATTAAATTGCAAACAAGTAAATATTTGGTTTAGTTTGAAAATTTGTGTTTTATGTTCAATACATACGAAAGATAACTATATGAATTTAAACTATTGTATTGCAAAATTGATATTTAGTGCTGCCCTTTTGTTATTTTTGGAAATGTTGAAATTCTTTTATTTGTCCACTTTTTGATATTTGCCATGAAACGATATTTATTTGTTTTTAATTACAATTTTATTCGTCAAAACTTTTGTTTCCTATTTTAAATAAAATAGTCGCTGGTATATTTTATAAACGATTTATTACATAATAATAATAATAATACTTAATATAATAATTAATAATAATAATAATAGTTAATATAATAATGAATAATAATAATAGCTAATAATATAATAATTAATAATAATAATAATAATATTTATCAATAATAATAATAATAATAATAATAATAATAATAATGAGACAATATCAATAAAAATGATGATAAAAGTATTAAAATTGAGCGTTAAAGAAGAGTAAACATGAAAAATTATTGAACAAAGAGAGAGAAAAAAAATGATTGCGGGACATGGTTTTTATTTTTGTTTTTAGTTAAAAGGGTAGAGCTTGGGTCAAATGTACAGGTGGGTAAAACGAGGGCTGAACAAAACGAGTGGGTGATCTTCTTCCAGTTCCACGTGTAGGTTGAAGGTTAAAGCGACCCAGAAGCCGCGACCTTTGGGCTTCGAGTCAATTTAGCACTACAAGACGAGCAGTTCGTTCGCTATCAATAATTACAGAGGGTTCTCATTGTTCAATGATTAAATCCAATCGCGAGATCTAATTAAATAATTTTTTCTCTTATATAATTTTTCTTCGTCTCATTTTCCTTCATTTTTTTTCATCCATAATTTATCGCATCTTTTGATTCGTTTCTTTTTTTTCTTCGAATTAAATTTTTTTCTTTGACATATTTGATTGTCGATTATCATCTTTAATTGAAGGTCAACTCTCTTGTACTTTTAGTTTTTTATCTTAATTTTTTATTCACAGTTTTTCTGCATCAAAAGAGTTGCGAAGCAACACTTTTGATTCCCTTTTTGTCTCAATTTGATACTTACAGAAAAACTTTGTTTGGAATCAGTTTTCACACATTTTACAATTATCGAAAATGGTTTTTAAATTTTAAGATTTGTTTTAGATTTTTAGGTTGTTGGGTTTTTAGGGTGTTAGGGTTTTAGGTTTTTTTTTTATCCTTTTTATTTTCTCTCTTCGCAAAAACTGCAATACTGCCTGCTTTGTATGTTGTATTTTAATTGTAGTCTCGAATATGTTTAATATAAAATGCAATTGATACCCATGCAACGGTTTAATTGCTTCTGTATTCCGTTAGAATGCCGCATTATACATCGACATATAAATTCCACTCGACAATATCACTTTGGATAAGTCCTCAGAATGAAAACTGACTTCCCTTTCCTTTCAGTACAATGAATGTTTCCTGTAATTACAAAATATCGCAGTCCATGGATTATTAGAGTTTATGAAGTCTGGATATTTTGTAATCTCTTCTATTTCAAGAAATAGAACTATATTTGTATGTATATAATATTATGTTTATAATCGAGGCAAAGAGAGTTAAATTACTTTCAACCTTGTTCTTTGAAGGTTTTTTTTTCTTTCTCGCTTTTTTTTAATATCAAATCTTTTTAAAAATATCAATCGAAAATATCAATTGAAAATATCAATTGAAAATATCAATTAAAAATATAAATTAAAAATATAAATTAAAATTATTAAAGCTTTGAAATATCAAATTCTTTTTGGAAAAGAAGCTTAATTTGGAACAGCGATAAGTTTCTCTAGAATAGCGAAAGTATTCAACTGGAACTTTCGTTTCAGTTAAAATACATTCGCTAATGGAGTGAAATTTGTAGCTTTTTCGACTAAAAATTGTTTTCCGTTTGTAAAGATAAAAAATTTCTTGAAAAAAATGAAATTGCCTTGAAGAAGAAAGTAATAAATATGTTAAATAAAATGCAATGATAAATGAAATAAAAGTCGTGTATGAATTCCTTTTCTTCTTTAGCGATACATTGCTTCTTCGACCTTTTGCCAGAACAATAAAATTTATGGCACCCGCATTCCACTCTACTGTGTGTACACACAAAAAAATATTATGACCTCGCCATCGATTTGATAGGCGGATAGCAGTTTGTTTCTTTTTTTTTGTCTCGAATGAATGCCGGTAATTTTTGGTACTGTAAAAATATAATTGCAAATTAACATAAATGATAAATTAGTGCTGTATTGCAAAATTCAATTATGAGGGTTAAATGATTGAAAACTATATTAATATTCACTGTAAAAAATAAGTCGTTTACTTTCTGACCATTATTAACAAAAACCGTGGTTTATTTGTACCATTTTTGACTAAACTAGCTCCTCCGACGGCCGCAAGCGGCCGTCTACGGTGCTAGTTTTTATATGTCCATTGTCCAAGTCCATTATTTCATTAATAATAATATTCAAATTTTTTCAGTTAATAATTTGCTTATTTATATTTGAAATGTTGACGTTTTTTTCGACAATGCAAAATAAGATTTATTATGAGTACTTTCTCTTAACAAAAATAAAATTTATATATTCGCGCTCTTTTTAAATAACATACGACTGCAGCGCCACCTTCACATGTACAAACCATTTTAAAAACACCCTTCTATTAAGATTTTACATTCTCATTGCCCATTCTTTACTTCGATACTTTTCGATACATTCGACCTTTCCACTCCATGTCTTTTTTAAGAAAGGATTATAATTATTGATTATGATTATAATTATGTCAGGCTTCTCACTCAACTACCAAAACCTACTATTTACTACATTTTTTAAATATAGGTACTATTTGGGTACTTTTTTAAATTTCAATTACTAAAAGCTACTATTTCTGGTTTTTTTAGAATTTCCACTACTTTAAATTCGCTAATGCTAGAAATCAAAAAAACTATTCTCAAAAATAATAATCACATTCTTTAAAACGATTCAATTATTTTCAAAAAATATTCGAAATTCATTTATTTTCAATATCTAGTATTTTCATAAAATTTCGCAAAAGAATTCAATTATTTAAAAAAGATTTGATAAAATTTATCCAAAATTCAATTATTTTCATAAAAAATAAAATTTTCACAGCAATTCAATTAATTTAGAATAGTATTTTAAAACAAAATTCGAAAAAATCAATTATTTAACAAAATTTTTATACAATTCTTCACAATAATTCAATTATTTTTACTAATAATAACATTTTTTTATTAAAATTCAATTATTTAAAAAAAATTTTGATAAAATTCTGAGTAAAAATTCAATTATCTTCATAAATAATAAAACTCATCGAAGAATTTCAATTATTTTTAATAGGGGAGACTGGGGCGAAAAGTTAAATTCTGCATAAATGATTTTTTTTTGGCAATATAAGCCGCTTAGATGCAAATATTTGTATATCAATATTGTAGGGCAACTTGTCCTCTAAAACTTTCAATAAAAAAGTTCCTGATATTTTCGCAAAAAATACATGTTTTCTCCTTTTTTGAAAATTTTGTTTTTTTTAACTTTTCGCCCCATGCTGGGGCGAAAAGTTAAATTCTATTTTTAGCCTACTAAAACTATTTTCTGATAGGTGATAAATAGTAGATAAGTTAAAGTATACGTAAACAAGTAATTTAGTAAATAAAAGATCTTTGTTTATTTGACAAAAGCTTTAGAATAGTTGTAAAGTTAAAAAATTGAAATTTCAAAAAAAAAAAAAAATTTTTTTTGTTTATTTCACGTGAACCGGCTTATTTTTTGACAGAGTACTTGCCAAATGTCAACTAAATAATGTATAAACAAATAAACCCAAAAAAACGAAAAATAAAAAAAAATTTTTTAACAACATGTAAAAATACATTTAACTTTTCGCCCCACCCATTATTTAACTTTTCGCCCCAGGGTGCGTTTTTGGCTTTAACAACAAATATAAAAAATCTGACTAAAGATATTTAGAAAATACATGTAGGTATCTCTTCAGGGGACCCAAATAATGAAGTAAAAAAATCGCGGTGAGAAAAAATGCAAAAAATATACTTAAAAGTTGATATTTTCTTTTTCGAACAAATTTTCAAAAGTAGGTTGAAAAAAAACTTTTAATATTGACACCACAAAAATAAACAGAATTGCACACAACTCCGGACATTTATTTAGGGTGATAACACCCTTCTATAATTAAAATTGCAATGCTCTAACTATTTTCGTTCGAAAGATAATGAATTTTAACGGTTTTGGCAGTTTAACTTTTCGCCCCAGTCTCCCCTACTATTTTAAATTAATTAATCGAAAATTAAATTATTTTCAAAAATAACAACATTTTTCACATTAAATTAAATTCTTTTTAAACGCTTAAATAAAATATTTCTCAATAATTCAATTATTTTCATAAATATTAAAATATTTCTCAATAAATAATAAATAATAAAATTCGTTGCTAGAATTCAATAATTATTAATAATAAAATTCTTCACAGAAATTAAATTATTTTTAAAAATTTTAATAAAATTCTCCAAAGAAATTCAATTATTTTTAGAAAAGGTAATAAAATTCGTTGTAATAATTCAATTATTTTCATAAATATTAAAATTCTTCGTAGAACTTCAATTATTTTTAATACAATTTAAAATAAATTTCTCGAAAAATACAATTATTGTTTAAAATTTTATTAAAATTTTTAGAAGAATTATTTGTAAAATTTGTTGATAAAATTCTTTAAATGAATTCAATTTTAAAAAATAATCAATCGTTTATTCCATTATTTGTTTTCGTATTTAAATAATTAAATTTTCTTAAAACTTTCTGACAAGAATTGATTTAAATTTCAATTTCAGTTAAAATTTTAGATGATAATTGAATATTTGAAGCGTTATAGTATAAATTTTGAGAAATAATTGAATTTTCAAAAAGTTTCAAATTAAAATCTTTGAAAATTTTAATTCTCATAAAACTAATAATATTTTAATATTTATTTTTAAAAATTATTCAATTATTAATTAAAATATTTATTTAACAAAAATTATACAAGTTTTGAGTAGTTTAATTTAAAAAAAAATGTCCTTTTTAAATTGTTTGGAAGAATTCAATTATTTACAAAAATATTAGAATTTTTCAATTATTTTCAAATATTTTAATAAAATTGTTCAAAAGAAATCAATTTTTTTAAATACAATTTTAATTAAATTTCTTTGAAATAATTTAATTATTCTTTTAGAATTTAATAAAATTCTTCACAAGAATTTTTTTTTATGTGCGAAAAGTTTTTAAAAATAATTAAATTTTTGCAAAGAATTCTATTAAAACTTTTGAGAATAATTGAATGTCTGTGTGGTATTTTATTAATATTTTTTTTTTTTTTTTAGAAAAATAATTCTTCGAAATAATTTAGTTATGTCGATGAATAACAAAATTATTCCAGAAAATTCAATTATTTCAAGGCATTTTCATAAATTACTTTGCAAATTTCAATTATTTTTAAAAATAATAAATTTTTTCTTTGAAATTCAATTATTTAAAAAAATTCTAATAAAATCGTGTGCAAAAATTCAATTATTTTCATAATTAATAAAATGCTTCTTAGGAATTCAGTTACTTTCAAAAAAAAAATTTAATAAAATGCCACACAGACATTCAATTATTTAAATTAGAATTTGCATAAAATTAGTCAAAAGAAATCAGTTCTTTAAAAATTTTTATAAATTTCTTCGCAAGAATTAAATTATTTTTTTTAAATATTTAAACTCTTTCGCATGAATAATAAAATTTGTTGATGGAATTTAATTTATTAGCAGGATAAGAAAGAAGTAAATGTTTTTAATGAAAATTAGAAAAATGTCAGGAAAATAAAATATAGAATTTAATTTTTGTTAGTTTTGTGCAGTTTTTAAAACGAGTTTTTTTTGTCCTCAAGTTTAATTTTTCGATAGCTACTTTTTTTAGTTCGAAAGATACTTTTTGCTACTTTTGTAAAATTAATTATCGAGTGCTAAGTCTGTTATGTTGTAAAAATGTTGTAAAAACACTATAATTATAATTATGATTATACATGTTGATAATGCTTCGAAAAATAATAATGGTTTTAATAGTCAAAAGTGGACCCGAAAAGTAAGATTCATTTTCCATATTCTGTTTTTCAAAATTCAAAATAGAATCTAATTTCTGAAAAGTATAAGGAAAAAAATAATACGGAGTGTTTACACACAATTTTAAGATAGGAATGAAGAATTTCCCAGGGTTGTTGCCTCGGCTATTGTCGCTGAAAAAGAGGAAAGGACTTATTCCAAGGGGTGAATTGAAAGGATCTCCAGTAGTTTAGGTTTAGTCATACACTCGGTAAATAGAACACGACACTTGAAAGACAAAACAAAAAAAAGAATGTTTCCAAAGGCAACTTGTCATTATATTCTTCACATTACGTCATCTATTGCATGATAATAGATTCATTGTAATAGCACAATTTATAAATTGCCCGTGGAATAAAATTGAATCTGGAGTTTACCGAGAATAATCGCGGCGTCAGCAGTTTCGAAACTTGGCGAATATTACCGCAAATGTGTTATTAATTTTATTTTCTTTATTAGTTTTCTTCTTTTATAAATGTAGAATATATCCCAGTTGATAAATTTCTTAATCGTAGGTGTAATTTTTTTTGAAACTAATAATTATTATTTCTGAAACAATCAATTCTTTTTTGTATTTTACTTTATCAAACACTTAATCCTGTTTTTAATGCAAGTTTTTCTAAGGATATCAAATTGAGACAAAAAAAGGAAAAAGTGTTTTTTAAAAGCATTTATTAAATACTTAAACGTTTTATCAACACTCAATTCTTTTTTTTTTTAAACAATTTAGTGTTTTTTGAAACAGTTCCTTTTTAGTTTTGAAAAGGAAGATTATTATTTAAAAGTTTTCAACTTTCGAGTACGGGAATGAATTATTTTGTATATAGAGGAAAATCTTTACTTTTAGTGAAAGCTGAAGGCAGTGATGCTTGCAAATGCCTGTCCTTGGCTTCGCATTTACTAATCCGTAAAATCTTTAAGTATTAAACACAGTACAAATCATTCAGTTGTACTTTTATATCGTCGAAAGCGATTTTGTTATAAAATTCCTTTTGACGTTTTATAGATGCAAATTTGCAGAATACTTTTCTCGTGTAGAATTCTAGTTTGAAAATTCTTTTTGAGTTATTTTCATAATAAAAATATAGGTTATGTTAGCCTTCTGTTTTGATTATTGCTCTTTAAAGAGACTGTAAAGTAACATCCGCTTGGCGGAAACAATACAAATAGTTTTTAACTTACACTAAAAAAAAGGATTTGATTCAAAATAACAGATTATTTGTCTATTGTCAAATAATTACTTGAATCAAATAATTTTTGATAATAATAATTATAAGGTCCCTGAAGTTGGCGTCTACACTTAGCATCGAAAACTATTCTTTTATCATTTTTAACGCTAAAAATGTCACTAATTTCAGTTTCTATTTGTATTCAACTAAACGTTTCTAAAAATTTCCATTTGAGTGTTTGAACTCAAGTCCACAGTTTTTCTAAGGATATCAAATTGAGGATAAGATAACTTTTTTCTGATTCGAAAACTATTTACGAAAAAAAGAAGTACAAAAATTGTTCCTAAATGATTCATGATAATCTTTTGAATGTACGATGATAATAACAACGAAAGGTAACAATTCTTATCTCGTGATTCATCATAAGTCCTCTCTGAATATTGCAATCCTTGCCAGGATAAATAATTACATTGTGATTTATTATCTTATACGACTCGTCATAATTTTTATATATGGTCACGCGGAGGACGTGCTACCGATCAATTCTTTGTTCTTTCAAACTAACTCATCAAGTATGTACAGTAATTAAATATGGAATTTTTATTTCTTTAACAATGAAAATTAATTAATATTTAATTTTTTTTCCTTGACAATTAAAATGATGTTAAATTTATATCAATTGGAATTTTTAATTCTTCTTCAATTTCGACAAATTTAAGAATTTTAACAACATTAATAAAATGCTTTAAAAAATTCAATTATTTTAAGAACTTTAATAAAATTGCTTGTTTTCCAAATTCAACTATTTCAAGAAATTATATAAAAATATTTAAAAAATTCAATTATTTGAAGAACTTTAATAAAATTCTACAAAAAATTCAATTATTCCAAGAATTTCAAGAAAAATATTTTTAAAAATTCAATTATTTCAAAAATTTCAATAAAATTCTTTAAAAAATCCAATTACTTTAAGAACTTTAATAAAAATTTTTAAAAAATTTAATTATTCTAAGAATTTCAATAAAAAATTTTTTAAAAAATTCAATTATTTCAACAATTTTATCAAATTCTTTAAAAAATTAAATTATTTCAAAAATGTTAATAATATTCTTTTATAAATTCCATTATTTCAAGAAATTCAATAAAATTATTTTAAAAATTCAATTATTTTAAGAACTTTAATAAAATTCTTTTAAAAAATTCAATTTTTCCAAGAATTTAAAAATAAATCTTTAAAAAAATTCAATTATTTTAAAAACTTTAATTGAATTCTTTAAAAAATTCAATTACTTTAAGAACTTTAATAGAATTCTTTTAAAAATTCAATATTCCAAGAACTTTAATAAAATTCTTTTTAAAAATTCAATTTTTCCAAGAATTTCAAGAAAAATCTTTTAAAAAATTCAATTATTTTAAGAACTTTAAATGAATTCTTTATAAAATTCATTTATTTTAAGCACTTTAATTTAATTCTTTAAAAAATTCCATTATTTATAACATTTTAATAAAATTTAATTATTTTCGAAGAGTTGAGAATTAAAATTTTTGTAATTTAGTTAAGTAAAAAAATGTTAATCCCAACGGTTTTTAAATTTTGAAAAATTACTAAATATTTCAATTCTATTTGTTTAAAGGCAATTTTGAATTTTTTTTATAAACAAGAATTTGAAAATTTTTGTAATAATTGATATTTTCTAAAATTCTATTAAAAATGATTTGTACTTTTTAAAAATGATTTTACTAAAAATTTTCTTTTATTTTTGCACAATAAAAATCGAACCAAATAAACTCTAGATTTTTTCGCTTTTTGTGGTCCAAAGAAATATTCGAATTTTGAATATTTCTTTGGAATTATTAATTATTCGTATGAGAGAATATAAAAAATTGTCCTGTTTTTCAACTCGATTTCTTTGCTTTTCTCGACCAAACGAACTAAATCTTTGCTCGAATAGAAACTAATTGGTTATAATTTAAAAGATTCGTTTGGAAGATTTAATTGGTTATTTGGCTTTTAAAAGGACTTCTTGGGGAAAAGTTCACTCACCCGAAATTTTTTCCTAAATGGCATCGCATATTTCTATTTAAAAGTCTAGTCGGATGATATATTTTTGGGAATATATTTTCATGCATCTGTTTTTAGCTCTTTTAAATAGAAAAATATAATGGAACTAACGACTCGAGTGTGGGGGAAATTTTATAATGTGCTCTCCAATAGTTTAGAGATTTTGGTGCATCATGTTTTTAACGGTCCTCTCTCTCGTTCCTTGAGTTTCAAACACGCGCCCTTTTACTGCCTCCCCCTCTCTATATACCCTAAACCTAAACTCTCTCTCTCTTTCTCTCTCTTTTCCCCACTTTTTTCTTTTTACATCTCTCTCATTCCCTTATTCTCTCTTTCCTTCTTTCACTCTCGCCCTCTGATGGCTGTCTCACTTTCAGTGCAGTCTGTCATTTTGTTCTTCTTCTTCCCTTCGAGGACAACGTGAACAGTTGCACGTGAGAGTCTTTTAAACGCAGTGTCGGTGGTTTCTTAAATCGTAAATCCCAACTTTTACCTGGACTTTGCTCGAGTATCCGGCTTCCTCTCATTTTATCATTGGTTGCTTTGGAGAAGAGAAGTGTCTTTTTAATATTGTGGCAAATTGTTTTAAAGAAGTGGAAAGGGGGTGAAAAAGAAAAATTGTGTTTTTAATATTGTGGCGAATTGTTTAAAATAAGCAAGGGAAGAATTGTGTTTATTGTGGGGAAAATGGTTTGAAAGAAGCAAAAGAAGAATTGCTTTTTTAATACAGTGGGGAATTGTTTAAAAGAAGCATGAGAAGAATTGTGTTTATTGTGGCGAATTGTTTAACGGAAGCAAGAGAAGAATTGTGCTAATTGTTGCGAATGGTTTAAAAGAAGCATTGCTTTTTAATATTGTGGTGAATTGTTTAGAAGAAGCAAAAGAAGAATTGTGTTTATTGTGGGGAATGGTTTAAAAGAAGCATTTTGTTTTTAACATTGTGGCGAATTGTTTAAAAGAAGCAAGAGAAGAATTGTGGTTATTATGGCGAATGGTTTACAAGAAGCAAAAGAAGAATTGTGTTTATTGTAGCGAATGGTTTAACAGAAGCAAAAGAATAGAAACAGTTTGTGAATTTGTCAAAGTGTATTTAGAAGAACCATAAAAAGTTGGTCTAGATATACAGTGATAATCATGATGTTGATGACGACGACGACGAAGTGACGACTGCGAGACCGTGAGAAAGGCAGACATGTGAGGTTAAATGCGTGCCACTGGATATACAGACACGCAATGTGCGTGACGTTGTGCGTGTGTGATGCCAATACCTGAACCAGGAGAACTTTTATATTCTTCTTCCCTTTGGCTGACAACAAATGTCCCGCAGGCAAGTGTTCACAAAAATTCAACACACACACACGAGGGCTCTTGGTTTTTACTGCTCGTTAAGTCGGAAAATCTAAATGATTCGAGTCGCGATTTGTCGGATAATGTTTAGCTCATGTTTGCGAACAGAAGTGAATTTTTTTTCCTCTCTCTCTCTCTGTATTCGTATATCGAGGGTGGAATGTGTTTAACAATTTATAAACTCACACCGCCCTCGAAACTGATTTCTATAATTGCTAGAGCTGCGTGTGTTTAAATTTCCTAGAGGCAACGAAGAGTAAATACAATCAAAGAAATCTTTTATTACGTCAATTAACGAATTTTACCCCTCGATACACAACAATGTGTGTATGTGTACATCTCTCTCTCTCTCTCTCTCTAAAATTCAAGTTGAGGCACAGCAGCAGCAGCCATTACTTTATTTTGCTCTCACTGATTTTTAATTGCTTTTCTGTCCGAGAAACATGTTTCTCGTGAGAATTAAAATAATTAATTTTGTATTAATTTTGTCTATTTAAATATTTCTTTTTATTTTTAAAATAAATTTTTCTAAACAGTTCGAAAAAGTAGGTAACGATTATTTTTGACAACTTTACGCCCCCTTCCCCTCCGATGTATCGCAATGTTGCATACATTAGCGCCATTTTTTCTGATGCCCGTAACAAATAGCTTGATCCCTCCCTTCTAACAGTGTTAACTTTAATGTAGAAAAATTGTAATAAATTATTCATTTTTAATATTTTTTCTATTTAAGACACTCTATTTGTGATTAAAGTCTATTGTAATAAAGGAATTTAAAGGTTTTGATAATTTGTTCTAATAAAAAAATTAAAAATCAGCAAGGTTAGGCCAAAATAATTTTTAAATTAAAAATTCTTTGGTAATAAATTTTTTTCTTAAAAAAAATGAACAGTAATAATACTTAAAAATAAAGAAATTCAAATAATAAACAAAAAAAAAAAGAAATTCTAATTCTAATAAATCGATTTCTGAGGATTTTAATATTTTAAATATGTGTTTATCTCAATTTTTTGAAAAATGGATTTATCAACGTTTGAAAAATTGCTCCTCAAATAAAATGAAGAATATTATGTAAATTAAACTTTTTTAATTTACTTTAAACTATTTTGAAAAATTTCAATTATTTGTTTGAATAAAAATATCAATAATTTGAAACGATAGTATACAAATACAAATACAAACATAATAATACAGAAGAAATCTGATTTTTCAGAATTTTAAATAAAACTTTTTAGAACTTGAATTTTTCTGAAAGATATTTTGAGTCCTCAGTTTTCTTCAAAGTATCAAATTCATACTAAAGTGGATCAAATTGATGCGAAAAATTTGGATCAACTTTTGATTTGATCTACATTTTTGGTATCAATTCGTTGCCATTTGATACTTTTAAGTTAACAGTGTTTAAATCTCTTTAAAATTATCTAATTTATTTTGGAATTTATAATTCTTTAATGTAAAATGTTTTATTATTATTATAATTTCTGTAAAAAATTGAAATTTTCAAAAATGTTGATTTTTGAAACCTTCTGAAATTTAATTAATTCTGCAAATTTCAATTATTTTTAACTGAAATCTTTTCTGAGTTAATTATAATTACTGTCCTGAAGAAATTATATTGAAAAATTTAATTATTTACTACACAATAAAAAAAAACAATGGTTTTTTTTATTGTTTTGAAATTCATTGTGAATTAAATGTTCTCAAGGTGAACAAATATTTTAAGAGTATTCAAAGTTTATTTATTTTATTCATTTATTATTAATAAATTAGTTGATAATTTATTGAATAATATAATTGTTTACTAAAATAAAAAAATAATTGTTTTTTATTCTATTGAAATTCACTGTGATTTAAATGTTCTCAAGGTGAAAAAAAAAAAATTTTTAGGAGAATTATTCAGAGTTTGGAAGCTTTCTCAAAAATGATTCTGAACAACAAAAAACAGAATTTTTGTATAGTGATTTCAAAAATTTATTCTGCGAATAAATTTATTTTAAATAATTAAATTTTTAAAAATGTTGAAGAAATAATAATTTATTATTTACTTAAAATATCGTTTAAGTTTTAAATAGTTTTATTTAAAATTCTGAAAAAATTAAGTTTTTTAAGGAATTTTAATTCGATTCTTTAAAGTTGCTAAAATGTTTAAAAATGATCTATTACAAAATTCTTAAATTAATTGAAATTTTGAGAAATTGAATTGTAAATAATTCAATTTATTGAAGAATTACATTAAAGATTTAAAAAAAAAAATTGAATACTCAAGATATTTTTATTTATTAATTATTTTTCACTTTTACTTTTTAAAGATAATTGAATTTTTTTTAAATAATTGAAATTTCCTAAAACTATGTTAAAAATAATTGAATTTTTTAAAGAATTTTATAAAATATTTAAAATAATTTATTGAATTTTTAAAAAAATTTTCTTAAAATTCTTAAAATAATTGAATTTTTTAAAGTATTCTATTAAAGTACTTAGAATAATTGAATTTTTAAAACAATTCTATTGAAGTACTTAGAATAATTGAATTTAAAAAAAAGTATTATTGAAGTTCTTAAAATAATTGAATTTTTAAAAAATTCTCTTGAAGTTCTTGAAGTAATTGAATTTTTTTAAACAATTTGATTAAAATTCTAAAAATAATTAAATTTTTTAAAAGAATAATACTGAAATTTTTAAAAATAATTTATTTTGTTTAATAATGACGTAAAATTATTGTAATAAATATTTAAATTAAAAAAGAAATAAATATATTTTATTGGTTTGAACGTTGAGAACATTATGGGAACATAATATATATACTTTGAAACAATATTTGGTTTGGTAGAGAAAAAATTTGAGATAACGGATAAAGTGAATAAAAATGTGTTCTCTAAAATGTGGAGTGTCGACTTTTGGTATTTTGTGTATAATTTTAGACTCGATGCAAACTAAAGAACCTCATTATGATCTTGAATAGTTACCGACAGAGTGTGGACTCATTTATCGCTCTACCGCCGATGGTATAGATTTCTACTTTGTAATCTACTTTATCTAATTAAAGCGCAATTAGCCTTTAGCATGCACAAGTATTTTCTCAATATAATGTGTAAATTGAAGTAATTTAAAATTTAATTGTTCCTTATAATATATACATCTATAGTATATATAATTATAATAAACATACAAATTGTAATATATGATTTGCAGAGTATATACTTATGTATATTATACTTTGTTTCTTGTAATTCAATGCGGGAGATACATTTTTTAACATAATTTGTTACAGTCAATTCATAATTGAATCATTCACTGTGAGGGGAAATTTATTTGGTTCAATTAAACAATCAGTTGTGTATTATGATAAATGTTTATTTTTGTCAGGTAAATATTTATTTCTATCAAGTAAATATTTATTTTTGGTAAGTAAATATTTATTTCTGTCAAGTAAATATTTATTTCAATCAAGTAAATATTTATTTTTATTCAAGTAAATATTTATTTCTATGAAGTAAATATTTATTTCTGTCAAGTAAATATTTATTTCAATTAAGTAAATATTTATTTCTATCAGGTAAATATCTATTTCTATTAAGTAAATATTTATTTTTATCAAGTAAATATTTATTTTTATCAAGTAAATACTTTGTTTTTGTCAAATAAATATTTATTTCTACCAAATAAATATTTACTTGTTTTAGATCATTTTTATTTAACAGAATTTCAAAGTCGATGGAATTTTCTCATTGAAGCTCTGGATAAAAATCATTTCGACTTTAAGATTCCCTTAAGTCAATTAAATTGAGTTTGCTTCAAATACTAAAATTATTATGGTCCAAAGAAAATTTATTTGACTCAAATAAAAATTATTTGATTCAATCAAATATTTGTTTAATACAGAAGAAGAGACAAGTAATAATTTATTTGAATCAAATTTTTTTCTCAGTGTAGAAGTTAATTGAAAAAATTAATAACATCTAATTACAAAAGAATAGGAGTTAATAGAAGAATAAATTTACGAACAAAAAATAAATATGATTCGAAAATTGAATAATAGGTAGACTTAGAAATCAAACTAACGGTTTTTAATATTTCATTGACAAGAAATTGTCGACACTATATGCGACCTTTTACGTGAAGTTTTGTAAAAATAGAAACAATTATGTTTCTGCTGCAACTTCCAACAACCGGTTTCAAGAGAGGCATCAATTTTAATTTCATCCACCGTTTTAGATTTGATCATAATTTGCGATAAATAATTCGAGAAAATTTTTGATAAACTTCATATGTACTGAATAATTTGGGTCAATTTATTTTTTAATTTCGTAAAGTTTGATACATTGAAATAATGATTATGAGAATTCATTTTATTTATAAGTTCTTCACTCTTCAGATTTAGAATTGTTGGAAATAAAAATGTGTGGTCGTTGTTCATTGTGTGTGACACGTGCACTCAAGTGCACCAATGAAACACGTGTCTTCTTTTTTTCCAACATTTTCTCAAAGCCAGATACATTTTTTCTCTTATTCGTATTCTCTAATTTATTTCATTCACATTTTTTATTATCACACGTGTGTGTTCATAGTTAATATATTATTAATATAAAAATAAATTAATATTGTTAAATAATTATTAATTAATATTATTAATTATTATTATTTACTCTATTAATTATTACAATAATTATTAATAATAAACTATTAATACACTGAAAAGAATTCTGATTCAAACAATCAATTACTTCTCTATTTTATAAATTAAATATTCACTTGAATCAAATAATTTTTATTTGAATCAATTAAATGGTATTCGCATCTAATAATGAATTTATTGCTTCAAATACAATTTATTTGATTTAAGTAAAAAGTATTTGATTCAAGTAAAAATTATTTGATTCAAGTAAATATTATTTGATTCAAGAAAATATTTATAGTTGAAAATAGACAAATAATCGGTTAATTGAATCAAATACATTTTTTCAGTGTAATATTAATATGTTAATAGTACCTTCGATTATAAATTGCTTTGTTGTAATTAAAGAGTAATACGATGTATATTAGAAGCAAACAGATTTAAATTGTTGTTTGAAGAAATTTTATTCTCTTCCAGTCGTTCAATTATAATGTCTTTGTTTTGAAAATAAGATAATGAGTAACTTTAGTTGTGCCATTCGAGGAATAAATTAGCAATTTATATATATGTTTCAATTCTACCGTGCAATAAGCCAACAGTTCAGTGCCTTATTTCATTTTCTTATCTTCTCATCTGTCACTCCAAAGGAACTCTGATAAAATAAATTGCTCGTTATGATTGTTAAGTCCCTCCTGACGCCAATATTGTCGTACGTAAACTCCCGATTTTATGATTTATCGCTTGAACATTATACATAGTAATTATAGAGTTAGTAGTAGTTTATTTATGCGTGCAATGTTGATTTTATTGTGAAATAGTTTGCATTGTGACAAAAAACATTAAAATTCTTTGAAATTATTTTTAACATTTTGGAAAAAACAAGCATGCTTAAAATTTTTAATTAAAATTCTTCAAAAAATTAATTAGTTTTTTTTAAATTATACAAAATTTCTTTTAAGAAATTCAACTATTTTCAAAATATTACATTACAATGTTTTTAAAAACTGATTCTTAGAATTTTTATTAATATTATTAAAAAATTCATCAAATATCAATTTTTTTTTAAATTTTCCCAAATTTCAATTATTTTTAAAAGATTTTACCAAAATTTAATTACACAGCCACACAAAAAAAAAAAAAGTTCTGATCTGGGGGTCTCACTATGTAGACTTTATGTTTTTTGGGTCGCTGAATCCGAATCCGAGGTCCATTTAACCCCATCAGATCAGGATTTTGACATAACCTCAAAAAACCAATATGGCGGACACATTTTTGAAAAGTTCATCGGATTCGCTTGAAATTCGTTACTCTGGGGTTTTTGGGGTCGCTGATTACGAATTTGAAGTCAGATTTCAAAAATTCAAAATGGCGGATCCAATATGTCTGTGTCAGCCATATTGAATCCGCCATTTTGAATTTTGAAAAACCGACATCAGATTCGTAATCAGCGACCCCAAAAACCCCAGAGTAACGAATTTCAAGCGAATCCGATGAATTTTTCAAAAACGTGTCCGCCATATTGGATCCGCCATTTTGAATTTTTGAAATCAGACTTCAAATTCGTAATCAGCGACCCCAAAAACCCCCGAGTAACGAATTTCAAGCGAATCCGATGAACTTTTCAAAAATGTGTCCGCCATATTGGTTTTTGAGGTTATGTCAAAATCCTGATCTGATGGGGTTAAATGGACCTCGGATTCGGATTCAGCGACCCAAAAAACATAAAGTCTACATAGTGAGACCCCCAGATCAGAACTTTTTTTTTTGTGTGGCTGTGTTATGTTTAAAAGATTTTATTAAATTTTTAATTACTTCTTTAAACATTTTACCAAATTTTTATATTTTTAAAAGATTTTACTAAATTTCAACTATTTTTATAAGATTTGACCAAATTTCAATTATTTTCCAAAAATATTGCAAACTTTCAATTATTTTCAAAAGATTTCACCAAATTTCAATTATCTTTCCGAAATTTCAATTATTTTAAAAAAGATCTTACCAAATTTCAATTGTTTAGACATTTTTCAACTGTATATATTTGAAAAAATATATTGTCTTTCAGAAATTGTTTTAAATTATTTTTTAAAAATTAATTCTAAAAATTTTTAAGAATTACAAGAAGTATTTGAATAGTTATTCGACAAAATTATTCATATTTTAAATAATTGAATTTATAAATCAGCTCTCTAAATTTGAATCAGTTTAAAAATAATTGATTCAAATGCAAAAAAAGTCAGTCATTGATTCAAATAGTAATATTTCTACACTAAAAAAAAATTTATTTGATTCAAATAAGCGATTATTTGACTATTATCAATTAAATATTTAATTGAATCGAATAATATTTATTGGAGTCAATGAAATGGTATTTGCTTTAAATACTGAAATTTATTATTAACTCAAATACCATTTAATTGACTCCAATAAATAATATTTGATTGAAGTAAACATTTAATTGATAATACACTGTAAAAACAAGTGTCTCAGTGTAACACGTTTTGTCCCCACTATTGAAACATTATTTAAGTGTTTTGCCTCAAAATTATTGAGGTAAAACACCTCAAATGTTTCAATAGTGGGGACAAAAACGTCTTATATTGAGACACTGTTTTTACAGTGTAGTCAATTAATCGGTTATTTGAATAAATTAAAATTTTTTTTCAGTGTACTAACATTTTGTTAAAAATAACTGATTGTCAGTTAAAAATGACTGATGTTTCGGTAGATTTTTTTTTTAACTATAATTCAATTAGATAGTCAAATTTAACTAATTTTTCAATTAGTTTTTTCTTTTACTGAGAATCAGTCATTGTTTCGGTTATTTTTAACTGATTCAGAAGCAAATAATCACTCACTGATTGTCAGGTAAAACTATGATTAAAATTTAGAGAGCAAATTTCTAAAAATGTATATCTTCTGCGGAGTATACATATAAAAATTGCATTTTTCCCTTAAAAGTCATTGAATTTAAGTGAAAGAGGTCAACGACAGTCATACACGTACATAAATAATGCACGAATGCACCGCAAGTGTGTTCGAAATCGAACACTTCAGATCCTCGCGTGGTATTAATTGGACTGTTTATCTCTCCCATAATATATCAAGACGGCTTATCTCATCACCAAATCTCATTATAAGTTAGCTGGGACGCCATCTTTCTGGCATCTCGACGTCGGCATCATTGGTCTGGAGAGAGAGAGAGAGAGAGAGAGAGACTGAAACAGTGTAGGAAACGAAAACTATATGAGAAGTAAACCGAATGTCGTTTGCAATGAGGGTGAGAGAACGTTTATTCGTTGGGGTTCCTGTTTGTCAGATGGCGTAACGTTGGTTAAATCTAAAGGGCTCTCTCTCCCTCTCTCTCTTACTATCTTTCTTTCTTTTATTCTCTCACTCTCTCTTTTATTATCTTTCTCTCTTTTACTCTCTCTCTCTTACTATTTTTTACTCTCTTTCTCATTTCTCCTCTCTCTGAGAGAAAAGTATAGGCGAGAGAGAGAGAAAGAGAGAGTGTGTGTAAAAGAGAGTAAGAGAGAGAGATATATGGGGGCGCCCTGTCGCGGCAACAGTGGTTGGCACATGGAAAACTGGGGGGGGAGGTTATTCTCGAGGACTAAAATCGTTTGGTGGGCGATGGAAGTGGATGATGGTGGTGAAGCAAAGAGGGTAGTAGACAGGGAGGGATGGGGGGGGGGGGGTGAAGAGACGCGCGACGACGCGACTATACTCTCACGATTTGCACCGCGCGCATTCGCCCTCTCATTTCTCCCCGTGTAAAAATTTCCCTACTTCGCCTTATTTGAAAAGGGGCGCTGATGAGGAATTAGTAAGGCCAACCACACTAGAAATTTCTAGATAGGTGATAATCGGGCACTCACTAGAATGCCCTATTTTTCAGATAGGGAAATCTAACTGGATCTATTTATGTCCCTATTAAATATTTCAATCAGGCCCTGACTAGAATGCCTCTAGTTGAATTCACACATTCTGATATTCTACTCAGGCACTGACAAGGCGATCTAGTTATAGAACCTCTCTATTTTTCCACATCATCACCTGATAGTCCAAGCGTGACGAAATTAGACAGGTCCTGACGAATTTTCCTAGTTTGCGCCTCACTTGCGAAAGGGCATTTATTCAGGGCCTTATTAAAGCCTATTTTCAATTTCTACATACACGGCGGGTCATTATACAAGGCATCTATCTCTCTCCGACCGATAGTGTCTGCCAATAAACTCGCTTCGCTTCCTCTCGCCGAAAGCGTGACGTAGGTCAGGATACGATTCAACTCTGCTTGGATGCAAGAGAGGGTCATTCGCATTGCGCTTTGCATTTTCAGAACCTCATGTATGTCCATATATACAACTCTCGGACTCACGCGATTTTATTGATACTTTCTTACACTTTTTTTCACCACTCACAATTATATTTAGATATCGTTTATAATTATACTTTCTGATGTACTATTTTCCCTACACAGAATTATTTATCGATATAGAATATCTATATTTATTTATCTATATTTATATATTCAAAGGTTCGAAAAAATTAGAGACAATAAAAATATCGAAAATTAAAAATTGAAATCCATTTGTATTAATATTGTTATTAACTCTCTAGGTTTGACTATAAATAATTATAGAATTACAAATATTGACGAATATTCTCAAGAGGAGAAATTTATAATTATTTATTATTATTATTATTATTATTATTATTATTATTATTATTATTATTATTATTATTTAATATTATTACCTAATTAAGTTTTTTAGAAAAAACCTGTTTTTAAAAAATTTTAATTAAATTAATTTCAATTTTCCTAAAATTTTAAATTGAAACCTTTTGAAATTTAATTATTTATCAAAAATGTAAACGAAACTATTCTAAAATTCAATTATTTTTTAAAGTTTTAAGTAAAATTATTCATTAAGTAATTTGTAAATAATAACTTTTTTTGGTATATCAAAATTCTTTTTGCTTAATAGTCAACTTAAAAGTTAGTAAATTTTACTAATAAATAGTAATTTCTACTAATTGATTCTGAATCAGTTAAAATTAACTGATTTTCAGTAAAAACAGGCCTCGGATATTCTAACATTTTCGACTATTTTCAAAAAATGCGACTTATTTCCACTTATTTTCAAAAATTACGACTTTTTCGACTTTTCTTCCGAATCAAGAATATTGAAATAATTTTTAGTATAAAATGCAACTTATTTTCGAAATTTACAAATTTGAAAAGAGTTTCAATAAATATTGAAATTTTGTAAAATTTAATTGAAAATAATTGATTTTTGTAAAAGTGTTTTATACAAATTTTTGAAAATCAACATTTGAAGAATATTAATTGCAAATTTTAAAAATATTGAAATTGAATTCCTCGGAAGAATTTAATTTTTAAAATAATTTTTAATATATTTCGAATACATTCAATTATTTTCTAAAATCTTAATAAATCCTTCGAAACAATTCAATTATTTTTATAAATAGCAAAATTCTTCGCAAGAATTCAATTATTTTTATAGATAGTAAAATTCTTTGCAGGAATTCAATTATTTTCAAAACATATTTAATTGAATTTCTCGTAAGAATTCAAATATTTTCAAATATTTCCATAAAATTCAATTATTTCCTAAAATTTTTAATAATTTCTCCGAAACAAATTCAACTATTTTTATAAATACTAAATAAATTTTCAAAATTTACAATGAAAGAGAGTTTCAATAATTGAAATTTTATAAAATTTAATTGAAAATAATTGATTTTTTTCAAAGTGTTTGATAAAAATTTTTGAAAATAAACTTTAAAAGAATTTTAATTGCAAAGTTTGAAAATATAATTGATTTCTCAAGAATTTTAATAAAAAATCTTCAAGTGTACTCTCTAAATCAGAATCAGCGAAAACTCACTGATTCTCAGCGGATAGTCGCTAATTCAAATAGCTATAAGTATGCCACTGAGAATCAGCGAATAGTCGCTGGTCCAATCAGCGGTTACGTATTATCGAATATGGCAGCTGTATTAATTTTCTTTTCAATCAATTTATAACCAACAATTATAAAATTTTGCAATAATATTTGTCTAAAATGTTTACGGGTATATGATTTATTATTTTTTATTACTTAAAACACTAATATTTTTGTGAATTTAGAGTTAGATTTTCATTATAAATTTATTTTTCCAATTCAAGGAAAACCACTTGAAAATTTATTAAATTCACCACCGAAACCACAGAAAATATGCTCACTTTAATGTTTACTTTTAATCACTACTCACTAATCACTAATTTCATCCAATTTAAATTAATTTGTCACTAATGTAAAAAAAACATTCCGCGTAATGTGACACATTTGCATAGAAATGACGCTACGAGTATTTTACACTTCTGCGCACACGCAGAGTTTACTGATTGCTTCAGTGACATCCACTGATCTTCAGTAAATTCCACTATTTTTCAGTGAAAACTTCGTTCACTGGTTAAAACAGCGCTTTTTTCGCTGATTCAGATTTAGAGAGTAAATTTAAAAATGGTAATTAATAAAAATTAGCTACAAGAAAATTATATTTAAAATATTTTTGAAAGAAATAATTCTTAGAATTTTTGCATTCTATTTTTTTAAAAGTCAATTATTTTCAATATTTTCAAATACAAATTTCCAAAAAATCAAATACATGCAACAAATAATAACATTAAAATTTTTTACAATTAATTTTAACTTTTTAACAACATATATTTATTTGAAAAATTAATTTTAAGAATTTCTTTATTATAATTTTTTGAAAATTAATTAATAACTTAAAAAACATTGACAGTTAGAATTATTATAAAGAACTGAATTTTTGTATTTAAATAATAAATCTGTTTATATTGTGGTCTTGGGTTCATTGAACCCAAGGTCACAATATAAACAGATTTATTTGACAAAAATTAAGGCCCTAAAAACATTCTAAGTTGTATTTAAATAATTGAATTCTCTAAGAACTTTTGGAAACTTATTAAAAATAATTGATTTCGAGAAGAAGTTTGATTAAAAATTTTAGAAAATAATTGAATTTTAAGAGAATTAAAGTTGTAATTTTTACAAATTATTAAATTTCAGAATGTTTTAAATTATTTTTAAAATTTTATTCCCTTATAAAAATAAACAAGAAGTATTTAAATATTTATTTAACGATATTATTCAAGTTTTACATAATTAAATTTAGAAATCAGTAAAAGATCAGAAAAATAAAAAATAAAATTTTTGTGACGACATTGAATTAAATAAACGACTTTTTCGACATTTTTTCTATTTTAAATCGACTAAAGCGACTTTTTTTGCGCCTTTAAAGTCGATCCGAGGCCTGTAAAAAAAATAACTGAAAAATTAGTTTAAATAGTAAACTAATTTAAATATTTTTAAATTAAAAAAAAAAATTAAAAATTTTAACATTTTTTTTAGTAAACATTTTTACAATTCAAATTTAGAGAGAAAGTGACAGAAATTTTAAGTAATTATTTAATTGGTCAATCAGTGAGAAAACTGTCTTATATATTTCAGCAATTTTGAACTGATTTTCAGTTGAATTTCACAGCTTAAAATTTCGAGAATATAGAGTCACTGATTATTTCTCTCTCAAGGAAAAAGAGAAGGAAAAAGTCCCTTTCTCTCCATTTCCCCTTTTTATCACACTTTACTCATCAACCCCTTTGCTCTTTCTGTTTTATCCACACACATGCACCTTCTTTTTTTCTTTTTTTTTTTTTTTGAATAAATAAAACGAAAACCAAATGTCTATGTTTGATAACGTATCGGACAACTCTTGTTTTCAGGGTGTCTGTGTGCTTGTGTATTTGCGATGAAAGAAATCCATTTGTAGGGGTGATTTGTTTATGGTTCTTTATATAGATATATATGTATACAGGGTCGATGCGCGTTGAAAAATCTGTAAATTTCATATAGGGCTTTTTTGTATTTGTTTTCACTGTGCTATGGAAAACTTGGATATATACTTCATTTATATTCTATTTTATTTCTCATAAATTCTGATTTTCAACGATTTTCATGCATGTCTGAGAGTGTTTTTCGAGTTCTTTTTTTTTTCTTTCTTTCTCTCGCGATATTTCGTCAAGTTCTGGGCGGGGAGAAAATAAAGAATTACAATAAAACAATTGCATTGCCAGGGGAAATTTTCTATTTGGAGAATATTGAATTTATGTTGAATTAAGAGTACATTTTTCGGGGTATTTTTTTGGGCGAAATAGTAATTTTACTAGTAATTTTACACATCAGGGCTCGGATTCTGCGACTTTTTCGACTTTTCTAAGGAAATGTGACTTCTTTCGACTTTTTTGTGAAAAAATGCGACTAATCGACTTTTTCGAGATTTTTTTTAGTAAAATGCGACTGAAATTAAAAATTTTTTTTTTTAAATTTAAAGGAAAAAGTTTGAGTCAAAAAAATGTTTTGTTACATTTATTTACAAATTTCTTTAAAATTTTTCGAAAACATCAATAACTTCTTTTTAAAATAAATATTTAATTATTATTTTTCCATAGGAATTAAAATTCTTCAAAAGATTCAAATTCAAACCTTTTTGAAATTAATTTATATCATTAATTTATATTATAAGAATTTATAAAAAAAATTTAACTTACATTAGTAAGTAATTGAATTTTGCAAAAAATTGTATCAGAACTTTTGAAAATAATTAAATTTCCAGGATGAATTTTATTATTTATGAAAATAATAAAAATTTTAACGAGGAATTTAAAAAAAGTTTTGAAAATAATTGAATTTCTGAGAAGAATTTTATTACTTTTAAAAATAATTGAATTTCTAGGATGAATTTTATTATTTATAAAGATAATTGAAATTTTGACAAGAATTTTATTAAAATTCTTTGCAAATAATTAAATTTCAGTGAAGAATTTTATTACTTTTGAAAATAATTGAATTCCTGTGAATAATTTTATTAATTTTGGCAAATAATTGAATTTCTGCGGAGAATTTTATTAAAAGTTATGAAAATAATTGAATTCTTGCAAAGATTTTTATTAATATTTGAAAAAAAAAATTATTTCCCGCAAAAAATTCAATTGAATATTGAAAATAATTGAATTTTTGTGAAGAATTTTATTAAAATTCCCTCAAATAATTAAACTTCCGTGAAGAAAATTCTGTTAATTATGAAAATAATTGAAATCTTGTAGAGAATTGATAAAAAATTTTTGAAAGTAATTAAATTTTTTCAATGAAATTTAATTAAAATTTTGTATTGAAAATAATTCAATTCTTATTATTAATTTAATCAAAAATTTTCAAAATAATTGAATTTCTTGAAAAAAATTTTAGTAATATTTGAAAATAATTGAATTCTTATGTTTTAAAAATAATTGAACTAGTACAAATATCTTTATTGATATTTGAAAATAATTGATTTTTTGCGAAGCATTTTATTACTTTCGAAGATAATTGAATTTCTGTAAAGAATTTTCTTACTTTTGAAGATCATTGAATTTTGCAAAGAATTTTATCAGAACTTTTGAAAATAATTAAATTTTTATGATGAATTTTATTATTTATAAAATTTTGAATTTCTGCGAAGAATTTTATTACTTTTGAAAATAATTGAATTTCAGAGAAGAATTTTATTATTTATGAAGATAATTGAAATTTTGACAACAATTTCATTAAAATTTTTGAATTTCGGAGAAGAATTTTATTATTTATAAAAATAATTTACATTTTAAAGAGAATTTTTAAAAAAATGTTAAAAATACCTATTTAAAATTTTGCTATAAATTTTATTAAATTTTTAAAAAAATTTTTTCTTGAGACTTTTTTCCGACTTCTTTGGTAATTTTATGCGACTTTTTCGTGACTTTTGTTGTAAATTTATGCGACTAAAGCGACTTTTTTTGAGTCTTAAAGACGATCCGAGCCCTGTACACTTTGAAGTGAATTTCAACAACGATATTAATTAATTATTTATTTCAAAAATTCTATTTAAATAGTAGAATAATAAAAAGTAAAATATAAATAGTAAATAAACAAGTAATATATATATATTATTAATATAGAATATAGTTGCGGCTAGAAAAAGCACAGCACAGTATTAAAAATAAATAATGAGAAACACAAGTTTATTCAAACCCCTTTTTTTGTCGCATTCAACAATTTAGGAAACTCGCTCTCGCAGTTTGCAGATACTCACAATAAATGAAAGTAATTTTTCATGAAAACTTTTATTCACATGTGCGCGTAGAATTGCAGCAAAAAAGAAAAAAAAACAAACAAACAAACAAAAGAAAATGAATTTCCGGCAAAATATTTAAAAAGTTAATTTCTTCAAGTGTTTCCCCTCGGAAAAGTTTCAACGAGTTGAAGCTTTTATTTATTTCTTTTATTTTTTTTTCTCTTCTGCTTCTTTTTTTTTTTGTTTTCCCTTCACAAGGAATCCAATGCCGCAGTAGTAACTACTTAGACGTCTGACTGTAATATTCCGTAACTACTGATTCGGACAAAATGCGATTACTCACGGGAATGCGCACTCTCATTCTGAGAGAAAGAGAAAAGCGCAACAGTTTTCTATATGAAAAGATCAATGCAATTCTTTTAATCTTTTTTTTTTTGCTCTTTTATTTTATTAAATATTCTCGTCAAAACGACGATAATATTTATGTATGATTAAAAGAAAGAGAGGAGAAAACAGGCTTCGCACTCATCTATATACTGAAACTTTACTATTTACTACTTACAATTTTTTTTTCTTTTTTTGACGATAAGCTACTATTTGGATTTTTTTATAAAATTCTTTGCAACAATTCAATTATTTAAAAAAATTAAATAAAATCAGTTTCAAAGAATTTAATTATTTTCATAACCCGTGTAGAAAAATTTCTTGGCGCTAGCTAGCAGTGCTAGATACATGGTAAATTTACATGCAGTCTAGCGCTGCTAGCTAGCACCACGAAATTTTTCTACACGGGAATTAATAAAATTCTTTACAGAATTTCAATTATTTTTAATAAGATTATTAAAACTTTTCCAAAGAATTCAATTATTTTCAAATATTTGACATTCCTGAACTTAAATAATTTCAATTTTACGACTAAAAAATAAAGAAAATGTTAATAAAAAAACAGTTGTAGAGATAAATGAAAATTGGTTAAATAACTTAAAAAGGAAATTTTTTTTAAAAAAGAAGATTTTTCTACTCAATTTGACTGAAATTTATAGATATAACAAGATTTAACTGCCTTTTAAAATAAGAAAAAGGGTCTTTTTAACTGCGTATCGATAAGACATATTTGTTTTCATAGCATCCTATCTACACTCTTATCCCTCTATTTTAAATCCTACTTCTAAATCAAAACAAATTTACGTCTAACCGCGAAGCCGTCAATGAATCTAAAGAGTCGTTAAATAATAGTAAACTTTTTCTGACTAAACAAGATTCTTTTTCTTCGTTTTTCTTTTTGTCGAACAACTATTTATTTATTTATTCTTGTAATATAATTTTTATTTACAACTAATATTTATTTACAACTAAATATTAATTGCAACTAATATTTATTTACAACTAAATATTATTTACAACTAATATTTATTTACCACAAATATTATTCACAACTAATTTGTATTTCTAACAAATATTATTTACAACTAATATTTATTTACCACAAATATTATTTACAACTAATTTGTATTTCTAACAAATATTATTTACAAGAAATATTATTTACAGATAATATTATTTACAACTAATATTCATTTACAACTAATAGTTGCAAATTTATATACGATTTTTAAAATTTATATATACGACCAATTATTAGTTCTGAATAAAAATGAGTAAACGATTGTGTTCAAAAATGTTTTAAATGAAGGACAAGTGTTCTTAAAGTGTATGTTTTAATTTAGGTCTATTTTTGAAATGTACAAATCTAAATTGTACTAATAATTTAATTTTCTTTCTTTTTCAGGTGAGTCCCGCTTTCTTTTTCAGGAAAATGCAGCTTTGGTGAGCGTAAATTAGTACTTTTTATTTATAAACATTGAAGTAAAAATGAGCAGAATTTTTTTTCCGCGTGTGGATAAATTGTACTCTTTAAATTTGAATTAGTAAAAAATTTAGCCACTAATTTAAAGTAGTAAGAATTTCAATTTTTTTTAATTTTTTGTACAATTTTAATGGAATTCCTCAAAAAATGTAATTATATTCTTAAAAATTTTATTAAAATTCAGCAAAGAAATTCAATTACTTACACATTTATTACAATTTAAGTATTATTTTAAATACATTTTTAATTAAATTTTTTCAAAAAATTGAACTATTTTCATAAATAATGAAATTCTTTTTAACAATAAAATTTTTTTCAAAATAATTTTCATAAAATTCTATGTTAGAAATTTAATTAATTTCAAAAATTAGGCAAAATTTAATTATTTTCAATGTCTACTTTCTTAATAAAATTTCACAAAAGAATTCAATTATTGAAAAATATATTTTAATAAAATTCGTCTCAGGAATTCAATTATTTTCAAAAATTATAATAAAATTCTTGTCAGAATTTCAATTATTTTTAATACAATTTTCATCAAACTCAACAAATGAAATTATTCTTAAAAATTTTATTAAAATTTGTCAAGAAGTTCAATTTTAAGAAACATTTAATTATTCAATAAAATATTTTTTTTGTAATTAAATAATTGAATTATCGTAGAATTTTCTAATTAAATATTGATTTAAAAATCAATTTCAGTTAAAATTTTAGATTATAATTAAATATTGAAAGCATTATAGCGTAAATTTTTAGAAATAATTGAATTTTCAAAAAGTTTCAAATTAAAATCTCTGAAAATTTTAATTCAATTATTTTCATAAATATTAAAAATCTTTGCAGAATTTCAATTCAATTTCAATTCAATTATTTTCAAAAGTAATCAAATTCTTTTGCACAATTCAATTATTTGAAAAAATTTAAATAAAATTTTTAGCAAAATTCAATTTTTTTTTTAATTTTTAATAAAATTTTTTGCAAAATATCAATTATTTTCAAAAAATTTTCTCAATTCTTATATGAATTTAATTATTTTCATAAATAAAACTTATTGCACAATTTCATTTATTTTTAATAAAATTTTAATCAAATTCCTCGAAAAATGCAATTTTTCTTAAAAATTTTATTAAAATTCGTCAAAAAAAGTCAATTTTTTAAAGAATTTGTTGATAAAATTTTTTATGGTAATTGTATTTTAAGAAATATTCAATTATTAAATAATTTATTTATTTGTATTTTATTTGTATTTAAATAATTGAATTCTAGTAGAATTTTCTAATAAAAATTGATTTAAAAATTAATTTAAGTTAAAATTTTAGATAATAATTGAATGTTGAATTTTTAGAAATAATTGAATTTAGAAAAGGTTTCAAATTAAAATCCTTGAAAATCTGAATTTTTCATATTTTTAACTAATAAATCTGTCTAATTAATTTTCTTTTTGATAAAGTTTAATTGGGAAATTTTTTTTGAAATTATTTAAAGTTTTTATTTTTTAATATATATTTAATTGAAGAATTCACGAGTAATTGAAATTTCGTAAAATTGAATTTTGTAAACAAATTGATTTGAAAATTCTCAAAGAACTTTTTGAAAATTTATTAAAATTTATTTATTAAAAAAATTGACTTAATGAAGAATTTTAGTTGAAAATTCTAGAAATAAATAATCGTAATGATGAAAATAATTTTTGAAGAAATTACAGTAACAAAGTAGCGAGTTGTAATTATTAGAAAACATGAAGAAAGCGATCACTTCGAGTCGAAGACTTGGAGTTATCGATATCTTCATGTTTTTTAATAATATTCTTATAAGTTATTGAGTTTCAAATTTTTGAAAATTTTAATTTCTATATGAAAAATTAATAATGATTAAATATTTATTTAAAGATGAAGTTATTGATATTTTTGAATCATTTTCGTATTAAAAACCTGGAAAAGTCAGGAAATTTGAAAAGAGCAAAAACGTGGTAACCCTGGAAATGTCATTTTTTCGAATTGTCATTTTTACGAAATGTCATTTTTGCGAATTGCCATTTTTACAAATCATCATTGTTCCGAAATGTCATTTTTGCGAATAGCTATTTTTACGAATTGTCATTTTTGACAAAATTGCTCTGGTAAACTTGTATACATATATAGATTTGCTATAGCAATTTTCGCAAAAGTGACAATTGGTAAAAAATGACATTTCGGATCATTGATGATTCGTAAAAATGACAATTCGCAAAAATGACAGTTCGGATAAATGCAATTCGGTAAAATGACAGTTCGGACAAATGACATTTGTGGAATAATCATGGCCTCATCCAAAATAATTAGAGAAATTACCTAAGAAATGTTAGGAAAATTTACCAATATTTGTTACAGTGTAGTAAAGAAGTATAGAGTTGAGAATTTAATTATTGTCAAAATCCTGAAATCCTAATAATCTCGAATCGCATTTTATAAATGTACACCTATACATATGTTGTCATGAGAATGCAACATCTCGGAAAAAATAATCCAGGATGGATTAAGCGCAGTGTTTTACTGACAAGTAGAGAGAGAGAGAGAAAGTAAAAGAGAGAAAAAACATTGTTCTCGTGAAGCACGCGGCTATTCTTTTGTCGTGACATTGCTATCATTTACGAATATCGCTACTTGTATACTTATTTCTACGTCTAGAGAGAGAGTTGCTCGCTGATTAACAGCGACTCCACTATAAATACATCAACAACCACACACTACAAGCAATAATGGATTGTGCCACTATTATCTTCCACTATTACACATGCACACTAGTTTTGTTTAAAGACACCCGGCGCAATATTGTTCCCGCGCGGAGCGGCGGCGGTGTATCGGCACAGCGGCCATTTTGATAATCTCCTACTCCCTCTTTCTTGCCCTCTCTCCTCTCCCTCCTCTTTTGCCCTCCCTCACATCCCGTATCATCTATCCGTCTATCTCGTTCGTGTGCCCGTGCTGTGGACCTCTCTGCATCATCCTCCTCTCTCTCCTCTCTCTCTCGCAATTCTCCCCCCACCAACTACTCACCCACTCGTCGACGACGACGCGCGTGTTTTTTCCTTGTGCGCCTTGACGCGCGAATCTCGCGAGCTTTTGCGGCAAAGACGTGCAAAGTGTCGCATCGTATCGTGTTGCACCGAAAACAATCATCTTTATTTTTTAATGTATTTTTCGCTGCGGTCTTTTCGATAACAATTCCTCTTTGGTGAAAAAAATAAATCGTGTGCGCAAAAGTGTGACAGTGATTGTTTTTTAATTTGTGAATACAGTGTTGTAATTAAGCGTTTCAGGAGGAGCGCGCGTCTGGATTAGCCGCTCTCTCCAAACGCAACTACGTCAGTGTCACGTGTATTCTTCGATTTTTTTTTTCCTTTTGTTCGTCGATTCTTTATTATATTCCGAATTTTATAATAATTTGTTCGTTGATTTAATAAAATATTTAATAAATATCTCGTTCGTTTAATATTTGTGAAGAAAATATAGATTCGGTGATAAATATTGCGAAGATTTAATATAATTAGTTTGGTGATTAATATTGCGAAGATGTAATAATTCGTTGATTAGTATTACGAAAATAATTTGTTCGTTGATCAGTTATTTTATATTGTGAATATTTACCAAAAAAGGGCAAAATTGTGTTGTGTGAAAAGAAATGAAGGTGTTTAATTCCCCATTGAAATACGACATTAGTGTCGGGAAATCAATAAGTTTCCGAAACAATGATACACCAGTAATTGTGATCATCAATTTCATACAAATTTTGTCCGTTTATTCGTAAAAAATTCTTTGGTGAGTTTTTACCTATTGTTTTGTGCTTTATATACTTTATATACTTAATATACTAAATAAATACCAAATATACTGAGTAAATGATAAATAAATACCAAATATACTAAAATATACTTTATACACTAAATATATTTGTTCGGCAAAATGATTCATCATTTTGATTCGATCTCTTTGTGTCTCTCTAATTAGATTGAATTAATTTCGCGGTTGACTCGATTTAGTTTTAATTAATAATTATAATTAATGAGGCTGAAGTTGGTTGGGTTTTTGAAAAATGCGGAAAAATTGAAAGAAATTTGTTTTCAGGTTAATTTATTTCCAAATTTAATGTGCGCGCAATTTTTTTGTGAAATTAACTTTTTACTGTAGAAGTTGGTTAACTATAAAAATAATTTTTGGAGTCAAAATAAATATATCGTCTGAATATATTTTTGGTTTTTGAAAAACGTTGCGGACTTCAGGGTCATGATAATTAAATAAATAGAACAATAACAACAACAATAAAGATTTTAAAAACGGATTTCAGCCTCATGATAATTAACTAAATACAACAATAATAATAACAACGGTATCAAAACAAAAACGTTTGTAAAAACATTGCGGTCTTCAGTGTCATGACAATGAACTAAATGCAACAATAACAACAACAATTATTATTATTATTATTATTATTATTATTATTATTATTATTATTATTATTATTATTATAAAAATAATTCACTGAGTAAAAATAAATAATTCAATAAAAATTACGCTTAATTCAATTTGAAAATTTAATTTAAATATATTTTTTTGGTTATTGGTTTTGTTTTTTGGTTATTATTATTGTTGTTGTTGTTGTTGATGTAAATTATTTATTTAATTTAAGTTTGAAATGAAATTAATGTTTGCCTTCTACTTGTCTCTAAATCTGAAACAGTGAAAATTTCACTTGTAAATTTACTCTCTCTAAATCTTAGCGTTATTCAGCGATTAACTTCTCACGACTTTAATTACCTATTTTCGCAGTGAAAATCAATTAAATATTGTCGATTTTTCACTTGCAAATTGGCGATTGAATTTGTGAGAAATTTTTTCTGAAAACCTTTTTTTTTTTTTATCTAGTTAACGGAAAGTTTTTTTTATTTTTAAATGATATTCATTTATAATTTTTACAACTTTATTTCTATTTTTATGTTCTTTGTATAGTTTAATAAAAATTGTATTGTTATAAAAATGATAATAATTACAAAATTACAAAAATTTATAATTCCCTTTTTTGAATCTTCAAATAAGCGAAATATTTCTTTTGTGTTCGAATATTTTTAAAAATTGCATATCTGAAGTGAAAAATATTAAAAATGAGCATTTTTTGTTAGTTAAAAATTTGATTTTTTTTTATTTATAAAAATACAATATATTGCAATAAAATTAAAAAGAAAAAGAGTGGACAAACATTTTTTGTTATTTGAACGTTCGAAACTTTGGGGACATGAATAATTTATAAAAATTGCAAAGTTCTAAAAATTATAATAGTTATAAAAATTGTATAAATTGTGATAATTACAAAATTATAAAGCTACGAAAATTATAATTTTACTCGAACCATATGCGGCTATTATGTTTTCATACGTTAAAATTAGCTGTCTTTAAATTTAAAATACAATTATATACATGATTTTATTGAACAGAAATAGTAGCTTTAAATTTCCGGATGAATCAGCATTCAGAGAAAGAAGTTGATTCAGAGGAACAAAACATAGTTGACACTACATATAGAGATTTAATCAAAGCTGATTGTTGTTTCTCACTATTTTATAATTATAACTCCTCCTTTTTCTTTAATTTCATATTTTCACTTGTAATTTTATTCTTCATTCATATTTTTCATTTTAAATAGTCACAAATTTTATTTTATTTCAAGTCCCAAATTTGATATACAATATTTATTTAGTCACTTGCGGAATTTTTTTTGTTCGCATTTGAAGTTCAGAACTGTAGGAATAACATTGTTTTTTTGTTACAAATTTATATAATTGAAATTGTTTTAATTGTTTTAAATTGTGTGGAGTAATTAATATAAAAATTGTTTTCTCGCTATTTTTCCAAAAGAGGCGAAAACTTATTGGATTTTTGTCCTTTGCTTGAGAAATCTTTTAGTCGGAGATTCTCCCGTGACGTCAAGACGTCATCGGGGTCAACCGGTCGCGACGGTAATTTGCACTTGTTTGTACATACTTGTTTTATAAAGAAAAACGGAGATCGACAAACTCACATGTTTTATAACGTTTTCCATTTTTTTCTCTCTTTCTCTTTCCCTCTCGGTTATATTTTACGTTTTGCGAGTGAAATTCATCTTCTAGCGGTTTATATGTTTTTTATAATTAAGTACTTAATATTTAGTTAAATTAGCTAAATATTTAATATTTAGTCAAATTAGTTAAATATTTAATAGTCAGTTAAATTAGTTAAATATTTAGTATTTAGTTAAAGAAATTAAATATTTAGTCAAATTAGTAAATTACTAGCAACAATTTGCGCGCTTACGCTCGCGGCTGACTTTACCTCGCTTTTTTAAATAAAATTAGAAATTTTAAAAATAATACAACGTAAAAATGTTTAATTCAATATTCTGACAAAAATTTCTTTTTAAATAACTTAAATCTTGAACAACTATCATAAATTAAATAAATTATTTTATGAATAAAATTTTACTTAAATATTTCAAAATTAATTCAATCTTAAAAGAGTTGCGTTTACAATTTCCATAAATAAATAAACTTCAAATGGTTTCAATTTGAAATTTTATAAAATTTCAATGTTGAATGAATTTAATTAGAAATTTTAATGAACTTACATAGATTTTTGAAAAATTTTAATAATTCAAAATCTTCTAAAATTAGTTAAATTTGTGAATATATTTTTAATTAATTATCAAAAATAATGGATTTATAGAAAAATGTTAGTTAAAAACACTAAAAAAATTGAATTTCGAAGAAGTTACAAATAATTGCAGAAATTCAATTATTTTCAAAAATTTTCGTCATTTCAATGATTTTCAATATATTTTATTTTAATAAAATTACCCAAAAAGAATTCAATTATTTAAAAACAATTTTAATAAAATTGTATGCAAACATTTAATTATTTTCATAAAAAATACAAATTTCCCAGGAATTCAAATATTTACAAATTTTTTATAAGTTTTTTTCTCAATAATTCAATTATTTTCATAAATAATAAAATCCATCGTAGAATTTCAATTATTTTTAATACAATTTTAATGAAATTCCTGTAAAAATGTAACTATTCTAAAAATTTTTATAAAAATTCGTCAAAAGAATTCAATTATTTAAAAACTTGTTAATAAAATTCTTTATAAGAATTAAATTTTAAGAAACATTCAATTCTTCAATAAATAATTCACTTTTATATTTAAATAATTGAATTTTCGTAGAATTTTGTAATAAAAATTGATTTGAAATTGAATTTTAATTTAAAGTTTAGATAATATTAGAATATGAAAATAATTTTTAAGAAGTTACCAGTAACAATATTCTTATAATATAAAATAATTATTTTATCTCTCGTTCATGTTTAATTATTATAAAACATTAAACATGTTTAATTATTATAATATTATAAAATATTATAACAAATATTTTTAATGTTGATTAATTTAAAAAAGGTTTGAATTTAAAATTTTTGAAAATTTTAATTACTATGGAAAAATAATAATAATTAAATATTTAAAATATTTCAAAAATAAATTATTGTTTTTGAATAATTTTAAATTTTCTAATTGACAAATATAATTTATAAACATTTTTTTCCTTTATTTTTAAAAAACTTTGAATTTTCTCAAAGGAAAAAAATGAGTTTGTAAACAATATTGTTATTCAGAAATAAGGGGCCGTACACATAATACGTCACGCGATCAGGGGGAGTTTTAATTAAGAACTAAATATTTAATAAATAACTAATTTGACTAAGTATTTAATTAACTATATTTTCTCCGTATTCTTTCATTCATTCTGTCCGCAGTACGAAGTAAGTTTCTATGTATGGTTTTGTTTTTTAAAACAAAAACTTAAAACTTTAATATTTATAATTAAATTACTTAAATACTTATAATGAAACATTCTTCATTACCATTATTAAATAATTAAATTAACTAAATATCATATTTATACAAATTGCACATGTTTATCATCATTCTTCTTCTTCCTCTTCTTCTTCTTCTCTATATTCTCATTATCATTCTCGGTTCGTATATGTTGTTTCTCATCTCTCTCTTTCTCTCTCTCTCTCTCTCTTGTCGTTACTTGGCAGATTATTACGTAAGTGACAGTGCTCAGAGCTACTATGCGGACAAGTTGGTTTCCTTTTAAAAATGGCCGCCTACTATTCCGAACGAAGAACCTCGGGAGCTTTCGTATGTATATATATAATAAAAACAGAGTCTCGATGCGATGCTCTTCTCTCGCGTGTTCGTGCCTCTTTTTCCACTGTACATACGCCGATACGCGCCAATTTCCCCCTCTCGCCCTTCTATATCACTCCACTAAATCTGATTCAATGACGTTATATATTTTCTTAAAGGCATTTCATTTAAAACAAAAAATTATTATCTTTGACGTCAGAAATTTTATTTTTCTATTTTATCCCCACGTGAGATTAGTTGGGATTTTATTTTATTAAATTATTTGTTTTCTATTCAGGAAACAAGTTCTCTTTAATTATTCAATTAGAAAATAAAAAAATTTTTGAGTGAATAACAAAATTTCGGTTACATAAATATATGTTTACTTGTGTATATTAATAGTATATCACTGAAAAAAATGATTTGATTCAAAAAAACATTAATAAATAAATATTTACTTGAATTAATTTTTGAGTCAATTATATGGTTCAGTTTATACTTGCTTCAATTTCAAATAGTTCAAATACTGAAATTATTGGTTCAAATACAATTAGTTTGATTTCAATTAAAGTTTCTTGATTCGGACGGGTCTAGTTTGTCTCGTTTGTGAGAGAACTTTCATGCCATCTGGACGGCAAGTAGCGGAGTTTTAATGGCGCGAAATTCAAATTCAATTAAATAAAAAACACTTCTAGGACATTTCTTTAACTGGAAACTGAAGATATTTGTCGTTGAGTTAAGTTTCTTTTTGAGCGAATAATAATAATTATTATTAATAATAATTTCACGACTTTAATTGGTTAAAAGTTATAAATAAATAGTTTATTTGATTTAAATTAGAACCCTTGATGTCAGCGTCGTTTTTTCTACAATTATGTCATGCTTTCACAAATTTATTCGTGATGAATACAAGTTTTTATTCGTGATGTTGTACATATAGTTAAGAAAAATGTTACTTTTTACTTTCGTTACATATATACAGTTAAAAAGAATTTGGAGAAAGTTTGTATGAGTATAATATCGGTAAAAGTATATATTAACGTTTCAAATAGAGTTCATTGATTAGATGGCTAAGTTTAGATGATATGATTTTCCTCATTTTCAAGCTCAGTTCGATGCTCGGAAGAGTTCAATGACGCTATAGGCGTTCGCACAAAGGAACTTTGTGCTCTACGTTGCCATCGCAATATCACACGACAAAGTAGTTGACTATATGGCAGGTTTTGTCTCTCTATATATATCGAAAACCTTTATTTTATTTACACTCCAGTGTTTATTCTTCTTTAGTCTTTTTTCCCCACTTTTTTTTCACATTTAGAGATCCACTTTTTGCTTTTTATTACACTGATGAAATATTTGTTCTAATTTAACTGATTAATAACTTATTTAACTAATTTATCTGATTATAGTTGAAATTTTAAAAATTGTATCGAAAAAACTAAAAGTTAAAAACTAAGGAATTAAAAAATAAAAAAACAGAAGTAGGACTTTAAGAGTGGAAATATGTTTTTCGATGAGTTTGATCTGCTTTGAATAACTATATGGCAGGGAATGAGAGAAAAAAATGTCACCATCTTTAAAAATATATGCTTTTCTTTTTTTCGAGAGAATTTTATTCGAAATTAATTTCCATCATGTCAACTTTCTCCCCGAGCATAATATGTAATTATGTTTATATATTCTTTTGCATAATTGCTAATTGAATAATTTTACAACTCTAGTGAATAAAAGTTTGTTCCACTTGTGATCTGGCGAGCTCGGTTCCCTTGACACTGACACACTGACATCGTTAGTCGATTGGTCAGGAGGAGGAATGAAAAAATAACCCAAGAATTGCATGTTACTTTCTTATAAACTTTGTGTAAATGTAAAATTATTAGCTGAGGAGATTGATGAAAAAAGAATCGACTAGGAAACTTATTTCATTTTTATACCGTTATTAGAGAGACTACTATATTCCTTTTTTTACAAAAGAGACTAAAAACTACAAAGGGGACTAAAAACTGCAAGAGAGGAACTAACAAAGACTAAAAACTACCAGAAAGACCAGAAAAAACTAGAAAAGACTAGAAAAAAGTAAGTTTCGAGGAAAGAAGAACTTGAAGTTCCCAAGCAAATTTTTTTGACTTTGAACTAGATTTTTTCATATAAGTATTAAGTATATAAATTTCATGTTATTTCGTGCTATGAAGAGAGAAAATTTTTTTCGTTTCATTATAGAGGTAAAAAAAATGCTTCTGTTGTGTAATGAAAAAAAAAAATTCATCAAACAAACGGAATATCGACTCGTATATATAAATGTGTGAGAGAGAAAGATTAATAAATTAGTGGTGAGATGTCACACGAAGTGAAATGTACAGTTATACCGGAGTTTTGAAAACCAGAGAACAGATATCACACGACTCGTTACAATTTTATCCAGCAATGAAAATAGTTTCCCTTCCATTTATAGCGGAGGAGCGAAACGTTGCTTTTGAATATATTCATTCTTATGCTCTCTATTAATTTTTAATAGATCGCTGAAAATAAAGTACATCTGCCAAAAAAAGAACAGTTGTCAAAATATCTCCGCTGGTTTAAAGAGAAAATTATTAATATAGTAGCAATTTTGGAACCAAATTAGTATTGGTACCAAATCAGTACATTGGTACATTGTTGGTACTAAATCGTTTATTTGCTAATATATTTTAATACCAAAATAAGTTAAAATTCTAAAGGATTATAATTAGAGGTACATTAAATTTTTTCCGACAGCAAAATTTCGAGTTTGCTAAATTGAAAGATGGAGGTGTGTTGTTTGTGTGCACAATAACAATCTTATTACGTTGTAGATCTTTTCTCTTCGGTAATATAGTTGAATATTTACTCGTCCTTCGTCATTCACTGGCACAAGTGTTTTGAAATGTTAATGTCGTCTCATTCGTCGAACGCTTTCTTTATAGTTTGTCTCTCGTGCCTTGTAGCGATCTCGTGTCGAAAGCAACAACTCCTTCAATCGCATGATATTGCCAGTGTAAAGCAAAGAACGAGACTATAATAAATCAATAATAGCACACAAGTCTCTCTCTCTCTCAAGGTGTACAATTTATCAGATAGAAGATAACTTCTTTAAACTCTCTATAATCGCCCTATTTTTCAATCATTATTCAATTTCAATCATTAATCTCTATTTTTCCTCTTATTATTTTGTATTAGAACCTGATGCAAATGCAACTGTAAACCGTAATTGTAAGAATGGTGCAAAACTACTTTTGGAAATATGCTTTAAAAATTGTTCAGAAATGCATTAAAAAATGATTCAAAAATGGTTAAAAAATTTCTCAGAAATGCTTGAAAAGAAACCGCACTTTTTTTGGAACATCAATTTTGTTTCCTCTTATTATTTCGAATTATAGGAATCGATGCTAATGCACCTATAAACTGCTCTTGAAAGATTTTGGTACAAAAATAATTTGAAAATGTTTAAAAAATGCTTCAAAAATACTTTAAAAATGGTTCAAAAATGCTTCAGAAGTGCTTCAAGAGAAACAAACATTGCTTTTCTTTATATGTATTAATACTAATTCTGTACTATATTCGATACTGCATACAACAAGTATGATAGAGGATAACAATATCATAAAAGCAGATGAACTTCAAAAGATTTTAATTTAAAATTTTGTAAAAATTTAATTTTCAATGAATTTTATTAGAAACTTTAAAAAACTGGATCTTAAAAAAATTTTAATAACTAAAACATTTCTGAAATTAGTTAAATCTTTTAATAATATATTTAATTGATTATTCAAAATAATGGATTTATAGAAGAATTTTGGTTGAAAACAATAAAACAAATTGAATTTTGAAGCAATTACAAATGATTGCAAAAATTCAATTATTTACAAAAGTAGTAAAATTCTTCTCAGAAATTCAATTATTTTCAAAAATTGTAATTACTTTCAAAAACTTTCCTCAATTTAATGATTTTTAATATCTACTACTTTAATAAAAATTCCCAAAAGAATTCAATTAGTTAAAAAAAATTTGAATAAAATTCTACGTAAACATTTAATTATTTTGATAAATAATAACATTTTTTACAAGGATTCAATTATTTTCATAAATACATAATAAAACTCATCGCAGACTTTCAATTATTATTAATACAATTTTAATCGAATTCCACTAAAAAAAGAATTGAATTTGGGAGACGATACAAACGATTTTAGAAGTTAAATTATTTTAAAAACCTTTACTACAATTTATTTATTAGAATTTAAGTATTATTTCCAATACATTTTTAATTGAATTTCTTCAAAAAATTAAATTATTTTCATTCTTTGTAACAATTCATTTCTTTCAAAATAATTTTAATAAAATTCTTCGTAGAAATTAAATTAATTCCAAAAATTTGTCAACATTCAATTATTTTTAATGTCTATTTCAATAAAATTTGACAAAAGAATTCAATTATTTAAAAAGAAATTTTAATAAAATTCGTCTAAAAAATTCAATTATTTTCAAAAGTAATATAATTCTTTGCACAAATTCAATTATGTTAAAAAATTTACAAAAATTCTCGTCAAAATTTCATTATCTTTATAAATAATAAAATTTTTCTCAAAAATTTAGTTATTTTCAACAATTTTAATAAAATCTTGGCAAAATTTCAATTATTTTCTAAAATTTGTCAAAATTCAATTATTTTTAATGTCTACTATTTCAATAAAATTTCACAAAAGAATTCAATTATTTAAAAAGAAATTTTAATAAAATTCGTATCAAAAATTCAATTATTTTAAAAAGTAATATAATTCTTTGCACAAATTAAATTTTGTTAAAAAATTTACAAAAATTCTCGTCAAAATTTCAATTATTTTCAAAAGTAGTAAAATTCTTTTCAGAAATGCAATTATTTTCGAAAAAATTTTAATAAAATTCTTGGCAAAATTTCAATTATTTTCAAAAGTTTTTCTCATTTAAATGATTTTAATCATCTACTATTTTAATAAAATTTGTCTCAAGAATTCAATTATTTTCAAAAGTAATATAATTCTTTGCAGAAATTCAATTATTTTCAAAAATTTTAATAAAATTCTTGGCAGAATTTCAATTATTTTTAATACAATTTTCATCAAATTTCTCGAAAAATAAAATTAGTCTTAAAAATTTTATTAAAATTTTTTTAGGAGAATTCAATTATTTAAAAATTTGTTCATAAAATTCTTTATGGAAATTCAATTTTAGGAAACATTTAATTATTTAATAAAATATTTATTTTTGTAGTTAAATAGTTGAATTCTCGTAGAATTTTCTAATAAATATGGATTTAAAAATGAATTACAGTAAAAATTTTAGATTATAATTGAATATTGAAAGTATTATAGCGTGAATTTTTAGAAATAATTGAATTTTCAAAAGGTTTCAAATTAAAATCTTTGAAAATTTGAATTTTTCATACTTTTAATTAAGAATTCTGTAGAATTAATTTTTCCCAAAAAAATCAATGGATTTTTTTTTTTTTATTTAATTATTTTAATTATTTTCGTTTTTTAACCTGGAAAATAAGAGCAAAAGCGTGGCAACCCTGAAATGCACCTGTAAACCGTTCTTGTAAAAATGGCACAAAGCTGCTTTAAAAATGGTTCAAAAATGCTTGAAAGTGCCTAAAAAATGATTAAAAAATGGTTGAAAAAAGCTTTTAAATAATCAAAGATGCCTTCTCTTGTTTATAATAATATTAATTTAATACTAATTTGGTACTAATTTGGTACTATATTCTGTTACTGGTATACAGGTGCTAATTCGGCATATTAATTGCCATATTAATGAACATCGATGAAATAAATATTAGTGTAGATTTCCCCCGTGGAACACACGGAGGGACATGAAGCTTATTGATTTACAAACGTTCTCATATAACGTGCAATTCATAGTGGTCTTATGTAAATTATGTCGCTTCTCGAAGGTTAAATCCCTGAAATGTAAACCAAGGTCAATAAGACTTGCACATCTCCCAACATGACACCACCAGTTGAAATCTAATTTTCTCCTCTCCCACCCCCCACTTCCGGAACGTCATTATTAATTTCTCATCAATAAGCTAATTTTCTAATTAACAGGAGACTTAAATTCTAATTCCGAACTAAATAGAAAGATGTTTTAAAACTTTCTTGTTTAGATATAACAGCAAAACTTAATTTTATAGTTTTATAACTGCGCACTGCAGTACTTTTTACTTCTCTTTATAAAGTTAGCCTCACCATTCGTGATCTTCATCCTTAATTTGTCATTTAGCCTTCGCTTCGCGAACTTAAAATAAATGTGACAACTCATTCTTATTTTGATTTCTCTTATTTTTTTTTGCCTTTTCTCTTTCACTTTAAATATATATTTTTTTCTCTTCTCTAAAAATTGACGATATAGAGATTCAATTGCGAATAAAAATTCGCCGTGCATGCGTGAAGTAAATGTAACTTTTAAATTTCCGGTGCGACAAAAGATTGAGGGCTTTTTTGTCACTGATAAAACTTCTTCTAAGCCTGGAGAGGAAGGGAAATTACAACAAAGACAAACAATTTTTTTTTTGTTTCTGAAAGAAAAATAATGTATGTTTTGATTTTTATCCACAAATGCTTTTATTTTTATTATTTCTTTTAAGTTGAATTCTTTTACATAGAAATTTGTGTGGTATTATTTTAACACCAAAATGGATTAAAATAATTAATTAAAAGATTAGTTTTTCAACATAGTAAAAAGAAAACATAAAAAATTCAAAATAATAAATAACAATTTAAATATATAACGCAGAAGAAAGAAAAAAGCGAAAAAATAAAATGAGGTTCTTAATCGTTATTATACTATTGTCTGTAATCAAATTACATTACAATTTTATATATGACGGGAGTGAAGCGTAAATATATCATTTGTAAAATTGTGTATGTAAATGAAATGACGAAATAATTGGCAAACAATACAAAATATGGTGAAATAATATTTCAGTTCAATGTGCTTCTGACATATTAAAATCATTATCGACAAAATATAACACAAGCGGGGTGTACTTCACTTAATATTACTTTGATTATTATTATTATTACTATTTTTATTATTATTATTATTATTTTTATTTTTACACGGAGAGAGAATATATATTAAATTTTGTAAAAGTATTTTACAAATTGGGGAAAAAGTGCGACAAAGCGAAATTTTGATGCAAAAAATACTAAACTTTAAAAAAACTTCTGTGAAAGTCCTAATTACATCAAATATCAAGAATATTAATTAAATTCTAATATAACTTTACTAAATTTCACAAAACTTTTTTAAAATTTAGTATTTTCTATATCAAAATTTCGTTTTGTCGTACTTTTTCCCCAATTTGTAAAATACTTTTACAAAATTTAATATATATTCTCCCTCCGTGTATAATAGTTATTATATATATTATATATAAATATATTAATAATTATGTTTTAAATCTGCTTCTGCATTTATGTAAGGTCCGGTAAATTGCAAAATTGGAAAAAATACACCTCTCTAGGTACAATATGTAAAAAGTTACTAATTAACAATAATAATAATAATTTGTTTAAATAAATATAAATTTAAAAAATGCACAGTATTCTTACAAATTTATTGCCTGACATTTTCCAAAAAGAAAAATTGAATTCGGTTAAAATTTACGACTAATAGGTGATTTTGAACATTAGTTTGTAAGTATGTAGAGTATAGTTTGAAAATGCACACTTTTTACGGTTGCGCGCCAGGACAAAAGATTGAATATCTCCTAAAGTTTCAGAAACTCCATTGATTGTTTTTTTGGAAAATACTCGTGAAATAAGTTGGAATCGAATCATTGTTATTAAAAGCAAAAAAAAATTGCACTTTTCAAAAAATTGTTTATTTAAAAATTATTTTTTAAATAATTTAAAAAAAACAAAATTTTTTTTTTATAAAATATTTTCTTAAATTGTCTGTAAACAATAAGCATTCCCTGAAAATTTCATTAAATTTTATTCATTTTCCTTTGAGATATACCATTTTCAAAATTTCAAAAAAATTTTTAATAACCTCGTAAATCCAAAATTTTTCAAAATTCAAAATCTAAGTGAAATTAGCTAAATGATTGGTGTATAATATAAAAGTTTGAAAAGAATTATAATATGTGTTTCCTTGTAAAGAAAATGTGGAAAGTTAACTTGCTAAACATACATTTAATGAATATTTAAATTCCAAGTCAATATGAGACACTATAGCTTAGTTGTTTTCAAGATTAATAAATTGTTAATATATGTATACTTGGAAAAAAGTTTTTTCTCCAATTATAAAGAATGCTTCATTCTATCCTCTCTTTCTCTCTCTTCTAAAGATGAATTTTTAATAAGTTTTCTTCTTTTTTTTGTTTAATTTCCAGTAGAAAGAGAGAGAGGAAAATGTAAATAAAAATATTTAATCGGATATAAGTATATAAAATTATTATTTATAAGTACTGTTAGTCAACTTTTTCTAAATTTTTTATGCTTTTTATACTTTTGTGTACCTTTCTTTATTTTATTGTATATAATTCATTATTATAAATATTTTTTTCTTTTGCTTTTTTTTTACTTTTTGCACTTTTTTATCTTTATTTATTTTATTATGAATAAATTTTGTTACCATAAATATTTTTAATCAGGTCTTTTTTATATTTTTTTGAATTTTTATTCTTTTGTTTACTTTATTGTATAAGTATTTTTATTTATTTTTATCATTTACTTATTTATTTTTCGCTGGAAATTATGTATCTAATGAATACAATAAATATTAAATAATTTAATAGTAGGGATTAAAAAACTGATGAAAATTTTTTTAGTAGAAATTAAAAACTTAGGTATTTAATTATAAAATATTTACATATACTATTTGTTTATTTGTTTTTTTTTTGTCTCGATTTGATATCATTAGAAAAAGTGTGATAATATATATTAAACATAATAAATAAATAATAATTTGACAGGTAAATATTAAACCCCGCGTAAATACATTTCCTCTCGATGAAAATTAATTACCGACAATAATTTTTGTCGTGAAAAATAATTAAAAGTAATTATATTTTATTTTGTAAATGGAATTTCCAGATAGGCGATGAGATATTATTCAATTTGGTTAATCTCAAAATGGCTTTAAATAAAAAGAAATGCTAATTGCATGTGAAGGGATGAAAAATTTAATTTAGAAGTCAAAGCAAGAGAGAGGGTGGGAGATAAAAATTCTGAACAGTATTTTTAAAAAAACATGATCTCCCTCATATCAGTACAATTCTCCGCTCGCAACTGGCGAACCGCATAAATCATCCCTCCTCTCATTACCATTTCAAATGGGCCGCGATTAACGAGAATTAATTATCCACCAGGCAATATCGGCCTGCAGCGTGCTACGCCGTAATTGATTCGTTATTACAGTATCTATATACAAAAAATACAAAAAATTCTTCACTTTGAATAAAAAAAAAAAAAAATTTGGTTTTCTCTCTATTACTTTTTTGAAATTCACTTTTTGCAGCTATTCAGTCCCGTGTAGAAATGGTGGTCGGGTTCTAGTGGGGACCTCACCAGTTTACCCCATTTGAAAAAGGGCTCCAACTAGAGAAACTGGTGGGGTTCTAGTCGATTTTGTCACGCTCTAGTTGATAGGGCCCCGACTAGAAGTTCTAGTTCACTTCTACCGGTTTTAAAAATTATTATTTTTCAACTTAACTTATTTATAATTGAATTCTCCATTCATATTAACATTATTAATGATTGTTGCACACGAAAAATCTCGTGCCTATGAGGGTTCGAACCTTGGACCTTGGGGACACCAGACGGATACACATACCTCTCGGCCATGATAGGTTGGATGGACTTCCGCTTAAAGTACATCCCGTTTGGAAATTCCGCCATTTGTCCCTATCTCTAGTAGGGCTCTCGCTAGATTCTGACTAGAATCTCTAGTCGAGAAAAACTAGTCGGGTTCCAATCTAATTCTAGTTAGATGATTCTTACAAGCATTATTTATTAAAAAAGTTTGCATATTATTTGATTACTTAATTTTTTAATTATTTAAACAAAATCTTTTATTTATTAAGTAAATTAAAAAAGAATAAACCATAAATAAATATTAATTATGTGGATATAATTAATTTTTATTAACTAAATATTGTAATATATTATTTATTATTATATTATTTATTATTATTATTATTTATTAAAACAATTATAGTAAATATAAAAATATAAAAAGTAATGTAATAAATTAGTTATGTTTAATTTTTCAATAACGTTATAGATATAATTAATTCATAATATTTTGAATTTTAGGGAGTTATTATTCATCACTCTTATTTAACTCTGCATTCCTAATGATAGTTAATAATAATTAATTATGACATTATTGAAAAATTAAACATTACTAATTGCAGTGCTTTTTATATTTACTATAATTATTATAATTATATTATTCAATTTATTATTGTAATTATAATATTATAGCATCTTTTTAATTATTATTAAATACTTGCATTAATTGTGAAAAACATTTTAAAGTATAATTGCACATACATATCTTTTTAAAAAAAAATTATTTTTACGAATAATATTACAATATTTAGGTAATAAAAATTAGTTATACCCACATAATTAATATTTATTTATGTTTTATTCTTTTAATTTACATATTAAATAAAAGATTTTTATTTAATAAAATTGCTTTATTGGAATTTTTTGTAAAAATATTCTACAATATTTAAAATTTTGTTTAAAAAATGTTAAAAAATTAAATAATTAAATAATATGCAAAATTTTTTAATAAATAATGCTAGTAAGTTTTTCTATCTATTAATCTGAATTATTTATATCTATAGAAAGATAATTTATGTATGTCATACTTTTACACTAGTTTGTCTAGTTTGAAATCGATAAGGTCCTAGTGAGTTTTTTCCAGTCTGAATTATCTAACTAGAATTTGATTGAAGCCCGACTAGTTTTTCTAGACTAGAGATTCTAGTCAGAATCTAGCGAGGTCCCTACTAGAGATAGGGACAAATGGGGAAATTTCTACACGGGGTTCTTTTTTTTTATTTTAAAAGTAGAACAATACTAATTCATTGGAAAAAAGTTTCGTTCCGCTTGAAAAATGTACAAGTGCATAAAGTAGTTAAAAAATAGTTCATAGTTCTTCAAAATAGTCTAAATAAGTCGTTCAAAATACTTAAAAGTATATTTAAAAGTAGTTAAAAAATAGTAAGTAATTCAACATAGTTCAAAGTAGTTAAAAATAGTTTAAAGTAGTTCACAATTAGTTCAAAGTAGTTCAAAATAATAAAAATTAGTTTAAATTAGTTAAAAGAACTTAAAAATAGTCAACAGTAGTTAAAAGTAGTTCAAAGATAATCAAAATTACTTCAAAATACTTTAAGGTACTTAAAAATAGTTCAAAGTAGTTAAAAATAGTCCAAAGTAGTTGAAAATAGTTACAAGTAGTTGAAAATAGTTCAAAGTAGTTCAAAATAATCAAAAGTAAACTTTATTATCGATATTTTATAAAAATAATTTAATTTTTATTACTTATATAAATTAAGATTTAATAATGTAAAAAAGGTGTATTATACCGTAAATAAACTAAACTAAACTAAAATACTTCAAAATAGTTCAAAGTAGTTAAAAATGGTCTCAAGTAGTTCAAAATAGATTAAAGTAGTTCAAAATAGTCTAGAATATTTCAAAATATTTAAAAGTAGTTGAAAATAATTCTAAGTAGTTCAAAATAATCAAAAGTAGTTAAAAGTACAAAAAATAGTCAAAAGTAATTCAAAAATATTTGAAAACACTTAAAAGAACCTGAAGATAGTCTAAAGTAGTTCAAAATACTTAAAAGTAGTTCAAAATAATCAAAAGTACTTCAAAATACTTAAAACTAGTCAAAAGTAGTTCAAAAATAGTTCAAAATACTTTAAAGTACTTGAAGATAGTCAAAAATAGTTCAAATATAATCAAAATTACTTTAAAATACTTGAAAGTACTTAAAAATAGTTCAAAGTAGTTAAAAATAGTCCAAAGTAGTTCAAAATAGTTAAAAGTTCTTCAAAATACTTAAAAATAGTTCAAAGTAGTTCAAAATAGTTTAAAGTAGTTCAAAATAGTCCAAAATATTTCAAAATAGTTCAAAGTAGTTCAAAATAATCAAAAGTAGTTAAAAATACTTAAAAATAGTCAAAAGTAGTTCAAAAATATTTCAAAATACTTAAAAGAACTTGAAGATAGTTAAAAGTAGTTAAAAGTACTTAAAAGTAGTTCAAAATAGTAAAAAGTAGTTCTAAAAAATCAAAATCAATAGTTCAAAATAGTCGAAAAATTTTTAAAATAGTTCAAAGTAGTCCAAAGTAGTTGAAAATAGTTCAAAGTAGTTCAAAATAATCGAAAGTAGCTAAAAGTACGTAAAAATAGTCAAAAATACTTTAAAATACTTCAAAGTACTTGAAGATAGTCAAAAGTAGTTCAAAATACTTAAAAGTAGTCCAAAATAGTTCAAAGTAGTTCCAAATACTTAAAAGTACTTCAAGATAGTAAAAAGTAGTTTAAAATACTTAAAAGAAGTTTAAAGTAGTCCATAGTTGTTCAAAATAATTTAATGTTGTTCAAAAAAGTTAGAATACTTAAAAATAGTCTGAAGCAGTTCGAAATAGTGATAATTATTTAAACATAGTTGAAAGTAGTTAAAACTAGTTAAAAATACATAAAAATTGTCCGATGCTGACAAATATTCCTGACAAAAAAATGACTAACAATCAATTTGCTTTGAGTTAATCAAATATTTTCCTCGCAAGCCAACAAAGAAAAAACAATTAGAAAATAATGCTTTGGTTTTAAATTACCAATCAAATTATTTTGTCGATATATCGATTACTCGGATTGAATACAATTTTTCACAATGATAAAAAAAAACGTGCAACAGTAAAATAAAAAGTGCAAAACAAAAGAAAAACGATAAAAGTCTATAGTTTCGACACTAAACAGTAAAAAAAATATGATAAAACAAGTGAAAATAAATAAAAGAAGTATAAAGAAAAAGCGAATAAAAAATAAACAAGAGTTATGTATATAGGTACTAAAAATGGTACAGAAAAAAAGTGAAAGCTGTCAAGTGAAAAAAGAGTAGATTTAAAACATTTGTTTCTCTACTAAAAAGAAAATATTTAAAATTCCCCAACAGTGAAATATTTTCAAAAATTACAGGCACATTTTTTTCGAGAATATCAAATGGAGACAAAAAAAAAGTGTCAGAAAGTTGCATTACAACAATTTTGACACGTTTTTTTGTCTGAATTTGATATTCTTAGAAAAAAATGTTTGATTATAATTTGAATTTGAAGAGGAAATAAATAAATTTCGTTCGAATGAATAAGCTTTCGAAGTTTAGAGACACGAAAAACTTGAATATGAAGAGAAAAATTAAATTATTTTAAATCTCCTCTTAAAGGGGAAAACAAAGAAACAAAAAAGTGTAGAATAAAATTAAAATCGTGAATTGTATTAATTGTATGTTCGTCGTCGACTGAATGCTAAAGTTCAAAAGTTTAAATTAGATTCGAATTGCAAATATTTTTAAGTGTTGAACATTTTTAAGTGTTCTAGATTCAAAGTGACAATATATTTTTTCCGAGAATGGCAATAGACGGAACAATTTTAAAAGTTTCTCAATTGAAGAAAAGTTTACCACTTGCTCGTAAAATAATATATTATTATCTTGAATAATAATAACTGAAAAAAGATGGTAATATTTAAAAGTAAAACTTCCTTTTTTATAAATTAACAATTTCTAATTAACTTTTCGAAATATACATAATTAAAAAGATTTTGATTAATTGAAATTTTGTAAAGTTTAATTAAAAATTATTGGTTTTTTTTCAAGTTAGCCGCTCGCGAATTGTTGCTAGTTTTTAATTAATTGACACTGAGAATCGACGCCAAATTCAGAGCGTCAAATAATTTTCAAAACTATTTTATTAGATCTAGAAAATAAAATATTTGTTTTAATGTCACTTTTTAAGAAAGACTATTAAAACTCGGTACTGGTATTACTATTATTTGCCATAAAGTAGGTAAATTTTCAATAAACATTTTACCTTCTTAAAAGTAATTACGATTTACTTGATAATAAATACACGATGTGGATACGCGCGCTAGTCGCGAACTCTAAAATAATAACTAAAATTCGTTTCGCGGAGAGAATATTTTGATGGTTTGGAAATTTACGATTGTAACATTATTTAAAGGAGAATTTATTAAGTATATTGTTGTCTGTATATATATATATATATATATATATATATATATATATATATATATATATATATATATATATATATATATATATATATATATATATATATATATATATATATATATATATATATATATATATATATATATATATATATATATATATATATATATGTACATAAATATTGAAGAAAAATGGATTTTAAAAGAGGAAGAATTTCATGTTTGGTTGCGTGTTGAAACTCTTAGTAAAGCTCATAAAATTGAAGAATAATATTGCTTCACAGTTGATAGCTGTTATAGTAAAATTGTGCACGCCGTCGACAAGTAAAACGCGAAATTGTCGCGTGACTTTGTAAAAGAGATTATTTCTGCTATATTTCAACGGCAGTCATCTCTCTCTCACTCTCTCTCTCTCTCGCAGATAATAAAGATTTTATGTATTGTTGTGTATTCCAAAATATATTATAAAAGGCAATAATACGCAACAAGCGGAAACCACTTAATTGCAATGATCCACTTTGCCTTTGTCTCTCAATAACTCGAGCGTTGTAATGTTCAGTTGTTACAGTTCTTTATTCCTTAAATTTTTATTCCTTTTTGGTTCGGAAAGAATGATTTTTTTTTCTTTTAAGCTGTAGTTAAAAATAGTCAAAAGTAGTTAAGAATAGTCAAAAATAGTTCAAAATAGTTTAAAGCAATTCAAAATAGTCAAAAATAGTTCAAAGCAGTTCAAAATAGTCAAAAGAAGTTCAAAGATAGTTGAAAATAGTTCAAACTAGTTAAAAATAGTCAAAAGTAATTCAAAGTAGTTCAAAATATTCAAAAGTAGTTCAAAACAGTTGGAAGTATTTAAAAACAGTCGAAAGTTTTCAAATAGTGAAAAGTAGTTGAAAATAGTTGAAAATTGTTTAAAATAGTTTAAAGTAGTTCAAAATAGTCCAAAGTAGTTAAAAGCAGTTCAAAATAGTCAAAAATAGTTAAAAGCAGTTCAAAATTGTCAAAAGTAGTTCAAAGATAGTTGATCATAGTCAAAAGTAGTTCCAAATAGTCTAAAGTAGTTCAAAATAGATTAAAATAGTTCTAACAGTTTAAAGTAGTTCAAAAAAATCAAAACTAGTTCAAAATACTTCAAAATTGTCAAAAGTAGTTTAAAATCCTTAAAAGCAGTTAAAAATAGTCCAAAGTTGTTTAAAATAGTTAAAAGTATTTAAAAATATTCAAAAGTATTTCAAAATAGTTAAAAGTATTTCAAAATAATTAAAGGTATAGTAGTTAAAAACTAGTTCAAAGTAGTTCAAAATAGTCTAAAGTAGATCAAAATAGTTCAAAATAGTTTAAAGTAGTTGATAATTGTTCAAAGGAATTAAAACCAGTTCAAAACAGTTAAACGTACTTGAAAATAGTCAAAAATGGTTCAAAATACCTAAAAGTACTTTAGGATAGTAAAAAGTAGTTTAAATTTTAAAATACTTAAAAGTAGTTTAAAATAGTCCAAAGTAGTTCAAAGTAGTTAAAAATATTTTAAAGTAGTTCGAAACAGTTGAAAGTACTTAAAATTAGTCAAAAGTAGTTAAACAGTTTAAACTAGTTCAAAATAGTCGAAAGTAGTTTAAATCTTTGACCATAGGGTCAAATCTGTACACTCTAAATCTAAATCAGTGAAAATTTTACTAATTTCAATTCAGTGGCCCAGTTTTCTTTAATTCATCAGTGGGATTTCACTGAGAATCAGTAAAAACCACTGATTGTCAGTGAAATTCCACTGATTAATCAAAGAAAACTGGGCCACTGAATTGAAATCAGTGAAATTTTCACAGATTCAGATTTAGAGTGTACCATAGACTCAAATCTTTGGTACTTAAGGGATTAAAATAAATAAAAAGAAGTTAAAACGAAAGATGAGTGAGGTGAAAAGGCAATTGATAGGAAATATCAATTTTGTTTATATTAAACTATAGAAACAGATAAGAATGTCTATATCCGTTTGGTTTCTTTGCAAAATGCGAGACATAATCTCTTATTGATCTGTTTCTTTGGGAGAATAAAAAGGGAGAGAAAGAGGACTTTTATAAAAGCAATTCCCTCGCTTCATGGAATATTTTTCCAAGTTTCTAGATGCAATTGCACTTAAGGTTCAATATCACTATTCGTTGGGATTACATGTACATGTGTATACATATATATATATTGGGGGAGAGCATTGGCCGCGCGCGACTACGTTGAATGTATATTACAGACGACAAAAGCTGCACACCTCCTCCTTCATAAATTCAACTCTAACACACTCGCCAGTTCTCGAATTACACGTTCAGTCGAAACCGAGGTCGAAACAACTCTGCGATTTCCTGCACGAAGGGAAAACAAAGTCCTATATTATATACCTAAGTCTATTCCGTTTGGTGTACATAATACAACAACGAGTTTAATATGCGGCGACACTCGAATTATATCTCGTCTTTCTATTTTTTTATTTATTCATTTTATTTATTTAGCTATTTACAGGTCTGGGATCGACTTTATGGCAAAAAAAAGTCGCTGTAGTCGATAACAATAATACGAAAAAAAAGTCGAAAAATAATTTAAATTTAATAAACTCTTTAAAAAATAATTAAAATTTGGTAAAATCTTTAAACAAAATAATTGAAATTTGATACAATTTTTGAAAAATAATTGAAATTTAAGAAAATCTCTTAAACATAATTGAAATTTGATACAATCTTTAAATAAAATAATTGAAATTTGGTTAACTCTTTAAAAAAATAATTGAAATTTTGATAAAATCTTTAAAAAAATAATTGGAATTTGAAGAAATCTTTTACAACTAATTGAAATCTGATACAATATTTAAAAAATAATTGAAATTTGATAAAATCATTTTAAAATAATTGAAATTTTGATAAAATCTTTAAAAAAATAATTCAAATTTGTTAAAATCTTTAAACAAAATAATTGAAATTTGAAGAAATCTTTTACAAATAATTAAAATTTGACGAAATCTTTTATACAAATAATTGGAATTTGAAGAAATATTTTACAAATAATTGAAATTTGATACAATGTTTGAAAAATGATTGAAATTTGATAAAATATTTTTAAAATAATTCAAATTTGGTACAATCTTTAAAAAATAATAGAAATTTGAAGAAATCTTTTTTACAAATAATTGAAATTTGAAGAAATCTTTTACAAATAATTAAAATTTGATACAATATTTTAAAAATAACTATTTTAATAAAATTTTTTAGAAATAATTAGGTACAATTTGATCAAATCTTTTAAATATAAGTAAAATTTGGTTAAGCTTTGACAAAATAATTGAATTTTGTTAATATTTTTTCAAAATAATTGATATTTGATAAAATCTTTAAAAAATAAATGATATTTGATAATATTTTTTAAAAATAATTGAATTTTGATAAAAAAATTTGTAAAATAATTGAATTTTTAAAAAATATTTGTATAATTTAAAAAAAACTAATTAATTTGTGGATTTTAATTAAAAATTTAAGACAATATTTTTCTGTTCAAAATGTTAAAAATAATTGCAAAAAATTTTAATGTTTGTATTTATTTTTGTACTTGAAATGATCCCCAAGTTTTGAACGTTCAAATGAACAAAATATTTTTTATTGAAGATATTTTTATAAATTACTAATCACAAAAAATTTAAAAACTGAAATATTTACGGTTAAAAACTCAGTTATTAATTTTTTGGATAGTGACGCAAAATAATTGCAATAAAAATTTAATTTGTAGAAGAAATAAATAAATTTCGTTCATTTGAACGTTCAGAACTTTAGGATCTTTACTTGAATACAAAAATTCGTATTTGAATTTTGGAAAATTTGTAATTGAAAATATTGAAAATGATTGAATTTAAAATATTTACGATAAATTTCGCGTCGATTCTCAGTGTCAATTAATTAAAAATTAATTTTTTACGTCCTTTGGCATGGCGGTTAGCCGTCAACGCTAAACTCAAAGACTTATTTATATTTAATAGAAATTATTTGAAATTACGATATGGCATTTTCCAAATGAAACGCTTAATTTATTCCCCCAGAGTGCACATATTGTTTGCTTTAGTGTTATATAATTAAGGGCGGTAAATGAGAAAAGCGAATGATTAAAGCCTATGCTTAACAGTTTGGACGTTCAAAGCCGATCAAAGTGCAGTCGAGAAAGCTTCGCGTATTAACTGCACCTCGATATTTCGGTAGTACATATATACATATATATATATATCGTTGCATATGCGTCAATTCATCGACGCAATTAATTTAACTGCAACGCGACGTAATGGATAAGAGCAGGCTACGTTTACATGTATATATAGATATAACACATAGTAATACGCTTTATTCGTCTCCCTCGCCAATGGGAACTGATATGCTTCCCGATATTTACGTTGAAACACCAAAATTCGAAAATAAAGCACCTCTATTGTCTCTTTAAATCACAGACTATTTAAACTTCCAATTTCAATAAAATACGAACAGTATTTCAGTTTTTTTTATTTTGTTCGTCTATTTGAATTTGAATTTCGCGCCATTTTGACTCTGGAAGTTGCCGTCCAGATGGCATGAAAGTTCTCTCACCAGTGGTAATTTAATGAATTGATTAATGAATTAATGAAGTGGTAATTAATTACCACTTGAGAGAGAACTTTCATGCCATCTGGACGGCAACTTCCAGAGTCAAAATGGCGCGAAATTCAAATTCAAATAGGAGAACGAAATAAAAAGCTAAATGTGTAATGATAATAATTCATAATAATCAAAAATAATAATTAACTTTGAATAACAAACGAATAATACTTCATATAATTAATTGCTAATAAATAATAATTTATTTATTAGCTAATAAATAATAGCTTAGTTAATCTAAATAATAATAATTAAAATCTTGAGTGAATATTGATACGGTTTGTTAAATTGAAAAAACTTTATTTTGAGCCTTGACCTCAGGCGCGGTAATTTTATGAGCCTTGAAAATATCCCACTGGAGAATCAATTTGAGGGAAAAAAAAGGAGGAATGAAATAATAATTTTCTAAAAGTGACGTGCGTAATTGTTTGAGAATTGTTAACTCTTGCGGTGTACGCGTGCAACTATTAATCGATATATCGACGATTGAGGGACATCAAAGACTTTATCAGTGGCTGGTTTATGGCGCAAGTATACATTGCAATCAAGCCAGGCATTACGATGCGCATTGTCCTTCGGGCAATCAGAGGTTTGCGCGTTTTACTGCGTGCACACATCAAGTGTAAACATATGCTATTGCCGGCTGCATGATTGTTTTACATATATGTGCGTAAAATATGTACATGTGCGAATAATATGTGTATATGTGCGTAAAATCTATGTACATGTGACACTCGCCACGCTGAAAGGGATCCTATCTTCTATAAATAACATTAGGCGAAGTCTTCCGTGCTGCATGATTGTTTTGCATATGTGTCTATGTGCGTATAATATGCATATGTGCATAATGTATATGTGCGTTAAATATGTATATGCGCATAATGTATATGTGCGTAAAATATGTATATGTGCATAAAATATGTATATGTGTTTAATATACATTTGTGTACAATATGTATAAGTTTATACTACACATGTGCGTATAATGTGTATATGTGTAATGTTTATGCGCGCAAAATATGCATATGTGACGCTCCACGGTGGAAGAGACCTAACATTAGGCGCAGTTTTCGGGCCCAGTATGCGAATACTGTGCCTAATGTTATTTGGAAGATAGGTCACTTTCACCGAGGAGGGTCACATGTGTGTAAAATATGTATATGTGTATAATATATATATGCAAAATATACATATATGTATAATATGAATATGTGTATAATATATATGTGCATAATACACATGTGTCTATAAAATGTATATGTGTATGATATATATGTGCATAATATGTACATGTGTTATGTGCATAATACACATATGTGAATAATATGTACATGTGTTATGTGCTTATTACATATATGTGAATAATATGCACATGTGTATGATATATATGTGCATAATACACATATGCGAATAATATGTACATGTGTAAGATATATATGTGCATAATACACATGTGAATAAGGTACACATATAAATGTGTGTGTATAAAATAAGTCGCACATATGCAAGTCCACATTAGTCCACGAGTGTATGTTTGCGAAAGAGAGAGAGAGAGAGCGAGAGGGGGGGGGAGAGGGCACATTTCCATATTCTCGAAACGTTTCTCTGTTTATGTGTGTGCACATACGCGAACAGCTTAATTATGCAAAGTCTTTCATCTTTCCATCGGTTAATTGCAGTATACAACAACGATTCTCGCATCAACGCGAATCGCTTTGCGAGTCCAAAATTAATTTATACTTAGGTGAACATCGAACAGAATGTTCCAATTGTGAAGCATAATCAACATTTCAAAGAGCGCTCTCTTTTTCCTTCAGGTCATTCCGCATTTCCTCTCAACTACTAAACTTGCGCTCATAGAGTTGCTTAGATTCATTTTCTTCTAAGTTTAAATTTTTAATTGATTTCCTATTGCGAATCATTTTTAAATCTTTATTTATTTGTCAACAATAATAATAATAAACCAAACAACCGAAACAAAAAATACAATAATAATAATAATTACGAAATAAAATTATATTTGAATTTCGCGCCATTATAACTCTGTGAGTTGACGTTCAGATGGCATGAAAGTTCTCTCACAAGTGGTAATTATAACTCTTGAAATAATAATGAATTTTTTTTTTGTTTTTTCAGTGTGGAAAGGGACCGGCTCCGTGAGCGGGAACGACAAGCCCGCGCGGCGATGTCGGTCCAGGCGGAGCAGGCAGCAGCTGGAGGTGCTCCTGATGCACGGCACGGTCATCATCACGGTCATCACAATCATGGTCATCATGCTGATTCGCACGCAGCTACTGCTTCTCTCTTCCGTGCTCCTGTCAAGGTAGGACTGTCATTTACTCTTCACTTTAGTGTCTTCAATTAGGCGAAACTTTTTTTTTTCTATCATGCGAACTTGGCATATTTTTATTTATATTTTTATTTTTCTTTACTAACATTGAATAATGATATAATAATAATAATTAATAAATAAATACAACAAAATAATTATTATTTTATTATTTTTTATTATTGTTCATTAATAATTATTTATAATTTTTTTTTAATTTATTAAAATAATTATTTTTATATTACTTTTAAATATTTTCCATTTATTTTATTTATTTACTGTAATAATGATAGAATAATAATTGAATTAGTTTTTTTTATTTTTTCTTTATTAAAATTATTTCTTCTTTTTTCCTCACTAAATTTCAATTAATTTTTCATTGCAAGAATGGTTTTATATTTAACCCCCTTAATAAATAGAAAACTAAAATAAAGAAAATAGAATAAACAAAATAAATAAAATAGTAGAATAAAAAGAAATGAAAAAGTAGAAAAGAATAAATAACAAAGTAGAATAATCAAAATAAATTAACAAAATAGAATGAAATATCAAAAGTGAAGTAAATAAAATAAGAAATAATTCCTTATTTATTATTTCTGATTTTTTATTCAATATTGTTTATTTATTTTGATTTTTGTAATTTTTTTGTTTATTATCTTTATTTTATTTTATTTATTTTGCTTATTCTACTATTTTCTCTATTTTGTTTATTCTATTATTGCATTTATTTTGTTCCTTTTATTTTTTATTTATTTTGTTTATTCTACTATTTGATCTATTGAGGCTTCGATTTATTTTATTTCTTTATTTTATTTATTCTGTTTTCTTATTTATTTTGTTTTTTCTATCATCTATGCAACTTTTACATACTTTATTCGAACAAAATTCATTTACACTCTGTATGGTATGTATGTGAAATGAAAAAAAATTCTTTTCTCGTTCCAAAAATTTATTTCGTATTGATTTGAAGAACTGAATAAAAATTTTAATGGCCAAAGATTCTTCAAATCATTAAAACTACGTATTCTAAATGTTGCATTTTTTCACAATTTTTTTTTTTTTGAAAGAGGAGAAATGGAAAGAATTTGCTTCCGATGAAATAAATGTACTTCGCTCTACTGATAACATCTGCTTCACCGGAAACTAAAAATTTTCACATCCCAGTTTCTCCTTTTACAAATATTGATTTTAAATATTACGTGTTTATAGGTTTTTAAACGCTCAAATGAGTGAAATTTTTTTATATAGACTTTAATTTTCAATTTTACCTTTCACTACACTTGTCTGTACATATTATACGCACGTGAAAAAAATGTGTTTAAACAACTTCATATATTCATTCAATTTTAGTAGAGTTTTAAATTGCCAGAGTGCGTATGAAAATACATATTTGTGCTTTTTATTTGAATTTTGTTTTTTTTAAATATTTTCATTCGGGGAAATTTTTATTTTTATTTCAGTGTGTATTGTATTTTAATGCGTTGCAAATGTGATTTTATTTCGATTTGAAATCTTTTTTTTTTTACAAATCTCTTCTTTGTTTTTCTTCTTGTTCTTTTTCTTAAATTCTTGTATATTTAAAAAAATACAAATATTTTTTTAATTAAATTAAAAAAATTAATTATTTACACTAGTTAATAAATTTATTTATTGTAATTTTTTTCGACATTAGAACCTCAAAAAAATTGTGTTATTTTATTATATTAACCAGCAGAAAATAAAAATATTCTATATTGAAATGGAATTCTTTTGTTTCGAGGGGATAAATTTAGAGGATTTTCTGTAAATATTAAGATATTACTTTTTTCGGAGCCTAGGGAAATTTTATTTATTAGTAGGTACAGAATTTTCAAAAGTATAGATTGTCAAAAATTAGATTTAAAAAATTTTAAATTTTAAATTAGATTTGGATTAAAAAAATTTTTAAATTTGGACAGTGGAATAATGGATACTTGTTGAATGGCGTGAGTAGATATAATTGATCGAAATAATATTATTCTTTATGCGTTTTTGAAATTGCCCCTCTCTTTTTATTATCGTAATTTGGGGAAATTGCCCATAGCTTTGGGGCTAAATGAATCTCAATTAATTTTATGGATACCCCTAGCACTCGCAAGTCGTCGTTGTTCAGATAAGTCTATAGAATTGGAGAGGGGCGTAATGCGTGTTGAAATCGGAAGTGTGAAGGGCGATGAAGGGAAGAGGGGGAGGAGGTTTATATGGCAGCTGTCCACAAAGCATCGGAAACAACCCTTGGTTAGGTTTGAGGATATCCATTGGACCTCTCACATTGCCAACAAAACCCCATCTCTATACACACATGCACATTTCTCAGTTATGTTTCTTTTTCTCTCCTCTCTCACTCTTTCTTTTTCTCTCTTTTTCTCTCTTCTCGTTTAAATTCTCTCTCTTCTTTTTCTCCTTTTTTTTACTCCAGGGTTTCTACAAGTCACGAAAGTCATGGAAAACCTGGAAATCATGGAATTATCATGGGATTTAATTTTGATTCATGGAATCATGGAAATCTCATGGAATTTCTAATCGGATCGTGGAATTTTTTTAGTTTTTGTTATAAACCCTTGTGATTGAAATTCGCGCTCCTTTATTACTCAGGGTGGTCACAAGTTTCAGTTTATCAATTTCCCTGAAAATTTACTGACATTAAAATTACTTTCCCTGACAAAATTCTTTTTCCAGGAAAATTTGAAAGTTTACGGAAAATGAGTAAAATTTATGAATTTTAATAATTTCTAAAAATTACAATTATAACCCTTCCTGAAGTTAATTATTTTCTACAACTTTCAACTAAACTTCATCTCTGAATCAATTTAATTAATAATTTAAATAATTTTCCAAAAGTTCTTCTAGAATTCAATTATTTAAATTTTAAATACATAAACTCAATTTTTTATAATAATCATGTGACTCTTCATAGTTTTTTCTCAAGTTATTAAGGTATAATATTTTCAAAAAATTATAATAAAGGAATTCTTACAATTAATTTTTTTAAAATATTTTTAAATAATTTTTGAATGATAATAGTTTTTCAATATTGAAAAATTTCCAAACAATTAAAATTTGGTAAAATCTTTTAACAATAATTGAATTTTTGAAAAGTATGAATAAAAAGGAGCAAATTTTTGAAGAATTTTAATTATAAACAGGACCATGATTTCTCAAAAATTTTAATAAGTCCAAAAAGTAAATTTTGAATCTTAAAAAATTATTACAAAACAATTCTAATAATTATAGTTTTTAAAAATATTTTATTAATATGTAATATTTCGAAAATAATTGAATTTTAAAAAAGAATTTTTGTATAATTTAAAAAAACTATTGAATTTTTTAATGAATTTTAATTAAAAATTTTGAACATTATTGTTTTCTCCAAAATGTTAAAAATAATTCTAAAATGTTATTATTTTTGGAAATATGTAATTGAAAATATTAAAATCATTGAATTTTAAAAAATTAGAAGCTTATTTTCATTTTTAAATTTACCTTTAAAGATTTTTCATTAAAATTTTTGATTATTCAATTATTTTCAAAGTTTATAATTAAAATTCTTTAAAAGTTGATTTTCAAAAATTGTAACAAAATACTTGAAATAAATTAATTATGTTCAATTCAATTTGACTAAATTTTAACTATTAAAAAACAATTTTTGAAAGATTTGTTTATATTTATTTTTTGTATTTTTTGCATCAATTAAATTTTACTAAATTAATTTAGTTTTAAATTTAGTTATTAATTTAGTTTAATTCTAATATTTTTTGAAATAAGTTGGATTTTTTAATATTTATTTAATTCCTAATTATTTAATAATTAAAAATAATAATTCTGCACAAGCATTCAATTATTTTTATAAATAATCGAAATTTTACAAGAATTCAATTATTTGAAAATAGAATTTGCATTAATCTTTTTGAAAACAATCAATTATTTAAATATTTTTTATAAAATTTTTCGCAATAATTCAATTTATTTTCATAAATGAACTTTTTCAGAAATTATTAAAAACAATTGATTTAAAGAAGAATTTCAGTTAAAAATTCTGGAGAATAATAATTGAATTGAAATGATGAAAATAATTTTTGAAGAAGTTACAGTAACAATATTCTTATAATATAAAATAATGATTTTCACTCGGTCATCTTTAATTAATTATAAAACATGAAGAAATCGTTCACTCAGAGTCTTCGACTCGGAGCAATCGATATCTTCATGTTTTATAACAATATTTTTAAAGTTGTTTAATTTCAAAAAGGTTTGAATTTGTAATATTTTAATGTCTTAATTACTGTGGAAAAATAATAATAATATTAAATATTTATTTCAAAAAAATAAATTCAATTATTTTCAAAGTTTGCAATTAAAATTCTTCAAAAGTTAATTTTCAAAAATGGTAACAAAATACTTGAAATAAATTAATTATTTTCAATTAAATTTTACAAAATTTTAACTATTCAAAAACAATTTTTGAAAGATTTGTTTATAGTTATTTTTTGCATTATTAAAAAGGAAAATAAGTTGCACTTTTTTTACTAAAAATTGTAGTATTTTGTTGCAATGTTTGGAAGAAATGTCGAAAAAGTTGCAATTTTTGAAAATAAGTCGAAAAAGTCTCAATTTTCTTAATTTTCCGGACAAAAAATTTTTTTCATGACATTTACCTGACTTAACTATGACAAAAATTTTGTTTTAATGTGTCATGGAAATTTTATCATTTATCACCCGGAAATCATGGAAAAATCATGGAATTTTATAAGGAGAAATTTGTAGAAACCCTGTATTCTCTTTTTTCCCGTTCTCTCTCTGTTTCATTATCTCTCTTTCTTTTTCTCTCGTCTCTCCGTTTTACTCTCTCTTTTTTTTGCTGTACTTTTCTCTCCCTCCCTCCCTCTCTCTTTTTTTGCCACATCTCCCTTTCTTCCTCCCCCTCCTAAGCCTTTCGAGATTTATCGTTTACTCAAGATACACTACCCTGTCGATAGATAAAATCGCTAGCAATCTCCTGGCATTTGAAACGGAAGAGAATTGCCGAACGGCGTAAAACACACCACTGAAGGAAAGTGCATTGAAAATCAATGTTTACGAGTCGACGTATCTCACTACTTGTTACGACACTACAGCTGTGATAATACCGGCTAAAAGCAAAAATAATTTACGAAACGAATTACTTACCTTTTTCTCTTATTCACCCCTCCCCCACTGACAACATTTTCCGGTCATTGTCAAACAAAATTGGAAAATAAAAATTTACTTATTTTTTTTTCACCTTTTTTCGAATCTGACAGAAAAATTGATAGATTTCTCCTTTCTTTCTCTCTGGTAAATTTTCTTTTAAATTGATGTTTCTATTCTTTATTTCTTCTAATTCGAATTGAATAATAATCTTTCATAATAATTTAATTTTTTACTAAATAATAATTGTTCAACAGTGAAACTTGATTTTTTAAATTTTATAAATAAACAATTCTTAGAAAATTGTTTTTTAATTCAATGTTATGATATTTTTACAATATTCTTGAACTAATAAATATAATTAAAATAATCTATATTAATAATCGTTGTATTCCGGTAATCTGTTCGCAGTTTGCTTTTTTGTTTTCTAACTTTCTTTAATAATTTTTCTTTTCAAATATATTCTCAATTTTAAAATTATTTAATTCTTGCGAAGAATTTTACAATTAATAAAAATAATTGAATTGTTTAGAAGAATTTTATCATAATTTTTGAAAATAATTGAATGTTTTGAAAGAATTTTATTAAAAATTTTAAAAATAATTGAATTATATTTAATATTTTTAAAAATAATTGTATTCTTTCGAGAAATTTTAATAAAATTGAATAAAAAATAATTGAATTCCTCCGAAGAATTTTATTATTTATGAAAGTAATTAAAATTTTGGCAAAAATTTAATCAAAATTTTTGAATATATGTAGTTAAATTCTTCAAAGAAATTGTATTTAAAATGCTGAGAAATTAGTTTTTAAATTCTATAAAAAGTAATTTAATTTTTCAAATATTATATTAAAAAATTGACATACCTAATTAAATTTTTATAAATAAATTCTGTAAATAATATAAATTTTATTAATAATTGAATTTTTTAAATAAATTTTACAGGCAATTTTATAAATAATTAAATTTTTGAGATTAACACAATTTTAGAATTATTATTTGAATTATTTTTTAGAAAATTAAATTTTTTAATTATAATTGAAATTTCTTAAGTTTTAAAATATATTTGAATATTTTTCCAGAAATTTATTAAAAGTCTTAAAAATTAATTAATTTTTAAGGGATTTTACAGAACAAAAAAGATTTTAAATAACCAGAAAAAAAATTTAAATAATTGAAAATAATTGAATTTTTGCAAATTATTTTTTGTAAATTATTTTTTAAGAAAATAATTGAATTGTTCCAATGGATTTATTAAAATTTTAGAAAAAATTAAATTCTTTCATGAAATTTTATTAAAATTGTATTGAAAATAATTCAATTCCTGTGCGAAGAAAAAAATATGTCCGTTATTTGAATGAAATAAATTTGTGATTTTTTTCGGAAAAAAAATTTTATTTTCCGTGTGAGAAAATTTAAATTGAAAATAATTATTAAAAATATTGTAGTTCGTGCGGTGAATTTTGTTGTTGTGTATATATAAAGGGAAAACGGTTGATAAAATTTAATAAACAGATATATAGGTGCAATTAACGTGATGAATTAATAAAAGTTTTAATATATAATATAGAGCAACAGGTGTTGTGGATTTGTAAATATAAAAATATTTTTAAGAGAATTTAATGAGTGAGATTATAATTATATTTTTATTCCCGTGAATAGAAGGGTTTATTTTTCATATATATAGGAAAAAGAGAAAATTTTGTTGTGAAAATATAATGTCGAGTGGAGAAGGAAAATTTGTTACCTTTTTTTTCGTCTCATTTCGTTAATTAATAAACAAAATGGTAATTAATTAATTATCAAAATTAATTATTGAATAATTATCGGTATAATTATTGAAAACATCACGTTGCTTTGTAAATGAATTGATAAAAAAATACTAAAAAAAATGCAAGTAATTTTTAGATAGTTTTTAAATAAAACAAAAGTTTTGATTATGATTTTAAGTAAATATTTTTTTGTTACAAATATTTTATTGATTATAAATAAATATTTAATTTATTATAAATATTTCATTTTTAATAAATATTTTTTCAATAAAATATAAATAACTAATAAAATATGAATAAAGAATTTTAATAGGAAAGGAAAAATTTTCTTTTTATTGGGGGAAAAAATATGCTGATGATGAAAATAATTAAATCATTCAGTATAGATGAAAAACATATTTAATAGATTTAGAAAATGACTTGGAGGATTAAAAAATTGTTTGATTGCAATTAAATCTGATTTAAAGTTATTTCTGAATATACAATGTATCACATGGCACGTGATATTTCAAGGACGAGTAGCAAAGAATTTTGAATTTTTGTCTTGATATCACGTGAGGCGCACGTGAAAACATTCTTGTTTGTCATTTTTTTAAAGACACGAGTTTAAGTTTTCGATTTTGATAATAAACTATAAATTAAAATAAGAATACATTAATTACTCAATTAATACTTCGTTATTAATTAAGTATTTTTTGAAAAATAATACTATTTTTTAAAAATAATACTATTTTTTAAAAATAATACTATATTCTTAGAAATTAATATTATTTCTCAAAAAGAAATTAATAAACGTCAATAAATTAATAAATATTAATAAATATCAATAAATATAATAATAAATATAATAAATAAATTACGTTTTACATGAAAGACAGTATTTTTAAATTATTTTTTCTTGAATAATTTTTTTGTGTAACAAAAATGACTAAAATTGATTTTTTTTTGTGAAAAAGTACTTTCTGTGAAATAATGTTCACAATGTACGTATTTTAAAAAAATAAACTGTATTAGTGATATATTTTTTTTACGACAATCGATTGAGGTATAACCGATGACACACGTAAAATTGAAAAAATACATAGAAAAGAAATAGAAGGTGAAAATTTATTCCACGGAAATGTTTATAGTTTGAAAGCTATTGAATATTTAATAGAGACATTTGTAAAATTTCATGTCGCAGTGTAAAGATTTATTTGATTTATTTTTTTCGTACTTGCAATAATCTTGTTACGAATCGCATGAATTTTACCAAAAAAGAATAAAGAAAGAGAGGTAAAAAAAACACCGAATCTTATATTCGAGATTTGAATTTCAAACATATTTTTTCCTCGATTCTTCTTATTTATTTATAATAAAAATAATTATTATTATCATTCTTGGACCAATATTGAAGTTAGTATTAAATAAATATGAAATATTATTATATTTTAATATTTATTGTATTTAATAAATAATAAATAATAATAAAATAATAAATAGATATTTTAATCAACAATAATAATATTCAATAATATTTAGTAGTTATGATTCTAGAAAATATTTTGTAAAAAAGAAATTTGAAAATGAAGAAAATTTTCATTTTCTTAAATAGTAATTTTTGTATAAATATTTGAGTAGCGAAAGTTATTTTTCAGAAATAAAAATTAAAAATAAATTTTGTTAAATAATTTGTCAAGTAATTTTTATATAAATATTCGAATAACAAAATTTTTGTTTGATAAATTACAATTTAAAAAAGAATTGAAATAAAATATAAAAGTAAAAAATATAAATATTAATACAAATATAAATATAAATTATTTTATTTTAAGATGGTGAAATTTCAAAAGAAAAAAAAAATGGAAAAACTATAATTAGATTCAACGTATTATATTAATAATATGTAAATGACGAAATAGAAAAAAAGAATCACGCAAATGATGTAAATAATACATGTCTGATAAGTAATAAATAATAATTCAATGTTGTGTATAGATAATGATGGTAATCATTTATTAATAATTTCAACATTATATACATATGGCATTGGATTTCCTTTTTGCTGTTCTTCATTCTTCCTTTTTACTTTTCTTTTTTCTTCAATATATACATATACATATGTATGGTGCTTATACTCTTTTTCCGGTGCTTTCAGTCTTCCTCACTTTGTCCTTCCGGTAGATATAATCGTATGTACTTTCACATCGTGTGTGTCTCTGTATATAATATGTGTGTGTTGGTTAGTGGTGAATATTTCGAATTCATAGATAGTAGGTCACAGTTGTCAAATCATTAGTTAAAATTCTCTTCTCCCCCTCAAAAAAAAAAAAAAAAAAAAAAAATTGTCAATTTATCAAAGTAAACTTTATTTATAGAAATTCGAAAAATTCGAAGGATAACACTTTAAATGTCACGTTTATTTTTTCAAAAGACTCGTGTGCGTAAATTTTTTATTCTATTAATGGAACGTTGCAAAAGAGTTTTTTTTTCAATTGACGTCTCTCTTTCTGTCGTTTCAATTTCTCATGCGAAATGCAGGCAATTACAAATATTTTTTTAAAAACAACATTTTAAGAACAAATATTTTTTTTAAATAAAAAAAGAAAATTTTTGTTTAATAAAAAATTGGAAATTAGAGAAATTAATGTAGTTTCAAAGGTTCGAATAAACGACGATATTTTTATTACTCCTATTAATTTGATTGTTGTTGGAAAATTTTGTTTTTTTAATTAAAAAATTTATATTCTACTAAATGATTACAAATTACAATATTTTTCATTTTAGTTTAAAATTTTTTTAAAATATTGGAGTACAAAAAAAAGGGTTCGTTCATTTTAACGTTTAAAACTTTATAGATTTATTTATTATTATTATTGTTAGAAAAGCTTAAAAATTTTTTTTTTAATTTAAAAAAATTCTTTTTCCTTACATTTTTTGATTTCGAAAATTTGAGAAAAAGATTAAAATTGAGAAATGGTTTTATTTATATACGGGTTGAAAAATGTGAAAATAGGAAAATTAGAATTAGATGTTTATACTTTAATTATGAAAAATAAATGTAAAAATAAAAAGCGGGACTTTGAATCCGCTTGTAGTAACGGTTCGCTAACTTAAACGTACACTTTTGTATTTACGAGGACACAAAAAACTACAAAAAGCAAAACGTATAAGGTCGTTAAAATTCTAAATTACATCGCGCATAATGTTTTACACATACTTTTAACCTTGTAACGGTTTTAATGATCACATCAACGAAACTTCCTTAATGAAATCATAAACCAGCGTTTACTCTACAATTTTAAATTGTTTATATTTCTTTTCTAAAATTACTTGAAATATTTTTTTGCTACATTTATTCAAAATTTGTAAAATTGTTTTTTAGAGTATTTTATTGATTTTCTTTGTTTTATTCTCATTTTATTACTTGCTTTCACTTTTTTATTTTATTTTTTCTTTTTTGTTAATTTATTCCTTTTGCTTTTTTGTTATTTTGTTTATTTATTTGACTGTTTTGTTATTTTGTTTATTTTTTTTACTCTTTTGTTATATTATTTTCTTTCTTTGACTTCTTTGTTATTTTATTTTTTCTTTGACTTTTTTTATTCTTTTGTTTATTTGTTTTACATTTTTGTTACTTTATTTATTTTACTTTTTTGCTATTTTATTTTTTTCTTTTTTGTTATTTTATTCTTTTCTTTTACTTTTCTGTTATTCTTTTTTCTTATTCTTCTAATTTGTTGTTATTTTATTTTTGTTTAATTTTATTGCTATTCTATTTTATTTGTTTATTTATTTAAATTTATTTTAAGGGGCAATACTCGTTGCAATTTTATTATTTTCTTTTCTTTTTTGTTATTCTTTCCTGTTTTTAATTCTATTTACACGTTTAGAGAGGAAATTTTGCAAGGCATTTAAATAAATTTATCGAAATCAAAAGTTGTAGTAGTAAAGTGAAATCTGAACATTTTTCAATTCGTTGGCTATGTGCCAAAAAAGGGGTCAGACAGGTCAAGTTGAATTTTATTAACAAACTTTATCAGTAGTGTGACCAAAATTTGTGTTCATCATCGATCTTCCTGTGACGTGATAGTGTCGATATTATGTAACAAATTGCGATTTATAAATAGTGAGCGACATAAGATCGATTTAGAATGAATTGAGTAAAGAAATATTTTTTAATGAAATTGTTAATTATTGTCTGTATATTAAAAATTTCGATTAGTTGGATTAGAATGGTGTTTATTTTTTTGTCGGAAAGTTGCGAGTGATAAATACAAAAGGGGTGACAATGTCCCATTTAGTTGAGTAGAAATTCTTTCGATGATCCGGTTTTGGGAGATTAATCCTTTTGATTGCGAACTAAAGCGGAAAACGAAGCCCGTAAACCCATAATTTGTAGGTTCGTTTGAATGTGTATTGAAGATTGATGTAGGTATTTCTGTAATACGATTGCGTAATTGGTATTCTATGTGCGCGTGCGTATATGCGATATGCCATCTTTGCAGGAGGGTTAACGATAAAGGAACACCTATACACACAGGAGCCAGCCGATAGTCCCGCGACATTCATAGGTGCCAGTTTACGCTAAATTATAGAGGTCGTTCAAATATCTCTCTTATTGGAGAATTAGATCTAAAGTGCGTCTCTATTCTATCTTTTCTCTTTCCTTTCTATCCTTTTTTCTCTATTTCTCTATTTCTCTCTATTCTGTAATTTTCTTTTTTCTCTATTCTCCATTTCTCTTTTTCTCCATTTTCTATTATTATTAACTATTATTTTAATTTTTCAATTTTTTTAATTTACATTTTCTATTATTATTATTTATTTATTTTAATGTATAAACGGACATAAAAAACCCTTACAAATAATACTACTCTCTAAATTTAAATTAGTAAAAATATTTACTAATTAGAATGAGTAACTGACTTTTTGCTATTGAATTAATAAATTTTACTAATAAATAGTTATTTCTAGGGGAATGTAGTCAAGGTTGGCCTACTGTCTAGGTAGGCCACTCGCGTTTTTTTGTCAAGTTCACTAGCGCCACCTACGCGCATTTTTGTCGAAGCTTGTCTTAGTGAAACCTAACTTTTTGTTCAATTACATTTTCGGAAAATCGAAAATTGTGTTTTCTGTGACGTCGGTACAAAAAAAGCTCAAAAAAAGTTTTGTGCATAATGTGAAAAACCATTAATAAAAGATAAAAAACAAATTGAATCGTCAAGGCAAGTATGCAGAAAATTTGTGGGACTCATGGTTGAAAGGAAAACAAAGTAAAAAATCGAATCCCGAAACGTATTTCTTTATGGTTACAACAATTCGGTAATGTTACTTACTGTCAAGGTCGGCCACTATGTGTTTAAAATGCGCAAAGTTGAGGACGAGCTACTTCATTTGCAAAAACTGCAATTCTGTATAACTCATAATATAATTGATCATCTTATTAATATTTTTATTTAATTTTATTAATATTTTAGTGCAAAACTTTTTTTTATTTATATTTATTTTTTTATATTGTTTATTGTTATTATTTTGTTATTTCATTAAGTTACAAACTGTAAACAATAAAGAATCAATTTTCCGTAACTCCAAACATGTTATTTTAGTTTTTAACGATTAATGCCCTTTGAATTTTAAACATGGCCGACCTTGACTGTAATGGCCAACCTGGACTACAAATTTTTTTTTTTTTAAATCTTTATAACTTTTTCATTTTTAAACCTGTCAATTTACTTTGTACAGAAAAAATGTTCCTATTAAACAGGACTTTCCAACCATATACTTCAATTGTCCAAATTCATTTTTAAAAAAAAGTTATAAACAAAAGTCAAAAAGGTGGCCGACCTAGACTATGTTCCCCTACTAATTTTTTAGTAAAATTTACTAATTCAAAAGCAAAAAGTCAGTTACTAATTCAAATTAGTAAAGATTTTTACTAATTCAAATTTAAAGAGTAAATATTGCAGACTAAAATTTTGTCTAAAATTAAATACAAAAAAACTATTATTTTAATTTTTCAATTTTTTTAATTTCAATTTTCTACTATTATTACCTATTATTTTAATTATACAATTTTTTTAATTTCCATTTTCTATTATTATTAACTATTATTTTAATTTTTTAATTTTTTAATTTTCATTTTCTATTATATTATTAACTATTATTTTAATTTTTTAATTTTTTTAATTTCCATTTTCTATTTCAATTATTCCTCTTTTTCTCTATTTATTCTTAGATTCTTTTTCTAAAATTTGATCACAATATACCGCTTGCGAGAGAAATTTCATGCCACCTAGGCGGCTCTTTAAAGAATTTTTAGGCGCGAAATTCAAAATAAGACAAATTTACCAAGAAAAGAAAACCTTCAATTTTCTCTATTTCTGACAATAATTTATTTATTAATAACATAATTCTTCAAGAACTATCATAAAATTATTAATAATAAATTATTTAATAGAGTAATTTTACTTAAATATTTTAAAATTAATTGAATTTTAAAAGAGTTTCGTTTACAATTTTCATAAATAATTGAACTTCAAAGGGATTTAATTTTAAATTCAATTATTTTCAAAAGTAAAAAACTTCAGAAATTCAATTATTTTTAATACAATTTTAATCAAATTTCTTGAAAAATGTTTAAAAATTCAATTATTTTCAAGAATTTTAATAAAATTTTTTTGTAAAATCCAATTATTTTTTAAAGTAAAAAAAAATTCAGAAATTTGATTAATTTTAAAACAATTTTAATCAAATTTTTTGAGAAATGTTAAAAAAATGTTAAAAAATTCCATTATTTTCAAGAATTTTAATGAAATTTTTTTGCAAAATTCAATTATTTTTAATACAATTTTAATCAAATTTCTCATAAAATTTTAAAAAATATTAAGAAAATCAATTATTTTCAAGAATTTTAATAAATTATTTTTGCAAAATTCAATTATTTTTAAAAGTAAAAAAAATTCAGAAATTCAATTCTTTTTAATACAATTTTAATCAAATTTCTCGGGAAATGTTAAAAAAATGTTAGAAAATTCAATTATTTTCAAGAATTTTAATGAAATTTTTCTTGCAAAATTCAATTATTTTCAAAAGTAAAAAAATTTAGAAATTTGATTATTTTTAATGCAATTTTAATCAAATTTTAATCAAATTTTAATCAAATTTCTCGAGAAATATTAAAAATTTAATTATTTTCAAATATTTTAATAAATTTATTTTGCAAAATTCAATTTTGTTCATAAATAACAATATTCATCATAAGAATTTAATTATTTTTAAAAGCAGGGAAAAAATTCTTCGCAGAAATGCAATTATTTTCAAAATTTTTTTTTTTAATTCTCATTAAGGATTTCAATTATCTTTATAAATATAGCAAAATTTTTAACCCAAAATTCAATTATTTTCAAGAATTTTAATAAATTTCTCGGCATTTCAATTATTTTCAAAAAATTTTTTTCAATTCATATTGACTTTCAATATTTAGTATTTTAATAAAATTTCCGAAATGAATTCAATTATTTAAAAAATAATTTCTATAAAATTCTAGAAAAACGTTTAATTATTTTTATTAATAATAAAAATTTCACAAGAATTCAATTATTTAAAATAGAATTTGCGTAAATTTTTTCGAAAAAAAATATAAAAAAAAAAAATTATAAAAAAATTATAACTTTTTTAATAAAATTCTTCCTCGAAAAATGTAATTATTCTTAAAAAGAATTCGATTATTTAAAAATTTGTTGATAAATTCAATTATAAACAGCGTAGTGTACAAATAATTAATTAAATATTTTCCCATTTGCAATTATTTTTCTTCGCATAATATTTAATAATATAATAATAAAATTTTTGTTATAATTATATAATTATTTGAAAAATAGATAAATTATTATTGTCATTATTATTATGAAATAGAATATAGAATTCAAAGCGCAATTAACAGGAATAAAAATGAAAATAAAAATCATAAAAGGAAGAATAGCATTACATAATTGCGTTTACTATAATGAGGCACTAAATGAGCTGCTATGAGCTATTATATTAGAAATCAAAGGATGTACACTTTATATATTGTATATTATAAATTTATTAATAACTTGTTTGAATTTGTTGCGTCGCGCAACATTACCCAATGGATTAATTTGTCCCGAGATGAAAAAAGCAAGTTAAACGAAATAGTAGAGGATTACTTTGACCTTTTTGGCAAATTTCACTGGCGAAAGAGAAAGAGAGGAGGTAAATCAATACGCGTTGAGCCAACCTACACACACGTTACTCTTTATCTGCCAGTTTCAAATTTACTCGAGGTTCAACAACATTTTATATATATATGGAGACCTTAAAAAGGGATTAAAAACCATGCCAATATCACCGAAACGCACACGCGGCGTGTGATACGCGTTCATCACTTTATCCTGCAGGGGAAAATTAAACACGAAAATCAAGTGTTCTACTCTATATAATATATAATCACACGCACAGAAACAATATAGACGAAAAAATAAAACTAATTCTCAAATTGAAAAAGATTTTAGTCACTAAATGTGAATTATAGTGGAACTTCATATAATTTTTTTTTTTAAATTACTACCAAGTTTTCGTATTTTTTTCGCTGAAAAATCAGTAAAAAAATAGTAATCATTAAAAATACTAGTGAATTGAATAGTAAATAAATTTAAAAAATATTAAATTAAAAAAAAAATAAAGTAAATTTTATAAACTTGGAAAAAACCTGCAAAAGTCACGGAATTTTGATCAAAATCATGGAAAATTGTTGTTTTCTAAAGTTATTGTGTTTATTCTTGAAATCTAATTTTACTTAAATATTTCAAAATTAATGCAATTTTAAAAGAGTTGCATTTACAATTTTTATAAGTAGATGAACTTCAAAAGATTTGAATTTGAAATTTTGTAAAATTTCAATTTTAAATGACTTTATAATTAGAAATTTTAAAAAACTTAGATTTTTAAAAAATTTCAATAACTAAAACACTTCTGAAATGAGTTAAATTTTTTCATAATATATTTAATTGATTATTAAAAATAATGCGGATTTATATAGAAGAATTTTAGTTAAAAACACTAAAAGAAATTTTATTTTGAAGCAATTACAAATTATTGCAGAAATTCAATTATTTTCAAAAGTAGTAAAATTCTTTTCAGAAATGCAATTATTTTCGAAAAAATTTTAATAAAATTCTTGGCAAAATTTCAATTAATGTCAAAAATTTTCCTCAGTTCAAATGATTTTTAATATCTACTATTTTAATAAAATTTTCCAAAAGAATTCAATTATTTAAAAAAATTTAATACAATTCTACGCAAACATTTCATTATTTTCATAAATAATAAAAATTTCCCAGGAATTCAATTATTTTTAATACAATTTTAATGGAATTCCTCAAAAAATTTAATTATTCTTAAATTTTTTTTTTAATTTATCAAAGAAATTCAATGATTTTTAAAATGTTTGCTAGAATTTATTTATTAGAATTTAAGTATTATTTTTAATACGTGTTAAAAAAAATGAAAAAAAATGAATTGTTACAAAGAATTTGATTAAAATTTTTGAAAATAATTTAATTTTTTGAAGACATTTAATAAAAAATGTACATTTTTAATTAAATGTCTTCAAAAAATTAAATTATTTTCAAAAATTTTAATGAAATTCTTTGTAACAATTCTTTTTTTTCAAAATAATTTTAATAAAATTCTTCGTAGATAAATTTCATTTAATTTCAAAAATTTGTCAAAATTCAATTATTTTAATGTCTACTACTTAAATAAAATTTCACAAAAGAATTCAATTATTTAAAAAGAAATTTTATTAAAATTCGTCTCAAGAATTCAATTATTTTCAAAAGTAATATAATTCTTCGCAAAAATTCAATTATTTTCAAAAATTTACTAAAATTCTCGTCGAAATTTCAATTATTTTTATAAATACTAAAATTTTTCTCCGAAATTCAGTAATTTTCAAAAATTTTAATAAAATTCTTGGCAGAATTTCAATTATTTTCAATACAATTTTCATAAAATTTCTCGAAAAATGAAATTATTCTTAAAAATTCTATTTAAATGTTTTTAAGAGAATTGAATTATTTAAAAAATTGTTCATAAAATTATTTATAAAAATTCAATTTTAGGAAACATTTAATTATTTAATAAAATATTTATTTTTATTTTCAAATAATTGAATTCTCGTAGAATTTTCTAATAAATATTGATTTCAAAATGAATTTCATTTGTAATTTTAGATTATAATTGAATATTGAAACCATTACAGCGTATTTTTTTTTAGATATAATTTGAATTTTCAAAAGGTATCAAATTAAAATCTTTAAAAATTGGAACTTTTCATACTTTTAATTAAGAATTCTGTATAATTAATTTTTATCAAAAAGTTAAATGGAATTTTTTATTAATTATTTGAAGTTTTTAATTTCGAATCTATTTAATTGAAGAATGTCAGAATAATCGAAATTTCGTAAAATTAAATTGTAAACAAAAGAATTTAAAGATTCTCAAAGAACTTTTTCAAAGATTATTTTTAAAAAATTGACTTAAAGAAGAATTTTTGGTTGAAAATTCTAGAAATGAATAATCGAAATAATGGAAATAATTTTTAAAGAAATTTAAAAATTTTTTTTTTTTTTTTAAATTTTTTTTATTAGAAAACATGAAGATATCGATAACTTCATGTTTTATAATAAATATTCTTTTGTTATTGAATTTCAAATTTTTTAAAGTCTTAATTTCTATGAAAAAATAATAATTAAATATTTATTTAAAAATAAAGTTGGAGTCAGGGAAGAAGTCAAAGTTTTTTTTTACCCATTTTTAATATAAACTTCAAGGAGTAAAAGTTTAAATTCCAAAAATGACAATTTTCTCGACACAGTTTGTTATATATTTTCGTTAATTACACAAGTTTAGTATATAATGAAATTGGAAACTTGCTCTTATTCCCGTTATATATACGTTTTTGTTAATGAGTAGTAGGAGGCAAGGGTATAAACTTAAATTTAACGCAAATCAAAGTCCCTCGAGCGATTGCTCGTCGATGAATTCGATAATCGTCGATAATTGTGAATAATTATATGAACTTAGGACTAGGTTAATTGTGGATAATTAAGGCTAGAGACGCACGGAGAAAACTCGAGTTTTCCAAAAATTTATTTGACCAATCTGATCATTTTCATTATTTCACTTTTCACTACTGTATTATTTTTGTTTCCTTTTGACAAAATTTATTATTTCTTTTTCACTCGAGGAAATTTACTATAGAATGTTTCTATTCAATAGAATTTCTATTTTCTACTAATTGAAAAATTTTTTTTTTTAAATTACAAAATAAAAATCTAAAATTTCTCTAATTATAATTATTTATTTTATTTATTATTGCATTACTTATTTTATGTTTTTTCAATTATTTTCTTTTTGTTACTGTAACTTCTTCAAAATTATTTTCATCATTTTAGTTCAATTATTATTTACTACAATTTTTATTTAAAATTCTTCTCTAAATAAATTTTTTTTAAATTAATTTTTGACAAATAAATTTTTATTAGAAAATTCTAGGAGAATTTAATTATTTAAATATTTTAAATTTATTACTTTTATCCTTAAAAATAAAGAATTTATTGAATATTTTTTAAAATTGAATTCTCATATAAACAATTTTATTATAAATGTAGAATAGTGTGACAAGAATTTTTGTTCTCGTTAATATTCAACTCTTAACACTCTCATTAATTGCTATCAGTGTTATTGATAGTTGCTTAGAGACGTGTGTCAAGTTAAAGTTGATTATTATCATTCAACGTGCGAGCATTAATTTGATATTTATTTAAACGCTCATCGTTTTATCTATGCTGAATCGCAATGTTAACGTCTAGTTTCTTTCTTATGAATACAAAAGATGCTTTCTAATTGTCACTATTATCTGCGTCTAATGTATTCTTCACGTTTTCAATGTTTTGTTTTCTGTAAATAATTTCACCGATATTTTTTCGCAATCTTTTTATTTATTCACATTTTTTTAAATTTTATTTTATAATTAATTCTTTTTTATTTTATAATTAATTCTCAATTAATTCTCTTCTATTGTCTTAGAATGTTATTTCGTCTTTGGAATTTTTATTAACAATTTTCCCCGGAACAAAATTCGCAATAACATTGATACGTTATAATTAAAAACTGCCTTTTAAAAAGCATATTAAGGTAAATACAGTAATTAAATGAAGAAAAAAAACTGTCTGCTCTCAATATTATTTACGAGAAATTTTTTCTTTTTTTTACAATAGAATTAAAAAATAGTTGTGTCTTTTGCAAAAAAAAAAAAAATAAATAAACATACAGAATTGTAGACAAGAAAGTTACAAAGTATTCACACATATATTGTAATTGTGTAAAAATGCAGTTGAGACAGTGTAAATCAAAATGACAAGAACATAATATACAAATTTTATGTGCTAATTTGCAATTCTTATTTAACCTGTGAGTTTAGTGTGTTGAGATCGTTTTAAAGACATTTATATTGCTATCGTTAAAGACGTTTAAACTGAGGTGAAAGGTCTTCTGAAAAATGGAAAATTTACTTTTTTTAAAAAAAAGAAAAAAAAACTCGTTTTATTGGCCGTGCGTAATTAAAAATTATTTTTGCATATTCAAATGAAATAATAAAATTTCTTTTTATTAAAATGTCATTAAAAAGTGGAATAATAAAAGGATATTAAATGTATTAAAAAATATTTTTTGCAACTATTTTCTTTTCATATGCAAAAGACGAGGAAGAATTTTTATTTATTTTATTTATTATTTACTTTATTATTTATTTCGCTTTTTTTCATTTATATTTTATTTTTCAATTCATTGAATTTTTTTATTTAATGTTTTTTAATTTTTTTTTATTTTATTTTGTATTTCACTTCTTTTGGTTATTTTATTTTTCCATTCAATATATTTTTTTTTATTTCAGTTATATTATTTTTTCTACTTATTACAAGTAATTAATATTATTGTTTAAATCAAATATAATTTTTTTCAGTGGTATTATTATTCTTATTTATTATTATTTATTGTTTTGTTTTTTAAATTATATTTCTATTATTTTTTTATAATTTTTTTTATTATTACTTTATTATTTAATTTTCACTTTAATTTTCACTTAAAATTTTTTATTTGTTCGGCAAATTCGTCGATTTTGTAACTACTAATTTGAAATTAGAGGGTTAATGGAAATTTTTTTTGTCATTTTGAGATTTTAGTGAAATAAAATAGATTGAAATCGATTGTTTGGTTGTAACATTAATTACATAATGAGCTTTCACAGTGACTAAATATATCTTTCTATTATATATGCGCGCATTAATTACTACATTAAACGGTTCATATACCGCTCATTGATTATCTGTTTTACACAATTTCACCAATATTGTAATTAAACTTTATAAATAGTTTATACAATATTCGACAAGAGTGAATGTTTAAAAATCACTTCACGTCCCTTTGATTTATCGCTTTTTCAATAGACTATAATTATAATAATAATTAATTTTAAATTATATTATGAATAAATAATAAATCGTGTTCAATTCAACGAGACTTGATTCGAATTGTTCGTTGAATTCAACGTTTTATTAATTTCATTTATTTAATTAACAATGAAGTAAAAATATCCTTATTAATAAAATCAGATGTCTGTCTGTACATTGCTTAAAACTTCAAAATGTTAACATGATTAGTTATTATGGACATCAGGGATTCCAAAAATATTCTTAAAAAATTTAATGTATGTACGTATGTATGTACGTATGTATGTACGTATGTCTGTCACAAAAACTTTGTACCCCAATCACACAAAAACATGTAAATCGATTTAAGTCCAACTTGGTAGGTTATTAGGTATTGACCCAAGGAAGGTTTATAAATTTACAGATTTAAAAAATATTAATTAGAACGGGAGATATTCAATTTCTTCAAAAAATTCAAAAAATCGAAAATTTCAAAATTTTTAATTTTTTCATGGATTGCTTTTAAAGTTTCTATACTTGAGTATCACATGTTATTTAGTCACATTTTAGCATAATTTTGCAAAAAATAAAGTCCTATAACTAATATGTAAGTATACAAATGTTTTCAAAAAATCAAAAATTTCAAAATTTTACATTTTTCATGGATTGCTTTTAATCTTTCTATATTTGAGTATTACATGTTATTCAGTCACATTTTAGAATAATTTTGCAAAAAATACTATCCTATAACTAAGATGTAAATATAAAAATATTTTCAAAAACTTCAAAAAATGGAAAATTTCCAAATTTCACATTTTTAATGGATAGCTTTTAAACCTTCTAAAATTCAATATTATATGTTATTTAGTCAGATTTTAGCATAATTTTGCAAAAAATACTATCCTATAAGTAAATATAAAAATATTTTCAATATCAAAAAATCGATACTAATTACTATGAAGTTTAATTCAGTAGTATTTTTGGAGTCTCTGATTATTATTTTGACGTAAAAATAGTGTAATTGAGAATTATTTATCAAATTAATCTAATATTTTCAAGAATTTCAGAAATATTGAAAATGCAAATTTTTTATGATTAAAATGATATTGCAGGATGTCAAGAAATTGTAAGTCACCTCTGATACAATACAAGCATATTATATGCCACTAGGCAAAAACTTATGTGTTAAAACGTTTTTTTTATTTTAACTCTAGATTTAACTTTTAGAGATGTTTTGAGCAATGTAAAGACAAAAGTTAACACGGTGTCTATTTTATTTAACAAAATTTCCTGCTTTGTCCTTTTTCACGGTTTATCTTTTTTTTGTTAAATTTAAATTTACTTGATTTTATCCATAAATAAATCTACAAATGGCTATAAAAATTTACTTATTTTTATGAAAATACTCTTTCTTAAGTTCATATAAAATATAGATTATATTACTAGCTGTCGTACCCGTCTACGACAGTTTTTTGTTTCTACTAATACATTTAACAGGGTAACTACCAAACGGGGAAAACTGGAAAAAGCTGGGAATTTTCCAATCAAATTAAGAAAAAGTTTCATTACATTAATTCGCTTTTAAAAAATTGCTTTTTACTTTAATTTTTATTGATGTATAATATTTATGAAAACAGACCCGGGTCAAAATTTAAGCCCTACTTTCAGTCTAAAATATAGGTCTTATGTTAGGTTTTAGCAGTCGTAACCTTTGCGATACAATTAGTTCCAATTAGACTCTACTATAACTCCAAAAACTGGGTGGGAAATTTGATAAATTTTTAATGCATTAATTAAAGTACTACAAATTGACAAATATTGTTCTCTGCATTTGAATTGGTTAAAATAACTAATTTGATAATAAAAAGTCAATCACTGATTCAAATAGTAATATTTTCCTACTGAAATAGCTATAATGGTACCTAACTAATTATTATTTTTTTCCGGTCAAATTAAATTCCTGAGCTATTTCCTTATTTTCCAAATTGGTAGACACACTGTTAAATGTATTGGTAGAAACTAAAACCCGTCGAAGACGGGTACGACAGCTAGTTAAAAATAAAATACAAATAAAGTAAAAATAAAATAAACATTTATTTATTTTATTAGTTTATTTAATTAAAAATAAAAAAACTGAAAATAATACAAAAAAAATACTTTAAAAAATTAATTCAACTATCATAAATAATTTTTTCGGTTAATTTTTAATTTGACCATAATTTTCAATTGATTATTCAAGAGAAAATGTAAATTTCTGTTGATTCTTGGGATTTGAAACGCATTTACGATCAGATGTGCGTTTTCTGGCACTTTATTGTTTTTTTACATTGAAAAGCATTTGAATCGTTTTAAATTTTCGGTTTTGCGGTCTCGAAAGGGCCGAATTGAGAGTATTGACCTTTATGTATTATTCAAACTCTCTCTCGATGGAGGAGGAGAAGGCCCTGGGGGTGAATATAAAGAAGTAGCGAGATTCAAAAAAATGGCTATCCACACGGACCTCTACTGCTTTTTTCCTCCACTCTCTCACCCCTCTTAGCTCTATTTTCCTTGTTCAACCCTCTTTCCAGGCGCGCGCGTTTGTAGAATGCAAAACGTCGTCAGCGCGCACCCAGTTTCCCTTATTCTCTGAAAATTTTTCAACACTGTTATTTACCTTTTATTATTTATCATTCAAATATTTTTCAATTCTTATTATATTGCGCCTTTAAAAAATGTTTCCTCAGCAGTAAACAATCTTTGGAAGCGATTCAGGAGTTTATGAAATTTTCTGTATATATAAACATTCGTTTGAGGAATTTTTATGAAAAGAATATTGTGGATGTGTTTATTTAGGGTATTTATTATTTATTACATATTTATTATCACTAAATAATAATAATAATAAGTATAAATAAAAGAGAGAATAATAATTTAATAACCGTTTATTATTATATTCTTCGCACAGTTTTTCTAAGATTATCAAATTGAGAAAAAAAACAAATTAAAAGCATTGCTTCTGAAAAAGAAAAGTCTTTCAAAAATTATTTTGAATGTTTCAAGTTAAATTTTCGAAATATACACTGAAAAAAAAATTTAATTGATTCAAATAACCGATTAATTGACTATTGTCAACTAAATATTTACTTGAATCAAATATTTTTGGAGTCAATTAAATGGTATTTGCTTTAAATACTGAAATTGTTGGTTCAAATACCATTTAATTGACTCCAATAAAAATTATTTGATTCAATTAAATATTTAATTGATAATAGTCAATAAACGGGTTATTTGAGTCAAAATTTTTTTTTCAGTGTACAATTACAAAATTCTTGGAATAATTAAAATTTTGTGAAATTTAATTAAAAATATTAGATTCTTTTCAATAATTATTATTACAATTTTTGTAAAATCAACTTTTAAAGAATTTTATATAAAAAATTTTATCTAAAAATTATAATATTAAAATATTTTTCGAAAAATGTTTAATTTATGAAAAATTCTTAGAATTTTTTCAATCTAATTTTTTAAAATTCAATTATTTGCAACATTTACAATTACATATTTCCCAAAATACGAATACATAAAAAATAATAATGTACAAAAAATAGTACAAACATTAAACATTTTTAGGAGTATTTTTAAAATTTTTGAGAAAACATAATCATGTTCAAAATTTTTAAATAAAATTCTTCAAAAAATTAATTAGTTTCTTGTAAAATTGTACAAAAATTCTTTTCAGAAATTTAATAGTTTTCGAAGAATTACATTATAATATTTTTAAAAAACTAATTTGTATAGTTGTAAAATTTTAGAGAAATCATGTTTACCCGAGTCGAAATTTAAGCCCTACTTTCACCCTGAATTTTCAGGGTCTATTGAGTGTTAGGAGTAGTAAAGTAGGGTCTAATTCTAATACAATTAGACCCTACTTTGACTCCCAAAACAGGCGGAAATTTGCCAATCTTCCATTTGGAGCAGCAAAGGAGGGTCTACTTCTAAGAAACCTATACCGTACTTTTAAACCTCGTAGACCCTACTTTCATACTCCTAGACCCTACATTCTAAAAGAAAATTTTGAATTATTTTTTAATGCATTACTTGAAACACTGCAAATGCAAAAAGTACTCCAAATTCATACCCGAATAAAATTTAAAGTCGCCTGTATATAGATTGTACCTGAAGTGGCCTATCTGGCGACATAGGCTTTTGACTCAAAACTGACATACTGAAGACATACGAATGTAACGCTTGGCTATGTAAACTGTACGTAAAATCAACGTTGTAGGACCTATGCAGAAGTTGTACTGTAAGTTGCATATAGGCCAACCTATGTATATTCTACATACAAATGTAACGGTCGGCTACATACATTTTACGTAAAACGAAGGTGATAGGACTTATATAGGAGTTATGCTTTACGTTTTACGTAGGCCAACAAGCTAGAACCTACATATCAGTAATACTGTAGGTCGTACATAGGCCACATTTTGTAGGATCTACAAACGTTTGGTTACATCTACTCTATGTATGGCAGAATATGTAGAGCCCACGTAGCAGAAGTGCATATGTTCTACGTAGGCCACGCTATATAGAATCTACGTAGTATTTTCTGTAATATTTACATAGGCCTGACTATGTAGAATGTAAATAGAAATTTTGAATGTAGTCTATGTAGGCCAATTGTTATAAGATCTATGTAGTCCTAGTAAGTACTTTCTACATAGATTTATAATCACACAAGATATATATAAATAAATTTGAAATTCTATAATTTTATTAGATAGTAATTGCTGACAAAAAATTCTAAACTGCAATGTTTTCTTTGCAAAAAGTAGGAAATTATATTTTTATGAATTTATCACTTGGTAAAAATTACACAATTTAAATTAAAAGGAAATGAATCAGGGATTTATATTTAATCTAGTTTTGGTTTTCACATTACATGTGGGAATTTAATTAATGTAGTTCTAATAAACAAACAAACTACGGAATAAAATTAAGACATGATATTCAATTATATAAGTATATTTAGATTTATTCAGTTTCAGTTATTCAGTTTACTATTCCTTTACAATTGTAATTATAAATTAAATAAGTAGTTATTATATTCAATTTAATTATAATTATTTCACACACATAAATTTTCTTAATTTATTGAATAAATGAAATTAATAATTTCCACAAAATATAATTAAAATATATATCAGTCCTTTAAAACTTTTTATCACACAAGAACACTTAAATAATTCACTTTACTATTCACTTTACAATTCACTTTTCACATATCCATTCTAATGCGAAAAATTTTGCTTAAGAAAAAATTCACTTCACAAAAAAATATTAACTTCAAAATAATATTGTCACACACGGTTTTAGACTCTTTGTGACGAATGCTAAAGAGCAACTGACGCTCGAAAGACCTTCGGAAAAAGATTTTACAGAAAATATTTGAAGTTCCTGAACATTTGCCCTGTATATTTCTATCTGGAAAATTTCTAAGTTTTTGTCTAAATAAATCTATAAGAAAAAAAGAGAAGTAGAAAAGCTATAAAAAGACCCTCTTACAATGAGGAACCTTTAGAGATGGTCAACCAAAACAAACCAGATGTGACAAACACTTGAAAATAAGAAAATACTTTAAATATTTTGCCTTTAGAGAAGAAATATTTACCATTTACAATAAAATTAACAAATGTAATTTTTTAATTGTTTACAATATAATTGTTATTATTCAGGATTACGGGTATAAAATAAAATAAGAAACAATATTATATTTTAACTTCTGCTTTTATTAAATACGCACTTGGAAGATGCATGTAATCTTTACTCTTTGCCTGATCGATTAAGACTAAAATGGAAATCACAGAACCAGAGAAAACTGATTCACATAAGCCTAATACTTCTGCAATAGTCTTTGTTCAAAAATGGTTTACAAAATTTGATAGCCGTCCGCCATCCTGTCGTCTAAATATATAAACAGTTTAAAAGAAAAACTTATACGATCTTATATTACATTTCTAAGAAAGGATGGTTTTTGATAAATAATTATTTTATAAAAACTAACAGTTATTTTTAAATAAATTGAAATTTTTAGAATAAAACTGCTGATCTAGTTATAAAAAAATTTCTAACTTTTTGACAGTCAAAATTTTGTAATAAAATTTAAGATAAAAATATTTTTCATTATAACAGACAAATAGCTTGTTTTATTTTATTTTCAATCATTATTTTCATTAAATTGTCTTTGTATATCCTATATAAACATTACATCTGTAGACCTATATAGAAAGGCATGCTCATAACTTATCTCGATATTACGTCGACTGTCCTGTATATTTCCTACATATGAATGCAGATGAAGATCCTACCTAGATTTAAAAATTAAATGCCTACATAGAAAAGCCTATTCGAAACTTACCTCGCCATTACGTTAGATGGCCTATATCTTTCCTATGTACAAATACTAATGTAGATCCTACATAAATTTCATGTATATGGGCCTACATAGAAAGACCTACTAAAAACTTACCTCAATACTACGTTGGGTAGCCTATATCTTTCCTATGTACAAATACTTATGTAGATCCTACATAAATTTCATGTATATGGGCCTACATAGAAAGACCTACTAAAAACTTACCTCAATACTACGTTGGGTGGCCTATATCTTTTCTATTTACAAATTCTAATGTAGATCCTACATAATTTTCATGTATATGGACCTACATAGAAAGACCTACCAATAACTTACCTCAATACTACGTTGGGTAGCCTATATCTTTCCTATGTACAAATACTAATGTAGATCCTACATAAATTTCATGTATATGGACCTACATAGAAAGTCCTACCAAAAACTTACGTCAATACTACGTTGGGTGGCCTATATCTGTCAGACATAAGAACACCGATGTAAATCCTACATAAATACAACAATTATAGGCCTACATAGAAAGACCTACCCAAATATCACCTCAATACTACGTTAGGCGACCTATATCTGTTAGACATAGGAATGTCGATGTAGATCCAACATAGATTCAGCATTTGTAGGCCTACATAGATATGTCTACACAAAATCTATGTCGATACTACATTGTGAGGCCTACATCAATTGACTATAGAAAGGCCTACGTATATCCTACATAGATACTACATCTTATAGGCCTTCATAGGAAAATCTACGTACACTCTACATAGAATGTACATAACTTGGCCTACATAGAAGGCCTATTTTAATCCTACACAAACACTACGTAGTAAATACATAGGCCGTACTATTTTTTTACTCGGGTAAATACTGATGTGTTTTATAGCGTCTATATACACTTCGTGTATATAGACGCTATAAAACACATAAAATTCCACTTTTACTCATCCCAAGTGCTTCAATTGAATCTGAGCAAATCTTCAAATTTTTCTTTTTCTAATTGTAGGGTCTAGGAGTATGAAAGTAGGGTCTACGAGGTTTAAAAGTACGGTATAGGTTTCTTAGAAGTAGACCCTACTTTGATTCTCCAAATGGAAGATTGGCAAATTTCAGCCTGTTTTTGGAGTCAAAGTAGGGTCTAATTGTATTAGAATTAGACCCTACTTTACGACTGCTAAACCTGAATAGACCCTGAAAATTCAGGGTGAAAGTAGGGCTTAAATTTCGACTCGGGTATATTTATAATTAAAATTCTTCAAAAATGTGATAGTTCTTTTTTATATTTTTCGAAAATTCAATTATTTTTGAAAGATTTTTACCAAAATTCAATCATTTTTGAAAAAGATTTTACCAAATTTCAATTAATTTTAAAAGATTTCATCAAATTTCAATTCTTTTTCAAAAATTTTACCAAAGTTAAAAAAAAATAATTCTTTTGTTTAAAAGTTTCGAAAATTTTTTCAAAATACCAAAAAGGCTTCTTTCGAAATTTTATGCTTCTTAGACTTTTTTCGACTATTTTCAAAAAAAGGGAATAAACAAATGACTTTTTCGCCTTTTTCTCTAAACAATTATTAATAAAAATTCATGCAATAATGCTTTTAATATTCAGTTATTATTTAAAATTTTAAGTGATACTCATTTTTAAATCAATTTTTATTGAAAAATTCTACGAGAATTTAATTATTTAAATAAAAAAATTAATAATTTATTAAATAATTGAATGTATTTTAAAATTTAAATCTCATTAAAAATTTTATTAACAATTTTTGTAAATAATTAATTGAAAATAATGAAACTGCTGTGATGAATTGTATTAACTTTTAAAAATAATTGAATTCCTGTAAAGAATTTTATTGTTTTAAAAATAATTGAATTTCTATACAGAATTTTCTTAAAAGTTTTAAATATAATTAAATTCTTACGCGCCGAATTCTGAGAAGAATTGAATTATTTTTTGAAAATAATTCAATTCTTGAAAAGAACTCATTAAATTTTGGAAAATAATTTAATTCCTATGAAGAATTTTATGAAAAGTTTTTAAATAATTTTATTTCTAATAAAAATATTAATAATTATTGAAAATAATTATTGAATTCATATGAAGAGTTTTATTAATTTTTAAAGATAATTGATTTTCTGCGAAGAATTTTATTTTTATTTGAAAATAATTGAATTCTTATAAAATTTTTATTATGTTATGAAAATAATTAAATGTTTTCGTAGAATTTTATCAAAATTTATTTTAAATAATTGTATTCTTTTGGAAAGTTTTATTAAAATAGTGGATATTAAAAATAATTGAATTTCTACAAAGAATTTTATTAAAAGGTTTGAAAATAATTGAATTCTCGCGCAGAATTTTGAGAAGAATTGAATTATTTTTTAATAATAATTCAATTCTTGTAAAGAACTCATTTAATTTTCGAAAATAATTTAATTCCTCAGAAGAATTTTATTAATTTTTAAAAGTAATTGAATTTCTGCGAAGAATTTTATTTTTCTTTGAAAATAATGGAATTTCTATGAATAATTTTATTAATTTTTTTCAAATAATTGAATTCCTGCGAAGAATTTTATTAAAAGTTTTAAAAATAATTGAATTTCTAAATATAATTTTATTATTTATGAAAATAATAGAATTTCTAAAAAAAATTTTATTATTTATAAAAATAATTAAATTATTGTAAAGAAATTTATAAAAAATTTGTAAATAATTGAATTTCTGGGAAATTTTTATTATTTATGCAAATAATTGAAATTTTGACAATAATTTAAGTAAAATTTTTGAAAATAATAATTGAATTTCGGGGAAGAATTTTATGAAAAGTTTTTAAATAATTGAATTTCTACTAAGAATATTAATGATTTTTGAAAATAATTAAATTTCTATGAAAGAATTTTATTATTTTTGGAAAACAAATTGAATTCCTGTGAATAAATTTATTAATTTTTGCAAATAATTGAATTTTTATAGGAATTTTATTATTTATGACAACAGCTGAATCCTCGCTGAATCCCTTTAAAAAATTTTATTATTTATGAAAAGAATTGTATTATTGTGAAGAAATTTATATAAAATTTGTAAATTCTTCAATTTCTGTGAAATTTTTATTATTTATAAAGATAATTGAAATTTTCAAAGAGAATTAAAAAAAATTTGGAATATAATTGAAATTGCTGAGCTCTTTAGTGAGCATAAAAAGGAGGAGTTTAAAAAGGTTTTTTTTAAAAAAAGATTTTTAGAAAGGATTTCACTTCTTGAAATTGGGACTTATTTATTATTTTTTTTCTCGGGGGGGGGGGGAGTATTTAGTTAAAAAATGATTAAACTCTTTTTGTCCTCTCGTGACTCCTCCTACCGGTCTTTGACCGTGTCCACGTGCATAACAAGGATGGATGTAAAGGGTGGTGAAAGTCTGCTCACCAGTTACCTCGTATACAACCACAGAGTCTACACAGTGCCACGCGCAACCAATACGGTTTCTCTAGACTAGTCGGATGCAATGGAGACGGAGAGAGACACGAAGAGTGTGGGAGGTCGAAATCAATACAAGAGAGAGAGAGGGTGGGATACACGGAGAGACCGAGATTACTAATTTTTGTATAAAATCACACTAGAATTTACTATATTCACATTGCAACCACCGGAAATAAGGGGACTTTTTGTATTTTTTACTATTTTCTACACTAAGTCACTAATCCCGACAAATGTTCACCAAATTAGCAAAGTTTCTTACTATTTCGTCCAATAGTTCCAAACAACTGTAGTAAAACTCAGAAACATTGTGTACGTAAAATTACTATAGTCGTTGTAAATGCAGAAAGAAAGAGTGAAAAGAAAAAATACGGATTTTTGTCGCCGGTTTCCCGTCAATTCTTGACTAGTGGAGGTAAACTGGAAGGATTTTTACATACACAGACACACACACTCACACACTTATATATTTGTTTTTGGATAAATATTTGAAGACACACACATGTTTATTTCACTTATATGTATAGACGCGGTTAATTACTACACTAATACACAACTGCACGCACGACAACGAATTTCACTGAAAGTATACATCTTTGTTTTCTTATATATTGAATGATGAAAATTTACAGCACTTACGAGAAAGCAGTTTACTTTTAACAACTTATTATAAGACATAGTTCTTGGGACAGGAATAAATGCAAAATTTATTAATTTATAATGGCCAATTTCTGAGATACCGAACGACCTACGTTTCACTTTATATTTAATTATTGTAGATAATATCCAAATTTATTTTACATACGCGAAACATAGTCACTGTCAATGATCGGAAGGCATCGGCTCATTTACGGAGATTGACGAGGTTAGCAACCAATAGAAATACAGGCGCCATATGACTGCACTCGCTAGCCACACTTGCTCACCAAAAATTACTACAGTGGATAGAAGATTTTAGTGGAAAATGTTTTCATTTGTCAGATTTTGTCTAATTAAATTAGAGAAAACTATAATCAATTTTCGCTACATTTACAACTCTTACACAAAATATTAAAACTTGCTATTTCAATGTAGCAAATTTATCTATTTCTTTTGTAAATTTATCTAATTCTGTAGTACATTATGCTAAAAGTCCCCTTATTTCCGGTCATTGCAACCGTTTTTAGTAATTTTTACGAATGTGGGTCTCTCCGTGTAATGCAATGGCTTGTCAAGCGAATCGTATCTCCACGTTTATAAACACCTCTATGGACGCAAGTAAAGTTGAAACCGAGATCCTTAAAAAAAAAAAAAAAAAATAGTGTATGAAACAAATAGTAAGAGAGGAAAAATGTACGTCATCCTCCTCCTCCTTCGTGCATTTTTTCCGGGAAAATGAGGGAAATGAAAAGAGTGGGTTTTAGATGACAGAGAAATATACGAGAAAACGTCGACAGTTTTTAATGAAAGCAACGTGTTCCATCATTTTATTCTCCCTTTTTTTTTGTGTTCGCGCATATAATTTCATTAGCCAATTATCGGAAAGGTAGAATTCAAATGTGATGGTGTATCCATCACACAAGCATTATTGTCATTCGGTGAAATTTATATCGAACTGATACTTTTCAACACTTTTTCTTTATTCTCTAATAATTAACTATTTAGCGACTATTTTTATATTCTTATCACATGAGACGATGTTACACTGAAAAAAAAATTATTTGATTCAAATAACCGATTAATTGACTATTATCAATTAAATATTTACTAGAATCAAATAATATTTATTGGAGTCAATTAAATGGTATTTGCTTCAAATACTGAAATTGTTGGTTCAAATACCATTTAATTGAGTCCAATAAATATTATTTGATTCTAGTAAATATTTAATTGATAATAGTCAATTAATTGGTTATTTGAATCAATTAAATTTTTTTTTCAGTGTAGTTTTGGTCGAATTTTGTTTATAAATAAGTTAATTAACACATTTCGTTAAGAAAAGCCATTTCCTAAACCGAGTTTTTAAATAGTAGTTTATTTAATAAAGAAATTAATTCTGACCCAAAAAGAGTAGAAATTCAATTATTTTCAAAAGTAATAAAATTCTACGCAGAAAGTCAATTATATGTTCAAAAATTTTTTCAAATTCTTATCAACATTTCAATTTCTTTTAGAAATAAATAAATTCTTCTCTAAAATTCAATTATTTTCGAAAAATTTTAATAAAATTCTTGGCAAAATTTCAATTATTTTCAAAAATTTTCCCCAATTCAAATGATTTTTAATATCTACTGTTTTAATAAAATTTTCCAAAAGAATTCAATTATTTAAAAAAAAAAGTTGATAAAATTCTACGCTAACCTTTAATTATTTTCATAAAATAATTTAACTCATCGCAGACTTTCAAATATTATTAATACAATTTTAATCGAATTGCTCGAAAAATGTAATTATTCTTAAAAAATTTATTAAAATTTATCAAGAAAATTTAATTATTTTTAAAATCTTTGCAACAATTTATTTATTAGAATTTAAGTATTATTTTCAATACATTTTTAATTAAATCTCTTTAAAAAATTAAATTATTTTTAAAAATTTTAATGAAATTCTTTGTAACAATTCATTTTTATTCAAAATAATTTTAATAAAATTCTTCGTAGAAATTTAATTAATTTAAAAAATTTGTCAAAAGTCAATTATTTTCAATGACTACTATTTCAATAAAATTTCACAAAAGAATAATTCAATTATTTAAAAAGAAATTTTAATAAAATACGTTTCAAAAATTTAATTATATTATCAAAAGTAATATAATTCTTTGCAGAAATTCAATTATGTTAAAAAATTTACAAAAATTCTCGTCAAAATTTCAATTATCATTAGAAATAATTAAATTCTTCTTCGAAATTCAATTATTTTCAAAAATTTTAATAAAATTTTTAGCAAAATTTCAATTATTTTCAAAAACTTTCCTGAATTCAATGATTTTCCAAAAGAATAATACAATTATTTAAAACAAATTTTGATAAAATTCTACGAAAACATTTAATTATTTTCATAAAATAATAAAAATTTCACAGGAATTCAATTATTTTCAAAAAATGATTGAATTCATGAATTCAATTATTTTCAAAAGTAATATAATTCTTCGCAGAAATTCAATTATGTTCAAAAAATTTCAAAAATTCTCGTTAAAATTGAATTCTCGTAGAATTTTCTACTAAATATTGATTTAAAAATGGATTTCAGTTTTAATTTTAGATTATAATAATTGAATATTAAAAGCATTAGAGTGTGCATTTTTAGAAATAATAGAATTTTGAAATAGTTTCTAATTAAAATCTTTAAAAATCTGAATTTTTCATATTTTTAACTAACAATTCTGTGGAATTAATTTTTTTGGGAAAATTTAATTGAAATTTTTTATCTTGAAATTATTCGAAGTTAATTATTTTTTAATATATATTTTGTTGGACTTTATATTAATTGTAATTTATTGTAAAGGAATAAACACAATCAAACACAGGGAATACACGTAATACACACGTTTATTAAATGATCACGTGTCTTTACAAGCTTTAGTATGTTAATAAGATTGTTACTCGATATAATGCAATAATTGGTTAATGAACAAAGTTGGTGTAACGCGACAGCGGTTCACCCTTAGGCGGTTAGTGCCGGACTGATTGCCTTCAGGTACTTGCTGCAAAAAGGTCCTCAGGTTCAGGTACCAAAATTTATGTGTACCTCTGCTTGCCTATTTGCCATATTGAGTGTAGTACTGTTGCAATTCCAACACCCTTCCTCAACTGTAACACACGAAAAAAATGATTATTTTAATCCACAACTAAATGCCATGGTTCGTAACTTAATTTTGCTCAGTGGTTTTGTGAGCATATCTGCCAGCATTTGATCCGTAGGACAGTATTCGAAGTTGAGCGTCCTGTTTTCCTTTAGTTCTTTGACAAAATGAAATTTAGTATCAATGTGTTTTGTTCGATTACTAAATTTTCTGTTGTTGATTAACTTTAAACAGCTTTGATTATCTTCAAAAATTGTTGTCATCCCTTGCTTCTGATTCAGGAAATCTTCTAATAGACGTCGAATCCAGATACACTCTTGACACGCCTCCGCCAGTGCTATATATTCCGCTTCCGTCGAGGATAATGCAACGCAAGTTTGTTTTCGGCATCCCCAGCTGATTGTTGCATTTAAATATTTAAATACATATCCACTGTTTGATCTTCTGTCCTTTCTATTCTCTGCCCAGTCGGCATCAGCGTATCCTATCAGCTCTTCTTTGTTGTTGCGATGACCCATTATTAACTCATAATCCTTCGTCCCTTTCAGGTATCTTGCAACTCTCTTTACCTCCGTCCAGTCAGCTGATGTTGGGTGTTTATTGTTCTGACTTAAAATGGTGACACTCGCTGTAATGTCTGGCCTTGTATTTACAGACAAATATAGAAGAGCACCTATTAACTGTTGATACTTTTCACTGTTTTCCATTTCAGGTTGATCTTGAATCTTCATGTATCCTGGGTCCAATGGTACATTTGAAATTTTCGCATCTTGAAGTCCGAATCTATTTAAAATATTATCTATATATTGCGTTTGCTTCATGCAATATAAGCCGTCTTCATTTCTTCTGATTTCTACTCCCAGGTAGCATTTTAAAATTCCCAAGTCTAACAATTGAAATTGTCCTTTTAAATAATCAGCTACTTTATTTATTTCCTCTATTGTCTTTGAAGCGATTAAAAAATCATCAACATGAATAATTAAATAAATGATTTCTTCTTTTCTTTTTACATAAAAACAAGGATCAATTTGACTTTGTTTAAAATTGAAATTTACGAGAATTGAATTTAATTTTTCATTCCATAATTTAGCCGATTGCTTTAAACCATATAAACCCTTTTTTAATTTACATACTAATTTTGTACTTTCTTTATCTTTAATTTCATAGCCTTCTGGTTGATGCATGTAAATTATTTGATCTAAGTTACCGTTTAAAAAGGCTGTCTTGGCATCATAATGTTTTATTTCTAAATTTTCTTTACCTGCTAACGCCAATAAAATCTTGAGTGTTGTTTGTCTTACCACCGGAGCGAATACCTCGTCATAGTCAGTCCCGAATTTTTGTGAAAAACCCCTGGCCACAAGTCTTGCTTTGTACTTTATTATTTCTCCTTGTTGATCCTTTTTCGATTTAAAGATCCATTTGTTGCTGACAATATTTGTATCTTCCGGTGTAGGTACTAATTCCCATGTTCCGTTGTTCTGTAAAGAATTGATTTCTTCATCCATTGCCTTTTGCCATTCTATGTTATCTGTTCCTGATAACGCTTCTTTTATGCATGTAGGATCTTCTTTCTTGATTTTAACTAGCTTTGTTGAAGCCATATATCTGTCGGGTGGAACTCCTTTATTAGTCCTTTGAGATCGCCTTAATTCTCCATTGTTATTATCTTCGATAATACTTTCTGAATCTTCAGATTCACTTGTCGTGGATGAGTCTGCACTGTTGATTTCTATTATTTCTTCCTGGTGATTATCTTCCGCGAAGATTACTTCTTGTTCCTCAGTCTTCGGTTGTTGATATTTATCCAGGAATACAACATCTCGGCTTATTTTCAATTTGTCCGTACGCTTGTCGATGAGTCGAAAGGCTTTGGATTCTTCAGAGTATCCAACGAAAATAAGTTTCTCCGCTTTATCATCCAATTTCCGACGTTGTTCTTTAGGTATTTGCATGTAAACTTCGCAACCGAATATATGCAAATTCTTTAAATCTGGTTTTACTGAATACCACACTTCATAGGGAGTTTTTTCAGAGGCTCTTGTTGGCAGACGATTTTGCAAATAGTTTGCTGTATTAACTGACTCTGCCCAATACTTCTTCTCTAAATTTGCGTCCAATATCATGCACTTTGCCATCTCTATAAGAGACCTATTTTTTCTCTCTGCTACGCCATTTTGTTGAGGGGAGTACGCTGCGGTGTACTGAATTTTTATTCCCTCGTCTTTTAAGAATTTTTGCAAGTCTGAATTTACATATTCTTTACCTCGATCAGATCTAATACATTTTGGAGTTTTATTAAATTGAGTTTTTATCATTTTAACATATTGTTTAATTATGTTACCTGCTTCATTTTTATGTTCCATGAAATAAACTGCCGAGTATCTAGAAAAATCGTCTATTATGGTTATAAAATACCTTTTCTTTCCTGGCGTCATTGTTTGCATTGGCCCACAAACATCGGTGTGTAAAAGTTCAAAAATTTCTTTAGTTCTTCCTTGTGCCTCTTTTGGAAAAGGTTTTCTTGCTAGTTTCCCTTTTACACAGCATTCACAAACCTCCCGCCTCCCGCAGTCCTTAAGGGTAATTCCAGTTGCTAGTTGTTTATCGGTTAAGTCCTTTATTGCACCGAGATCTCTATGACCAAAAATCCGATGCCAATAATGTTGACAATCCTCTCCATGTTTGCCATTTACCTTGTTTATTGCGGTCCAAACTTTCTCTCCATCTGTTTTTATTTTGTACAAACCATTGGCACCAATTTCCAGATGGGCCACAGCCTGTACCTTCCCTTCCTTAATTATTTTACAGTTGTTACCTTCGAAATTGAGTTTGTACCCATCTTTTGTAAGCTTTTTTACTGAAAGAAGATTAGAACTTAAATTTGGCACGTACAGGACATCTTGAATTTTCATTTTTCTTAATTCCTCGTCCACAAAACACTTTATGATTCCTGAGCCCTTTCCTTGCACTTCCGTCCTTTTTCCTGATTCTGCTAGCTGTATGAATCCTTTAACATCCGGATTGAATGTATAAAAAATATCCTTTGAAGTAACCATATGACTCGTTGCTCCGGAATCCACATACCAAACGCTTGCGTCAATTTTTTCTGCATTTGAACTTGAACATGCTTTTTCTGTAATTTCTTGATTTACATTTTTTACCATAAGACAAAACTCACTTTCTGGAAAAAAATCTTCTGAAGCTATATTTGCTTTATCTTCTTTATTCTGTTTTTCCTTCCATTTTTTATATTTGTTGCATTCCTTTTTGAGATGTCCTGACTTTTTACAAAAATAACATGACAATCCTTTACTTTGATTTCCCTTACTGTAGTTAGTCTTGAGTGCAGATTCTTCATTGTTGTCTGTAGCTGCTTTACTTTCCTTTCTTCTTCTATACTCGTCGATTAGTCTTCCTTTGACGAAATCCAGTGTGAAGTCCGTTTCGCATCTGCTTTCTAAACTTGTTATCAATGCACTATATGAGTCCGGTAAACTGCTGAGTAACAATGAGGCCCTTAATTTATCCTTTAATTCTTCGCCCAATGCCATTAATTTGTTTGTGAGGGTCAGCATTTCCGATATGTGATCTTCCATATTGCCACCTTCGTCTAACCGAAGCTTAAAAATTCTTTTATATAGATAAATCACGTTTGATAATGACGATTTTAAATGGTGTTGCTTTAGTTTATTCCATGCATCTTTTGCTGTGGTGGTATCCTCTATGTGTACAAATTGGTTATCTTCAAGGAGTAAACCAATAGTTGCACGCGCACGATTGTCCTTTTTTACCCATGATTGATCTGCAGGTGTAGGTGGTTCTTCATCTACAACTTCCCACAAATCTTCCCTAATGAGTAAAAGTTCCACTTTTTTGCTCCATATGGAGTAATTATCACCATTTAATTTTTGCACAAATGTTTTTAAAAATTCAGTCATTTTGAAAAAACCTTTATTTATTGCACAGAATTAGAAAAAACTTTTGAGCTGTAACTTAAACTTTTTTGTCACTCACTGTTCCATTTGTCTAATTGTCTTTAGTACACTGTCCTTTAATATATTAAAACCTTCTGCACATATATTAACCTTATCGTCACACACTGTTCTATATTGTCACTGTTCTTACACTTTTTAACACACTATGAGCCTGGGCCCATAACCTGTTGGACTTTATATTAATTGTAATTTATTGTAAAGGAATAAACACAATCAAACACAGGGAATACACGTAATACACACGTTTATTAAATGATCACGTGTCTTTACAAGCTTTAGTATGTTAATAAGATTGTTACTCGATATAATGCAATAATTGGTTAATGAACAAAGTTGGTGTAACGCGACAGCGGTTCACCCTTAGGCGGTTAGTGCCGGACTGATTGCCTTCAGGTACTTGCTGCAAAAAGGTCCTCAGGTTCAGGTACCAAAATTTATGTGTACCTCTGCTTGCCTATTTGCCATATTGAGTGTAGTACTGTTGCAATTCCAACATATTTGATTGAAGAATTTCCCAATAATCGAAATTTCGTTAAACTGAGTTGTAAACAATTGGTTTTGAAAATTCTCAAAGAACTTTTTCAAAAATTATTTTAAAAATGCATTTGTAGAAGAATTTTAGTTAAAAACAAGAAAAAAAATTTTATTTTGGAATAGTTACAAATTATTGCAGAAATTCAATTATTTTCAAGAGTAATAATATTCTTCGCAAAAATTAAATATTGTTCAAAAGTAATAAAATTCTTCTTAGGGATTTAATTATTTTCACAAATAATAAAACTAATCGCAGAATTTCAATTATTATTTTTTTTTTTTTATGGGAATTGAATTTTAAGAAACATTTAATTATTCAATGAATTATTTCTTTTTATATTTAAATAATTAAATTCTTGTTAAATTTTCTAATAAAAATTGATTTTAAAATGAATTTCAGTTAAAATTTTAGATAATAATTGAATTTTAAAATTAATTTTTTTCAAAAAGTGAAATTGAATTTTTTTTTTATTATTTGAAGTTTTTATTTTCTAATATATATTTAATTGACGAATTTACGAGTAATTGAAATTTTGTAAAATTGAATATTGTAAACAAATGGATTTGAAAATTGTCAAAGAACTTTTTCAAAAATTATTAAAAATAATCGATGTAAAGAAGAGTTTTAGTTAAAAATTCTTGAAAATAATAATTGAATTGATAATGATTTTATCACTTGGTTTAATTATTATTTAAAACATGAAGAATGGATCACTCGGAGTCGAAGACTCGGAGTTATCGATATCTTCACGTTTTATAGTTATGAGAAATTTAATTCATAGTTTTAAGTAAAATCTTCTCCTTTTTGTCTCGGACTGATTTTATTTTTTCAATAATTAGTCCTTAAATGGTCCGTAATTTTTTTAATTTTTGATCTGTAGAGTCCGTATTTTTAAATACTTTCACTGGTGTGAGCCCTGGTAAATTAAAAATTGAAAGCCATTTAAATATTAATTTTTAATCTCTTTGTGGATTATAACCTTGGCGTTCTTTGGTGGATAAATTTTTGGATATAATGTAATAAAACCTTTTTTCTTTTGTTTCAGGTGAGTTCACACATCTTTCTTACTTCCACTGGCGTTACGTAAGTTAAAAAAAATATTTAAATTTGATTAACTTAGACTTAGACAAGAGTAAATTTAGAAAGAAACATTTGTCTTTAATTTTCACGAAATATTCCAAGGGAATATTTCACCGATATAGTGGGTATTCTTTAAATAAATATATGAAGAAAGAGAGAGAGAGAGAGTGAGAGAGCTCCAGGATTCCTGGAGCATTAGATAGCGGATCACTTGATACTAAAGCGAACCAGTTTCAAGGACCGTGATGTAAATCAAAGGAACAAGAACCCATTGCTCAGGATACGATTAATTAATCCTCTCAGTGGCAAGTGCTTTTGCTCGACTGTGAATCGTATTCAAATGACAGACGAGCAGTCAAGCAGAAATGCTTTAATCGACGCTTCCAGATACAAAAGGTTAAGAGTCTTCACACAGCATCTTTCCATCGTGAGCGCGCAACGTGAGCGCATACTGTGTACTTATATAGCTGCAGGTTTTCTCATCGATTAAAGCAAACATTTAATGTACCTCTATCAATCCCCCTCCCCCCTCACTGCCCTCTTAATAAATCATTCAATTTTGATTCAATCAACTTTTCCTTAACTACTATTTTTAGTCGATTTTTATTTCTAGTAATTTTGTTTATTATTTTTACTTGCGACTTTAAATTTTAGTTGATTTTTCAATTCAGTCGATTTTTACTTTTAGTTGGTTTTTATTTTTAATCGATTTTCACTTTCAGTTGATTTTTATTTTTAGTCGGTTTTTAGTTTTACAGGGTTGTCACAGATCAAGGAATTTAGGGAAAAAATAGGGAAAGTAGAATTTGTCAGGGAAATCAGTAAAAATACTTTGAAAATTTTTTCGTAAATTTTAAAACAAAAGAAAAGAAAGAAAGAAAAAATGGAATTTCTCAGAATGCGCGGTATGTTGCGCAGAAGAAAAAAGAATAAATATAAGAGCAATAAATGAAGTGTCAAGAAGAATAAGAAAGAGAAAAAAAAAGTTGAAGGTGGCACGTGACATGGATGGACCATTCTGGAGTTAGTCTCTCTTGCATGGTTATCCAGCATCAGGTGTAATTTTCTGTCTGCAGAAAATCGTAACGGCACACGAGATTTATTTTACGTTCTTCATTTTTATTTTTTTTGGTCTCTTTCTCCTTTTTTTCGTCATACAACTACACTGACTCCTCACAAATGTGTTTCGACATTTTCACCATTGTCTCGACTCTTTGTTTCTGCCTCTCTATTTTATCGCGCTTATCCCTCTTTCTATCTCGTGTGCCTGTCTCAAATTCTCTTAATCTGTCAAGCTTCTTTGTCCCTTCCACCTCGCGACTTTTGACTGTCTTTTTTATTCTCCCCCTTCAATTTTCCCTTTTCATAATAAAATTCCATCGCGATATTTCACTCCTAAATCTTGAATCACTAAAACAATGGGTGTTTAATTCGTCATTCGCAATGAAAAAAAAATTAATTGATTCAAATAAGCGATTGACTATTATCAATTAAATATTTACTTGAATCAAATAATATTTATTGGAGTCAATTAAACGGCATTTGAACCAACAATTTCAGTATTTGAAGCAAATGCCATTTAATTGACTCCAATAAATATTATTTCATTCAATTAAATCTTTAATTGATAATAGTCAATTAATCGGTTACTTAAATCAAATAAATTTTTTTTTCAGTGCGGAATTTTTTCTCTTTTTTGCTTCACCTTGGAGGAAGTATTTAATTTTAGGCTAAATCAATTTAATTTGCAGGGCTCGAACTAGGTTCATAAATCGCGTAAAAGTCCGTAAATTTGCTTGAAGACCGTTTTCTTAAAAAAAAAGGTCCGTAAATTTCGTAATTTTATTGAGAAAAGACAAAAACTTCATAAATTGTACGATATAATTTGGAGAATTTTAGAGAAATTACAAATGATTGCAGAAATTCAATTATTTTCAAAAGTAATAAAATTCTTCTTATAAAATTCAATTATCTTCAAAAATTTTTTTAAATTCTCGTCAAAATTTCAATTATCTTTAGAAATATTAAAATTTTTCTCCGAAATTCAATTATTTTCAAAAAATGTTAATAAAATTTTTGGCAAAATTTCAATTATTTTTAAAAACTTACCTCAATTCAATGGTTTTTAATATTTATTATTTTAAAAAAATTGTCCAAAAGAATTCAATTATTTAAAAAAAATTTTAATAAAATTCTGCGCAAACCTTTAATTATTTTAAGAAAATAATAAAAATTTCACAGGAATTCAATTATTTACAAATTTTTTATAAATTTCTTTGCAATAATTCAATTATTTTCATGAATAATAAAATTCTTCCTTAGAAATTCAATTATTTTCATAAATAATAAACCTTATTGCAGAATTTCAATTATTTTTAATACAATTTTAATCGAATTCGTGAAAAAATGTAATTATTCTTAAAAATTTTATTAAAACTCGTCAAAAGAATTCAATTATTTAAAAATTTATTCATAAAATTCTTTATGAGAGTTCAATTTTAAGAAATAAGCAATTTACAAAAATTCTCGTCAAAATTTCAATTATCTTTAAAAATAGAAAAATTCTTCTTCGAAATTCAATTATTTTCAAAAACTTTAACAAAATTTTGGCAAAATTTTAATTATTTTCAAAAATTTTACTCAATTTAATGATTTTTAATATCTACTATTTTAATAAAATTTTCCAAAAGAATTTAATTATTTTAAAAAAATTTAATAAAATTCTACGCAAACCTTTAATTATTTTTATAAAATAATAAAACTCATCGCAGGACTTTAATTAATTTTTAATTTATACTGTTTTAATCGAATTCCTCGAAAAATATAATATTCTTAAAAATTTTATTAAAATTCGTCGAAAGAATTCAATTATTTAAAAATTTGTTAATAAAATTCTTTACGAGAATTCAATTTTAAGAAGCATGCAATATTATTCAATAAAATGTTTTTTTTTTGTATTAAAATAATTGAATTCTCGTAGAATTTTCTAATAAATATTGATTTAAAATGAATTATAGTTAAAATTTTCCATTGAAAATTGAATATTATTATTATTATTATTATTATTTAATTGAATATTAAAAGCATTAGAGCGTGAATTTTTAGAAATAATTGAATTTTGAAAAGGTTTCCAATTAAAATCTTTGAGAATCTGAATTTTTCATATTTTTAACTGTGGAATTCATTGTTTTTGTTTGAGAAAGATTATCATTTAATTGAAGAATTTACGAATAATTGAAATTTCGTTAAATTGAATATTGTAAACAAATGGATTTGAAAATTGTCAAAGAACTGTTTCGAAAATTATTAAAAATAATCGATTTAAAGAAGAATTTTAATTAAAAATTCTTTAAAATAATAATTAAATTGATAATGATTTTATCACTCAGTTTAATTATTATAAAACATGAAAATATTGATCACTCCGTGTCGAAAACTCGGAGTTCGAACACTGAATTTGAGAAAACTTTTTGGAATTAATTTTTGACGAAATGTTTTTGAAAAAATGTTCCAAAAAGATTTTAATCAAACACAAATTTTCTAAGGGTATCAAATTGTGAAAAAAACGAATCAAAATATTAAATTGAGTCAAAAAACGAATTAAAAATGTTGCTTTTGATTCGTTTTTTGTCTCAATTTGATATTCTTATCCGGATTTATCCCTATTGAGAATATTTCTAGAAATATTTAAAAAGTACTTTATTTATTTAAGAAAAATTCTATTGAACCTTCTTTTTAAAAAAAAAATTTCTATTTTAAAATATTGTAATAATAGAATTTAAATAAATAAATTAAGAGATAATTATAATAAAATGAGGGAAAAATATAATATAATAAAGTAAAAATGAAACGTATGATAGTAAAATAAAGTACGAGATAAAAAAATGAAAACAAATAATCGACGACCCATGATGTTACTGCAATTTATTTTCTAATTATGATTTTAATGAGCTTCTTATATATGTATACACTGATATAAGAGCCACGCGAAGGTATATTATAAGAATAATATGGGTCTTCGTCCTTCGAAGGACACGAAACGACCCGTTTCCCGTTCGGCTTTGCACGCGAGATCAAGAATAGCGAAATACTTGTTGAAATCGAAGGAATAGTTTTATGGTTTTCCACTCGTGATCGATTAGAGTCGAGGTAAACTTGATACGTTAATGGGTAGGTGAATTAATAGCCTCTTCAAGGACTCGAAAAGGAAGCCCAGCCTCGAATAATGACAGGGACACTCAAGCCAATTCCTCCCGATCAGTGGACCACGACAAAATTTATTTCCCCTTCCTTCCTTCCTTCCTTCCTCCATTAAAAAAAATTTAATCGCTTTTTCGATATCTTTATTACGTGCATTATAAATTGTATACAATATATACCAAAGAGTCCATTATTTTTATACTCCAATAACGAAAAATATTCGCATTACGAAACCGAAATTATTTAAGGCCGCAAATTGAAAATGTCATCTGGAAAAAAATTCTTTTTCTTCGGAATTAATTTTACAAAGTCGACGTTTATCGTTGTTAAAAATAATTATTTATTTACTATATTTATATTTGGTTAAAATTTTAAAATAATTAAATTAAAAATAAGTAAATCTAATAAATAAAATTATTATTTATATTCATTGTCTTAATTACTAATTAATAGTTATCAATTATTAATTACGAATTGTCAATTATTACTTATCAATTATCAATTATAAATTATTAATTATTAAATACAGTTAAATACAAATTATTAATTATCTACTATTGATTACGAATTTTCAATTATTAACTATCAATTATTAATTATCAATCATTAACTATCAATTTATAATTATCAATTAATACTTATCAATTATTAATTACGAATTATTAATTAGCAATTATCAGTTATTAATTGTAATAATATTGCAATTGAATATATTTTATAATTTTATCAATTATTAATTATGAATTAATTATTATTAAAAATGATTATTAACAAAATAATTATTATTTAGAAAAAAGGAACTGATAAAAATTGAATTAATTGAAGAAGCTAAATATTTAAAAATTTATTTGCGTCCATTCAACATTCATAAATATCGCGCGACTATTTCTTTGAGAAAAAAAACGAAAAAGTAAGTTTTGTGCCTTGAAGAATTTATTTTTTTTTCTTTTCTATAAAAGAAAAAAAAAATTACACAAACTTTGACAAATTTAAAGTGCTCTAGTTTTCAAGTGAAAAAAGTTGTCAAGTTCCGAAACGTGAGTCTGCTTTGAAAATCGGACGCACCAAATCCAAAGAATTTAACTTTGTAAATTGAAACTTTATAAAAACTTTTTCTGCTACTTTAAATGTGCATTCTGTGTTGAAATTTGAAAAGTTTAAAAAATAATTTATCACTATATAATAAACTTGATTTTATTAAACTCCAAAGTACTTTATAAATTTGAATTCAAATAAAAAGAAAGTATAAAAAGTCGACTAATTTAAATCAGTAATAATTATTCAATAAAGTCGAAAATCGAAAATAAATACGCGTGTAAAAAAGTAAAATAAATTCGAAAATTAAAATCTGAAATGAAAACATATTTTTACTTCAATTTCGGTAAATATTTCTCTAAAGTCAGGAAAAAGTTTGTTCCGCCTCTCATTTAGCCTCTTCAAAAAAAACCAATTTTTACCCTTTACCCGGAAAAGTAATAAAATTGAACGCATATCGAATTTTTTTATATTTTTTCCGCCACAGAACATAAAAAAAATTTAATTACGTGAGTTTAATGATGTTGTTAAGACAGGAACGATGTTATCGTAAAAAGGTATTATTGGCAAAAGTTGAGAAGTGAATAAGTCCGAAACAATAATAAAGTTTGTAACTAAACAGATAGTTAACTCATCCCATTATCCGTATAGACATAAAACATCATTTCAAATGGCTCGAAAGATTATTTTCCCTCAATAATAATCGTTTGCAATGATTTCACTTTAAATATACGAAGTCATAAAAAAAAAAAATTGAATATATTTATAGATATATCCGTATTTAAAATTAATATTTAAAAATAAATAAACAAAACACAATGAGAAGTGAAACAACGAAATAGTGAGTGTAAATAATAATCATGTATGAGAAAGCAAGCGGTTTAAATGCGATGATACAATTGTTGTTTTGAATTTATGTGCACATTTTTCTGGTTCAGTGAACTTGAAACTTAGTCCCATCATTAAGTCGCGCTGGTTCATTACTAATTTTTCAGTTTGTTAAATTAGAGATTAAAATTACATTAATAATGATAAAATGTAGTTTTACTTTTTCTTTTATCGATTGTTTCGCTTTTAATGAATCGCAACTTTCTTTTTTACTTTTTACTTGTGGATTAAATATTTTCTGACATTATTGGAATATCCCCTGAGGAACAATAAATATTTAAAAAAAAAATAAAATTTTTAAATTCAATAATTTTAAATTCATTGTAGTTATTAATTATACTAATTCATTATTTAATTATTAATTGTATTACTAATATATAATTGAATATATTTTATAGTTGTATCAATTATTAATTACGAATTATCAATTATTAATTGGCAATTGACAATTATTAATTAGCAATTAGCAATTATTAATCGGCAATTAACAATTATTAATTAGCAATTAGCAATTAGCAATTATTAATTGGCAATTGTAGAATATCAATTTTATTAAATTCACGAATTTTCTATTTATTTCCCCTCACGATAAAATTTAATTCCTTTCTTATCACAATATTGTAAAAATATTCTTGCACAATATTGTACAAGTATTCTCGCACATCATTGTAGACTTTTTGCACATAATATTGTAGAATTCTCGCACATTATTGTAGAATTTTTGCATACTCTCTAAATTTGAATTGGTAAAAATGTTTACTAATTTGAATAAGCAACTGACATTTCCCTTAAATTAGTAATTTTTACTAATAAATAGTAATTTCCACTAATTTATTATTAAAATTTAGTAATTTAAAAGCCAAAAGTCAGTCAATCACTAATTCGAATTAGTAAATATTTTTACAAATTTTACTGATTTTTTGCTTTTGAATGAGTAAATTATAGTAAAAAGTTAGCTGCTAATTCAAATTATTAAATATTTTTATTAACTGCTTCCTCATTTTTACTAACTTTTTATTTTTGAATCAGTAAATTAGTAAGAAGCCATTCACAAATAAAGAAATATTTTTACTACTTTTAATGACTTTTTGCTTTTGAATTAGTAAATTTTACTAATAAATTAATAGCAATACTATAAATAATACTAATAAATTACTAATTACTCCTAATTACTAATTATTAGTAAGTATTTAATAATTGAAATTCAAAATAATTAAATTCCTGTAAAGAATTCAATCATTTTTAGAAAATAATCCAATTCCTGTAAAGAACTCAATTAATTTTGGAAAATAATTTAATTTCTGTAAAGAATATTTTATGAAAAGTTTTTAAATATTTGAATGCCTGGTAAGAATATTAATAATTTTGGAAAAAAAATAGAATTTCTATGAATTATTTTATTAACTTTTAAAAATAATTGAATTCATGCGAAGAATTTTTTTATTATTTTTTTAAAAGAATTGAATTCCTGTGAACTTTTTATTATTTTATGAAATTAATTAAATGTTCTTGTAGAATTTTATCCAAATTTGTTTTAAATAATTGTATTCTTTTGAAAAATTTTATTAAAATAATAGACATTGAAAATCATTGAATTGAGGAAAATTTTTGAAAATAATTGAAATTTTGCTAAGAATTTTATTAAAATTTTTGAAAATAATTGAATTTTTGAAAAGAATTTAAAGATAGTTGAAATTTTGACGAGAATTTAAAAAAAATTTTGAACATAATTGAATATCTGCGAAGAATTTTAATAAATTTTACTAATAAATTAGTAGAAATGATTATTTATTAGTAAAATTTACTAATTGAAAAACAAAAGGTCAGTCACTGATTCAAATTAGTAAATATTTTAAATAATTTTATTGATTTTTATTTTTTACTGACTTTTTTCCTTTTGAATTAGTAAATTTTGGACAAATTACAAATAATTGCAGAAATTCAATTATTTTCAAAAAAAAAAAAAATAAAATTCTTCTTATAAAATTCTACTATTTTTAAAATTTGAAAAAAATTCTCGTAAAAATCCTAATTATCTTTATAAATAGCAAAATTCTTCTCCAAAGTTCAATTATTTTCATAAATGTCAAAAAAATTCTTGTCCTAATTTCAATTATTTTCTACCATTTTCATAAAATTTCCTAAAAAGAATTCAATTATTATGTATATAAAAAAAATTTTAATAAAATTGTATACAAACATTTAATTATTTTCATAAATAATAAAAATTTCACAGGAATTAAATTATTTTTATTAATAATAAAATTTTTTTAAGGAATTCAATTATTTTGATAAAAAATAATTTAAATTCCAGAAAATAATAATTGAATTAAAATAATGAAAATAATTTTGATGAAGATACAGTAACAATATTCTCATACTAAAAAATAATGATTTTATCTCTTAGTCATTATTTTATTGTTAAAAAACATGAAGAAATCGATCACTCCGAGTCTTCGACTCGGAGCAATCGATATCTTCATGTTTTATAACAATACTTTTATAAGTTGTTAGTCTTTTAATGAAAAGAAGTGAAGAAAATTCTGATGATTTCTATTTGTCATTACAGTTTTGAAATAATTATAACATAATATAATCTAAAGATAACAAAAAAACAAAATTATAAACAAAAGACAACTTCAGAGTGTGAGGGACAGAAAAAGTGAAGGAATGAAAGAACATTTAATTTATTACAGTTAATTATTAAATATCACTATTTAGTAGTAAATACTAATTCAAAAGCAAAAAGTCAGTCAGTAAGTTAAATTAGTAAACTAATAAAATATTTCACAAATTACTAATTAATCAATAATAAGGCTAATTATTACTTAATTAGACATAATAAATTCGTAGAAATGACTATTTATTAGTAAAATTGACTAATTTAAAAGCAAAAAATCAAATTAGTAAACATTTTTACCAATTAAAATTTAGAATATCATTTTTGAATTCACGCACTATTGGAGAATTTTCTCACAATTAAATGCGTCTGGTACTCGAAAATAAATCTCACTTTCGACGAATGTGAATTTTAGCTCGTTTAAGCGAAAAAGAAGGAAGAGAGAGAGAAAAAAATACGAACAATGTGAGCGTGCAATTTTCTTTATTCTTTTTCATCGTGCTTTTTTTACCCCATTCTCGTAGACGTCTGGCGTCTATTGGTTACGAATAAGGATTCAGAGAGAACGCGACAAGAATCATAGAATGAGACATGAAAGTGTGTGGGTGGTTGCGTATATTCAGGATAGAAGAATGGAATATATGGCGAGGAGGGTGGGGGAAAATTTGAGGGAAAGAAAGAAATAAAATGAGAGAAATAAAGAGAGGGGAAAAAAGAGAGAAATAGAGAGCAACTCTCTCTTATAGAAAAGAGAGAGAAAGAAATAAAATAAAAGAAAGAGAGAAATAGCAAAAGAAAGAGAAAGAAAGAAATAAAATGAAAGAAAGAGAGAGAGGAAGAAATAAAATGAGAGAAAAAGAGAGCGCGAGAGAGAGAGAGGAGGGGGGAAGTATAGAGAATCGAGCGTGAGAGATGGTGATAAAGAGGTAAAGGGGGATGGAATTGATATGAAACGGAGCAAAACAAGGAAGGTTAGCAGCGAAACCACCGGAGATAGAATGAGATGTCAGAGAGTCGTTTGTTGGTAGCTCAGAGAAAATGGGGGATGGAAAACGGAAACTTGAGGGTGGTATAAAAGAGGGGGTGGTGGGGGGAGACAAAGAGTGAGAGAAAGAGAGAAACTCTGACGACGCGACGGTGGTTGGCAGAAAAATAATCGCGGATGAGTGGAGAGAGCACAAATGGACCGATTCCTTTTCCTCTTCATTCAGTGTATTTCTTATCTTCTTCATTTTTCTATTTCTTTCTCCGTCGAGTTTGCTTTTCTCCATTTGCGATGATTAGTTGCCTCCTCTTCACATATCGCGGAGCATTTAATTTTCGGAATGAAAAATTTTTCATCTTTCCATTTTTTTTTCTTTCGAGACTTTTTCTTTTTTTTCGGTTACAGACACATATTTTACTATGCACTTGGTGCTTTTCAATTATTTTCTAATATGGTAATTGTTCTTTTTTTATACTTTTTGAAATTTTTACATTTTTTTATATTGTCCTTAAAAGTATAAATTAGATATTTTTAACTATAACTTGAATTTATAGAGTTAATATTATTATTAATTGATTCTTTTCTTTTAATTTTGTGTCTAAAATTTCTTCATATTTTATAATAATTAATGACCTTGTGATAAAATCAATTCAATTATTATTTTCAAGAATTTTTAACTAAAATTCTTCTTTAAATCGATTATTTTAATAATTTTCGAAAAAGTTCTTTGACAATTTTCAAATCCATTTCTTTAAAATATTCTTTACGAAATCCCTAAGAATTTTATTATTTTTGAACAGTATTTCATTTTTACGGAGAATATTTTATTACTCTTGAAAATAATTGAATTTCTGCAATTTGTAACTTTTCATAAATTAAGCTTTTTTTCGTATTTTTAACTAAAATTCTTGTATAAATGCATTATTTTGAATAATTTTTGAAAAAGTTCTTTAAAAACTTTAAAATTCATTTCTTTACAATTCAATTTTACAGAATTTCAATTATTCGTAAATTCTTCAATTAAATATATCTTAGAAAATAATAAAAACTTAAAATAATATAAAACAAATTCAATTAAACTTTATCAAAAGAATTAATTCCACAAAATTGTTAGGTTAAAATATGAAAAATTAAGATTTTCAAAGATTTTAATTTGAAACCTTTTCAAAATTCAATTATTTCTAAAAATTCACACTCTACTGCTTTTAATATTCAATTATTATCTAAAATTTTACGTGCATTCAATTATTTAAATACGAAAATAAATAATTTATTGAACAATTATATGTTTCAAAAATTAAATTTTTATACAGAATTTTATTAAAAATTTTTTAAATAATTAATTGAAAATAATTGAATTTCTGACAAGAATTTCATGTTTTGGAAATAGTTCAATTCCTATAAAGAATTCAATTTTTTTTTAAAAATAATTTAATTCCTGTAAAGAACTAAATTAATTTTGGAAAATAATTCAATTCTTGTAAGGAAGTTTATTATTTATTGAAAATAATTGAATTTCTGCCAAGAATTTTATGTTTTCAAAATAATTCAATTCCTGACAAAAATTTTATGTTTTGAAAATAATTGAATTCCTGTGAATAATTTTATTAATTTTTGAAAATAATTGAATTCCTATGATAAATTTTATTACCTTCTAAAAATAATCTAATTCATGCGAAGAATACTATTATTTTCAAAAAAAAAATTATTTTTATGCTTTTAAAATAATTCAATTCCTGTAAATAATTCAATTATTTTTTGAAAATAATTCAATTTCTGTAAAGAATTCAATTATTTAATGAAAATAATTAAATTCTTGTAAAGAACTCAATTAATTTTGGAAAATAATTCAATTCATATAAAGAAGTTTATTAATTATTAAAAATAATTGAATTCCTGACAAGAATTTTATGTTTTGAAAATAATTCAATTCCTGTGAATAATTTTATTAATTTTTGTAAATAATTGAATTTCTGTGAAGAATTTTATTATCTTTTAAAAATAATTGAATTCATGCGAAAAATTTTATTATTTTTGGAAAATAATTGAATTCCTGGTAAGAATATTAATAATTTTTGCAAATAATTAAATTTCTGCGAAGAATTTTATTAAAAGTTTTGAAAATAATTGAATTCTTGGGAAGAATTTTAATAAAAGTTTAAAGAATTACACTTTTTGAGGAATACGATTACAATTCTACTAAAAATAATTGAAATTCCACGGTGAGTTTTATTATTTATGAAAATAATTGAATTCCTATAAAGAATTTTATTATTTTTATGAAAATAATTGAATTACTGTAAGAAATTTTATTATTTATGAAAACAATTAAATTTTTGCGAAGAAATTTATAAAACAAATTTGTAAATAATTGAATTTCTGGGAAATTTTTATTATTTATGAAAATAATTAAATGTTTTCATAGAATTTTATCAAAATTTTTTTTAAATAATTGAATTCTTTTGGAAAATTTTATGAAAATTGTAGATATTGAAAATCAAAAATCATTGAATTGAGTAGAAAATTTTTGAAGATAATTGAATTTCGGTGAAGAATTTAATTATTTCTAAAAATAATTGAAATTTTGATGAGAATTTTTAAAAGTTTTTGATCATAATTGAATTTCTGCGAAGAATTTTATTACTTTTGAAAATAATTGAATTTCTGCCATGAATTTTATTAAAATTTTGGAAAATAATTGAATTTCGGAGAAAAATTTTATTATTTTATGAAGATAATTGAATTTTGCGCAATTATTTGTAACTTCTTTAAAATTCAATTTCTTTTAGTGTCGACAAGTGTCGAAAACTGTTTTATTTAGGTTTTTAGAGATAAAAGTCTTACTAATTTTTCCTCTTTTTTATCAAGAGTGTTAAAAATATTTACAGAGTACTTTTTTAGGGGAAAAACTTGAAAAAGATTGTTTTGGTTTTGCGAAAATTTTCTTTTCGAAGTTCAGTTGACGCTAACTTTAGTCATTAATTTGTTAACAATTAAATTAGTAAACATTTTTATCGGTTTAAATTTAAAAAGATAGTTGTTACTATTCTTTGAATTTTTTTTCAAAAAAAGTAGTAAAGTTACTTTAAAACGGTTAATTTATTTTAAAATGGACAAGTAATGAGCAATTTTTTTTTTTTTAGTGTAACTCTAGACTGGTTTAGTACAAGTCAAAGCAATTGAATTCTGTCAAATTCGGTTTAGTTTATCTGTACGCTTTCAATCAGTTCCCCTTTCCCCTTTCTGTTGCTTTAATTCATCCCATTTCACTTCGATTTCCCCTGTTCGGGTACAAACGTTTCATTTAATCAATTTTCCCTCATCCATTCCTTGCCATTTTTCCTCAATGCTTGAAATATAATTATCGAAAGTATTATCCAATTTTATCTCAATTTGTTAATAACGCTTTTATGCGTTTATCCATCTCTTTGTCTTTTTCATTTTATTTCCCCCTTTTTCGAGTGTTCAAAAATTTTAATTAGTGAACAATTACATTACAAATTTACAAGCAATTACGGATTCGAATTAGATCAAATATTTGGAAATTTTCCAATTGGAAAATGGAAAATTACAATTTGAAAACATTTGAAAATTGTAAGAGTTCAAAGGTAACTTGTAAAAATATAATTGAAAACTTGAAAAATTGTAAAAATTGTTTTCAATTCAATTGAAGCAAAAGAAAATTGAAAAATCGAAAATTTAAATTTGAAAAGTTAATTAACTTTGCAAATTGTTTATCTTTGATAGGGAAGTGTAAAAATTAAAAATTGGATATTTTAAACAATCCGTTGAATTTTTTGAAAGAATTCGATATTTCGTTTCCACAAAAAGAGAGAGAGAAATAAAAATACATTCTATTCTTGTGGTAGTGGTATATATCTCTGAAAACAGAAATGTCGATCCATCAAAGAGTTACTTGTGGGAATTCATCTTGGTTCTAGAACAACTTCTTCACTCTTTTTTTCTCCACTCTTTTTTTCCTTTTTGTTGATCGAATGAAGCCATTTCAGATCCTTAATATCGAGATTACACGTTCGGCGGTGTTAAGATTCCCACGCGTCTTTCCCGGTAAAGTGAAATGAGAATTGCTCACCTCGAAAAGTCAATGACTCCGTAAACCGAATGATTTTCTCTCGTTGATTACTCGATCGAGTAATTCGAAGTCTATTAAAAAAAACAATATCAATCACATTTTCTCTATAAATGAAGTTTTCGTTAATTGTTATTTGAACTGTTTTTTTTTTATCGTTACTATTATTTGTCGAATTTAGCGTTTCTTGGGGAATTGAAAGCTATTTTTCTGAAATAAAATTTTCTATCGGAAACTAATTTTTTTGATAGATTCTCTGGAAATTAGCGTCGACTTTGAGCGTCGAAAACTTATTTGAGGCTTTTAGGGATAAAATTTTTACTGATTTTACGTTTTATTCAACTAGGGTTTTATTTCAACTTCGAAAAAAATATTTTCTGAAAGAAATTTTCTCTGACGCACTTAGCGTCGACGCTATCTTCAGGGACCTAATTTCACTCTAAAAAATAAATCTTACTTTCAGTCCCCTTTGGAGTAGTTTTTGAAATAGAAATCTTTGCGCTAAAGTGGTTACATCCCTTTTTTGTTTTCAATAAAAAATATATTAATAGCGTCGACGCTAATTTTAGATTTTTTGAATATTAAAAATTCTCGTCATAATTTTAATTATCTTTCGAAATAATTAAATTATTCTCCGAAATTCAATTATTTTCCAAAATTTTAATAAAATTCATGGCAGAATTTCAATTATTTTCAAAAATTCAATGATTTTCAATATATTATCTACTATTTTAATAAAATTTTCCAAAAGAATTCAATTATTTAAAAAAAAGTTTGCCAACATTCTACGCAAATATTTAATTATTTTCATAAATAATAAAAAATTTCTCAGGAATTTAATTATTTACAAATTTTTTTTATAAATTTCTTCGCAAAAATTTAATTGTTTTCATAAATAATAAATTTTTTTTACAGTGATTCAATTATTTTCATAGATAATAATGTTCTTAATAGGAATTCAATTATCTTCATAAATAATAAAACTCACCGTTGCATTTCAATTATTTTTAGAAGAATTTTAATCAAATTCCTCAAAAAATGTAATAATTTAAAATTTTATTAAAATTCTTCGCAAGAATTCAATTATTTTCAAAACTTTTAATAAAATTCTTCGCAGAAATTTAATTTATTTGCAAAAATTATTAATATTCTTACCAGGAATTCAAATATTTAAAATTATTTTCAAAAAATAATAATTGAATTCTTTACAGGAATTGAATTATTTTCAAAACATAAAGTAGTCAAAATTTCAATTTTCTTTAGAAATAATTAAATTCTTCTCTGAAATTCAATTATTTTCATAAAGTTTAGTAAAGTTTTTAGCAAAATTTCAATTATTTTCAGAAACATTCCTCAATTCAATAATTTTCAATATCTATACTATTTTAATAAAATTTTCCAAAAGAATACAATTATTTAAATCAAATTTTGATAAAATTCTACGAAAACATTTAATTATTTTCATAAAATAATAAAAATTTCACAGGAATTCAATTCTTTTAAAAAAATAATAAAATTCTTCGCATAAATTCAATTATTTTTAAAAGTTAATAAAATTCTTCATAGCAATTCAATTATTTTCAAAAATTATTAATATTCTTATCAGGAATTCAAATATTAAAAAACTATTCATAAATTTCTTCACAGAAATTGAATTATTTTCCAAAATTAATTGAGTTCTTTACAGGAATTGAATTATTTTCGAAAAATAATTGAATTCTTTGCAGGAATTGGATTATTTTCAAAAAATAATTGAATTCTTTGCAGGAATTGAATTATTTTTAATAATTTATAACACAGGAATTCAATTATTTTTAATTAATTATTTAAAAAATTTTTAATAAAATTCTTTATGAAAATTTAATTTTTGCAACATTTAATTGTTCAATAAATTATTAATTTTCGTATTTAAATAATTGAATTCACGTAAGATTTTAGATTATAATTGAATATTAAAAGCAGTAGAGTGTGAATTTTTAGAAATAATTGAATTTTGAAAAGGTTTCAAATTAAAATCTTTGAAAATCTGAATTTTTCATTTTTTTAACTAACAATTATGTGGAATTAATTTTTTTGAGAAGGTTGAATTGAATTGTAAACAAATAAATTTCAAAATTCTCTAACTATCCGAACTTTTTCAAAAATTATTAAAAATAATGGATTTATAGAAGAATTTGAGATAAAAATACGCAAAAAATTTAATTTTGGAAAAGTTACAAATTATTGCAGAAATTAAATTATTTTCAAGAGTAATAATATATTCTTCGCTAAAATTAAATATTTTTCAAAAATAATAAAATTCTTTTTAGAGATTAAAATATTTTCACAAATAATAAAACTGATCGCAGAATTTTAATTATTTTTAATACAATAATTTTAATAGAATTGCTCGAAAAATGTAATTACTCTTAAAAGTTTTATTAAAATTCGTCGAAAGAATCCAATATTATTAAAAAATTTGTTGATAAAATTCTTTATGGGAATTGAATTTTAAGAAACATTCAATTATTCAATAAACTTATTTTTTGTCTTTAAATAATTGAATTTTCTGATAAAAATTGATTTAAAAATAAATTTTTCTGAAAAAGTTAAATTAGATTTTTTTATATTATTTTAAGTTTTTATTTTCTAATATATTTTTAATTGAAGAATTTACGAGTAATTGAAATTTCTTAAAATTTATTGTAAATAAATGGATTTGTCCGTAATTTTTCATTTTTGTCCGTAAAATCCGTATTTTTAAATACTTTCACTGATTCGAGCCCTGATATTTGAAAATATTTTTACCAGTGAAATTTATCATTAACGTATTATGTGACACGCATGTGGAATAATATTTTCTTGAGAGTAGGAGAAAAAGCTGTAACAGGTGGCACAACTAGTTCGTGACACAATTTTCCAGAGTTCTCCCCACTTTTCTCTCTTTTCTTCGTCAAAGCTCTTGCAAGATGTCGAGGTTGAGCGAAGAGTCTTCATGGCACATGTGTTGAGTACTACAACCCATATGTACAACCATGCACTTCAACTATCGACACATTCTCATTGTCAAATGAAACCTCTCAAAACACCTTTTTTCAAGCACTTTCCTCTCAAGGGTCCATTTGCTTTTTTTTCTTCTACTTCTATATATTAATCCTAAAATATTTATTTAATTCACTAAGTCTACACTTTTCTTCGAAAAGTAGAATTTTAGAAAATGATGAAAATAATTTTCAATAAGTTGCAGTAACAATAGTAATCTTATAATATAAAATAAAGATTTTTTATCACTTATCTTTAATTATTGTAAAACAAAGAAATGGTGTTTTTGGAGTACATCATGTCGCATCATGTATATATATATATCGTATTATTCAGAATATGTGAAATTTATTGGATTTTAATTCGAAAGACAAAGAGACATTTCCATTTTGGAATATTGTGTGAAATGTTTTATTAATAAATCGTTTATATCTGTATATGACGGGTTCCACGTTAAGTGACCCAGGTCAAAATTTTAAATGTTTGGGATCGGGTAAAAATTTTGCAAAAACAGTAGTCCTATTAGATACAATTAAAAATACCAAATATTATTAATTTATTTAAACAAATATAAAAACTGGAGGGGGTCAAAGTTTAAATTTTTGGTCTAACATGGAATATTTGAAAAATTTGTAGTTTCTTTAAAACAAAACGAAAATACGTTTTCTATTTTGGGTTTTTCTGCTGTTTTTCAACACTTTCTAACGGTGTAAACAAATGTAGAGAAAAAAAATGTTTGACCTTGAAAAATTAAATTAAAAAATAAAATTTCATTTTTTCATCAAATGGACAGTTTTTATTTTTAAAAAAAAAATTTTATCATAAAGGTGAGGTTTTTTCCTAAAAAAAATGTATAGGTCAAAACGTGGGACAAGAACTTTTAACTGGTCAAAATAAACATTTACTTCTGCAATCCACCGCCCCTGCTCGTTGTTGGGCTATATATTGTTTATAACAATTGAAATAAATTATTTTATGCTTTATTAATTATCTGGTGGTCATATTGGATGAATTTAAATTTATTTAGATCATGTGCATCAACGGAATAAGAAAATAAACCTCCTTTTTTAAAAAAGTGTATTAATTTGTTAACTTTGATTTAAAAAAAATTATAAATAATTAAAATCTCCAAAATCGGCCTCGAAGGATGTCTTAAGAATTTATTCCCCTTTAATTTAAGACAAAGAACACTCAAATCGGTTTAAAATTGTAAGCTATAGACATTTTTTAATAGTAAATTGTAAAAAAAATTCCACTGTGGGACGGTGCACGGCAGAAGTAAATGCTTAATTTGACCAGTTAAAAGTTCTTGTCCCACGTTTTGACCTATACATTTTTTTTAGGAAAAAACCTCACCTTTATGATAAAATTTTTTTTAAAAAAATAAAAACTGCCCATTTGATAAAAAAATGAAATTTTATTTTTTAATTTAATTTTTCAAGGTCAAATAATTTTTTTTCTCTACATTTGTTCACACTATTAGAAAGTGTTGAAAAACAGCAGCAAACCCCAAAATAGAAAACGTATTTTCGTTTTGTTTTACAGAAATTACAAATTTTTCAAATATTCCATGTAAATTTTTGACCTGGGTCACTTGACGTGGAACCCGTCATATATACATATGTACTTCATTTCTACGCCCGGGCGCTTAATGCAAATTTTACATGCATGAAGCGACAAGGCGAAATTCTGGAGTTGGCGGATAAAACGATGCCGGGCACGTAACGTACCACGTGCATTTTAAAATTGAAAAAGAAGGCGGTGTGCAACAGAGAGACACGGTATGTGTTCACCCTTATGGAACCAAAGACACACTCTTTACCCTTTTTTTGTCATTTTTTCTTTCTTTTTTTTGCTTTTTTTGCCTTTTTGTTTTTTAGGCTTTTTCTTTTTTCACTTTGTTTCTTTTTCCATCTTTTTTCCTTCTTTTTACTTCTTTTTACTTTTTTTATTTTTTTTACCTTTTAGCCATTCCTCACCTTTTTGACTTTTTTACCATTTTCTCCTTGTTTACTTTCTTTATTTTCTACCTTTCCTTCTTTTTTTTACTTTCTGTTTTTTACTTTCTTTATTTTTTAACTTTCTTTCATTTTTACCTTCTGACTTTTTTACCCTCTTTCTTTTTCTTCATTTTTCCAATTTTTTTCCTTCTGTATTTTCTGCCTTTTTTTTTTTACTTTCTATATTTTTTACCCTTTTCTTTTTTACCTTTATTTTTTACCTTTTCCAGGGTTTCTACAAGTCATGGAAAACCTGGAAATCATGGAATTGTCATGGGATTTCATTTTGATTCATGGAATCATGGAAATCTCATGGAATTTCTAATCGGATCGTGGAATTTTTTTTAATTTTTGTTATAAACCCTTGTGATTGAAATCCGCGCTCCTTTATTACTCGTGGTCACAAGTTTCAGTTTATCAATTTCCCTGACAATTTACTGACGTTAAAATTACTTTCCCTAACAAAATTCTTTTTTCAGGAAAATTTGAAAGTTTACGGAAAATGAGTAAAATTTATGAATTTTAATAATTTCTAAAAATTACAATTATAACCCTTCCTGAAATTAATTATTTTCTACAACTTTCAACTAAACTTCATCTCTGAATCAATTTAATTAATAATTTAAATAATTTTCCAAAAGTTCTTCTAGAATTCAATTATTTAAATTTTCAATACATAAACTCAATTTTTCATAATAATCATGTGACTCTTCATAGTTTTTTCTCAAGTTATTAAGGTATAATATTTTCAAAAAATTATAATAAAGAAATTCTTACAATTAATTTTTTTTTAATATTTTTAAATAATTTTTGAACGATAATAGTTTTTCAATATTGAAAAATTTCCAAACAATTAAAATTTGGTAAAATCTTTTAACAATAATTGAATTTTTGAAAAGTATGAATAAAAAGGAGCAAATTTTTGAAGAATTTGTATTATAAACAGGACCATGATTTCTCAAAAATTTTAATAAGTCCAAAACGTAAATTTTGAATCTTAAAAAATTATTACAAAACAATTCAAATAATTTGTTTTTAAAAATATTTTATTAATGTAATTGTTCGAAAATAATTGTATTTCTTAAAAAAATTTTTGTATAATTTAAAAAAACTAATGAATTTTTTTAAAGAATTTTAATTAAAAATTTTAAACATTAATTGTTTTCTCCAAAATGTTAAAAATAATTGTAAAATGTTATTATTTTTGGAAATATGTAATTGAAAATATTAAAAATATTGAATTTTAAAAAATTAGAAGCTTATTTTCATTTTTAAATTTACCTTTAAAGATTTTTCATTAAAATTTTTGATGATACAATTATTTTCAAAATTTGCAATTAAAATTCTTCAAAAGTTGATTTTTAAAAATTGTAACAAAATACTTGAAATAAATTAATTAGTTTCAATTACATTTTACAAAATTAATTTAGTTTTTAAGATTCTAAAGTTCTGAACGTTCAAATGAACGAAATTTATTTATTTCTTCTACAAATTAAATTTTTATTGCAATTATTTTGCATCACTATCCAAAAAATTAATAACTGAGTTTTTAACCGTAACTATTTTAGTTTTTAAATTTTTTGTGATTAGTAATTTATAAAAATATCTTCAATAAAAAATATTTCGTTCATTTGAACGTTCAAAACTTGGGGATCATTAGTTTTTAATTTAGTTTAATTCTAATAGAATTCTTTCGGAAAACAATCAATTATTTAAAAATTTTTTATAAAATTTTTCGCAATAATTCAATTTATTTTCATAAATATTCAAAGAACTTTTTCAGAAATTATTAGAAATCATTGATTTAAAGAAAAATTTTAATTAAAAATTCTGGAAAATAATAATTGAATTGAAATGATGAAAATAATTTTTGAAGAAGTTACAGTAACAATAATATTCTCTTATAATATAAAATAATGATTTTATCACTCGGCCACCTTTAATTAATTATAAAACATGAAGGAATCGTTCACTCCAAGTCTTCGACTCGGAGCAGTCGATGTCTTCATGTTTTATAACAATATTTTTAAATATTTTTAAAAAGAATTTTTGTATAATTTAAAAAAACTAATGAATTTTTTGATGAATTTTAATGAAAAATTTTTAACATTATTGTTTTCTCCAAAATGTTAAAAATAATTCTAAAATGTTATTATTTTTGGAAATATGTAATTGAAAATATTAAAAAACATTGAATTTTAAAAAATTGGAAGCTTATTTTCATTTTTAAATTTACCTTTCAAGATTTTTCATTAAAATTTTTGATAATTCAATTATTTTCAAAGTTTGCAATTAAAATTCTTCAAAAGTTAATTTTCAAAAATGGTAACAAAATACTTGAAATAAATTAATTATTTTCAATTAAATTTTACAAAATTTTAACTATTCAAAAACAATTTTTGTAAGATTTGTTTATAGTTATTTTTTGCATTATTAAAAAGGAAAATAAGTTGCACTTTTTTACTAAAAATTGTGGTATTTTGTTGCAATGTTTGGAAGAAATGTCGAAAAAGTCTCAATTTTCTTAATTTCCCTGACAAAAAATTTTTTTCATGCACGGAGAAAAATATAAAGTAACTTTTACAACTTTTCTAGTAAAACATTTCTGGTAAAGCATTTTTGGTAACTTTTACTACTTTTGGAGTAAATTTTGCTACGTTCGAAGTAAATTTTACTAATTTTTTACAAATATGTTCTTTGAACGTAGTAAAATTTACTTCGAACGTAGCAAAATTTACTCCGAAAGTAGTAAAAGTTGCCAAAAATGTTTTACTATGAAAGTAGTAAAAGTTACATTATATTTTTCTCCATGTGACATTTACCTGACTTAACTGACAAAAACTTCTGTTTTTTTACCCTCTTTCTTTTTTTACCTTCTTTATTTTTTATTTTATTTCCTTCTTGCACCTTCTGCCTTTTCTACCTTTTATTACCTTTTTTTACCTTCTTTTTATTTTAATTTATTTATTTATATATTTAAAAAATATACGGATATCTGAAGAGAAAAAATAAAGAGAGAACGAAAGAGGGAAAAGAAGAATGAAGAAAGAGCGAAGAGAGAGATTTTCGTTCTTTCTTTCATTCTTTCTTTTCTTTCCGACTCAACCGGGTTTATTCCCCCTTTATCATCGTCTAATTATCCTCCACTCGTGTCCCCTGACGACGCGCGAGCTCCCATATAACCAACCCTCATTTTAAGAATAATGCTTTCTATTTTGTTTCATAATAACTGTAATCTGCGCGCGAACCCCTTTTTTTCCTCCACATTTTACAGCATTAGTGCTATTTTTTTATAATCTTATTTCTGTCGTATTTACTGCCTTTTATGACTGGCACGCACAACAACAAACAGTAAATGGCAAACAAAAGATTCGTTTAATTTACAAGATTCCGCGAGTGTACATATAATTATTACAAGAATATTTTTTTAAAAAATTTATTTATAAGCGTATATTTATGCTAAAAAAATAATTTTTATTTATTCACGAGCGGTAGAAAACTTAAAAATATATTACCAATAATTATGATGATATTAATTTATTTATTCATATTTGATAGATAAAGATAGATGATAAGAAAATCGTTTCTTTGAATGTTGGAGAATTTGGGAATATTTTCTTATTTGAAATATTAGATTGAAATCAATTTCCAGTTATGTTCAGATTATAAATTCATGTATCTACATGCATGCTTTTTATGTATATTCAAATCGGAGATTGGTCTTTTTATGTGAGAGAATTATAGTGGAGCGGGAGATGCCAAGTTTCGTCAAAGGGAATATTTTTATGACGTCAGGAGAAAGGAAACTTTGATGGATCGTGATATATTTATATATTTATATATTTATTTACTCTCCATTTCTTCTCGATGTTTGCCAAGTATATCTCTCTCTCTCTCTTCTCTAAAGTATTCCATTATTTCTAATTGACACTGAATGAAAATCACGTGCGAAAAGTAAAGATTTCAGAGTTGAGGAATAAAATAACAAATTCGCAGAAAAATGTCTGATGAAACTTGGAAAAAAATTGTATTCTTTTCATTCCTTTTGCGAAAACAAACGACTCTGAGGGTTGAGACATAATTAAATATTAAAAAAGTATTAAATAAATATTACAAAAATTGTTAAAATAATAATTATAAGGAAGTTTTGTATTTGGCGAATTTGAGGAATTTCTGAAAAGTGAATAATACTTTGTAGATTTGTATAGATATGGTATATAAGTACATATCTTCAACTTTACGATGAGTGTGAAAAATGTTTTGCAATAATTCTCTTTTTCCTTTTTTTTTGCTCATTAAAGATGATGAAATGTTGATTAAAGAGGTTTGTTGTGTTGTTAGTGTATGCGGATGAGCCAACCTTGCGCTGCTCTGTGATTGCTTATCAAACATTATAACACGCTTTGATATCCATCGTTATCGATTTATCTCCTTGCGAGGGTTCTATATACATATATACATGTGTCTATATCGTACACGGAGAGACCCACATTCGTAAAAATTACTAAAAACGGTTGCAATGACCGGAAATAAGGGGACTTTTAGCATAATGTACTACAGAATTAGATAAATTTACAAAAGAAATAGATAAATTTGCTACATTGAAATAGCAAGTTTTAATATTTTGTGTAAGAGTTGTAAATGTAGCGAAAATTGATTATAGTTTTCTCTAATTTAATTAGACAAAATCTGACAAATGAAAACATTTTCCACTAAAATCTTCTATCCACTGTAGTAATTTTTGGTGAGCAAGTGTGGCTAGCGAGTGCAGTCATATGGCGCCTGTATTTCTATTGGTTGCTAACCTCGTCAATCTCCGTAAATGAGCCGATGCCTTCCGATCATTGACAGTGACTATGTTTCGCGTATGTAAAATAAATTTGGATATTATCTACAATAATTAAATATAAAGTGAAACGTAGGTCGTTCGGTATCTCAGAAATTGACCATTATAAATTAATAAATTTTGCATTTATTCCTGTCCCAAGAAGTATGTCTTATAATAAGTTGTTAAAAGTAAACTGCTTTCTCGTAAGTGCTGTAAATTTTCATCATTCAATATATAAGGAAACAAAGATGTATACTTTCAGTGAAATTCGTTGTCGTGCGTGCAGTTGTGTATTAGTGTATTAATTAACCGCGTCTATACATATAAGTGAAATAAACATGTGTGTGTCTTCAAATATTTATCCAACAACAAATATATAAGTGTGTGAGTGTGTGTGTCTGTGTATGTAAAAATCCTTCCAGTTTACCTCCACTAGTCAAGAATTGACGGGAAACCGGCGACAAAAATCCGTATTTTTTCTTTTCACTCTTTCTTTCTGCATTTACAACGACTATAGTAATTTTACGTACACAATGTTTCTGAGTTTTACTACAGTTGTTTGGAACTATTGGACGAAATAGTAAGAAACTTTGCTAATTTGGTGAACATTTGTCGGGATTAGTGACTTAGTGTAGAAAATAGTAAAAAATACAAAAAGTCCCCTTATTTCCGGTGGTTGCAATGTGAATATAGTAAATTCTAGTGTGATTTTATACAAAAATTAGTAATCTCGGTCTCTCCGTGTATGTCCAATTACGCTCATAACTTGAATACCCGATAACTTTGTACGCCAACAATTTGCTCTCTATTTTATAAACATTCATAAACAATAACACGAATCGAACATTTCATTTTCTTTCTTTAAAAAAAGAAGTTATTGATGCAAATAATTTTACAATTACAGAAATTAGTAAATAAATGTAATAGAACATTTAGCATCTAATAATTTTTAGAGTAAATCAGAATATTCTTTAGGTTCAGGGAAAAAATCAAATCAATTCTTGTATTTTAATTTAGGAATAACATTAAACCCCAAATATGGGGATAAATAGGATTATTCTTTTCGAAGACAATAGAGCAATTTGATAAGGTTTCAGCGGCAGATCTAAATTTCCCAGAAAAGGAGTTTAGATGATCGTTATTTTACTATCGCTTCTTCTTGATCCTCATGCTTGGGATCAGATTCACCGCAAGAGGAGAACGACGACGATGTGGACGATGTTGGGGAGTGAGAAAATAGAGGTTGAAACTGGGAAGGAAAGAGGTCGAATTGTGGACGTGCTACAACTCACGCGACCTCAAACGAGACATCCACCTGCTTCACTAAAATGCTGCGGTTTTTTCACTTACATACTACTCTTCTTGGAGTAGCGCGTTTGTATTTGTATACATAAACATGTATATGTATATATATATATACAAAAGCAAACCTACTTTAAAAGCGGAAATCCGCTTACCTCACACCCCTGTCCCCCTCCCTCCACCCTAACGCCACGCTACATTACATTCAAAGTCACTTTATGCGACACATTCTACGGTTTTCTATAAGTACATTATAAAAAAGCATCTCTCAACTGCGCTACTTTTCTCTCAATTATTCATCAATGTTTCTCGAAAAGAAAAAATCTTTCCTTATTAATGATCTTTTCTCGACATTTTATTCGTTCACTGAAAAAAAAAAATTTTGTCGAAATCTTCAACTACTATTACCCAGTTGAGTTGAAAGTTGTTAAATTAATTACCTTTTTAGTTTTGCTCACAATTTTTGTGTAGTTGATTTTATTACTTCTGATGTAGTTAAATAATAATAGTTCAGATGACTAAAAAAAGTAGTTAAATTAAAAAAACAAAATCTGATTACACTAACTACAGTCTTAGTTCTTTTTACTACTTTTCCTTTTTAAATTCATTTGAGGACCTACTGAATCACGCAGAGTAGTTAAAAATTATTCAGACCCAGTAGAAATTTTTTTTAGTGTTGCATTTGAAGTTAAACATACAATTCAAATTTCACTAGAACAATTCTATAGAATTTCTACATGAATATTCTACTAAATTTTAGTGATTTTTAATTAGAAAGAAGATAAGTTTGTGAAATAATTTTTTTCACATTTATATTATTGTATGATCCGTAAATTTGCTTAAAGTCCGTAAAAGTCATCCAAAGCTCGCTCCTAAGTCTGCGAGAATAATGACAAACGGCAATTATAAATTATAATAAATTGCAATGTTAAACTAAATATACTTGATAATAATCGGATATTATTTGAGGAAAGTAAACTTGGAGAGTTAATGCTGAGAGTGTCTGGGAGTATAAGCGAGAAGTCGAGAGCGACACCTTCGGTCCGATCCGCTAATGAAACGCTAATTAACGCTCCTGCCCTCTCGCGCACGAGCGCACCTGTGCTACGGCATATATACCCATACAGAATAACACGTGTGGCTCGCAGGCAGGCAGGCAAGCAGCGTTTTGCTCTCCAAGCCTCCTCCCTGAAGACCTTGACTGAAGCGTGATTAATTACCGCACTTTTGCCCGCCCAGTGTTACTTGGCGATCAAACGTTACGCTCCATCGTTTTCTTCACTTTATATACTGTGCCAAACTATATACCGGCTCTAATCGAATCCAGTTCACTGATCCACCATATCTCTCAATTCAAACTTCCACACTCTGTGCTGAAATTTCACGACACGATCGTTAATCACTTGTGTAATTTACAAGTCTTCCTATTCCATACACACCTTCTATTGTTATTTCATATCAAACATTCTCCCACTTGCGGGGAAATTGCGCAATCCCTCCTTTTATCGTCTCACTGATTAATTAAATTGGTTCCTTTTTTATCCTCTTGTCTTTTTATGTAAATAATTACTTGCGCCTTCGTCAATTTTTCCATACTTTTCTCTTTTTTATATATTTCTATTTAAATTATTTATTTATTCACTCATCATTTTTCTTGCGATTTTCAACTTTTTGATTCGTGGTAAAAATATAAGATTGCCACATTTCAGGGAAATCAGGAAATTCAGGGATTTTCATTAAAAGTACTAAAAAGTATTTAAAAACTTTAGAATTCATAAGAAAATTTTGAATTTTTGTGCCTTTTTTGTTTGTCTCATAAACTATGAAATTACACCAAGTTGAAGTCCACAACGTTGATCAACGAAAAAAAATTGTTCACTTAGTAAATTAATTAAAAATGACGCAGCAATATTGACACAAAAATATTTAGAAAAAAAGATTGATGTTCATATTTTGCTAATAATTATTTTACAATTAAATATTAAATTAAAAATAATACTTGAATGCATTAAATAAATTTTTTTCGTTGATAAACGTTGTGGACTTCAACTTCGTGAAATTACCACGAATTCTAATACAAAACCTTCAATTTTTTCTATTTCTGATAATAATTTCAATAACAAATAAACAATTTTTTTCATAAATAGATTTTTTTTTTCATTTCATAAATAGATGAACTTCAAAATGTTTCAATTTTTTAAATTTTAAAACTTTAATTCTGAATTAATTTAATTAGAAGGAACTTAGAATTTTGAAAAATTTCAATAACTCAAATTCTTTTGAAATTAGATAAATTTTTTAATATATATTTAATTGATAATTTAAAATATTTGGATTTATAGAAGAATTTTGGGTTCAAAACATTAGAAAAATTGAATTTTTGAGAAGTTACAAATGATTGGAGAAATTCAATTATTTTCAAAAGTAATAAAATTCTTCACAGAAATTCAATTATATTCAAAATTTTTTTTAAATTCTCGTTAAAATTTCAATTTTCTGTAAAAATAGTAAAATTCTTCTCTAAAATTCAATTGTTTTCAAAAATTTTAATAAAATTCTTAGCAAAATTTCAATTATTTTCAAAAACTTTCCACAATTTAATGATTTTCTAAAAGAAGACAATTATTTGAAACAAATTTTGATAAAATTCTACTAAAACATATAATTATTTTCATAAAATAATAAAAATTTTAAAGGAATTCAATTATTTTTAAAATTTAATAAAATAATTCATAGGAATTCAATTGTTTTCAAAAATTATTAATATTCTTACCAGGAATTGAAATATTTAAAAACTTTTCATAAAATTCTTCACAGAAATTGAATTGTTTTCCAAAATTAATTAAATTTTTTACAGGAATTGAATTATTTTCAAAAAATGATTGAATTCTTCACAGGAATTGAATTATTTTCAAAACACATAATTCTTGTCAGATATTCAATATGTTCAAAATTTTTTTAAAATACTAGTCAAAATTTCAATTTTTGTTAAAAAATAATTAAATTCTTCTCCGAAATTCAATTATTTTCAAAAAGTTTAGTAAAGTTTTTAGCAAAATTTCAATTATTTTCAGAAACTTTCCTTAATTCAATGATTTTCAATATCTACTATTTTAATAAATAATATTTTAATAAAAACTTTTAATTATTTTCATAAAATAATAAAAATTTCAGAGAAACTTAATTATTTACAAATTTATCGCAATTATTCAATTATTTTTATAAATAATAACATTTTTCACAAGAATTCAATTATTTGTATAAATAAAAACATTTTTATAGGAATTTAATTATTATTTTCAAAAATAATAACATTCTTTCTAGAAATTCAATTATTTTCATAAGTTTATTATTATTTTTTTTATTATTATTATTTTCATTACAGAATTTAAATTACTTTTTTTATTAAAATTTATTTGAATTTCTCTGAAAAATGCAACTATTCTTAAGCCTTGGGTCCAAATAATTTAAATAATTGAATTTTAGTAAAATTTTACAATAAAGATTGATTTGAAATTGAATTTTTTTTATAATTTTAGATAATAATTGAATATTAAAAGCATTATAGCGTGAATTTTTAGAAATAATTGAATTTTGAAAAGGTTTAAAATTAAAATCTTTGAAAATTTGAATTTTTCATACTTTTAAGCATAACAATTTTGTAGAATTGATTTTTTTGAAAAAGTTTAATTGAAATTTTTTATCCTGAAATTGTAAACAAATTTACAATTGTTAACAATTTTGAAAATTCTCAAAGAACTTTTTAAAAAATTATTAAAATTAATTTATTTATTGAACAATTTTAGTTAAAAATTCTAGAAAATAATAATTGAATTGAAATGATAAAAATAATTTTGAAAAAGTTACAGTAACAATATTTTTATAATATAAAATAAGTGATTTTATCACTTAAAAATTTCAAATTCTAACCTTTTTGAAATTATAAATTTCATTAACTATAAATAACAAATATAAAAAAAATCCGATAATCTATAGCAAAATTGGTTAAAGTTAAATGACGTCTTAAGTTTGAACAATTCAAAGAGTTGCGGGGAATTTCAAAGAATATTGGTTTTAGTCTTTAAATTCCTAGTTTCTTCAAGTGAAAGCTTTCAAATTTTAAGTTCAGGAAGGAGAATTCCTTATTCTCTTGAAGTTGTAAAGTAGATATGTATACTTCCAATGAATTGATTTGAAAAACTTTTGCGTCTTTCAAATTTTTTTTTGCCGATTCAAAAGCGCACTTCTTGGCGGAGAGTGGCGTTTCTTTTTCCTAGAAATTTCCATGAAATTTTCAAATATTATGTATATTTTGTTGGATATATTTTTTTTTTAGGGAGAGAGGGAGGGGGAAATATTCAACGTCGATGCCATCTTCATGAAACTGGATAATTCAGTTTACTCGTTAATTAATTTAATAGCTATTCAACTGGCAACTAATTACTTAACTAGTTAGTCTGGTCCTTATAACGGAATAGATTCAACCAGTTCGTGGTCGTTACTAATAAATTAGTTTGCATATACCCACCGGGGTATATAAACTACTGTACTTTATTATTCTCCTCCATCAGAATTATAATACATTTTCAAAACTATAGTTTTTCAAAACTAGGTTTCAAAATCAAACCATCGGAATTATGATACATTTAGAAAACAATAGTTTTTGAAAACTACTTGAAACTATAGTTGTTTCAACTAGTTTTCAAAAACTATTGTTTTCTAAATGTATCATAATTGGTCTGGCGGATTGTTGGGAGAATTTTCGTCACTCTTGATTCTTACACTCTTTTAGAAATGTATTTTTTTCTCTGTAAATCGAGTAATTTTTTGGCTTTTTTTATCGTAAAAAATGAAACATGGAATTACCTTTTGAAAACGGGAAATTCCAAGTCGTATAGAAAGTTTTCCAATCATCTCCATATACTTCTTATATACGTGCTTGGAGTATTTTCTTTCTAGCATTGATCGAAATTTATATAGATAGTATATTCGACGATGGAAAAATCGATGTGTACGTCATATACAGAACACTGAATTTTATGGGTCACTCTGTCATAGCATTATCCGTTGAGAATTTCAGTATTGAGCATGAATCTTTCACGTATGAGATTGATTGCTATAAATTTGTGTTATTCGCGACTTCAGGGATTTATTTACTTTGCGTAAATAATTAGAAAAATGTTGAGAAACGATTTGAAAAAGAAGTCAGGATCTTGGTACAAAATCAGTTGTCAAGATATATTTCAACTTTCTTGTTGGATGAAGGGAAGTAAAAATTTATCAAGTTTTTATTTGACTTCTGTTTCTGATTCCAACTGTCAGAGCTTGTGTAGGAAAAAGGGAATTTAAAAGAACGGCAAAGGGGGTAAAAAAAAGAGGACGATATATGTTTAGCAATTGGCAAACGACTGCAAGATAAGATGAGCGTCTGTGAGTAGAGCAGGAGGATCTCTCTAGCAAAACACTTGGACCATGGCAAGTCGGAGATTCTTACTGGCAAAGCTTGGCAAAAAAGTAGAAGCGCTTGATCTTTGCCAGACTCGCGGTAAAATAGAGAGAGAGAAAGAGAGAAAGAGAGGTAAAATCCCTTCATCTTCTTTGCTTTTGCAACGAAAGATTCCCATTGCCCGACTGTCCATATAGTCATCTATCTGCGTACCTTCGACTCTGTTCCGTCTTTTTATGCGACCTCCGAGACGATCATGAAATTTCTCGAATTTCTTTCTTCTCCTTCTTCACACAAGTACCAGGATATATATTACCTTTTTCTCAAACTTGGCATATATGATTCTTTTTTTTTCTTCTTCTTCTTCTCCTCGCAGAAAAAAAGACACTTTTTCTAAGTTCTTTCGATGAATTTTCTTCCTTAACTTTTTATCATATTGTTTACTGTTGCAAACCGCTTCTGCCAAAAATCACTTCACTGAGTTTTCTCTTTTTGTTTCCAGAAACTTCTTTTTTAGGAGATCATTCTTCTTCGTTTCATCCTCCTTTTTTGTCTTCCTTCTTGTTGGTCTTCTTCATTTAATTCTACTTCATCATTTTTCTCTGCTTTTTGAATTGTTCATTGGCAAAAATATCCAGAAAACCCCAAAAACATTTCATTTCATTCTACTTCATCTACTTTCTGAATTCTTCATCATCAAAAACATCCAGAAAACCCCAAAACCTTTACTTTGTTTCAGTATTCCAGAAGAATTTGAATAAATAAATTTGCAAATTGTCTTAAATGCACTTGATGCAAATTGACCTCTCTCCTTCAAGTGAGAGAAAGAGAGAGAGAGAGAGCGAGAGGGTTTTCGAATTGATAAACGGCCTCAAATGGGATGAAGACCAAGGGCGCTAATCTATAAGGATTAGATCAACTTGACAATTAATTACGTGCGAAATGGTTACAAAATGCTACATCTACGAAAATGGGGTCATCAGCATGATAGCAATGTCTCTAATACCATCTTCCTCTATCCACATTCCACACTCACACAACTATATTTTAGTAATACGAAAGATAGGATTTCATCGAAAAGAAAGTTTCATTCAGAGAAAATTTATTTACGAAAAGGAAATATTACAAACACATAAAGTATATTTGTACAAAAGAAAAAAAAACTATTATGCTGTAAATAAATTTGAAACAAGCGAATCGTAAATAATCTTTTCCGCAGAGGACACAATGCCCCACAAATTGAATTGTCACATTGGTTTAAAGTACTTATAGAACAATAGTTGGCAGAAGTACATGAATTTTAAGTCGTTTGCCAAGTTGAATCATTAATCGTAGAATTCTCCGAGAAAGTGCTTCTTATTATTTTTTTTTAATGCTAATTATTGAAAATTGAAACAATTGCAAAATAAATACTAGAATAAAATGAAAAATTAAACATAAAGTATAGTAATAAAAGGAGTGGAATTCAACTGATCTAGAAAAATACTCTAAAAATTGTGAGAAAAGAAGCGAAAATGAAACACGTGGACGAAATAGTGCCATGACCTCATCATGAGCGTCATCATTTTCCTAGAGCGCATTCTCAGCTTTCAAGATTCCACTCACCGGGAGTATTAATATCTGTATTGATATCTGATTCGCTTCATAACAATAGGAGGAAAGACAGAGAGAGAGGCAAAGAAAAAGCAAATAGGACGTGCAAAGAGGAGGCGATTAGGTCATGGTCTTCCCTTCTTCCGTAACCTTGACCAACATCGACATAAAGCATTCTTTAGATACTTGTAATCACTTCTAGCTTTCTTGTCTTACCTAGAGAGAATATTTTTTTATTTATTAAAACCCAAGTTGTTCCTTATTCCTCTATTCGGTTAAACAATGAAAATCCCCCAAATTTAATTTTCAAACAAGATTAGAAAATCTATAGTTATATCAATTTTTCTTTTAGTGTTGTAAGTACAGAATAAAAAGGTTTTGTATTTATTTTGTTAAATTGGATTAAATTAGAGTGTTTATTTCTTTTGTTCAAGTGGCTGTACACTTACAACAAAGTTATTCGGAGAAATAGTATTATTTTATTGAGAAAACCTAAGATTATCTAACTAGCGAGTGCAACGAAGTTTCAAAGAAGTCTAGTCACCGTTTAGTTAATTAAAACCTTGGAATGTTATTATTTGTTGAATATGTCTTTCGAACTTCTGCTTAGTGTTGAATGTCAAACGAGTCTCAATCGAAAAATTCTTGTAAAAGTCGACAATATCGTCAAAATAACAATTAAAACTATTGAATTACATTTGGATTTTATAAAAAACAAATGAGATCTATTTGCTTGACATCCAACACTACTTCTGCTTCTCTTGGATCTTGGTGATGTCAGAAGAGTGACGTAGACACTGCTGCAAAACACCCCAAGTGTCTGACGTATCTGCCTAGTTCTCCAATTGGATGAAGTTCGTCCAGAAGTTGTCTTCTTCTGAGTCTTATTGTCTAGATCAACAAACTCCAGCACCTTAATTAATAGCTCGTGGGGAATTTTTCGAAGGTATCCGTAGAGTACCCAAGAAGCCTCTCCTCTTTTAGTTGATTCCGAATATTTTCCGTAGAAAAATTGATATGTAATGCAAGTTTTGCCCATCGTCAATAGAGAAACGATGGGCAGAACCTAACCAGAAGTACATTATTAACGCATCTGGGTGTACAGTTAAAAAGTAGAAATAAGATTTACTTGCTAAAACGTGAATAATTTTAATGTTCTCGATCCCTAAAGAAACGGGGACCAATGATTACTAATAACTAATTGAATTGCAATGATTGATTTCAGGTGAACCCCGATGCACAAGACCGAACGACACAGCAGATTCAGTCGAAGTTGGGCAACTATTCGGTGGTGAGACACCTGCTCGAGGATCCAAAGAGGCTGATAGGAATCGATGGTGTGCCAGCGAGTCCAGCACCGGCTCATCAATCGAGGCTCGCCAGCGGCTCTGGTTCGAGTTCAAGGAGCTCGCCATCGTCACAGGAGTTCAAGAAACCTGGTGGGCCCAGGTCAAGTTCCAACTCCTCGAATTCATCATCGAGTCACGCATCAGCGCAACGCGGCGGTTTTGTTAAGCCCGCCGATGGGAAGCCACCCTACGGTGGCCGTGGCGGCTATCCTGGACAGCCAGTCAAGCACGGCGGCAATAGCAATGATCATCGTAGTCACGGCTTACTTCCGGCAAAGGGTCCTCCGCCTCCTTCCAATTCATCGGGAAGCGGTAATTCGAATGCTGGCAGTAGTCTCGCTAATAGTGGTAGTGGCAGCAGTAACAGCAATAGCAGTAACAATAACAACAACAACAGCAATAGTAGTAGCAGCAGCAGTAATCGACTACACAACGCTGGTAGCCGTCTGCCGAGAATGAACCTCGACAATGTGAGTAGAGCTTTACTTTCAATTACTGTTATTATAGTTCAGGGTTCAACCCTCTACTCTTCATTATCTATTCCGACTATACACTTCAACTCTTTCTCGATCGCCTCTCATGCTCAGGTGAACAATTTTCTCCACCCCTGATTCTTTTTTCTATTCAGTACTTTCCCTACTGTAATTTATAATTTTTGTTTCTTTATGCACTTTTCTTTTCCAGTTGCGACTAACTTTCGATTCATTTTCTTTCTTTAGTTCAACGATATTTTGAATCAGAAATACGAATAAACTTAGTTGTCAAAAACTATTACTACTATTACTAAAACTTTCTTAATAGTCTACTAAATTTTGCAGTCTCCGAATATTTAATGTACGGTTCTGTAATTTTATTAGCTTCATTTCGCGCTTAAAATTTGTATTTAAAAAAACTTCAGTTCGCCCTTAAAATTTGTTGAAATTCACGCCTAGATGGCATGAAAGTTCTCTCACAAGCGCAATAAATGACAATCAAGTGACAATCAGTGACGTCATTAAAGAAGCTAATAAAAATTACAAAACTGCAATTAAAAAAACGAAGACATTCCTCAGTGGCAAAAACTATTATTTGAACTTTTTAGAAAAGAAATAAGTTTTCATTAAATTTATTTTACTAATTTTTTTTACGAAAGGAAAACAGTCTCCAGAGGGAGTAAAGAATAATTTATCCATATTTGTTTGATTCGGTTGATGATGTTATAAATAGCACGCGATAATCTAAAGTAAAATGAATAACAATCAAAGGGGCTTTATAATTGTGTGATGGTGACGAGTGTTCAGATAACATTGTGTCATCGTTTACAGAAGGCATACACACAAACACACATCTAAACGTGCCTCTGGCATTCGACCCCTTTGTGGCTATTGTCAGCTGCGAATTTCTTGAAAATGTAGAGCGAAGGTGTCACGAGATTTGAATCTGACGCGAATTAATTTCACATTGTTTGGAAATATTTTGACGCTAATTTAACCAAAATCAATTTTTTATTATACGTTAAAAGTTGTTTTTTAATTTTTATTACGGAAAATATTTTCAAAATAGTGTGTATTGTAATTATGAAGCTGAAACTCTAAGTTAATTGTCAGTTAATTTCTACTCTATTCATTGCGCTTGTGAGAGAACTCTCATGCCATCTAGGCGGGTATTTCAATATTTAGGCGCGAAATTCAAAAAGTCAACAAATTTATTTCACATTTTCTATCAAATAAAAAATAATTTAATAACTGGATGCCAGTTTCAGCTTCATTTCTAAATTGTAAATAATACTAAATTATTTTATTATTTGAGAGAAAATGTGAAATAAATTTGTTGACTTTTTGAATTTCGCGCCTAAATATTGAAATACCCGCCTAGATGGCATGAGAGTTCTCTCACAAGCGCAATGAATAGAATCGAAATTAACTGGCAAATGACGAAGGGGCTTTGTATAATAATTAAAATAAATAATAACATTAATAATAAATAACGGAAATAATAATAATTTTAATAATAAATAATAGAAATAATAATTTTAAATAATATAAAAAAATAGTTTGCTATTTTAATAATCGAAATAAAAGGAAAAAAGTCCAACTTTTTTTATTTTTCGAAATAGATCATCAATATGTTAATATTTCCTGTAAAAACTTTAAATACATTTTCTTTCATCCGCGTGTAAAATAAAAATTAAATTATCAATTCCGGGGGATCGAAAGGGTGACAGGAATATATTCATTTTATTTATAGATTGTTTTTTTTATGTTATTAATAATATTACATGCGTACAATCGCGAACAATATTCTGACGCGTATATTTCACTGCTTGCACACTGATTATCCCCGCACTTTTTTCTGATTACATGAAAGAAAAATTAATTTACACTTTAATATATAATAATTTTTCGCTCGCGTTTTGTTGTTAAATTTTTCAAACGCCGCGTATACATTTGCATTATTGTGCCCCGTATTTTAAAATATGCAATCTCTTCGTTCTGATTCTCACTCGCAGGTATATATATATGTGGGAATTAACGTAAATTTTTCACCTGATGTATTTCGCAATTATTTTCATTTCTATTACACAAATTGAATGTTTATTCATATCGTGTATCGTTTATTTGATATTGATTGACACGAAAAATTATCTTTTGTTTTTTTTATTATTGTTATTATTGGTATTGATAATTCGATTATCGAGTTGACAATTTGTGTCAGTGTTTTTGAGCAAATTAATTAACTAATTAGTTAATTAACTAATTTATTACTTATAATAATTATTAATTCTTATAGTACCTTCTGTTTTTATTATTATTATTATTATTTTTTTTTTTATTTTTTTTATTTATATTAATTAAATAATAAAAGACTTAAATATTATTTGTTTCAAGTAAATATTTAATTGATAATAGTAGACTAATCGGTTATTTGAATTAAATTAATTTTTTTCCGTGAATATTATTTTATTATTATTAATTCCAATTGTTTTTCAACTGCTTTTTTCCAGTTAAATTTTTCATAATTTCCTGTTTGTCTTCTTTTGTTTTATTTTTCTATTCAGTTATCATTATAAGAAAATTTTTTTTGGTAACATTTTTTCTATTTTAGTGTAAAATTTTATAGGTTATTTATCATTTAGTAAAAGTTATATTGTTTCGCTAATATAATTATTATCTGTTTTTTCTGTCATAAAGATTAAATCAACCTCCGTTGTATTGACTTATACCTCTAGTTTCGTTTATTCGTTCTTGAAATATTTTTATTGCTTTACAATTTTTTTTCGCTAGTTTTTAAAATTTTTGGAGCTCTTTAAATAAGAACGACAATTATTTTTTTTATTTAAAATTTTTCAATTTATTTTAAACTTCAATTTTCTTATTAAAATTTTTTTTAATTAAAATTTTATTTATACCATAGTCAATTGTTTGCTTTTTTCTTTTTTTGTAATTTATTTGTTAGTTATTTTATTTGTTAATATATAAATTTTATTATTTTAAATTTATAAATTTTTCTTGCAATTTCATTGTTGCACTTTAATTTTTGTAATTTAGTTCATTACTATTTAAAGTTGTTTTACATTATTTTTCAATTTTTGTCTCTTATTGTCTTTTATTGTCTTTTTTACTGTTTTTTTTAAAGAATTTTTTTCTTTTATTGTTTTTTTATTAATAATTATATATTATTTGAATTGTAAATTTTTCCCTGAAAGTAGCTTCTGTAATTATCATTGTTTCTTTATTATTGTAATTGATAATTGTACATTTTCTTCTGAAAGTAGCTTCTCTAATTATTATTATTCTTCAAATTAACCCTGTGATTGTAATCCTTTTCTTATAATTATTATAATTGGAGCTACTATATTTTCTTCATAATTATTCTAATTCACTTTATCTTTTCTTCTAATCAATGCAATCTCAATTTTTATTTTTATAGTATTGATTTAATCTATGAATTTTTAATGGCGAATATTTTCAGAATATTGAAAAATATTTGAAATTGTCTCCTTTAGTTTTCAATCTAATTAAAAGCGATTTCCGGTTTATAGTAATAATTAAAATTGAAGTTAACCTGCTTCAATTAATATTAAATTTGACTGCGCTTTAAAATTATAATCATTGAAGTTATTTCCTCCGGTGATCATTAAAATTGATGTAAAATTGTAATTGGATCATTTTGTCGTTGTAATTTATAAAGTTATAAATAAAGTGTCGGCTTCATTCATTAGGTAATATAGACGACTGAATTTTTATTAATTGCATTAATTATATTGCAATTATTATAATTCAAATAAATTTACTTAGAATTTTAATATAATTTTAATTGTAACCTTAATTATAATATTACAGTGGAAAAATTTTATTGGATTCAAAGAACCGACTATTTGTCTATTATCAAATTATTATTTACTCGAATCGAATAAATATTTAGATGAATCGATAGTAAATATTTACTTGAATCAATAATAAGTATTTACTTGATAAAAGAATTTTTTTATTTTTTATATAAATTTTAAATCGACTAAATTGTACTTGGAGCAAATAATTTTTATTTGAATGGAACAAATTGTATTGGAATCAAATAAATATTTACTTGAATCGAATAAATATTTACTTGTATGGAATAAATATTTACTTGAATCGAATAAATATTTATTTGAATGAAATAATTTTTATTTAAATCGAAGAAATTGTATTTGAATCAAAGAAATATTTTGCTGAATCGAATAAATATTTACTTGAATCGAAAAAATATTTTCTTGAATCGAATAAATATTTATTTGAATGGAATAATTCTTGTTTAAATCGAAGAAATTGTATTTGAATCAAAGAAATATTTACTTGAATCGAATAAATATTTACTTGAATGAAGAAATATTTATTTCTTTAGAATATTGACGGGACAGATTTGACAGACGATTTGCTTAAATCGAATAAATATTTATTTCGAATAAACATTTAGTTGAATTGAAAAAATATTTACTTGAATCGAATAAATATGAGTCAAATAAATATTTACTTGTATCGAATAAATATTTACTTGCATAGAAAATAAATTCATAAAATATAAATCGTGTAAAAACGAGGAGAAAAAAAATCCTTTTATAAGGCTTCATTCATACTTTTTTTATTTAAATATATAACTTAGGGAAAGGGTTCAACTCATTTTGTGCCTTGAAAAAGGTACTTGAGCTATATATGAAAATTGATTCTGACTGAAGCGCGCGCTGTTCATTTCCCTCTGGCAAAATTTTTTTCCCTCTGATAAAAATAGAGACGCTCTAAAAAAGGAAGAGATAAAAATGCGAGTGTGAGATAAAGAGTCCTATCGCGATTAATCAGAAAATAATATATCCTGGTTATTTTATTCGTGTCCCTGTTCCTCTTTTTTTTTCTCTTCCTACTAAAGCATCTGCTACCTCTGATTGCTACCTGTTTCTTCTCTAGACTTATTCTTTATCTTTTTCTTTTTGCTTCATATCTTCTTTCTTTGTTTCTCTCTTTTTCTCTTTCTCTCTCTTCCCTTTTCTCTCTTTCTTTTCTCTGTTTCTGTTTTTTCTCTCTTTCTTTCCTTGTTTCTCTCTTTATCCCTCTCTTTCTCTCTTTTTCCCTCTCTTTCTTTCTTTCTTTCTCTCTCTCTCTCAGCTTTCCTTGATAAATTCTCCAGTTGTGGTTTCATAGATAAAAGCCGATGAAGAGATTGAGTGTACCCAAGTAGTTATATCGAAGATTGAAATAAGAGTTTAGTTTTTATTTCTCTTCTTTTTTTCTTCTCAATAAATGGATAAAGCTTCTAGATTTTATTTTTCTTTTTTTTATTCCTCTTCTTAAGGAAACTGTCGATTAAACTTGATTTCATGTTTCTTTCTCTCATTGAATAATAACCGTGAACTATGCAAAAATTGTGGTTTTATTCTCTCAATTACCGGTTATGCATATATGTTCTTGATACTTTAATATTTCATTTCAAACAACTGCTCATTTTGTTTTGTTTTATAATTTTGCCATGAGCTAATTGAGAGAAATTTATTAACTACTTTAAATTTCTGCAAAATAAAAATAAAGATTGTAAAGAAAATCAACGTTCGACAATTTTAACAAAATTAAATTTAACAAAATAAGATGATAAAAGAATAAAAATAAATTAACGTAAATTGAAATTGAAATTTATTAATATATTGAAAGTTTAAAATATATTTTCTTAATTGAAATTTATTTTTTAATTTATTATAAGTTTGGTTTGGTTGAAATGAATGACTTTTTTGCTAGATGCGGGAAAAATTTGCTACTGGTGACTTTTGATTATCTAACTTATATATATATAATTATTGTCAGAAAGGGAAATAGAAGAAACTGTAATTTTAAGGTGAACTGCATAATCAGATCTGTTTATTAATTAAATCACGCGTTATGCTGAATTAATAAGTTAAATCATTCGGGATTGAAATTTATGTAACTTGTTTATGTTTATATAATTAAATATTCTGAACGAGAAAATGATTACAAGCAAAAGTGAAAGTTCTTGTTGTGTTTTATTTGAAATGTTTGGAAAAACATATACACGGATGCTGTTTTATATATAAAAAAAGTTAAAATTTATATTCACTATATGCATTTCTCAAATAATGTTTTAATTTTTTTTTTATTTGCTTTTTTACAGGGCATCAATTCCAGGCAGGCTCTCGAGGAAAATACACCAGATGTTGAGGACATTTTAAAGGTGAGTGAGAATTTACCTGAATTTTGCGTTAGAGTTTAGATCTCTACATATGTATATAAGCTCAACTTTTAAGGAGTAATCTCTAACTAAAGTCAGTTTACAACGGTCGTAAAGTTTCCAAGTCCTGAAACTGGAATTTCCCTCTTTGTTTCCTTTGTGTTGCCTTGCCACTTTTACTTAAATTCTTTGTTCGTCTTTTTTTTCTCGATTAATTCTAAAAGAAATTGGAAAAATTTTTGTATTCTTTACACTTTTTTTCACTATTAAAAGTAAAACTATTTGCAAGATTGACACAGGTCAGGGAATTCAGGTAAAAGTCAGGGATAGTAGAATAAGTAGAAATAAATTTTTAGAATAATTTCAATTTAAATAACTTAATTCTTGAACAATTATCAAAAATTATTAATTATGAATTATTTAATAAATAATTTTACCTTAATATTTCAAAATTCATTGAATTTTAAAAGAGTTGCGTTTAAAATTTTTTAATTATTAAAAATAATGGATTTATAAAAGAATTTTAGTTAAAAAATACTAAAAAAAAATTGAATTTTAGAGAAATTATAAATGATTGCAGAAATTCAATTATTTTCAAAAGTAATAAAATTCTTCGAAGAAATTCAATTATGTTCAAAAATTTAAAAAAATTCTCTTCAAAATTTCAATTATCTTTATAAATAAAAAAAAATTTTCTTCGAATTTCAATTATTTTAAAAAGTTTTTCCCAAATTCAATAATTTTTAATATCTACTATTTTAATAAAATTTTCCAAAAGAATTAAATTATTTTAAAAAATTCCTAATAAAATTCTACCCAAACTTTTAAAATTATTTTCATAAAATAAATAATAAAAATAGCACAAGATTTCAATTATTCTTAAAAAAGGAATTGAATTCATTACAGAAATTCAATTATTTTCAAATATTAATAAAAATCTTCTTAAGAATTCAATTATTTAAAGAAAATAATAAAATTCTTTGCAGAAATTCAATTATTTTTAATAATTAATCAAATTCTTCGAAGAAATTCAATTATTTAAAAAAATATTAAAATTCCTTGCAGGAATATTTAATTATTTTTAAAAATTAATAAAATTCTTTGCAGGAATTCAATTATTTTTAAAAATTAATAAACTTCTTCACAGGAATTAAATTATTTACCAAATTTAATTGAATTCTTTACAGGAATTCAATTATTTTTAAATATTATTAAAATTCTTCGTACACTGAAAAAAAAAGTTCATTGAATCAAGTAAATGCATTTTCTTGACCTGATTTACTTGAAACAAACCCATATTTTCTTATTGGAAGAAATTTATTTTCTTGTGTCAAGTAATTTTGAGCATTGATCAAAGTTATTGGAATAAGAAAATATAGGTTTGACATAAGTAAATATCTTACTGTTTCAAACGAACTGTTTTACATGCGCCAAGTCTCGAAAAAGTATTGAATCAAGAATATCATGTTCTCACGTCAAGTAATTTACCTTGAGTCATTTGGTATCTTGAGTCAAATAATTTTTTTATTTCCTTTAAAGCAACTATTTATTTCATCCAACACCCATAGTCTTGAGCCAAGAAAATGGGAAGATTAATACAAGTTAATAATTGTTTCAACTCAATTAAAAATTATTTTGTTTCAAAGAAATATTAATTAATCTAAGCATTTCTTTTACTTGAAGCATTTCTATATTCTCATGTTTCAAAATCATTAATTTCTTGCGAGAATGTTATATTTTCTGGAATGAAATATTTTATTTATTCAATTCAATTAAGTGTAAGATCTTAATATAAGTAAATATTTGTTTCAAGTCGATTAAAAATTATATTCAATTAATCCCATATTTATTTGAAGAAAGAAATTCATTTTCTTGTGTCAAGTAATTATTAGCATTGAACAGAATTCTTGAATTAACAATTTAGTATTTGGCAGAACTCAATATGTAATTATTTCAACCAAATATTTTACTTTTCCGAAGTACCAAAAAGTATTGAATCTAGAATATCATGTTCTTAAGCGAAATAATAAAGTATTGTCTGGAGAATTCATGTTTCTTGAATCGAATCATTTTATTTATTTGCTTTGAAACTTTTTTTTACTTAACACAATGCCGGTGTTCTTGATCCAAGAAAATATTTTTCTTCAAATGTATATGCAACTTAAATATCAGTTTTTGAAAACTGTCCATTGAGGCTAGGATGGCATAGTGGTAGCGTGACGGCTTCTGGTGCGTGCAACCCGAGTTCAATTCCTCCGACCGTGGAAAATTTTCTTTCAAGGTATATTTGTTGTATTTGTGTTAAGTATTAATTAAATGTGAATATATATGTAAAATAATAATTATTTAATTATTTAAATAAAAAATATAAATGTTAATTAATTAAATAATAAAAATGTTTGACCTAAGTATTAGAAAAGATGGGATGGAGGTAAGGGGGGGGGTAATTTAAGTAAATAATTTACTTGTATTGAGAAAGTATTTTTTTGATTGAAAACTATAAATTTTCTCAAATCAAGAAAATATTTTCTCGGACAGAGAACATACTTTCTTGATTTGATACATAAATGATTTTGAATTAATATATTCTGCATTTCTTACATGCTACTTAATTTCTTGGTAGAATTCCATATTTTCTTGGATCAAGAATATCTGTTCTTCTCACAAAATAAATGTTTTCTTCATTTAATCTTGAATTACTTGAACGAACGTTACAAAACATTGAATGAATCGAATAAAATAATTCAATCATCTATATATATTCTTAGAACAAGAAAATATTTTATTCATTTAATACATTTTATATTTCGTATAAGAAGATTAACTTCTTGGTCGAATTCCATATTTTCTTGGATCAAGAATATATGTTCTTCTCCCAAATATCCTATGTCAAGAAAATCGTTTTCTTGAATCAATACTTTAATAGTCTTGGCCGTATTCAATCCCACGATTTGCTTGAACCAAGAAAAATTTTCTTGGTTCAATACTTTTTTTTTTTCAGTGTAATAATTCAATTTTTTTCAAAAAATCTAATGAAATTCTGCTTAAGAATTCAATTATTTTCAAAACTTTTAATAACATATTCTTCACAGAAATTGAATTTTTTGCAAAAATTAATTAAATTATTTACAGGAATTGAATTGTTTTTAAAACATAATAAAATTCTTTGTAGCAATTCAATTATTTTTCAAAATTAATACAATTCTTCACAAAAATTCAATTATTTTCAATAATTGTTTAAAAATTTTTTGATAACATTCTTTATGAGAATTCAATTTAAAAAAAACATTTAATTGTTAAAAAAATTATTTATTTTTCATTAAATAATTTAATTCCCGGTAGAATTTTGTAATAAAAATTAACTTAAAAATGAATTTTAGTTAAAACTTTAGATAATAACTGAAAATTAAAATCATAATAGCATGAATTTTGAAAAGGTTTTTAAAATTAAAATCTTTGAAAATTTAAAGTTTTTATACTTTTAACTATAACAATTCTATAGAATTAATTGTTTTGAGAAAGTTTAATTACAAAATTTCTTTTTTTTTAAATTATGTCAAGTTTTTATTTTCCATTATATATTTAATTGAAGAATTTCCGAGTAATCGAAATTTCGTAAAATTGAATGATAAACAAATGGATTTGAAAATTCTCAAAGAACTATTTTTAAAAAAAGTATTGAAAATAATTGATTTAAAGAAAAATTTTAGTTAAAAATTGTGAAAAAAGTCAAAATTTTGTCTATAGAAATTAGGGAAAAACAAAATTAAATTTTTGTTGCAACTCTGATATTAATTGTGTGTTAATAAATATAATAATTTTATTTTTAAATTCAGTCCGAAACTTGTTATTGATTTAAGCGAGAGACAAGAGATTCTTGAATCGAAAAAACAATACATTTCATTCTCTAGGGAATATCGTGCCTCATCGTTGATTTTTAATCCTTTGATGCCAATTTATAACTATATACGTAAATTCGAACAAGATTTCCCGACTATTAAGGGCGAAGGTTTAAATAACAAAAGGTTCTGTCTTATAAAAAGATCACCCCCATGAAATTTGAGACAAAATCCGGAGGCTAATGAGAGAGAAGGAGAGTGAGAGAGAGAAAATAGAAAAAAGAGAGAGATAAAGAGAAAAAAAAGAAAGAGGGAGGGAGAGCCGCGTGTTGCTTTAGAGATGACAAAATTCTAATTCCCAATGGGGCTATCGATCGGGAAGCAATTTAAACACAACGATGAGTCATCATCGTAGCATCGTCTCTCCCTTCGTTTTGGTCCAAGTTCGTGATTCATCTTTTTGCCATATTCTCTCTCTCTCTCTCTCTCTCTCTCTCTCTCTCTCTCTCTCTCTCTCTCTCTCTCTCTCTCTCTCTCTCTCTCTCTCTCTCTCTCTCTCTCTCTCTCTCTCTCTTTTTCACAAACACTATAAAATGTCTGGTCCAAGTTGAGAAGAAAAAATTTCAGCCCGCAGAAGCGTAATCTCATGATTGACCTAAACCTAAAGGCGGGATAACTATATATATATTGTGCACTCGAGAATATTGTCGCCTATCCGCTCACCCTAAAAATAGCGAAAATATCAAATTTCCATTGTGCTTTGTATAGGGTTGTGAAAGGAGAATCGCGTTTGTAAATGATTATTATTGAATGCTTTTAGGGTTTATGAAACTATTATAAGAGGAAAAAAAAGGAATTGATTTTTATTTTTCCACAAATTTGTATACGTAATTTCTTCCTGCACTCGAAAAAAAGAATTTATTTTTTTATTAAACTTTCTATTGAAATTCATTTCATTCATTTTATTCAAATTCATCAAATTTGATTCATAGCGTTTGTGAGAGAACTTTCATGCCATCTAGGCGGGAATTTTTATGAACCTTTAGGCGCGAAATTTAAAAGATAGAAAATTAAATTCAAAAAATTAAATACAAAAAATTAATTATAAAATTAATTTATAAAAAACAATTGAAGTCCTGTGAAATTTTTATTATTTATCTTATGATAATAATTAAAAATGTTTGCGTAGAATTTTTTTTAATAATATTGAATTCTTTTGGAATTTTAGAAGATTTTGAATTATTAAAATTTTTCAAATATCTAAGTTCATTAAAATTTATAATTAAATTCATTGAACATTGTAATTTTATAAAATTTCAAATTGAAACCGTTTGAAGTTCATTTATTTATGAAAATTGTAAAATTATAATATAATAACTTACATATAGAAAAAAATTAATCCAGAAAGAAAAATAAAAAAAAACAGTAAATTAAAATCAGAATAAAAGTACGAATGGAAAATTAATTTCAAAATTAAAAAAGCAAATTAAATACATCATTTAAAAAAGGGTACCAAAAATATTTAAACATTGAATTAAATTACAAAAGAAAAATTCAATACAAAAAAAAGATTCAACAGGAAACAAAAGAGATTTTTCATTAGGTTTCTGTTTATGATATTCAAACGCTCGGCTAAATTATGTCAAGTAATGTAGTTTTCTTAGAAAGTTTTAAAATTTCTCATATATATATAAAAAATAATTACTTTCCGAGATGTTCTACTTTATACATGTATATATAAATTTACTTTCTAACATTTTTTCTTCACTTTTTTCCTTCAAGTTCGTATTATTCTGATTGATTTATTTCAACCCCGCGAGATAAGTGTATTAATTTGCAAAAAATATTTGTTTGCTGACTTTTTTGATAAATTGTGCACGCAAAATAATTTTTCATTCGTCTTTGAATAAATTAGTTATATTTACATGTTGGGAGTTCTTTTTCTCGTTTAATCAACGCACAGGCAATTTAAATTATAACTCTTTAGTCTTTAATATTATGAAAATTAATCAAATATCTCGATACTATTTAAAATCCATTAGTCGAGATGAATTTATTATAGAGGCAAGAAAGAGAGAATGAAACTCGTTTCACTTCTGCTTTCATGTTTTTCATATAGCGTGATGTTTATTTTCTCTTATTTATTATTATTTTTTTTTTTTTGCTAACCGGAAAGATTTTTTTTATATTTGAATGAGAATTTTAGAAGTTTGTCAAGCGAGAAGTTTTTCTCGAGGAAGTTTTTTAGTTTGTTCCTGTTTTTTAATTTTTTCTTCATTTTTATTTTTTTGTTTTTTTTTTATTTTTTTTCTCTTTACTTTTTTTCGGGTGAAAGAAATGTTCTTTAATTAAATGTTCTTAATTAAAAAGAATTGTTAGAATTGCTTCGAATTTTGATAAAGTTTCACAAAGTTTTACAAAATCTTAACAAATTTTAATTTAGTTTTAAACTTTATTTATTGTTTTTATTCTCTGTAAAATTTGTTCTATTTGCGAAGCTTTTTTTCTGTGCCCTATTTACAAAATAAATTTACCGTTAAGAATTCTTGGAAAACTCATTGAAAAATCTCGTTTATTTGAAAACTTTTTGAAAGGCAATTAAGGTATTTTATTAACTGAATGTATTTTACATATATATAATAATTTGGTACAATTTACCGAAAGTTTATTTAAAATTTACTTAAAATTCGGTTATTATTCAAATTACTGAAAAATTAAAATTAATAACTTTAGATTTCTTTTATTTATTATTATATAGTATTAAATAATATTTATTTTTATTTAATTTAATTTAATTGTATTTCATTTTTGTTTAATTTTATATTAAATTAATTTTTTAATTAAATAAATGGTAATTGCGAAATTTTTGTTATTAAAAGTAATTTCAAAAATTATTGATTGCAATAAAAATTAGAAACTTTAACGTTGAAAATATAAAAATTATTTTTTTTCGTTAATAAGGCAAAATTATTGCAATAGAAATTTAATTTAAAGTATAAATCAATAAATTTGGTTCATTTGAACTTTTTAAAACTTTAAAAAAATATTGAAATTATTGGTTTAAATTGAAATATAATTTATTTGATTTAAATGATAATTATTTACAATAAAAATTATTTATAGTAAACATTTTTTACTATAAAACTTATCTACAGTAAAAATTGTTTATAGTAAACATTGTTAACAATAAACATTTTTTACAGTAAAAATTATTTACAATAAAAATTTTTTCCAGTAAAAATTATTTATAATAAAAATTATTTACAATACAAATTGTTTAAATAAATAGTTATTTGATAATAGACAAGTATTTATAGTTAAATGAATCAAATTTCACAGGAATTCAATTATTTTCAAAAAATAATAAAATTCTTTGCAGCAATTCAATTCTTTGGAAATTAATAAAATTCTTCATAGTAAATTATTTATTTTCAAAAATTATTAATATTCATTGAGGGAATTAAAATATTTTTAAAAATTAATAAAATTCTTCATAGAAAATTCATTTATTTTCAGAAATTATTAATATTCTTTGCAGGAATTCAATTATATTTAAAAATTAATAAAATCTTCATAGGAATTCAATTATTTTTAAAAATTATTAATATTTTTAGCAGGAATTAAATTATTTACTAAAATTAATTGAATTCTTTACAGTAATTGAATTATTTACCAAAATTAATTGAATTCTTTGCAGTAATTAAATTATTTTCAAAAAATAATTGAATTCTTTACAGGAATTCAATTATTTCCAAATATTAATGAAATTCTTCGTAAGAATTCAATTATATATTCAAAACTTTTAATAAAATTCTGCTCAAGAATTCGATTATTTTCAAAACTTTTAATAAAATTCTTCGTAGAAATTTATTTATTTTAAAAAATTATTAATATTCTTTGCAGAAATTCAATTATTTTCAAAAATTATTAATAATCTTAGGAGGAATTCAAATGTTTAAAAGCTTTTCATAAAATTCTTCAGATTAATTAAATTATTTACAGTAATTGAATTATTTTTAAAAAATAACACTGGTTTACAGTGAAATTGTCAATCGAACAAAACATTTTTTTTTCGAATAGTAGGTGTTTTTTGAGTAAGAAAATCATAGTTTTAATTTTTTCCCCTCGTGCAGTTTTTCTGTAGCTTCAAATTTTGGATTTTCGAGGTTAAACGTCACTTAAACTTACCAGTAGGAAAATTAGCTTATTAAAATATAATAAATGAGGTATCATTGGAAAGGTTATTAAATTACCTTTCGATCCATAGGTCACAGAATAAAATTCAATGAAAATTGAGAAAGTTACAGTCGATTAAAGATCAAATTGCATGCCAATTTTGATGATTTGTTGACACTTAAGTAACTTCTACTATTTTTTTCTACATTAAACAGGAAAAAATGTTTTGATTTTAATTTTTTTATTGATAGACTATATGATTACAAAAATTTTAAGCCCTTGTGGTCCTCGATTGGATTAAAAATGACAATTCTACATTAAATTTAGTGAACGAAACTACTTTCTTCATTTTTAGAATCCCATAAACATTTGCAGCAAAAATTCAAGTAATAAAATTTATTTAAGCCCTAAAGTGACTAACATCACTAATCAAGGGTTTCTGATGTCGTAGATTTTAAATCGAATATTGGTTTTTTAAATTTCAAAATGGCGGATACAATATGGCGGACAAGTTTTTAAAAATCGATTAAATTCGTCTTAAATTCGTTACTCGGGGGTTTTCAGAGTCGCTGATTACGAATCCGATGTCGGATTTCGAAAATTCAAAATGGTAGATTCATAATGGTGAACTAGTTTTTTAAAAATCCATCGACTTCGCACCTATTGGATCCACCATTTTGAATTTTTGAAATCTGACATCCGATTCGTAATCAGCGACCCCAAAAACCCCTGAGTAACGAATTTAAGACGAATTTAATCGATTTTTAAAAACTTGTCCGCCATATTAGATCCGCCATTTTGAAATTTGAAAAACTAACATTAGATTTAAAATCTACGACATCAGAAACCATTGATTAGTGATGTTAGTCACTTTAGGGCTTAAATAAATTTTATTACTTGAATTTTTGCTGCAAATGTTTATGGGATTCTAAAAATGAAGAAAGTAGTTTCGTTCACTTAATTTTAGTGTAGAATTGTCATTTTTAATCCAATCGAGGTCCACAAGGGCTTAAAATTTTTGTAATCATGTAGTCTATCAATAAAAAAATTAAAATCAAAACATTTTTTTCTGTTTAATGTAGAAAAAAATAGTAGAAGTTACTTAAGTGTCAAAAAATCACCAAAATTTGCATGCAATTTGATCTTTAATCGACTGTAACTTTCTCAATTTTCATTGAATTTTATTCTGTGACCTATGGATCGAAAGGAAATTTAATAACCTTTCCAATGATACCTCATTTATTATATTTTGATAAGCTAATTTTTCTACAGGTAAGTTTAAGTGACGTTTAACCTCGAAAATGCAAAATTTGAAGCTACAGAAAAACTGCACGAGGGGAAAAAATTAAAACTATGATTTTCTTTCTCAAAAAACACCTACTATTCGCAAAAAAAATGTTTTATTCGATTGACAAAAAAAAGTTATTAATTTGTAAACCTGTGTAATTAAATTCTTTACAGGAATTTAATTATTTTGAAATATTATTTAATTTGTTTCTAAGTATTATTTATAGTAAACGTCGTTTACAATAAAAATTATTTAAGTAAATACTTATTTGATAGTGGATAAGTATTTAATTAAATGGATCAAAGTATTTTGGGGCAACAAATTTATTTAAAATTCGGTTATTATTAAAAATACTAAAAATGAAAATTAATAACTTCAGGTTTCTTTTTTCCGGTAAATAGCCAAAGTCACAGGCAACAGGGGTAATTGTGGTAACAATAGTAAGGGGTAAATATGGAAAGCGAATGTTATTTCATAACAGCAGCAGGAGAAATAGTTTTAAAAAAATGTGGATGATTTTTTTTTTTGCGAAAAGTGATTCGATGCTGAGGAAATATGAAATAGTGAATTCAGAAATGATTTCCTAGGAGCAAAAGGGTTTTCGATTTAGAGTAGAATTTACGACTTGACTACCGTATATCGTCGTTTTGCGTCTATTCGAAGTACCATAGACATTACTATACACCACCGGAATGAACCACCGATGAATTATTCTCACGGCTGGCCCGTGAGAAAATACGGGTTGCGCCAGTAGGCATCGTAAATGCGACTGCTAATTGCACTCGCAACGATGGCAAAAGACGATGACTTCTGCTTGAATATATCACATTCTTTGACGAACGCGCAGATTCATCGGAGATCATCATCCTTTTGTTTTCCTTTCCTCACTCACTCACTTCCTTCCTTCATTCATTCATTTTTCCCTCTCGCGCTCGCATTGTCTTGCTTTTATTTTTCTAAAATTGTTCTTCCCTCTGCTTCTGTATGTTTGTTGTTTGCAATTTTTTCAATTGTTTTTCTCTTTTTTCATTTTTTTTGTTTCTGATTTTTTGTTGATAACCGTAGAAATAATAAAAGAAGCCTAAATACGTTTTTTGTATTTTTTTTTTACTTTTTGTATTATCTTTCATGCAAAAAATATGTTATCTGGAACAACTGTAAATTTTATTATATTAGCGAAATTTTTAGTTGTTTCAGTTAAGACTTTCGCTAATCTAGAGAAAATTATCGCTGTTCCAGGCATTTTTTGAATTTTTTTATTTTCTACTGTTTTTGTATATAATTTTTGTATTTTTTTATTATTTTCGTTTTTTTCTATTGTTTTTCTATTAATTTTTGTATTTTTGAATTAATTTATCATAAGACTTGTCACTTTTTCGATTTACTTTTAAATTGATCGCATTTCAATTTTTATTGCTGGAATTAAAAAACATTTGTTGCACAAACATTTTTTTGCAGAAGAAAAAAAATCCTTTGTTTATTTTATTTTTTTCATTTTCTGTGTATTGAAAATTTGCCTTTTTGTCTCTAATTTCTTTTTCACCATTTCCTGTCTCATCGAGTGCTTCTTTGAGTCGGGTACTAATTAAGAAAATCGAAACCCCTGCGGCTAGAGAAGATAATTCTTAAAAAGTCTGCTTATTTGTCTGGGAAAATTAAATCACACAATTTTTTAAGAAATTAATTCAAATTGAATAATTGGAAAAATTGATTTTTCAATGAATTAATTTAAAATTAATATAAAGATTGAAAAGTTTAATTAATTGAATAAAATTAATTCATTGAAAAGTTGAAAATTATTTAATTAAAATTAATTATTTTTATCTTTTTTTTTTGTTTTTTTTTTCAAATAAAAATTTTCTTTTTCTTCTATTCTGAATTAGGGGATTTTTTTTCATTGAGTGTAAAGTTTTATTCTATTGGGTGTAAATTTAATTAAATTGGACTTAATTTTATTGGAAGTAAATTTAATTTTATTACAAGTAAATCTAATTGAAGTACAAGTAAATTTAAATGAAGTACAAGTTAATTTAATTAAAATACAAATAGATTGAATTTAAGTAAAAGAAAATTTAAATTTAGTTCAAGAAAATTGAATTTAAATACAAGAAAGTTTCAATCAAGTATAAAAAACTTAAGTTTCAAAAAATTCAATTCAATTTAATTAATTAAATTTAATTAAAATTAGAAGATGGAAATAAAAATGAAAAGAAAATGAGTAAATTAAAACCTAAATAATTAGGAATTCAAAAGGTTTTTTGGTCAAAAATAAAAAATCGAACGGTCACTAACGTCAAAGATATACATAGAAACAATGAATTTAATTTATTTTTAATTAAATTGTTTTAAATTTAATTTAACTACGTTTAAAATTAATACTTGTTTAGAATTAATTTAATTTAATTAAAAATCGAAAGTTTAATTAATTTAATTTAATTAAAAATCAAAAGTTGAATTAATTTAATTTAATTAAAAATATCAAAAATTTAATTAATTTAATTGAAATTGATTTAAATTGCTCTGAAAGAAAATGAATTGCCAATAAAAAGAGAAGTGAAACGTAAATGAAAAGTATTTTCAGGGGTGTTTAAAAGCGTGAAAAATTTGATCAGACATCGATCAAGAAATGTTGTTTTCGAATGACTCAGTGTTCAACTAACTAAAAGTGTCGCGCGCGCGAGAGAGTCGATAGAAAATAGCCAATCCGTCAGTAAATAGTCACCCACAGAATCTGGGCCAACTATTCATGTTACTCTAAAACACGCCCAACTTCTCTTCGATGAAATACGCAACGACGATCATGACGCTCTAATGGAATAATAATTTTCTATTTCTTTTTTCACACTTTTCATCTTGCTTCATTTCCTCCCTCTCACCCTATAATTTATTTTAAATAAAAAATTTTAAGACTAGAAAAAAATTTATTTGATTCAAATAAACGATTGTTCAAATAAACTTGTCTATTAACAAAATTAATTTTTTTTTTTCAATTAATTTTTATTCTTATAAATATTTTTAATTTTTATTTTATTTTAATTTTAATTTTTATGTAATTTTTTATTTATTCGAAATTTTTGTTTTAATTATTTATTTAATTTAATTTTTTTTTATTTATAAAATCTATAGTTATAGTTGAAATTTTCTTTAAATGTTTAAATATTTCAAATTTTGCTACAAAATGAGAAGAGTACATAAAAATTGAAAAAAAGTTACTCTCGCGAGTATTTCAGGAGAGAATCATTTGTAAATAATATTATACCGCGAAGGAAAGGGATTTTTTCTTTTTTCTAAAATGAGATTCGGGTAAATTTACATTTTGTTATATGTACGTACCAGTTCGTTAATGTCTTTCCCTCCCTCCCTCCCACTCTCTCTTCGCCCTTTCAGTGATTTATGCACTTCCGAGGAAAAGAAAAAGGAAAAACAAAAAGTCGAAAGATAATAACGATCAACGCTGCGTAACATAAAACTGTCATATAAATAATCACGGCACATATATAATAAAACGTGTAAATACAAGTAAAATTTTTCTTCATATAACAATGAATTTTTATTTTTATTTTGATTTTAATTTTTGATTTTTGATTTTAATTGTGAAAAAGAATGTGTGCGTTTGTAATTTACTCGTAAATTGCTATTTATTGCGATTTTGTTTGTGTAAATATGTTTTTTTGTTTTTTCCACCTCCCCCGAAGGGTTTAATTCATTTTTAATGATATTTTATTGGCGTAAAAGAGATTTTAGAGTCGATAAACGAAGTGTCTCTAATTGAAGCAGAATTAATATGGATAAAAATTTATAATTACGGTAATCAACCAAGTGTAGTATAATTGCTGTGAATTATTGTAATTATTGTACACCGATCGGCTATACATTCGTGATCGATTGTTTATTCTCTTTTTTTCTATTTGTTCTTTGTACTTTGTAGCAATTTTTTAATTCAAAGGTTTTTTATCATTAAAACATATGAGGAAGCAAAAAAGCAAAAATTGTTAAAAATTATCGTAATTTGTATTTTTTGGTTTATTTTTCTTTAGACGTTTTATTCGGAAAATTATTTTTGTTGTTTTACTATATTTTATTTTTATTTTATTTTTTTAGCATTTGTGTTTATTTTTACAATTTTGTTTTCATTTTATTTTATTCAATGGAATTAATTAGAAATTTTAAATAAACTTCGATTTTTGGAAAAATTTAATAATTCAAATTCTTCTGAAATTAGTAAAAAAAATTTAATATTATATTGAATTAATTATTAAAAATAATGGATTTATAGAAGAATTTCAGTTAAAAACACTAAAAAAAAGAATTTGAAGAAGTTACAAATTATGGGAGAAATTCAATTATTTTCAAAAGTAATAAAATCCTTCGTAGAAATTTAATAATGTTCAAAATTTTTTAAAAATTTTAGTCAAAATTTCAATTATTTTCATATAAATAATAAATTTCTTCTCCGAATTTCAATTATTTTCAAAAATTGTAAAAAAATTTATGACAAAATTTCAATTATTTTCAATATCTACTATTTTAATAAAAATTTTCCAAAAAAATTTAATAATTTCTTATATATGCAAACATTTAATTTTGTTATAAATGATAAAAATTATACAGAAATTCAATTATTTATAAACTTTTTATAAATTTCTTCGCAATAATTCAATTATTTTCATGAATAATACAATTTTTTACAGAGATTCAATTCTTGTCATACTCTCTAAATCTGAATCAGCGATAAGTATGCCACTATTTCAATTAGCGTATATGCGCTGTGAATTAGTGAAATTTCACTAAATAATCAGTGAAACTTCACTGATTAATTAGCGCATATACGCTGTTTTAAAATAGTGGCATACTTATCGCTGAGAATCAGTGAAATTTCGCTGATTCAGATTTAGAGAGTAGATAATAAAATTATTTTTAGGAATTCAATTATTTTTAAAAAAATAATAAAATTCTTTGCAGAAATTCAATAATTTGCAAAAATTAATAAAATTATTCGCAGAAATTCAATTATTTGCAAAAATTAATAAAATTTTTCTCAGAAATTCAATTATTTTCAAAAAATAATAAAATTATTCACAGAAATTCAATTATTTTTAAAAAATAATAAAATTCTTTGCAGAAATTCAATTATTTACCAAAATTAATTGAATTCTTTATAGGAATTGAATTATTTTATAGAAATAATTCAATTCTTCACAAGAATTGAATTATTTTCAAATATTAATAAAATTCTTCGTAAGTATTCAATTATTTTCAAAACTATTAATAAAATTCTTTGCAAGAATTCAAATATTTTCCTAACTTTTAATAAAATTTTTCGCTAAAGTTTAATTGTTTTCAAAACATAATAAAATTCTTCTCAAGAATACAATTATTTTGAATTAATTATTTAATAATTTGTTGGTAAAACTTTTTATGAGAATTCAATTTTATGAAACATGCAATTATTTAACAAATTATTTATTTTTGCATTGAAATAATTGAATTCTTGTTGAATTTTAGTTAAAATTTAGATAATTGAATATTAAAATTATTATATGTAAGGTGTAAGCAATAGTTTCTTATCAAGTCAATTTCAAATGAAATTGACTTGATAAGAAACTATTGCTTACACCTTACATATGATATATTCAGCCACAAGTCGAAACTAAAAAACTACATCTAATTATAATTATTAATTAATAAAAATAAAACAGTAAAATTTTAAATAAAATAGTAAAAATCAAAAGAAAATAAAATAGAAAAATTTGAAATAAAATAGTAAAAAAATAATATAATAATAACAGTAAAAAATAGTAAAAATGAAATAAAAATAAAATAGTAAAATTTTAAAACGATATAAACGATGAATCGGAAGTCGAGCACTGGCGCTAAAATAATATGTATTTAAATTCTCGGATAATAAATATCCATAAGTGTCGAGTCAAAACTCATCACTCTGCTATATATATGAAATAAAATCGTGATCTTGATTTCTGATGACTGACGTTATACATATATATATATATATATATATATATATATATATATATATATATTTATATATATATATATATATATATATATATATATATATATATATATATACAAAATTGTGTTGATTATAATCGACGCACCATATCCCACATAATGATCGTTAACGGCATTTTCACATCACGCAGCTTGCATTTTGTGACGGTTGCGCTCTGCTTATTTCACAATAATCACTTCCTCCTCGCATAAATGGTCTGAAAAGCTTGTAGAAATTCACAATAGACAAGACTTGGGCAATTAGTTTACTTATAATTTGAATAATCAGTCACGGCACTTACTATCTTTTTCATTAGAACAACAAAAAATTGTAATCTCCGAAAATAATTTTATTTTTCGGTGTAGTACTGTATTAAATAAAAGACAACTCTCAGTTTTTATTACTAAAAAAAAAGTAACCAAAAATAACAATTATAATTTTTAAAAAATAACTCTCAATTTTTATATTAATAAAAATTGAAACTCTCAATTTTTATATTAATAAAAATTGAGAGTTTTAAAAAAATAGCTCTTAATTTTCATATTAATAAAAATTGAGTTTTTTTTAAAATTATAATTGTTAATTAATAAATTTTTAATAATAATAATTAGCAATCATCCGCATAGAATATTCTTGAATAAAGTATCTAATTATTTTGAGAGCACGTACGGATTTAATGAGAGAGGAAATTAGTGTTCAGTGGATGTCAAACATGAGTTGAATTACATTCACCAGTTTATCTGAAATGTTGGTAGTTTGCTTTGCCATTACTTAGCACGTGGACCATGCGAAAAAAGGGAGAGAGAGAGAGAGAGTTTTAAGTTTGTCTCTCTCTCTCTATCTCTATTTTCTAAAAGGGTGTGTATATATATATTATAATATGTATATATATAAGAGATGGAGAATTTCTCTTGTATATGACGAAAGCATTACTCTTTTGAGAGGGACGTACCCATTAGATGTTGGCAACTGTGCCGCTCATTGGGACGAGTGCAAAACTGAGCAAGTGCAATGTGCAAGTCGACTGTCGAGTTCACTGAGAGAAGAGGTGCACTTTGCCGCACTGTAACGGGTTTTCACTCCTTCACGTGCTCGGTATAATTACCAAGGGCTTCACTGTATTCACTTAAGTATGGTTAACTCGTATCTATATACACACACGCGGGCATCAAGTATCCGGTCTCTGAATAAACTTGTATCCATTTACTTGTCTATTTTGATATCTTTATTTCGGACATTTATTATTCAATCGTACTCTACGCTTTTTCTTTTTTTCATCTTCTTCTTTTTGTTTTTACTTCTTTTACTCTTCTCTTTATTTTTTTTACTATTCTTACTGGCAACAATTCGTGCGCTAAAGCGCGCGACTAACTTCTTACTACCTTTCTTTAAATAAAATTAGCAATTTTGAAAATTATAGAATTTAAAAATTTTCTAATTTAAATTTTTGTTGAAAACACTAAAAAAAAAATTCAATTTTGGAGAAATTACAAATAATTGCAGAAATTCAATTATTTTCAAGAAAAATAAAATTCAACTATGTTCAAAATTTGAAAAAAATTCTCGTAAAAATCACAATTATCTTTATAAATAACAAAATTCTTCTACAAAGTTCAATTATTTTCATAAATGTCAAAAAAATTCTTGTCCTAATTTCAATTATTTTCAAAAATAAAATGCATTTTTCTAATTTCAATGATTTTCAATATCTACTATTTTAATAAAATTTCCCAAAAAGAATTCAATTATTTTTTAAAAAATTTAATAAAATTGTATGCAAACATTTAATTATTTTATTGGTTTATCCATTCATCATTCTTTTTAAATAATTGAATTCTCGTGAAAAATTAAAGAAAGAATTCAAGAATTTATCAATTTTTTAAAAAATAATTGAATTTCTGAGAAGAATTTTATTATTCATGAAAATAATTGAATTTTTGCGAAGAATTTTATTATTTAAATCTTTTTAAATAATTGAATTCTCGTAAAAATTTTATTGTTTGGGAAAATAATTGAATAACTGTAAAGAATTTTAAAGAAAGAATTCAAGAATTCATCAATTTATTAAAAAATAATTTAATTTTTGCGAAGAATTTTATTTAATTGAATTGGTATTTTATTTAATTTCATTTTTTCTAAATAATTGAATTCTTGAGAAGCACTTTATTATTTATACAAAAATAATTATATTCTTGTCTGGAATTTTATTTAAATTTTTATAAATAATTGAATTTTCGTGTAAAATGTAATTGCTTGTGATGAAAATAATTGAATTCTTAATGTAGAATTTTATAAAAAGTTATATTATTATATGATATTTTATATCAGAAGAATACTGATTGAAACTTTTTCAAAATAATTGAATAATTGAATATTCTTGCAACGAATTTTATTAAAAAATTAAAATTAAAATTGAATTTTATTTCTGAAAATTCTATCGAGAAATTTCATTAAAAAATTAAAAATAGTTAAAATCTGACAAAGAATTTAAAAAAAATCTTTTTTAAATAATTCAATTCCTGTGAAAATGTTTATTTTTGAAAAGAATTGAATTAATTTAATTATTTTCATAAATAATAAAAATTTCACAGGAATTCAATTATTTTCATAAATAATAAAATTTTTTTAAGGGATTCAATTATTTTGATAAAAATTAATTTAAAATTCTAGAAAATAATAATTGAATTAAAATGATGAAAATAATTTTTATAAAGATACAGTAACAATATTCTTATAATTCTTAGTTTAGAACATTACAAATAGTAGGGAAATTATAATTCTTAGTTTAAAATTTATAATTCTTAGATTAGAAATTAAAATTAGTAGGGAAATTATAATTATTGGTCTAGAAAATACAATTAGTAGACAAATTATAATTTTTAGTTTAACAGTTAAAATTCTTAGTTTGAAAATTGTAAATTTTCGTCTCAAAATTGTACATTCTTAGTTTAGATTTTTAGAAATTACAAATAGTAGGAAAATTATAATTCTTAGTTTAAAAATCACAATTAATAGGAAAATTAACATTTTCAGTGTGAAAATTACAATTCTGAGTTTGAAAACTAAGATTCTCAGTTTAAAATTATAATTCTTAGTTTAAAAATTTTAATTCTTAGATTAGAAATTAAAATTAGTAGGAAAATTATAATTATTAGTCTACAAATTACAATTAGTAGGCATATTATAATTTTTAGTTTAACAATTACAGTTCTTAGTAGGAAAATTATAATTCTCAGTTTCAAAATTATGATTCTTAGATTAGAAATTAAAATTAGTAGGGAAATTATAATTATTGGTCTAGAAAATACAATTAGTAGACAAATTATAATTTTGAGTTTAACAATTAAAATTCTTAGTTTGAAAATTGTAAACTTCAGTTTTAAAATTGTACATTCTTAGTTTAGAAATTACAAATTGTAGGAAAATTATAATTCTTAGTTTAAAATTCACAATTAATAGGGAAATTAACATTTTCAGTTTAAAAATTACAATTCTGAGTTTCAAAATTATAATTCTTAGATTAGAAATTAAAATTAGTAGGAAAATTATAGTTTTTAATTTAACACTTACAATTTTCAGTTTAAAAATTGTAAACTTCAGTTTCAAAATTGTACATTCTTAGTTTAAAAATTACAAATAGTAGGAAAGTTATAATTTTTACTATTAAAATTATAATTCTTAGTTAAAAAATTGTAATTCTCAATATCAAAATTATAATTTATTCGAAAATTATATTTCTTAATTTCGAAATTATAATTCTCTGTTAAAAATTGAAAGTTATAATTATTTCAAAATTATAATAATTTAAAAATTGTATTTTATTGTTTCAAAATTATAATTCTTCGTTTTGAACTTACAATTAGTAAAAAAATTATTTTTTTGATTCTAAAAATTAAAATTTTTCTACTAATTTTTAGTATTAAAAATTTAAAACTGTAATTTTTAGTTTCAAAATTATAATTATTTTAAAACTATAGTTTTTAGTTTCAACCTTATAATTCTTCTTTTAGAAGTTACAATTAACAGGGTTATTATAATTATGATACTATAAACTATAATTTTCCTACTAATTTTTAGTTTCAAAATTGTAATTAATTTGAAAATTATATTTTTTAGTTTTAAAATTATAATTAGTTTGATAATTATATTTTCTATTTTCAAAAATTGTTATTAGTTTTTAGAAATTACAAATAGTGGGAAAATAAAAATTTTTAGTATCAAAATTATAACTTTTAGTATTAAAAGTATAATTTTTAGTTTTAAAATTATCATTTTTAGTTTAGAAACTACAATTATTAGGAAAATTATTATTTCTAGTATTCAAATTATAATTAGTTTACAAACTATATTTTTTATTTTCAAAAATTGTTATTAGTTTAGAAATTACAATCGGTGGGAAAATTATAATTTAGTTTACAAAATTTTTAATTTTTAGTTTTAAAATTATTGTTTTTAGTATTATAATTATTATTTTTAGTATTATAACTATTCTTTTTATCACAAAAATTATAATTCTTAGGTAAATAAAGAATTTTAAAATTAAAACGAGTTCGAATGTTGAAAATAGTTCGAAAGTCATAATTTCCAGGTTTTCTGAATTGTAACTATATATTTGAAAATTACAATTATGTAATTGTAATTAAAAAATTAAACATTGTAATGTTTAATTTTAAAATTATAATTCTTAGCTTAAAAATTACGATTAGTTTGAAAATAATAATTATCAAATTCAAAATTATAGTTAACTCGAAAATGATAATTTTTACTTTGAAAATCATAATTACTCAGAAAATCACAACTCTTAGTTAAAAACTTACAACATTTATGTCAAAAATTAATATTTAGTTTAAAAATTAGTTGTTAATTCGAAAATAACAATTTCTAGTTGAAAAATTAAAATAATTGAACAATATAATTGCTCTAATTTTCCCGAAGATGGAGCAAAAGCAAGCAGAAGTGACTTAGCAGTTAAATGACATGTAAAGTATTTCGATATTGAATAATGTGACATTATCACTTTTTCCCAGCAGTGGTGTGAATAAAAAGAAAGAATCTCCTTCTTTTCACTTCCGATTTCCGGTTCCATTGACTCTCAAGTACTTTTTCTGCATCTTGAGTGACAGTCACGTTCACTTCTCAAGTTCTCACCCGACACTTTTTTTTCCGCACCTCATCCTCGGTAGAAAGTCGATATAGCATTTTTCAAATCGGAAGATATTTCGATTCTCTCTCTCATCTCAGTGTTATCTGTATATATGTGAGAGCAGCTGGAGATTCTTCCTTTTTATGAGAAATGTGTCTATTTTACGTTTGATGATCAGTCGTGAAATGTCCTCTCTCTCACCAATCATCTTACTCGATGGAGGAAATAACTCTCGAGATTCAAAACAATTTATACACCCAGACTATATTGCTCGCAATGAACTTTATTCCCTTGCTCTCTATATAAACTCTATTGACGTTTGAATTTGCAAACGCTATTTGCATAACTAATTCGCGATAGGGAATTTTCATTTCGAGTTTCTTTCTTTATACTGTTTTTTAATATCGTTTTATTCTTTTTATTTTCTGCTTGTATTTTTTATTGGGGAGGGATATTTTTTATTCCTTTGGTACTAGATTTTTTTACTTGTAATATTGATCCTAGTGAATATAAATATCATGATTTCTTTTCTAAATTCTTTCTTGAATTATTTTTTGATTTCTTTTTTTATTTCTTTTTTGAATTCTTTTTCGAATTCTTTTTTCGAACATTCTTTTTATGAATTCTTTTTTCAAACATTCCTTTTTTGAATTCTTTTTTCGAACATTCCTTTGTGAATTATTTTTTGAATTCTTTTTTCGAACATTCCTTTGTGAACTATTTTTTGAAATCAAAAAAGAGTTCTTTTTTTAAATTCTGTTTTGAATTCTTTTTTCAAATTATTTTTTTGAACATTCTTTTTTTAAATAGTTTTTTTAACATTTCTTTTTTGAATTCTTTTTCTGAATATTCCTTTTTTGAATTCAAAAAAGAGTTCTTTTTTTTGGACATTCCTTTTTTGAATTCAAAAAAGAGTTCTTTCTTCCTACATTCCTTTTTTAAATTCAAAAAAGAGTTTTTTCTTCGAACATTTCTTTTTTAAATACTTTTTTGAATTCAAAAAAGAGTTCTTTTTTTAATTCTTTTTGAATTCTTTTTTCGAATTCTTTATTCCTTTTTTAAATACTTTCTTGAATTCTTTGTTGAAATAAAAAAAGAGTTTTTTTTCAAATTCTTTTTTAAATTCAAAAAAGATTTTTTTTTTTAGATTTTTTTTTTCGAACATTCCTTTTTTGAATTCTTTTTTTTTTCTTTTTTGAATTCTTTTCTCTAACATTCGTTTTTTAAATACTTTTTTGAATTAAAGAAAAGGGTCCCTTTTTGAATTCTTTTATGATTTCTTTTTTCGAACATTCCTTTTTTAAATACTTTTTTGAATTCAAAAAAGAGTTCTTTTTGAATTCTTTTTAAAATTCTTTTTTAATTCGAAAAAGAGTTCTTTTTTGAATTCTTTTTAAAATTCTTTTTTAATTCGAAAAAGAGTTCTATGAATTCTTTTTAAATTCTTTTTAAAATTCAAAAAAGAGTCCTTTTTTGAATTCAAAAAAGAGTTTTTTCTTCGAACATTTCTTTTTTAAATACTTTTTTGAATTCAAAAAAGAGTTCTTTTTTTAATTCTTTTTGAATTCTTTTTTCGAATTCTTTATTCGAATTCTTTATTCCTTTTTTAAATACTTTCTTGAATTCTTTGTTGAAATAAAAAAAGAGTTTTTTTTCAAATTCTTTTTTAAATTCAAAAAAGATTTTTTTTTAAAAATTCTTTTTTTCGAAAATTCCTTTTTTGAATTCTTTTTTTTTTTCTTTTTTGGATCCTTTTTTTGAATTCTTTATTCGAACATTCCTTTTTTGAATTCTTTTTTAAAATACTTTTTTTAATCCAAAAAAAGGTCCTTTTTTAATTCTTTTTTGAATTCTTTTCTCTAACATTCGTTTTTTAAATACTTTTTTGAATTAAAGAAAAGGGTCCGTTTTTTAATTCTTTTATTATTTCTTTTTTCGAACATTCCTTTTTTAAATACTTTTTTGATTTCAAAAAAGAGTTCTTTTTTGAATTCTTTTTAAAATTCTTTTTTAATTCGAAAAAGAGTTCTTTTTTGAATTCTTTTTTAATTCGAAAAAGAGTTCTATGAATTCTTTTTAAATTCTTTTTAAAATTCAAAAAAGAGTCCTTTATTGAATTCTTTTTTCTTTTCTTTTTTGAATTATTTTTTCGAATTCAAATATTAAATAAAATAAATAAATAAAATTCTTTATTCAAACATTCCTTTTTTAAATACTTTTTTGCATCCAAAAAAGGGTTCTTTTTTTAATTCTTTTTTTAATTCTTTTTTGAATTCTTTTCTCGAACATTCCTTTCTTAAAAAGAAAGGAAAAAGTTTTTTTTTTTTTCTTGTTCGAAAAAAAGAATTTTTAAAAAAAAATCTTTTTTGAATTCTTTTTTCGAACATTCCTTTTTTAAATACTTTTTTGAATTCAAAAAAGAGTTCTTTTTTAAATTCTTCTTTGAATTTTTTTTAAAATTCTTTTTTTGAACTTTCCTTTTTTAATTACTTTTTTGAATTCAAAAAAGAGTTCTTTTTTAAATTCTTTATAAATTTCTTTTTTGAATTCCTTTTTAAATTCTTTTTTGAATTCAAAAAAGAGTTCTTTTTTGAATTCTTTATAAATTTATTTTTTGAATTCTTTTTTGAATTCAAAAAAGAGTTCTTTTAAAAAATTCTTTTTGCGAACATTCTTTTTTTTAATTCTTTTTAAATTTTTTTTTTGAATTCTTTATTAAATTCTTTTTTGATTTAAAAAAAGAGTTCTTTTTGAATTCTTTTTAAATTTCTTTTTTGAATTAAAAAAAAGTTTTTTTTTTGAATTCTTTTTTAAAATTCTTTTTTAAATTCGCTTTTGAATTCAAAAAAGAGTTCTTTTTTAAAATTCTTTTTGCGAACTTTCCTTTTTTAAATTCAAAAAAGAGTTCTTTTTTTAATTCTTTTGTCGAATATTCGTTTTTTGAATTTTTTTTTTTTAATTCGAACATCTTCTCCCTGCAATTTTTTATCTTGATAATTTTCCCCCCCTTTTTGTTCCTCGATTTTCGTTTTTAAAATTTTGAATTCTTAATATGCAGGGGGATTAATGGGTTTTTTTTCTTTTCTGCTTTTGCTCAACTTTATAATATGCTTCAACTGGATGTTGAATCGCTTATTGCTGGAACGTGCGAGCTCAATGGCGGCGTACGTGCCTTCGTATTATATTTGTTTGCATAATTTCAAGGATATATGCTTTCTCGCACCGAAAATATTCGCGATTCGTTATTCGCGAAAAAATATGCAGCAAATGACGTCTGCGTACGACGACCTATAAGCTCGACACTCGATGAGTCATAGTTGGAGCATTCTCATCTTGACGCCATTTTTACCTTACTCATTCCTTGCCCTTTGGTCCCTCCTCAAAAAAAAAAAAAAAAAATGAAGTCGACCACACGACTTCTTTTATACCGCAAAATAAATTCAAAATTAAAAATTGAAAATAATAATAATAAAATAATAAATAATTTCTTACAAAATTTGCCTCTGGGAAAGAAATTCCGGAGGCAAATTTGTTTGATTTAACTGGGCAAAAAAATTGGTGGGAAAAAAGGGAATACAGAGGTAATGAACTCTTTGGGACGTTTTTTTTTGCGATATCGAGTATCATTTGCGACTAAATATTTGTCCATGGTTAAACAAACGTATCTCGAGAGTTAAACTCGAAAGACGATTAATTGTCCTCAGAGTCAACAAGTAGTACCTTCGAGAGTAAGTTTTCTTTTTCTTTCTATCTTTTTTTTGTAACTTTGCTTTCTCTCTTTATCACTATATCTTCATCTCTATCTTATTCTCGCCTTGCCTTCAAACTCCTCCAATTTCAACGCTCGCTCGATAGTACGTCTGACTTACTCGGATCGTGTTTCCCCTCTTGAAGAAAATTGTTGGAGAATGTCACACTAGAAAAAAAAAACAAATAAAAAAAACTTTATTTTTCTTTGTTTCAGGAAATGACGTCAGCTGTAACACCATTGACAGCCATACCTCAAACACCGCGAAAGGAAGTGGAGTCGAAATTCACATTCAATCCTGTTTTGGCGAAGGTGAGAATTTTTTTTTATTGTAATTACAAATCTTGTCATCGGGAAATTTGTTTTCCTGTTTTTTCCTTGGAATTTTTATTATTATTAATTATTATTACTACCAATATTTTTATTATTTTTATTATTACTACTATTTTTATTATTTAAGATCTTTATTATTTATTTTTATTATTATTACTACTATTTTTATTATTATTATTATTAATCCAATATTTTCGGAAGCCATAAATTATATAAATAAAAGATATTATTATTATTATTGTTATTAGCACAATATTATTCTTGCAAGTGGATTTTGAGAGTGAATCAGAAAATATTTTTTAGAATTTAGGAAAACGGGGAAAAAAAATTCTGTCTGGAAATCAGGGAGAAATGAAATCAAATTTTTATGGAGAGTCTGTTGTGATTTTTCTTTTTGCAAAATTTGTTTAGGTCAATTTTTTTTTTGCTCCTTCCTTCATTTGTCGTAATCTGCGAGTGAAATAAATTTCATTAGGAAAATTACGTAAGGAAAAAATGAGGAAAAATGACCGTTTAGAAAGAGTAGTAAATAAAAAAAAGGTAGATTGCAATTAGGGAAAGTAAAAATGAGGAAATATGAATTAAAAAGTTTAAAACGTAGGTATAAAGTATAGTAATATTCTCGGTGGTTAATTACTATTTATTGACAGTATAAATTCGTAAATGTTGATAATTTACTATAAGACGTAACGGACAGTAATTAATTAATAGTAACATCAAGAAGTATAAAATGATTAATAAAATTTAATAGTGAAATTAATAGTAAAATTAATAATAAACAATAATAAAATTAATAATAAAATTAATAGAAAAATTAATAGCAGAATTAATAGTATAATTAGTAGTAGAATATTAATAGTAAAATTAACAGTAAAATTAATTATACAATTAATAGTGAAATTAGTAGTACAATATTAATTAATTAATAATAATTCTTCTTCAAAATTCAATTATTTTCAAAAATTTTCCTTATTTTCAATGATTTTCAATATCTACTATTTTAATAAAATTACCCAAAAGAATTCAATTATTTACAAACAATTTTAATAAAATTGTACACAAAAATTTAATTATTTTCATAATTAATCAAAATCTCACATGAATTCAAATATTTACAAATTTTTCATAAGTTTCTTTTCAATAATTCAATTATTTTCAAAAAATAATGAAATTCTTCGCAGGAATTCAATTATTTACCAAAATTATTAAAATTATTTACAGGAATTCAATTATTGTTTTCAAAAAATAATAAAATTCTTCACAGGAATTCAATTATTTTTACAAGTTAATAAAATTCTTTATAGGAATTCAATTATTTTCAAAAATTATTAATATTCTTAGTAGGAATTCAATTATTTAAAAACTCTTTATAAAATTCTTCTCAGGAATTAAATTATTTTCAAAAAATAATAAAATTTATCGTAAGAATTCAATTATTTTCAAAAGTTAATAAAATTCTTTGTAGGAATTCAATTATTTTCAAAAATTATTAATATTCTTAGTAGAAATTCAATTATTTAAAAACTCTTTTATAAAATTCTTCTCAGAAATTAAATTATTTACAAAAAATAATTTAATTCATCACAGGAATTCAATTATTTTAAAATATTAATAAAATTCTTCGTAAGAATTCAATTATTTTCAAAAAATTAAATAAAATTCTTGGTAGAAATTCAATTCTTCGCAGGGATTCAATATTTTAGAAACACTTTATAAAATTCTTCGCAGGAATTCAATTATTTACCAAAATTAATTGTATTCTTTACATTAATTGAATTATTTAACAAAAATAATTGAATTCTTCACAAGAATTGAATTATTTTTTTAATATTAATAAAATTCTTCGTAAGTATTCCATTATTTTCAAAATTATTAATAAAATTCTTCGCAAGAATTCAAGTATTTTCAAAACTTTTAATAAAATTTTTCGCTGAAGTTCAATTGTTTCCAAAACATATTACAATTCTTCACTAGAATTCAATTAATTTGAATTATTGATTTAAAAATTTATTAATAAAATTTTTTATGAAAATTCAATTTTAAGAAACATTTAGTTATCCAATAAATTATTTATTTTTAAATTGAAATAATTGAATTCTTGTTGAATTTTCTAATAGACATTGATTTAAAACTGAATTTTAGTTTAAATTTTAGATGATTAAATATTAAAACAATTATTGCGTGAATTTTCACAAATAATTGATTTAAAGAAGAATTTTAATTAAAAATTGTAGAAAATAATAATTGAATTGAAATGATGAGAATAATTTTGAAGAAGTTACAGTAAAAATATTCTCATAATATAAAATAATGATTTTATCACTCGTTAATTATTAATTATTATAAAACATGAAGAAATCGATCGAGTAATCGTTTTCTTCATGTTTTATTACAATATATTTTTAAAGTTGATTAATTTCAAAAAGGTTTGAATTTGAATTTTTTTGAAGAATTTGAATTCCTGCGGGAAAATAATAATAATTAAATATTTAAAATACTTAAAAAAGAAATTATTGTTTTCGAATAATTTTACAATTAAATTTATTCGTAAATAAATTTAACAGAACATATTTTTCAATAAAATTTTTCCTTTCTTTTTTAAAAATTTCATAAGATTTGGTTTCATTTTCAATTAAATTTTCTAACTGACAAATATAATTTATAAACATTTTTTTCCTTTATTTTTAAAAAACTTTGAATTTTATTAAAACAATTGAAATTATTAAATAGAATTGATGCAAATTATTTCCTTATGAAAATTGAGAATTTTCTACAAAAATATTAAGAAATGTGAATATCTATTATTTTTCTTCCCAAAAGAAAAAAATGAGTTTGTAAACAATATTGTTATTGAGAAATAAAAATTATGCATAAAATGGGTATATTTCCTACTTCTTAATAAAAATTTTTTAATAATTAACAATTTTCTAGTATTTTTTATAAATAAAAAGGAGAATAATTTGCATAATAATTTAGATCAATCAAACGAAATTTATTATAGAAAAAAGCATATGACAAACAAAATGGATATATTTTTTATTTGTTAATCCTAATTTTTTTCAAATTTTCTAAATTCTAATATTTTTTAGTATATTAATCGTAAAAAAATACCTGCGTATTTTCGATTTGTCAAACAATATTTTTTAAAGAAAAAAAATCAAAAGCATACAGAGAAACTAACTTTAAATTGCGGACAGAATGAATGAAAGATACACTCTCTAAATCTGAATTAGTAGTTTTCTACTTATGAAATAGTGCGGATTCATTTACCAATTGAATTAGTAACTGTTTTTACTAATTTTTAGTAGTTTTTTACTAATTAGTAGTAGAAAATTTACTAATTTGAAATAGTAAAAAATACGTTCTTACTAATTGAATTAGTAATTTTCTACTAGCAATTAGTAAAAAACTACTAGAAATTAGTAAAAAATGTTACTAATTCAAATTGGTAAACGAATCCGCACTAATTCAGATTTAAAGAGTAGTTAATTAATAGTAAAATAAATTAATAGCAAAATTAGTAGTAAAATCAGTAGTTGAATATTAATAGTTAAATTAACAGTAACAGTAAAATTAATAGTACAATTAGTAGCAGAATTAATAGTAGAATCCTTAAAAAAGGAGCAAAATTTTCGGCAAAAGGTAAAATGAAAGAATTTTCTGGTTCTTCCTCGATTTTTGATTACTGAATCAAAGAATTTTTGAATTGAAATTCAGAGAGGTGGATGAATGACTGTGCGTAAATTAGAAACAGGTCTCACTCTGATTAAAGGGTCTCTTCAATTTTCCATTGAGTGGATTTCATTGCCAATTGGAAATCTTGAGAGCTGGGTGCTCTTTCGATTCATTCCTTTCATGCTTGCGTACACGGTATATAAACACCGGGGGAATTCAAATTGCCCGATACGCTTTGGCACTAAGAAGTCTCGTGCCACTTGGCGTTGTGTCAAGAAACAACCGCGAGAATGTTTCATTCTTTCTTCATATATACTTATATACACACAACACACGAGTTTATATAAAGTGAAACGGGGTGAAAACATACGAGAGGACTATACTGATATTTTACTCTAAATTTTTTCTCTCTTCTGTTGTACAACTTCCCCTTTCTGCATTCTCGGAAATCATTATCTCGTAAAATGTGGGTTAATTTCATCTCTCGCACCTCCTCGGACTCGCAGACGTAAATAAAATTCTTCTCTTGTCGCCTTTGGAGAAGGAAAAACTTTAAAGAAACATATGGCAAAATGCCAAAAACTTTTTTAATTCGTTTAATTTAATTTACTTTTATTTTAGTTGGATTAATGTTAATTTTATTAATTCGTTCGATTAGTAATAAAAAAAACGAAAGTTTTTCACCCCAGGCGGAAAAGTTGTATGGATTTTTTTTTCTATTTTGTTTCTACAAGTACTCTTGTATTTGAAATAGTAAAAATGTTTACTAATTTTTGTGACTGACTTTTTGCTTTTGAATTTAATAATTAATAATAATAATTAATGAAAGGTAGAAGTTATCAATATAAATTTTTTTCTATAATAATAATTATTAACAATAATAGATTTACCGAATAATTTTAGTTAGAAACGCTAAAAAAAAATGGAATTTTAGAGAATTTACAAATGATTGCATTAAATTCAATTATTTTCAAAAATTTTAATAAAATTCTTGGCAAAATTTCAATTATTATTTTCAAAAATTTTAATAAAATTCTTGTCAAAATTTCAATTATATTTTAAAAAAATTTCTTCAATTCAATGACATTAAATATCTACTATTTTAATAAAATTTTCTAAAGAATTCAATTATTTAAAAGAAATTTGTGAACATTCTACGCAAACATTTAATTTATTATTTTCATAAATAATAAAAATTTCACAGGAATTCAATAATTTACAAATTTTTTTTATAAATTTCTTCGTAAAAATTCAATTATTTTCATAAATAATAAAACTCAAGCAGAATTTCAATTATTCCTCAAAAACTAATTCATCAAAATTTTATTAAAATTCTTCTCAAGATTTCAATTATTTTCAAAAATTTTAATAATATTCCTCGCAGAAATTTAATTATTTGAAAAAGTTAATAAAATTATTCACAGGAATTCAATTATTTTCAAAAAATAATAAAATTCTTAGCAGGAATTCAATTATTTTTACAAGTTAATAAAATTTTTTATAGGAATTCAATTATTTTAAAAATCTTTATAAAATTCTTCTCGCAAATTAAATTATTTATAAAAAGTAATTTAATTCGTCCCAGGAATTCAATTATTTAAAAATATTAATAAAATTCTTCGTAAGAGTTCAATTATCATCAAAACTTTTATTAAAAATCTTCTCAAAAATTCAATTATTCTCAAAAATTTTAATAATATTCTTCGCAGGAATTCAATTATTTTTAAAAGTTAATAAAATTCTTTATAGGAATTCAATTATTTTTAAAAAGTATTAATATTCTTAGCAGGAATTCAATTATTTAGAAACTCTTCATAAAATTCTTCCCAGAAATTAAATTATTTTCTAAAAATAATTGAATTCATCACAGGAATTCAATTCTTCAAAAATATTAATAAATTTCCTCGTAAGAATTCAATTATTTTCAAAACTTTTAATAAAATTCTTCGTAAAAATTCAATTATTTTCAAAACATAATTGAACTCATCACAGGAATTCAATTCTTGAAAAATATTAATAAAATTCTTCGTCAGAATTCAATTATTTTCAAAATTTTTAATAAAATTCTTCGCAAAAGTTCAATTATTTTTAAAACATTTAATAAAATTCTTGGTAGAAATTAAAATATTTTTAAAAACTGAAATTCTTTGCAGAAATTCAATTATTTAAAAACTTTTAATAAAATTCTTCCCAGGAATTAAATTATTTTCAAAAAATAATTGAATTCATCACAGAAATTTAATTATTTAAAAATATTAATAAAATTCTTCGTAAGAATTCAATTACTTTCAAAACATAAAATTCTTAACAGGAATTCAATTATTTTCAAATAATTATTTAAAAATTTGTTAATTAATTTTTTGGAACTTTTAGGCGCGATATTAAAAAAAAGAAAATTTAATTAATAATTTTACATTATTTGATAGTAAAAATTCAGTCACTGATTCAAATAGCAATATTTTACTTAGCAATATTTTTGTTATTATTAGTCAATAATAACTAATTATTAGTTAAAGTCACTTTCATGTTAGGTAAAATTATTTAAATCTCAACTATCCTTAGACCGCAAATACACTTTTAACTTAAATATTCCCATAAACCTTAAATCTACTCAACTTTAAAATACACTCAAACCATAAATTCTCATAAAATATTAATATACCTTCAAGCCTCAAGTTCACTGTAACTTCAATGTACTTAAACTTATCAAAGGGTATACATAACTTAATTAAACCTTTTAGGAGGGAAAATAATTTCATGACCTGCAAAAACAAAAAAAAAGACTCTCGCAAATCACAAAGAAATTTTACGAAATAGAGGAAAAACTTTTTTCTGTATTTTTGCATAAGAAAGATGCTTTCGTTGATTTAAAAAGAGAAACGGAAAAAAATTGTTCGTTTATATATATTTGTTCCTCTACCACTTTAAACCCAGAGGGATTTTAAAATGTACGGGGAAAAAGTAATAAGGAGCATGAAATAATTCAGGGGATATTAAAAGACTAAAATGTTTCCGAGGATATTTGCTAAAAAAAAAAAAAATTGAAAAAAAGAGAAAACAAAGTGCAGAAAACGTGTCCACGAGCAGAAAGAATGGAAACATTTATCAAAGAAATTAAATATTTTTATGTTTGAGAAAATATTTGTATAGAAATTATCGAACGGAGCTAACAAGATGATTAAATTGTACAATTTTCAAAAATCGAAGATATTGAATCCTAAAATAAAAAAAAAATCATATTCTGCAGAACTTTAGTCTTGTGCTTTGCAGTTTAGCACTTTTAAGTTTGGTACTTTAGTTACTTTATTGTGGTTTTTAGTACTTTCGGTACTTTGTCTTAATTTTTACTATATTTAGTAAGTTTAAGATTTAGTATTTTAACATTAGTACTTTAAAGTTTAGTGCTTTAAAATATAATCTTCTAAAGTTTAGTAATTTAAATCTTAACCCTTTAAAGTTTAGTAATTTAAACTTTAGCCCTTTAAAGTTTAGTATTTTAAAATTTAACCTTTTAAAGTTTAGTACCTACTTTAAACTTAAACCCTTTAAAGTTTAATACTTTAAAGTACTAAACTTTGATGGTTATTATTTTAAAGTACTAAACTTTGGAGTACTGTACTTTAAAGTACTAAACTTTGATGGTTATTATTTTAAAGTACTCCAAAGTTTAGTTTTTAGTTTTTACTTTTAAGATTAGTTGTTTTAAACTAACTACATTTAAGATTAGTACTCGTAAAGTTACAACATTTACGGTTAGTCCATATATTTAAGATCAGCGCACTTAAGTTTAGTACTTTAAGATCCTAAAGTTCTGAACGTTCAAATGAACGAAATTTATTTATTTCTTCTACAAATTAAATTTTTATTGCAATTATTTTGCGTCACTATCCAAAAAATTAATAACTGAGTTTTTAACCGTAAATATTTTAGTTTTTAAATTTTTTGTGATTAGTAATTTATAAAAATGTCTTCAATAAAAAATATTTCGCTCATTTGAACGTTCAAAACTTGGGGATCATAGTACTTTCTAAGATTAAAATAATTTCGCCATTAGATTTAATTACTTGCCGTGCATTAAAGTTGCGCCTCTCCTCTTGTCGACGATTTAAACATTTGCGAGACGGAAGTAAAACAAGTCTTTGGCGAATTATATTAAATATTTTGTACAAAGTTTATCGTCATAAATTCGTTTGAAGAAGGAAATTTGTGGTAAACAGTGGATTATGCTCTGAATAGAGCGGATAGTTTGCATCTGCATCAGGCATTATCCATCAAACGTAAAACTTTGGTTTTTGATCCTCGAAAGTTGCATGCACAACTTCAAGGTTGAAAACACAAGCAGAGTTTCGAGTTTCTGCATAGAAATTGTTCAATTCTCCATCCACTTGAAAGAATAATGTCGATTTCGAGGGAAAAAAAAGAGTATTCTCTTAAAACTGTGACTGAATATTTACTCTCGTTTTTTTTCTCATATTAAAAAAAAGGATACTTTAAAGAATAAGTTTCATTTTTTTGATGATGATGCTGATGATAATAATGATGATTAATTAAACTTTTTGTATTTTCGTTTTCAGTTGACCGAAGTGCCGCCGATTGAAACAACAAAGCCTCGTGAGTAATTTTCTGAATACATTTTTGATTTTATTTTAAATTTTGGTTATAATTTTTGAATTTAGAATCTTAATTAGTTTCTCGATTTAAAATTTTAAAAACTGGTCATTAAGAATATTTTTGATTTTTTCTGCTTTTAAGATTAAAATAACTTGCGATCCTAAAGTTCTGAACGTTCAAATAAACGAAATTTATTTATTTTCTTCTTTAATTTAAATATTTATTACAATAATTTTTTGTCGATATAAAATAAATTAATTATAAAGTTTCTAAGTGTAAAATTTAAGTTTTTAATTTTTATTGCAAACAATAAATTATAAAAACATTTCTAATAAAAAGTGTTTCGTTCATTTGAACGTTCAAAACTTGTGGATCATAATAACTTTGCTATTAGCATTAATTATTAACTCCGTAAGTGACGATTAATTTTTAAAATATTTAAGTAAAATTATCCATTAAATAATTTTTAATAGTTTTTCAACTGTTTTTCTGCGATAAATATTTAAGATCAATGAATGCGTTCGCCAGAAAATAATAATGATAGTTGACAGTAAAGAGAAATATTTCTCAGTAAAAAAAAAAAAAAAAAAAAAAAAAAAAAAAAATTGCGTTATAGTTTTGTGTGTAATAACGATATCAGTGAGTAAAAATAGTTTTATAAATATTCTGTTAACTGGTTTTCTGTCTCTCTCTTACTCTCTCGAAGAGAGGGAAAATGTCTCAGCAGGTCACATGCTTAATTCATGAAACCACTTCCACCCTCCATCACTGGATTTTTCAATCAAGCCACACAATTTCCACGCATCTTACGCACATAAAAAACTATATTAAGCGTTTAAATGAACATTACGAATTTAAAATATTCCCCGAGAAAAAGTTTTTATTCATTTTTTTTTAGAAAATATTTTTATAATACTCCTCACGTTTTTTCGCGACGAAAATTGCGATGTAAATCATTGTGGCATGAATTTAGAATCTTTTAATTAAAAAACAATTTAATAAATATCTGAAAAATTTTTTTTTTCATGGAATCATGAAAATCTCATGGAATTTCTAATCGGATCATGAAATTTTATTAGTTTTTGTTGTAAACCCGTATGATTGAAATTCGCGCTCCTTTATCACTCAGGGTGGTCATAAGTTTCAATTTATCAATTTCCTTAACAATATATATTTATTACTTTCAAAAAATTATAATAAAGAAATTCTTCCATTAATTTTTTTTAAATATTTTAAAATAATTTTTGAACGATAATAGTTTTTCAATTTTGAAAAATTTCCAAACAATTAAAATTTGGTAAAATCTTTTAAAAATAATTGAATTTTTTAAAGAATAAATACAAATTATCAAATTTTTGAAGAATTTTAATTATAAACAGGACCATAATTTCTCAAAAATTTTAATAAGTCTAAAAAGTAAATTTTGATTCTTAAAAAATTATTACAAAACAATTCTAATAATTAGTTTTTGAAAACAATAGAATTTAAAAATTTTCTAATTTAAATTTTTGTTAAAAACATTAAAAAAATTCAGTTTTGGAGAAATTACAAATAATTGCAGAAATTCAATTATTTTCAAAAAAAAAAAAAAAAATTCTTCTTATAAAATTCAACTTTGTTCAAAATTTGAAAAAAATTCTCTTAAAAATCCCAATTATCTTCATAAATAACAAAATTCTTGTCCTAATTTCAATTATTTTCAAAAAAATTTTCTAAATTCAATTATTTTCAACATCTACTATTTTACTAAAATTTCCCAAAAAGAATTCAATTATTTAAAAAAAAATTTAATAAAATTATATGCAACCATTTAATTATTTTTATAAATAATAAAAATTTCACAGGAATCCAATTATTTTCATAAAAAATAATTTAAAATTCTAGAAAATAATAATTGAATTAAAATGATGAAAATAATTTTGATAAAGTTACGGTAACAATATTCTTATAATAAAAAATAATTATTTCATCTCTCGGTCATTTTTTTAACAAATACTTTAATAAGTTGTTTAATTTAAAAAAGGTTTGAATTTAAAATTTTTGAATGTCTTAATTCCTGTGGAGAAAATCCAGTTCCAGAAATAAGATTAAAAATAGAAATTGTGCAAATATTTTTCTTCCTTTTCTAAAACAAAATTATAATTTTGTTAAAAAAATTGTGATTCATAAACAAAAATAATGCAAAATAAATAAATTTTCTATTTCTTAATCACAGTTGTTTAACAATTTTCTAATTTTGTTTAAAAGTAAAGAACAAAAATCTGCATAATTTAAATTTGACAAAACATAATATTTAACAAAATTTTAGTCTTTTAATGAAAAGAAGTGAAAAAAATTCTGATTATTTCTATTTGTCATTACAATTTTGAATTAATTATAAATAAAAATAATTTTAACATAATAATAATTATAACAATAATATATAATATACAATCCAGCTAAAGTTAACAAAAAACAAAAGTATAAACAAAAGACAATTTCAGAATGTGAGGGACGGAAAAAGTGAATGAATGAAAGAACATTCAAATTATTATAGTTAATTTTATTAATGTAATTTTTTGAAAATAATTGTATTTTTTAAAAGAATTTTTGTATAATTTAAAAAACTAACGAATTTTATGATGAATTTTAATTAAAAATTTTGAATATTATTGTTTTCTCCAAAATGTTAAAAATAATTCTAAAATGTTATTATTTTTGGAAATATGTAATTGAAAATATTAAAAATATTGAACTTAAAAAAATTAGAAGCTTATTTTCATTTTTAAATGTATCTTTAAAGATTTTTCATTAAAATTCTTGATAATTCAATTATTTTCAAAATTTGCAATTAAAATTCTTCAAAAGTTGATTTTCAAAAATTGTAACAAAATACTTGAAATAAATTAATTATTTTCAATTAAATTTTACAAAATTTTAATTATTCAAAAAAAAAATTTTTTGAAAGATTTGTTTATAGTTATTTTTTGCATTATAAAAATCAAAATAAGTTACACTTTTTTACTTAAAATTGTGGTATTTTGTTGCAAAGTTTGGAAGAATAGTCGAAAAAGTCGCAATTTTTGAAAATAAGTCGAAAAATTCTCAATTTTCTTAACTTCCCTAACAAAAAATTTTTTCCATGACATTTACCTGACTTAACTGCCAAAATTTTTTTTTTTAATGTGTCATGGAAATTTTATCATTTTTTATCACCTAGAAATTATGCCAAAATCATGGAATTTCATAAGGAGAAATTTGTAGAAACCCTGGTTGTTGAATTTTTTCTAATAAAAATAGATTTAAAATTTTAAAATTTAATTTCAGTTAAAGTTGTAGATAATAATTGAATATTAGAATAATCATTAGTCAGGGAAAGGCAAAATTAAATTTTTTTGGCAACAAATTAGTGTGTAAAGGGAATAAAAAAAATAGATTAGAAAGTATTTTTTCTAAAAATTGCCGAGTGAAAAATTTTAAATTTAAAAGTGAATAATTTCTGTCTCGGATTTTATTTAATTTCAAGGGTCTGAGTGTATTTGAATTACACACCTCAAGTTTACCCTTTTAACAGGTCCCTTTTGTACTTGTTTGCGCGTGACGACCGCGAATGAACCGCCGTACATCATTTTGTGCTTAAATTAAACGCGTTGACGTCAAATACCCCATTAACAGCATCACTTGTTTTGAATCTCATTGGAAATCATTCACGAGTTGTTGCAGTCGTCATTTACCTATCGCGTGTTCCATCTCCCTCTCTCTATATTTATTACTCCCTCCCTCCCTCCCTCCCTCTCTCTCTCTCCTTTTTCACGCAACCATGCGTGATTTCACAATCCAAATTTATCTTTTCCCTCTAATGTCATGATTATTTTATATGTTATAAATATTATCGCTCTAAAATACCAACAGAATTATGTCATTATTTACACTGTGTGTACGATAATAACTTTTTGAAACTAGTAAATATTTTATCAGTCTGCTCTCTGCTTTTTGTTTTTTGAAATTTAATTCATACGATATAGAAATGGGAAAATTTTTCGGAAATTAAATTACCTCTAAATAATGTGTTTGTTGATTAATTTTCTCGCGTAGTAGGATTATTTCGAACAGGTGAATTAAATTTCCTTTATTTTTGCTTTTACTATTTTTTATTATTATTATTATTATTATTATTATTTTATTATTAAAATTAGATTTAGTAATTTTTAGACTGAAAAAAGTCAGTAATTACATGTTTATGAGTTAGTAAACGACTTGACTAATTTTTAGCCAAAAAGTAATATACTAATTGATAGTGGAACTTATCTCGTATAGCCGCCCAAGCTTTCAAGTTCTATAAATGCAATGCCTCGAATCTAATCTTCCTCCTTGGTTCATTAATTATTTATTAGGGTTTGAACAACCCTCGTGATATTCGTGACAAGATAACTACAGAAATATATAATAACGACCCAATTCTCACAATGATAAAAAGAGAAAAGCAGAAGTGATTCTTCAAATTATTTCTTGAAATATAGTAAATAAAAAACTATTTCATTTATCACTGTCTGTTCAGTTTTGAATATTTTTAATAATCATTTAATTATTAGTAATTAAAAACTTTAAAATCATGTATTAATTACTATTAGTTTATTTTGAATGAATTCAAAATTATTATCTATTGTGTTAATTAGATTAATTCGCTATAAATATTTAAGCCTATAAAAGAATGCAAAAGCGATTAAAAATGAATTTTTGGCAAAAATTTGCTCTGTTATTTCCCCTTCGATGAGAAATATTCTTTGTCAACTGGTGTGAGGGTCGTTAAAATGTTTCTGTTCAATGTTGATGAAAAATGCACTGGTGTTCCTGTAAAAGCGAAATTGGGAGAATTATTATTATTATTTTTTTTTTTGTAACAGGAGGGAAGTTATGCGTGATGGTATCATGTGAATTATTTCCCATTTTAACAATCGACCAACAGGTAAACGTGATTTTCTTTCATTCGCAAAATTGACCTTTACCTTTTATTATTATTGTCACCAGATATATTTAAGGGGTGAGAAAGTTAAATTCAGTGTATTTGTTATCGTCTATAAAACCCTCGACTTAAAAGAAGAAAAAAAACCTTTCAAGACCTTCTTTTATGATTGACATATATTCAATTTCGATTGCCTGCGCAATAAAAGTCAAGGTTAAATGTGCGGCGACAATAATTGTTAATTTAATGGTGAAATGACTTTTTAATAATATTGTCATTGGAATTTTCATCTTTATGCACTGATTACTTTCTCTCGTTGTCTAGTGACAGGGTTTTGCTTCACTTGATTTTTGTGTTATTTTGGATTTATTTTATTTTTTTAGTATAATTTTCTTTATAGGCCTCGGATTCACGCGACTTTTCATATTTTTTTATTCTATATAGCTATTTAGCTACTAATTTTATTAATAAGGTAGTATTTCTTAAATTGAACTTTTAAATATCAATATTTTTAGTAGAAAATTAAAATTCAAGACTAGAAAATAGAATCCCTTTTTATTCATTAATTTATTTTGTACTATATTTTTTTCACACTATATCTTTTGTACTATAATTTTTCTTTCTCTCAAAATTTAATAATGACTTACTTTTTTGCTTTTGAATTAGTTAATTTTACTAATAAATTAGTAGAAATTACTATTTATTAGTAAAATTTACTATTTCAAAAATACTTTTTGTTTTTAAATATATTTTACTAATAAATAGTTATTTTTAGTATTTTAGAAGTAAAATTTACTAATTCAAATGCAAAAAAGTCAGTCATTAATAAATTTTACTAATAAATTAGTGGAAATTACTATTTATTAGTAAAATATATTTAAAAACAAAAAGTATTTTTGAAATAGTAAATTTTACTAATAAATAGTAATTTCCACTAATTTATTAGTAAAATTGACTAATGACTGACTTTTTGCTTTTGAATTAGTAACTTTAGCTAATAAATTAGTAATATTATTTTTTATTAGTAAAATTAACTATTGACTGACTTTTTGCTTTTGAATTCGTAAATTTCATTAATATATAAGTAGAAATTACTATTTATTAGTAAAATTTACTAATAAATTAGATTTTAATTGATAAATAAAAAATAAAATACAATTATACAAAATAATTTAGTAGAAATTACTGTTTATTAGTAAAATTTATTAATTCAATAGCAAAAAGTCTGTCATTAGTTAATTTTAGGTAATAAATTGTAATTTCTACTAATAAATATTATTTTCTACTAATTTATTAGTAAAATTCACTAATTCTAAAGCAAAAACTCAGTCATTAGTAAATTTTAATAATAAATTTATTTATCAGTAAAATTGATTAATTAATTTATTTAAAGAGTTAATTATAGTAAATTGACTAATGAATGACTTTTTGATATTGAATTAGTGGATTTTAGTAATTAATTAACTATAACAATTTAAATGTTCTTTCATTTTTTCATTTATTCTTTCATTCACTTTTTCCGACCCTCACACTCTGAAGTTGTCTTTTGTTTATAAATTTTGTTGTTAACTTTAGATAGATTGTATATTATTATTATGTTATAATTATTTTTGATTTATAATTAATTAAAAATTTTAATGACAAATAGAAGTCATCAGAATTTTTTTCACTTCTTTTCATTAAAAGATAATAAATTTTGTTAAATATTATGTTCTGTCAAATTGAAATTATGCAGATTTTTGTTCTTTACTTTTAAACAAAATTAGAAAATTGTTAAACAACTGTGATTAAGAAATAGAAAATTTATTTATTTTGCATTATTTTTGTTTATGAATCACAATTTTTTTAACAAAATTATTATTTTGTTTTAGAAAAAGAAGAAAAATATTTGCACAATTTCTATTTTTAATTTTATTTTTGGAACAGGAATTTCCACCGGAATTAAGACATTCAAAAATTTCAAATTCAAACCTTTTTTAGATTAAACAACTCATAATAATTAAAGATGACCAAGTAATAAAAATCATTATTTTATATTATAAGAATATTGTTACTGCAACTCCATCAAAATTATTTTCATCATTTTAATACAATTATTATTTTCTAGAATTTTAAATTATTTTTTATGAAAATAATTGAATTCCTGTGAAATTTTTATTATTTATGAAAATAATTAAATGTTTTTATACAATTTTATTAAAAAATTTTTTTTAAGAAATTGAATATTCTTTTTGGGAAATTTTATTAAAATAGTAGATATTGAAAATAATTGAAATTAGAAAATTTTTTATAAATAATTGAAATTAGGATAATAATTTTTTTGACATTTATGAAAATAATTGAACTTTGGAGAATAAGTTTGTTATTTATAGAGATAATTGGGATTTTTAAGAGATTTTTTTTCAAATTTTGAACATACTTGAATTTTATTTTTTTTCTAAATAATTTATTGAATTTCTGCAATTATTTGTAATTTCTCAAAAATTGAATTTTTTTTAGTGTTTTCAACAAAAATTTAAATCAGAAAATTTTTAAATTCTATTATTTTTAACATTGCTAATTTTATTTAAAAAAAGGTAGTAAGAAATTATAGTTGCTAGTTACTGTTTATTAGCAATATTGACTAATGACTGACTTTTTGCTTTTTAATTAGTAAGTTTCACTAATAAATAAATGACTAATAAATAAATTAGTAGAAATAATTATTTATTAGTGAAACTTACTATTTAAAAAAAAGAGTCAGTCAATAATTCAAATTTAATAATTATTTTTACTAACTAAAATTTATAGATGAGTTGTTTTCTTTTTTTTGTACTACTTTTAAGTGGGAGTTGAAGAATAATACTGATTTTTTCTTTTTAATTCCTAAAATATGTAGTAAATGCATCCGATTAGAGGGAGGAACTAATAAAGAAAATGCTATACACGATAGTTTCTTTGATACTCGTTTGCATATTCATTTTCAGGGGGAGTTTGTGTGCGAGATCGCGTAACAAGTCATCTCCCCTTTTTCACCCTTCAACCTACCACCGCCACCCCGACTCCCAGTCTGCCCCCTCGAAAGGCCATCGCGGTGTTCATTGTCGCTCTTTCTCTCTCTCTCTCCCTCTCTCTTCACGTCTTTCGCCTCTTTCTCTCACTTAAATTTACATCCTTCTCTCTCTCTCTCTCTCTGGTTGCTTTTCTCTCCTTCTCTCTTGCACTTTGGTTGAATTTCTCTCCTTTTCTCTTTCTCTCTCTCTCTCTGTGTGAGAGAGACTAGACTAGACGTCAGAGACTAGAGAGAGAGAGAGAGAGGGAGAAATGCAACCAAAGTGAGTGAGAGAGAGAGAGAGTTCGCTTTTCTCGCCACATGGCGGAAGGGTGAGAGAGCGATGAGATGAGGTGGTTTCCATGGAAACGATCCAGCCAACCATCCTGGTTCAGCATCGCGCCTGCAACCAACCCCAACTTGATCCGACTCGATGGCACCGTCGCTGAATCCGGAAACGAGCCTACTTCTCCGACAGATTTCACTCTCTTCAAACCCACGCGTCCGCATCCAATCTTCTTTTCTTTGTATCTCAACTACCGATCAGTGTTATAATTTCATTTATTGAGCTGTCGAGTCGAAAATTTTGCCTTTTTCTCATTTTTTATAGAGTGTCAATGACGGATTTTCAAGATTTGTCCCTTTTTTTCCGTTTACTCATTAGAAGAAGGAATTTCTAAACGCCTTTATCTCCATATTTTTAAATTTAGACTCTAAATTTGAATTAGTAGTTTTCTGCTAAATAATTAATTAATTTAAATACTTTCTAAATTTGACTAATTTAGTAGAAATAATTATTTATTAGTAAAATTTTGATAATTCAAAGTTAGAGAGTATTTTATTGTAGTAAAAATTGACTAATTTGGATTTAGAGTAGAATTAATTCTTTAATAATTAATTGAATTAACCCGAATATATTTAAAGTTAGTTAACTATTAATTATTTATAGAGAGTAAAACAACAGCTTTTTTTGTACAGTGGTTTTGAATTTTATTTGAAAATATTTTAAACAACGCTTTTTCCATCTTTTTTTTCTCCCCAAGGTGCATGAATATTCTCGAAAACTCAATTAGTTCGAATTTCCAGTTGATCGAATTTTATGAGGCTGAATTTCATAAAGTGGAATTAATATTTAACTGAATTTTCAAGTCGTAGAATTTTTATTAAACCGAGTTTTTATTTATTAACAGTTTTTACTGATCCAATTTTTTTTCTTCTTTTTTTTATGCAATTTTCTCTTGTAATTTATTAATTTTTCAAAAAACAGAGGATTTTGGTTATACGGCTTGTTTCAATTTTATTTTTTTTTTTATTTAAACATGGAGAAATTTCGTATTTTATTTATTTGTAAAAAAAACAGAAAAATTTCGCTGTTTATTTTTTATGAAAAAATACAGAAATTTAGTGTTTTATTTTTTATACAAAAATACAGAAATTTCGTATTTTATTTTTTATACAAAAATACAAAAATTTTGTATTTTATTTTTTAAGAAAAAAATACAAATTTCGTATTTTATTTTTATTAAAAAATAGTCAAATTTTATGATTTATTTTTTAATGCAAAATAGAGGAACTGAAATTTATTACAATTAGATTATAATTATTTCAAATTGGATTTTATGAAATATTTTATTTATTATATTTTCGATTATTGCTGCGAAGAGTTGCGTGCAATGAATAATATTCAAGTATGTATCAATTGATTATAAATAAGAGAAGAAAACATTTACCAAATGAAATGTATTGAATGTCAGTTAATTCGAGGGTTTTCCAATTAATTTTGATTACTCATAGCAATTTCACAAAATAATCAACAGATGACTGTTTTCTATTAAACACCGCAGTCATGCTATTGATCATTAGTCGTTGCTGGAGCTGTAAATAGGTTCACTTTAATAAGTTATTACTCAACGTAAAACTCACATCAATCAAAATATCTCTCAAGACACATTTTTTTCAATTTCGTACAATTTTACATTTTTTTTGCTCTGATTTTGATTTAATTTATTTCTATAAATGTAAATTAAAAACTCCTGTGCGAATAAAGTTGCGAATTTTATAGTTTATCGCTCTTTTCGCTTTGAACGTGATTAATTATTTATCAAAAAATTTATTTGATTCAAGTAATCGAAAATTTGATTAACAACACAATTTTTCTGAGGATATCAAATTGAGACAAAAAAAAACGTAGCAAAATGTTGCGAATCAAATAATTTTTATTTAAATCAAATAAATCGTGTTTTACGCAAATATACCTTTTAATTGTCGTAAATATAAATTATTTGATGCAAATAAATATTTATTTGGAATAAGTAAATATTTATTTGGAATAAGTAAATATTTATTTGATACAAATAATTATTTATTTGATACAAGTAATTATTTATTTAATAAAAGACAATATATCGTTTATAGTAAATTTTTTGTTCTTGAATAAAATTATTATCTATAATTATTGTAAATATATAGATTTTCATTTTTAATGGAAAAACTATTCATTCGTTAGCTTGCAGGCAAATATGAATTTTTTAATATATTCAAATACCAATTGAAATTTCACGGTTATGTAATAAATTTCCACTCCGAAATTTAATTCAAGGGATATATTCTCTCCATTGACTTTTGAGTTGTTTTCGCTTATCTTTCCACATAAAGATGAATTATTCTTATGGCCTAATTCCTCGAATCATGTACCTAATGATATTCCAGGGGGAGAAACGTTGGAGGTCTTCGGGCATGCAATTCCCGTGATATTAATAATTAAGATCGCCTCCAGCAATCACTTCTCCTCTTGTACCCTTTTGAGCATCCCCCCTCCCCCCTCCTTCTCCATCCCTTTACCCGTTATGCTTCGAAGCTCGTCCATCAAGCCAGACTCCCTCTCTCTCTCACTCTCTCTCTCTCTCTCTTGCTCCTTTGCTTGCAAGCGAACTAGAGTGGAAGCTACCATGTCAGAGACACTTAATATTCAATCACTTACTCGTCACGTTTCTCAGTGTGGCTTTTAAATAAACGAATCTTGATGAATTAATTTCCCTGCCATCACGATTTCACGTCTCAACCTCTTTTTCCACATTTTCTAAACAACGGTGCCAGGAAAAAAAACGAGTATGCGTCTTTTTTTGTTTAATTTCTTAATTCTTTTAATAATTTTGGGAGAAATCCATTTGAAAATTGGTTCGAATTTTATCAGACAGTGCAAAAAGGGCTTTAAAACTTTTGCAGTTTGGATTCAGACTCAGAAATTGGCTGAAATTAAGATTGATTTTTTTCTAATTACAAGAACCGAATTTATTTGACCCACGGAGACAATTGTTTACTAAGTTCTAATTTATTTAATATTATTTTTTATTCTTTATTCTGTTTTTCATATTTTTTATTAATTAGTAATTTTTGAATTTCGATATTTCACTTAATCAAATTTGGTAAAGAATTAAACAATCGTATTTGTTAAATAATTAATTAGTTCAGCATTCGTATGGAAAATTGTTAATTCAATTAGTAAAGTTTACTCTCTACAATTGAATTAGTAAAAATGTTTAATAATTTGAATTAGTGACTGATTTTATGCTTTTGAATTAGTAAATTTTGTTGATAGATAGAAAGTTATATGAACTTTTTAGTAAAATTTACTATTTTATTAGTATTAATTGGTAAATTTTATTAATAGATAGAAATTTCTACGAAGTTACTAGTGAAATTTACTAATTCGACTTTTAAGATTAGGTAAGATTCTCTCAAAAGTTTAATTAGTGAAAATGTTTACTAATTTGAATTAGTGACTATTTGTGGACGTCCGCATGAAAAGGGACCACTTTGTCGGTTCTAGATTCCGAGATATTCGCAATTTACTAATTTTGAAGAAAAATATCGAAATTTTTGTTATCCTTTTTTCTTAATCTACAGGGTCTAACACGTCGATTCATGCAGTTTTCATCAATTTATTGACACTCTAAGTATTTTATTTTTTTGTTAGCAAAAAAAAATGAAAAGGGACCACTTTGTCGGAAATCCGTTATTTTTTCATTGTTTCAAAAAGAAAGGAGAAAAAAATTCGAAACCTATTGATTTTCAATTTTAAGGGTGTACTAGACTTAAAACAACTCTTATCTGAATAACTTTTCAGAAGAGCCGGAGAAATTAGCATTACAATTTTTAATTTCATGTTTTTAGAAATGAAATTTTTAATTTTTTCTAAGATTTTTTATAATAAAGTCGCTTAAAAAATTTTGTTTGGCTACTCTTATTTTCTTTGCTTGAAATAACTCTAAAAAATAACACCGAACCTTTAACTTCGTTAAATATTCCATTTTATTAATTAATAACCGTATTTTTAGAAAAGGGACCACTTTGTCGGAAATCCATTATTTTGTCATTGTTAAAAAATGAAGGGGGGAGGGGGGAATTCGAAACCTATTGATTTTCAATCTTAAGGGTGTACTAGACTTAAAACAACTCTTATCTGAATTACTTCCCAGAAGAACTAAAGATATTCATATTACAATCTTTGATTTCGTTTTTCTCGAAATGACGTATTTGATACTCCAAAGTTTCAAATTCTGTAACTCATCGAATTTTTCACCAAAAAGGTTGTAAGTCCACTCAAAATTTTCCAAATTTTGTCAGGAATTCGCCCATATAGATAAGTCCAATAGTACCAAAGTGGTCCCTTTTCATACGGACGTCCACATTTGCTTTTGAGTTAGTAAATTTTACTTCTAAATTAGTAAAAATGATTATTTTAGTAAAATTTACTAATTCGAAAGCAAAAAGACAGTCATTAGTAAATGTAACTAATAAATTAGTAGAAATTACTATTTATTAGTCAAATTTACTAACAAATTAGTAGAAATTACTATCTATTAGTAAAGTTTACTAACAAATTAGTAGAAATTACTATCTATTAGCAAAATTTATTAACAAATTAGTAGAAACTACAACCTATTAGTAAAATTTACTAATAATTTAGTAGAAATTACTATTTATCAGTAAAATTTACTAATAAATTTACTAATAAATTAGTGGAAATTATTATCTATTATTAGTAAAATTTAATAGAAAATTAGTAGAAATTAATGTTATTCGTAAAATTTACTAATAAATTAGTAGAAATTACTATCTATTAGTAAAATTAACTAACAAATTAGTAGAAATTACTATGCATTAGTAAAATTTACTAATTCAAAAGCAAAAAGCTAATCATTAGTAAATTTCACTAATAAATTGTAATTTTTACTAATTTATTAGTAAAATTTATTAATTCAAAAGCAAAAAATCAATTATTAGTAAATTTTACTAATAAATAATAATTTCTACTAATTTATTACTAAAATTTACTAACTCAAAAGCAGAAAGTCAGTCATTAGTAAATTTTACTAAAATTAAGTGGTAGAAAGTATTATTAATTTTAAATATTTTTAGAGTTATATTCTCTTAAAATTTTAATTAGCAAAAAAGTTTATTAATTTTAATTAGTAACTGATTTTTTACTAATAAATTAGTAAGTTTTACTAATAGATAGAAATTTCTACTAATTTATTAGAAAAATTCTCTTATTCAAATTTTGAGTAACATTTTTTCTACATTTGTATTAGTAAATATTTTTTACTAATTTTACTAATTGTTACTAACTTTTTGCTATGGAATTAGTAAATTTTACTAATTTAGTAGAAATCAGTATAATTATATTAGTGAAATTTTCTAATTCAGAAGCAATAGGTCAATTATTAGTAAATTTTACTAATAAATAATAATTTCTACTAATTTTTTAGTAAAATTTTGCTAATTCAAAAGAAAAAAGTCAGTCATTAGTAAATTTTACAGAAATTAAGTAGTAGAAAGTACCTATTATTAATTTTAAAAATTTTTAGAGTAATATTCTCTAAAAATTTTAATTGGCAAAAATGTTCATTAATTTGAATTAGTGGCAGATTTTCTGTTTTTTGATTAGTAAATTTTACTAATAGTTAAAAATTTCTACGAATTTATTTGTAAAATTTTCTTATTCAAATTTCAGAGTTATATTTTCTCTACATTTGAATTCGTAAATATTTTTAACTAATTTTATTAATTGTTACTGACTTTTTGCTTTTGAATTAGTAAATTTTATTCATAAATAGTAGAAATTACTATGTATTAGTAAAATTTACTAATTCCTAAGAAAAAGTCAGTCATTATTAAATTTTACAAATAAATAGTAACTTCTACTAATTTATTAGTAAAATTTACTTATTCAAAAGGAAAAAAGTCATTCCTTAATAAATTTTACTAATAAATTAGTAGAAATTAGTATTTTAGTAAAATATACTTAAAAACAAAAAGCCTTTTTGAAATAGTAAATTTTACTAATATATAGTAATTTCTACTAATTTATTAGTAAAATTTACTAATTCAAATGCAAAAAAGTCAGTCATTAATAAATTTTACTAATAAATGTGTAGAAAATACTAATTAGTAGTAAAATAAACTAATTCTAAAGCAAAAAGTCAACTAAACACTGAATAATAATTAGATAAATGGAAGAAGAATCGAATATAGAAGCTAATTTATAAATTAGTTTCTATTTTTGCCCGACTTATTTTCCACTAAAAGAGTAACTAATAATTAGTAGTTAGTAATAAATTGAAAATAATTATCAATGAACCCCGACTAATTAGTAGTGATCATCAACTAATTACTTTATAAGAACTAGAAAAATAGAAAAAATTATGTGAAATATTTAGAAATTGCGGTACTTTGGAAAACGTTTTTCTCTCAGTTAATTAGAAATTTCCTCCTCCTTCTTTTTTTTTACGTCGGACGAAAATGAAATCACGGGCAGAAGGTGTGAGCTGTATATATATATAAAGTTGACAGAATAAAGATTGGTAGAAAATCAAGGGTTAAGCGGTATTTGCCCGCGAGGCAGTCGGGACTGTCGGTAAACGGGAAATCTCGCGGATAGAAACTCAATCCGGAACTCGTTCCACCGGCTTTATCGGACGACGCAGGCAGCCCAACCGGAAACGAGGGTCGAGCTAACTGGATTCCTCGACATAGCTGTGTGACCCTGGTCTGCCTGCCTGCCTGCCTGTTACTAGTCTGTTTACAAGGAGGATAGCTTCGCGCAATTCCGCGTCCCGATAATATCTCTCTCTGTCTCTCTCTCTCTCTCTCTCTCTCTCTCTCTCTTGTCTTCATTAGATAACAGCTAATCAGTCTCCCTATTTAGGGTCCGCAAAATCCAAACAAGCACACACAATTTATACAATGTTTGCCAATCAATCAGTCTGATATTATCAAACAATTCGTGTACCTTTCGGTCACTATTATTAACCACTTGATTAAAATGGAAAAATTTCTTTCGTTCTTGCTCCAAAAGTAATCGATTTCTTTTTTATATTTTTAAATATTTTTTATTACTACTAAATTATTATTTTTAGTTTCTTTTATATTTTGAATTTTTTTATTTTTAAATTCATGAATTAGTTTAAATTAAATAATTGCTTCAAGTTAATTAATTGCTTAGAATTAAATCAACCACTTTTATCAAATTTATAGTTAATTAATGTAATTAATTTTATTAAATTAATTAATTTAATATTTAAATTAAATAAACAGTTTGCATATTAATAATTCGTTTAAACAAAAAACTGGCTTAAATTAATTAAATAGTTAGAATGAATTACTTAGTTTCGATTAATTTAAATTTAGTAATTTGTTTAAATTTACTTTAGTAGATAATTTGTATTAATTAATTTAAATAATTAGTTTGAATTGAATAAATAGTTGAAATTAATTAATAAGTTTAAATTAAGTATTTTGTTAAAATTAATTCCCGTATAGAAAAATTTCTTGGCGCTAGCTAGCAGTGCTAGATACATGGTAAATTCACTTGCAGTCTAGCGCTACTAGCTAGCGCCACGAAATTTTTCTACACGGGTTATTTAGTTGAAATTAATTATTTAGTTGAAATTAACTATTTAGTTAAAATTAATTATTTAGTTAAAATTAATTATTTAGTTAAAATTAATTATTTAGTAAAAATCAATTATTTAGTAAAAATCAATTATTTAGTTAAAATTAATTATTTAGTTAAAATTAATTATTCAGTTAAAATTAACTAATAAAACATAATTTAGAATAGACACTAATTTAGAATTAGTTTATATCATTTACCATTTGAAATTTTATTTTTCATATTTATTTTCAAAAAAGAAAAAAAAAAAAGTATAAAATGTTAATTACGAGGAATTTTTCACTCGAAGAAATCTAACGGTGAATAATGCAGAGAGTGATATTATTTTAGTTGGAGATAATGAAAGGATTATGGTTGCTCTGTTGATTTAATTAATTCGCTATTCAGTACATAGTCTCAAGAAAACTCATCTTGCGCAGTTGCAGTTTTATTGCAGGACCGAAAAAAAAATTGTTTCGCTTGCTAGAGTCAACTGCAAAGAGAACAAAGATCGTGAAAAACAGGTTTGTGCGAATTATGACGCAATATATTTCGAGAAGCTGGAAAGACGTGAAAAAGTGCATCTTTTTTAGTCTTAGCTTTTATATATATATATATTTATAAAACAAGATGAAATAAAGTGACGCGTTGCACACAAGTTTTATACGTACATTTTCGTTTAGTTCTTACTTTTGGTTCAAGAAGAATTTTTTTTTTAATTTTCATTAGACCCCTAATTTAAGTTAGTAAAAACTTGTACTAATTTTTAGTAATATTTTGGACTAAAACTTGAGGGAAAAATTTAAAACTAACTGAAAGGAATAAAAATTTTTTACTAATAATAAATAGAAAGTTTCTGCTAATTGCAATTAGTGGCCGACTTTTTACTAATTTAGAAAATTTTTAATTGACATTAGTAAGAAATTTTACTAATTTTTTAGTAATTTTGAAAATTACCAAAATTTTTACTAATTGTCAGCAAATTTTTCTTTTTGAATTAGTAAATTTTATTAATAAATTATTAGAAATTATTATCTATTAGTACAATTTACTAATTAAAAAGCAAAAAGTCAGTCATTAGTAAATTTTACTAATAAACAATAATTTCTACTAATTTAATAGTGAAACTTACTAATTCAAAATCAAAAAAGTTAGTGATTAATAAATTTTACTAATAAATTAGTAAAAAATGACTATTAGTAAAATATACTAATTCAAATGCAAAAAGTCAGTCAATACTAAATTTTACTAATGAATTGTAATTTCTACTAATTTATTGTAGAAATAATTAGTAAATTTACTAATTGACTGATTTTTTATTTTTGAATTAGTAAAACTTATACTAATTTAAACGCTAAAAGTCAGTCACTAATTCAAATTAGTAAATATTTATACTGATTCAAATTTAGAAAGAAAAAAAATTATAATTACTAAAAAAATACTTTACTAAATATTAGTAACTTTTTTTACTAATTATTAATTACTAAATTACCAATGTAAATTACCAATGGTGACTCCAGTTTCACTGCTAATTTAGAGATTTTTAAAAAAATTTCCCCGATTTTTACTTTCTTTTTCGTATTTTTCTTTTTTTTTATTTATTTTCAATTAATTTCAATTTAATTTGATTGTTTCGATTTGTTAAAACAAATATTTTCAACAAACTAACATTGTCATAATGAAAAAAAGAGGAAAAACAAATTATTGACGTGCTTTTGATGAGTGTAAAAGTTTTTGATGAAATTTTTCTAGGTTTGACACAGAGCAAAAAAATAACAAATTGTTTTTATTTTTTTTTTTTTTTTTGTTTCGGTCATTTTTTTCATTTCGATGATTTGTATTGGAAAAGAGCAACGACTGTGAATGAGAACTCTGCTAGAAAGAGAAGAGGAAAAAAAACGAGATGTGGTCGGTTTAATTTTCGTTGAAAATTCAGTACACTTTGTTCTCTCGGGCAAATCGATTTAATTGAACGATTCCTGCGCGACTCGTTTATACAATATTCACTCATCGATTTACAATTTAAACCGCATTGCAAATGAATCGTTGCAATTGAAGAAAATCCTGTGTTGTATATTGGTAGCGCTATGATATATATTATATGAAAGGAATGGAAAAAATTATCGTGATATTCTTCTGCGTTAATGCAGAAACTTGACTTTTGTAATCGAGAATTGGGAAAATCGATTCAAAAAATTGTCTGTCAAAAAAATTAGTAAAATATTACTATTTAAATTTGGTAAATTTAGATATTTTTATTTAGCTAATTTAGCTAATTAAGCTAGTTTTTAATTCATTTTTTAAATAAAATTAGCAATTTTAAAAATAATAGAATTTAAAAAATTGTAATTCAAATTTTTGTTGAAAACACTAAAAAAAATCCAATTTGAGAGAAATTACAAATAATTGCAGAAGATCAATTATTTTTAAAGGAAATAAAATTCAATTATGTTCAAAATTAAAAAAAAATCTCGCCAAAATCCCAATTATCTTTGTAATTAAAAATATTTTCCCCCAGAGCTCAATTATTTTCAAAAATGACAATAAAATTCTTGTCCTAATTTCAATTATATTTTCAATATCTACTATTTTAATAAAATTTTCCGAAAAGGATTCAATTATCTAAAAAAAATTTTAATAAAATTGTACAGAAACATTTAAATTATTTTCAATAAAAATTCCACAGAAATTCAATTATTTACAATTTTTTTTATAAATTTAAAATTATTATAAAATTTATAATTATAAAACATGAAGAAATCGATCACTCCGAGTCTTCGACTCGGAGCAATCGATATCTTCATGTTTTATAACAATTATTTTTATAAATTATTTAATTTCAAAAAGGTTTGAATTTGAAATTTTTGAAAATCTTATTTCCTATATGAAAAAATAATAATATTTAAATATTTATTTGAAAAATAAGTTATTGATGTTTTTCAATTATTTTTCAATTAAAGAAATTTGTAAATAAATGTAACAGAACATTTTTTTTAGTAAAATTTTTTCCTTTATTTTATATAATTTCAAACATTTTCATTTTCAAATAATTGACAAATAAAATTTATAAACATTTTTTCCTTTATTTTTAAAAGACCAAAAATTTATTGAAACAATTGTAATTAAGAAATAGATCAAACGAAATTTGTTACAGAAAAAAGCATATAATAAATAAAAATTAAATTAAATTAAATTTTAAAATTTTTAATATTTCTAATATTTTTTAATTAGTAAATTGACTAATGAATGACTTTTTGCTTTTGAATTAGTGAATCTTACTTGTAATAAAATAGTAAATTAGTAGTAATTACTATTTACTAGTAAAATTTACTAATGATTGACTTTTTGCTTTAAATTAGTAAATTTTACTAATCGATAGTAATTTCTACTAAATTAGTAAATTTATTATTAAATTTTACTAACACATAGTAATTTCTACTATTTATTAATAAAATTTACTAAAAGATAGTAATTTCTACTATTTATTTTAATAAAATTTACTAATAGATAGTAATTTCTATTAATTTATTAGTTAACTTATTAGTAAATTTTACTGATAGTAATTTCAACTAAACTATTAGTAAATTTTACTAATAGATAGTAATTTCTACTAAATTATTAGTAAATTTATTATTAATCTTACTAGTAAATTTTACTGATAGATAGTAATTTCTATTAAATTATTAGTAAATTTTACTAATAGATAGTAATTTCTACTAACTTGTTAGTAAATTTTACTAATAGATAGTAATTTTTTCTAATTTATTGGTTAATTTTACTAATAGATAGTAATTTATATTAATTTATTAGCAAACGTATTAGTAAATTTTACGGATAGATAGTAATTTGTGCTAAATTATTAGTTAATTTTACTAATTGATAGTAATTTCTACTAATTTATCAGTAAATTAAAAATAAAATTGAGACAACAAAAAATTGAAAAAAAAATTCGCCGCTGAAAAATGTGAACGAGCGATAAAGAGAAGATAAAAGTCGATAAGAAAAATGACACAAAGAATTTGAAATTAAAGTGATTTTATCTCGGCCAATAATTAGCGGCATTTTTTAGTAAAGCTTGACTTTTTTAAAAGTTGTAAAGAAGCCTTTTCTGTACCCAACAAGGAATTTTAAGTTATTTCAATGAAATTACCAGGTTTTTTTTTGGATTTTGTTTGTTTGGGTTTTTTTTCTTTTTTTTTTTCTTTTTTAGAAGAAAAATAACGAAGCACGTACCGAGTTGACGGAAAAACGCCGCGATAGTCACGTGCATCTGAGCAACGAGAAAAGAAGAGTTTCACCCTTCCCTCCGTTTTACAGTAAAGAGACCTCTTTTTCTTCCCTTCCTTTATCAACCCTCTCTCACTTCAACCCCATTTCTAGCTCACGTACTGCACACAAAACACTGCTTCTTTCTTCAATGAGAGACTCGTTAATCGTTAATGCTCCCATCAAATAGATTGTTCCATCAATTAAAGTTCACCTCGAGGCTATACTGCATTTTCATCTAATCATTTAATGCAAATATTGATTTTTTTTGTAATTTTCTGATTAAACGTTTATTTATTGTTATACTGTTTTTTAATTATAATAATGAATAAAAAATAAGTGCGTATGAAAATAAAATTATAATTATGTATTATTATTTATTATTTGTTATTGTTAATTTACTATTAATGGCAGTAGGTCGCCAGTTTATTAAATTTACTATTTTTTATATTTATTTTTCTTTTTTTATACTTCCTTTTGTTTTATCATACCAACCTCACATAACCTTGGAGTGCGGAATCCAAGGTATCTGTAGGCAGATTTCCCAAAAGTCCCTAAGCAAAAAAAAAAATAATAATAATAATAATAATAATAATAATAATAGTAATTAAAATAATTAATAAAATATAGACTAAAAATTTTTCATATCGACAGTGTTTCTACAGAAACTTTTTTTTTCCAATAAACTCCAATTATAGTAATGTAAATAAATAAACGATATTCGGAGAAAATTCTCACTTAATCGATTCCTTCTACTACTGAGAAATTTAAAAATAATTTATTAGTTTTAAAATGCTTCTTTGAACCATGTGCATGTAAAAATTCTGCATTTGTCATTCCTATACATCGAGTCCATAAACGCTTTGTTAATAAAAAAGTAATGAGTAAAAAAGAGTAGAGAAAAATAGTAAACTAATCAATATAATATGCTGAAACTACTTTTTTTCTATTCGTACATCAATGGAAAATGATTAAAGAAATTTTCCAATTAAAACTTTTCTAAATTAAAAAACATTGCGGTTTATTTATATTTATTATTTATTTTTTTGTATACGTACATAAATAATATTAAAGAAGACAAAGTTTAAATTTTATTGACAAGTTTATTTTTTATTTATTTATTTATTTATTTTTTTTTTGTAATTCTACTCTCCTTGTCCTTAATAACCATGGCCATTAGTAGCGACCTCACGTCGATGTTACGAATTTGAAAATACTCTTTAAGAAAGTCAACCGCGAGTTGCCTTATGGAAAACTTTTAAAAGGAACGTGAAAAATAAATTCTAAATTGTGAGATGAGATTCTCTTTACTAGGAATCAACAATTTATTTTGGTAAAAATTCTTCATTCTCGTCGAATTTTAAAAGTCCTTTTGTTTTCTTTCTAATGAAACTAAATTTTCTTATAATAATTTAAAATTCAATTTATTAATTGGAATTATTGTTTACAATTCTAAATTTCTTTTTGAATTTATTCTAAATATTTTAATTAAATTATTTTGCTATTTTAAAACTTTAGTTCTGTTTAGGTTTTAATTTATAAATTTATTAATTAAATTGTTTTACTATTCTAGAATTTAATTTCTTTTCAATTTTGAAACTATATAAATTTATTCATTTTTTCAATATTCTAAAATTTAATTTTTTTGCAATTTTTTTTTGTTTTTGTAATTTTTTCGAAAAGTAGTATGAAAATAGCATCTAAAAAATTGAATAATCCAAAAAATTGCAATAAATAATTTTTCCTTCTACTATTTTGCATATTTTTGATGTGCATTAGAAATGATCCGGTTGTATATTTCGAGAGAGTGAGAGAGGGCGATTCGTTAAATATTTATTAGATGACGTATGTGGTGCCAAATTTAGCGAATGACCCTTGTCTTGAACAGTAGAAATATCGTTCAAGTAAATGCAGAAGCAATTGTGTTTCTTGTCGTTCTCGAGGCGCAAGAATTTACGACCACTGGGGCTTTTATGGTGTGAAGAACAGAAGGAGTTCCTTTACTTTTTGTTTAAAAAGAAAAAAAAATTATGGACAGGAAGGAAAGAAAGGTAGAATAAGATATGAAGTGAATTGAGGTGAAATATTATCGAAGAGAAAAATCATAGAAAAGAGAAAAATAAAAAATGCAAAGAACAAAATGTTTCGAAAAAATACTTATTCGTAAATTTAAATATTTTATAAGCGAATTAAATATTTAATATTGCACAGAAAAAAATATTTTATTGAAATTCGCCCTTCTTTATTACTTTATTATAGTATAACTTATTATTTCAAAAGCAAAAAGTCAGTTTTTAATTCAAATTCGTAAACATTTTTACAAATTCAAATTTGGAGAGAAAAAAACAAAAATAATGATCTTGAATGCAGATTTTTTGTTATCATCAAAAGTGATAGAGGTATAATATAATTGATCAAATAGGTCAATTGAATAGTTAATTTTGAACCGATGAGATTCGATTCTATGGAGGAGAGGATATTCTAAAGAGAGATTGACTTCCTGCGAGAGAGTCTAGTCTTCTCTCTTGGTGTGCCATGAACCTTGAACCCCCCTCTCTCCCTTTTCTCAATTCTTTTCCATTTTATACGTACTCCAAGTTCCTCTACTCCGCATACTTTGTTAACGGAAACGATAATGGTGCACGCAAGCGAGACATCAGATTTTTCAATGCTCGAGAAAAAGAGATATATATAGAGTTGAAATTCCTCTCATTCTTAACTCAAATGCACTCGTTTCCATATATATACGTGTACATATGAAAATACACACACACACACACAAACACAAGTGGAGAATTATTTCCAACATTGTTTAGCTATTTTATTTTATCAAGCGCAGACTTTGCAGTCCCATTTTGTACTTTCAAGATATTCAAGATATTCTCATTATTTGCTCACTTGCCATAAACTCTCTTGATTAAGCGAAAACCATTTATCTTTATATACAAAATATACTACTTTTCTTCGATTTATATTCTTCGCTATGAAATTTCCAACTCTCGTTTGTCATTACTTTTTTCAATGTTTTTTCAATTTTTTTTCAATTTTCAAGTTTTTTTGTAGGAAATTTAAAAAATAAAAACTTAAAGAAACAATAGAATGAAATGATGAAAAAAGGGAGAAGAAAAAAATTGCTTGTGTTTTTTTGAGGAAAACGTCGCGTCCGGAGAGTTTATAAGGAAAATGTGTGCAACTTTTCCAAGTTTCCTTATAAAACTATTATTTGGGTTGCGAGTACCATGAAGAAAGTGGCTTTTAACAGCTTATAAATTACAACGCGAATTTTCTCCAACCACTTTCTGATGTTGTCAAGGAAAAACAAGTCTCCGAGTAAATATAAGAAAGAAGATAGAAAGCTCCTTGGCAGATTGTTAGAATTCACTGTTTCATGAAGAGAGAGAGAGAGAGAGAGAGAGAGAGAGAGAGAGAGAGAGAAAGGGAGGAGAAGAAACAATTAGAAAAAACCTATTTGTGTGATTAAAAAGTACTGACGAAATTTCAAAAGTTTCGAATATTGCAAAGTCGACAAATTCTGAATATATTCAAAATTTCAAACGAACGAAATCTTCCGCCGACATAAATATTAAAAAAAATAACTTTTTCATTATTATTTATAATAATATAACCATCCGTCGATATTAATTTTTAATTATGATAATTATTATAATCATCAATTAATTAAATAATTAAATAATTAATTATTTAATTGCAGTGAATTTTTTTTTTATTAGGAAGAATCGAAATTTCTTGAATTAAAATATTAAAAATGAGAATAATAAAAAAATTAGAAGTATATATAAAATAAGAGGAAGATTAAAAAGAGAAAGGATTGTGTAAAAAACAGGTGAATCGCAGACACTGAGTGAATTACTCGTGACATAAGATACTTTTCTCTTTTTTTGAAATTAAAATAAAAAAGAAAAAAAAAGGGAGAGAGAAAACGAAATGCAGAGAAAATTGTCGCTCCCATTTTCTTATTAAACGTTACCTCTAAAGCTGGTTTTGGATCTTCCACGACACGAAGCGGAATTCCGTAGCTTGTTAAGCTCAGCAGGGCGCTGTGACCCTCGAAAGCACCGTGAATAACGTTTAGCGGTGTAATGTAAGCAGGTTCACTTCAACCTCGAATTACAATTTGTGTAGTCTAAATAATATCTTCTCTAATGTAATTATCGTTGATGCATTTTTTTTTTGTTATTTTTTCGCTATTTTTCTATTTTCAACTTTTTACGCTATTTTTCTATTTTCAACTTTTTTCGATTTTTTTCTAGTTTCAACTTTTTTCGATTTTTTTCTTGTTTCAACTTTTCTCTTCTCTTTATTTTTCTTTTTCTTGAACTCTTTTCTTTTTTTGAACTTCTTTCTTTTTTCAATCTTCATTTTTTAACTTTTTTCTTTCTTTGTTCTTCTTTTTCGAACTTCTTCTTTCTCAAACTTCTTATTTTGAACTCATTTCTTTTTTCAATCTTCTTTTTTTGAACTTCTTCTATTTTAACCTCCATTTTTAAACTTCTTTCTATTTTCGATCTTCTTCTTATTTTAAACTTCTTTCTTTTTTCAATCTTCTTTTTTTGAACTTTTTTATTCCCTTGATATTTTTTTTCTTGAACATTTTTTCTATTTTGAACTTCTTTCTTTTTTTGAACTTCTTCTTTTTCAAACTTCTTTCTTTTTTCGATCTTCTTCTTTGTTTGAACTCCTTTCTTTTTTCAATCTTCTTTTTTTGAACTTTTTTCTTTCCTTGATCTTCTTCTTTTTTTGAACTTCTTCTATATTAACCTTTATTTTTTAAACTTTTTTATATTTTCGATCTTCTTCTTATTTTAAACTTCTTTTTCAATCTTCTTTCGTTTTTTGAACTTTTTTCTTTTTTCGATCTTCTTCTAATTTTGAACTCCTTTCTTATTTCAATCTTCTTTTTTTGAAATTTTTTTCTTTCCTTGAACTTCTTCTATTTTGAACATCTTTCTTTTTTCGATCTTCTTCTTATTTTGAACTCCTTTCTTTTTTCAATCTTCTTCTTATTTTAAACTCCTTTCTTTTTTCAATCTTCTTTTTTTGAACTTTTTTCTTCCTATGATATTTTTCTTCTTTTTGAACTTTTTTTGATTTTCTTGTTTTTTTGAACTTCTTTCTTTTTCAATCTTCTTTTTTGAACTTTTTTCTTTTCTCCATCTTTTTTTTAACTTCTTTCTTTTTCGATCTTCTTCTTATTTTTAACTCCTTTCTTTTTCGATCTTCTTCTTATTTTGAACTCCTTTCTTTTTTCAATCTTCTTTTTTTGAACTTTTTTCTTCCTATGATATTTTTCTTCTTTTTGAACTTTTTTTGATTTTCTTGTTTTTTTGAACTTCTTTCTTTTTCAATCTTCTTTTTTGAACTTTTTTCTTTTCTCCATCTTTTTTTTAACTTCTTTCTTTTTCGATCTTCTTCTTATTTTTAACTCCTTTCTTTTTCGATCTTCTTCTTATTTTGAACTCCTTTCTTTTTTCAATCTTCTTTTTTTGAACTTTTTTATTCCCTTGATATATTTTTTTTTTGAACATTTTTTCGATCTTCTCCTTTTTATGATCTTTTATTTTTCAATCTTCTTTTTTCAAACTTTTTTCTTTCTTTGATCTTTTTTTTCCATCTCTTTTCTTTTTTTGAACTTTTTACTTTTCTTTGATTTTGTTCTCGTTTTAAATAATTTTTCTTCTTTTACTATTTTTCTTCTTTTAAAACATCCTTAAATAAATCTAAAAAAAATGTAACAGATATCAGTGAAAATAAATTATAATAAACAGATAGCATTTAGAATTTAAGATTTCGTAAAAAATAATTAGTAAGAGATAAATTAATTAATAAGATAATAAGATAAATTACTTAAAGAGTAAAAATTTAACCACTAAATTAAAAATCCATTACCGAACTAAAATAAAATAAATTTGTAATATTAATTGCGTCTTTTGATCTTTAATATTATCTTAACTGACCGATTTTGATGATTTTGATTTGAATTTTTAATTTTCAACCAAACTATCAATTTTTAATCCTTCTTGGTCTCGTTCCTCCAAATGATTTCTGTTTTGATTTCCCTTTTTTTAATTCTTTTCTGAATTTTTTTTTTTCTAAATGGTTCAGAGAATCGAGAAGCTCTGACGCTTGTAATTTGTGTGAAGAAAGGGGTTTTTGATATTATGTATGTGTGTGGGTTGGCGGGAGATAATTTCGATGACCAGGAGGAGAGAAACTGCTCAATTATGTTTGCAGCGCGGCTCAAAAGACTTGAACGAAATATATATTCGTGCATCCCTGTTGCGCGCGGCGTTTTGCGGTATCTAATTTTACGTAATCTAATTTTGCCCGAAAAACCTTCCGTAGCTCGTAATCGACGCGTTCCGTGTGCAAAATGCAACATGAAAATTTCCACCGAGAAATATTTAGAATCGACGCGCTTCTTTATTCTTCCTTAAAAAAAATATATTAAATAATATGAAGTAATAATTAATTATCAATTAGTAATAAATAATTAATAATTAATTATTAACTAGTAAAAAATAATTAATAATTAATTATTATTATTAAACGACGATTCCTTTTTCTTCCTTAAAAAAACATTAAATATTACTAAATAATAGTTAATATAATTAGTAATCAAAAATTAATCATTAATTATTTGATTATTGATTTAATTTCCTCCGTGAAAATAACGAAACGATAAAAAGTAGAATCCATAAAGAAAAAAAAAAAAAAAAAAAAAATTTGTTTTATTTCATTATTCATTTGAAAGTATTTTATAAAGGTGAAATTACTCGGGGATTTTTTTTCTTTCTCTATCTGAGCATCTCTAACTACCCCAGAAAGTTGTCCATTATTCGAAATGAGAGCGATAACTTAAAGTCGTCTGTAGGGACAAGGCGTCGCGTCGCAGCAACGATGTCGTTACTATATGCCCACAACGCGTGTCTTCGAATCATTAAACTTTAAGCGTATAATACCGAACACACTTATTGCCATTGTAACTTTTCCTCGTTTACGACTAAACTGTAAATATATAACAACTGTACACACATCCCGGAGGAATTTTTTTTAACTCTCATTTATGCTAATTACACACACGTGAAACAATAATTGTTTATTATATATATACTTGTTGTATTGGAAAAATCTCATTATGATAATCTCCCTTCTTCGAAAGTCAATTCACGCGTGTGAATTAGTTTCTTAGGCGCGCACTTTATGTTGCCTCTCTCCTTTATTGGCAAACAATTATTACATTCGCTAATTGATCATTAACAGATAGCTGAGTTTTATAGTCGTTAAATGGAGGATAAAAAATTTCTTTTTTGTTTATTTCTGACGGGGGAATTTATAAACGAAGTCGCATTAGTAGCTGGAATGGTAATTGAATAAATATTTTATTTAAATGGTGTAAATTTTTTATTTTTACAATTTTTTACATTTTTATTATTTATATATTATTTATTTATTTAGAAAAGAATAGGTTTTATTAGGTCGATAGAAAGAGACAGGTAGAGTATGTAACGTCCCCTCTTTTGTCCTGGTTTCCTGACGCATGCGCGTTTATAGTGGCGCAAGCGCAGTTACTTCTAGTAACGCTCGCTGGCATCTCTGCGCGCATGCGCCTCTAGAGAGAGAGAAAGAAAAAGGGGACGTTAGACACAAATACAAAAAAATTAATACAAACAGTAAATAAAAAATACTATCTCAATAAAAAAACGAAAATAAATAAAAATTGTCAATAAAATTGATAAAATAGTAAATAAAAAATACTGTCTAAAGAAAAAAGATAAATAAATACAAATAATTTAATAATAAGAACAATATAATTTTTTGAATTTATCACTCGATAGTCTTAATTATAAATAAATTAAAAAGCGAAGCAAATAGTAAAAAAAATAAATATAAAAAATAAATTCTATAAATTATAAAATATAAAATAATTAAACTTTATTGGTATTAAATATATTAAAAAAGGGTTCGCATTTTTCATTGAACTTATTTTATTTTGGAACTGGATTAAGATTTATTGGTAAAATGAATGTATATAGGGATGGAGAGTCAAATGATTTTCCTTAATCAGTCATCGACTTTTCGAGTCACGATGGAGGAAGTCGATGACCCTACTACGGTCTTCTTGACGTGCACGTGCACACCAATAAGTCATAGTGCCCATTTCAAACGAATGTGCGCATTCATAAAAGTATATCACTAAAACATTCTTGTTTTCCTCTCGGAAATGTATTCTTTTCTCTTCTCTAGGATCATTTTCAATAATTGAAATTTTCAATCTCAACTCCAAAGAATTTTATCAAAAAATTTGAAAATAATTGAAATCCTTAAAAGAATTTTATTATTTATAAAAATAATTGAATTTTTGGACAGAATTTTATCAAAAAATTTTTTAAATAATTTAATTCCATCAAGAAATGTTATTATTTATGAAAATAATTGAAATCCTACAAAGAATTTTATTATTCATAAAAATAATTGAATTCTTTTGAAGAATTTTATTATTTATAAAAATAATTGAATTTTTGCAAAAAATTTTATAAATAAATTTGAAAATAATTGAATTTTTGTAAAGAATTTTATCAAGAAATTTGAAAATAATTGAATTCTACCAAAAAATGTTATTGTTTATGAAAATAATTGAAATCCTTAAAAGAATTTTATTATTTACAAAAATAATTGGATTTTGGCAAAGAATTTTATTATTTATAAAAATAATTGAAGTTTTGCAAAGAATTTCATAAAAAAATTTGAAAATAATTGAATTTTTGTAAAGAATTTTATCAAGAAATTTGAAAATAATTGAATTATATCAAAAAATGTTATTATTTATGAAAATAATTGAAATCCTTAAAAGAATTTTGTTATTTACAAAAATAATTGGATTTTGGCAAAGAATTTTATTATTTATAAAAATAATTGAATTTTTGCAAAGAATTTTATAAAAAAATTTGAAAATAATTGAATTCTATCAAAAAATGTTTATTATTATTTATGGAAATAATTGAATTCCTGCAAAAAATTTTATATTATTTATCAAAATAATTGAATTCTTGCGAAAAATTTTATTAAAAAATTTTATTTTATTTTTGAAAATAATTAAATTCTCATAAAGAATTTTATCAAAAAAATTTGAGAATAATAATTGAATTCTTGCGAAGAATCTTATTAAACTTTTTGAAAATCCTAATTAATTTCTTTTGAAGAATTACCTTGAATTGTTTTTAAGTAATGCAGTTTCTTTAATGATTTTAATTGAAAATTTTGAAACATAATTGAATTTCATGAAGAATTTCTTTCAAGTTTTTAAAACAATCGTGTTTGTTAATAATTGTAATCAAACACTTACTCATTGGATTTTATTAAAATTTTTGTAAATAATTAAATTCTGCCGAGAATTTTATTAAAATTTTTTAAAATAATTTATATCATTCAAGGTTTTTTATTAAAATATTGAAAATAATAGAATTCTCTTGCAAAAAATGTCTACAAATTTTTTTTTTAATATTATCGATATTGTTAGGTAATAATTGTAATTAATAATATTTTACATTTAAATTTTAACAAAAAAATCATTGATAGAAAATTAAATTTACTTATTATTGTAATATGTCTTATTATTAAATTTGCTATTCATAGTTTTTTAAGCAATCACTATATAGAGAAGATGCGGGAAAGTTTAGGAAATTTCTCGCGTGATTTATGATTCAATGACAAATGGTTGAAAAAAAGAAATTTTCATAATTAGTATTCGCGAAATATTTTTTCTTTTCATTTTTTTCTTTTCTTTGTATAATATCTTATCAACATTAAATTTATGTATAAAGAATGTTCTGTGATATATGAGAGTCGTTTAAATGATGTACTTATATTTTTCTTTTTCTTTCTTTCAACTTTTTTTTCCCTTCTTACATATATGATTCATATTTATTGTTATTCTTTATTCAGTGAATGAACAACAGCGACGACGACGACAACGTCGACCGACGAACTTGACACAATTTTACATTTACGTCTATCATCTTGTGACCCACATTGTCAATATATTGCTTTCGTGGTTTCTGTCCATCGAATTATTCCTTTTAATTTCTTCATTTACGGGCAAAATATATTTATTCAAATTTTCTTTTTCTGGCTTTTAGATTTTTTTCTGTCTTTTTTGCAAGGAAAATTAATTTTTCTTTTTAATTGTAATTTTGTTTATTAATATTAACACTATTACTATAATTTTATTTTTATAATTAATATTATCTATTATTATAATTTGCAACTATATTACGAATATTTTATCACACTTGATATTTTTTATTTCTAAGTTCAGTGCGAAGTTTGTTAATATAATAATTATGTTAATTAATATATTATTAATTAATATATTAGTATTAATTTATATAATAATAATTTTATTAATTAATATAATAATAATTGTGTCTATTAATCGACTGATAATTATGTTAATCAACATAATTAATACGTGACCAATTATAATTGCGGAAAATAAATTAGAAATTACTGGAAAATAAATTTTTTGTCGTTGTGACATAATAACGTATCGATGCACCTTCTTTTCGTTGAAATTGAATTTAGAAAATAGTCGTGACTTTCTCGGAAAGAAAAAAAATAATGTAAAACGTGTTATGTAAGAGACGAGAGTCTAGGGACAGGTCTCTCTCTCTCTCTCTCTCTCCCTTTCACATTTGCAACTTTTGCTCATAGCGTTGAATCCTATTAAACACCGTATAAGCTGCAACTTTTGTTCCCTTGCAGGCTATATGTTCGTTATGACCTTCGAGAGGTATTGATTAATCAGCAAGAGACCCAATGCCAACCAATCAACTTATCCATCCCGTGTAGAAATTTCCCTACTTCGCCTTATTTGAAAAGGGGCGCTGATGAGGAATTAGTAAGGCCAACCACACTAGAAATTTCTAGATAGGTGATAATCGGGCACTCACTAGAATGCCCTATTTTTCAGATAGGGAAATCTAACTGGATCTATTTATGTCCCTATTAAATATTTCAATCAGGCCCTGGCTAGAATGCCTCTAGTTGAATTTACACATTCTGATATTCTACTCAGGCACTGACAAGGCGATCTTTTGCCATTGATCGCGTGAGACACGAGCCACTAAAATTTGCTTCAGAAACATTTTTTTTCTCTTTTTTTTTGTTGCCTACCTCAAGTTTATATATTGTTATTCCCTCGGCAAATGATTGCCTCTCGTATACGGCAAAACCATCGACCCAACGTGACCGAACGATAATTTTATGTTCAAGTCCATTGATTTCCTGTTAGACTCGTTTCTTGGGTAACCTTCTTCAATTTAATTAGACACAGTTAATTTTTTTTTACTGATAGAAAATAATTTCTTTTGAATTTTGTAAAAGTTTGCACCAATGTTTGCAAAAGGAGCTAATAAATTAGCAAAATTTTTTTGCATTTTTGCTATTAAGTAATTAAGTAAATAAGTAATTAATTAATACTGAATTGTTGTTATTCAAGGTTTTTCTATTTTTGAATTTCGCGCCTAAAAGTGCCGAAAATTACCGCCTAGACGGCGTGAAAATTCTCTCACAAGCGGAATGAAACGAATTGATTTTTGGAACAAATACTTCAAGGTAAAGGAATTTTTTTTCTTTTTGAAAGAAAGAGAAAGAAAGAAAACGAAGTATATACGTTTGGAAGAGGACAGTTTAGAAAAAATTGAATCTCGAGTCTTTCACAATGTCAGACACGATTCAAAAAGGAATAAAGGTATAAATAAATGAAAGGAATGAAGAACAAATGGGCGCGTATATAATAAGCCGCATTAGTCAAAAGTTCCGGGAAAACTCCAATTTATAATATGCGCCTGCTACATATTTTGCGCGAGAAACATAAATAACGTTCGTAAATATTAACGTTTTTGAAGTGCAGAATACGAAATGAAAATCAGTACAACGGCATTTGGGGATTCGCGTGAGCCATCTGTTCTCATATAAAGCGGGACACATGTGTTGCGCGATAAGGGTTAATTTACCCTCATTTTTTTTTTCATTTTCTCCAGCATTCAAAGCTTTTATTTATATATAGAAGAGATCGTACTTTCGACGGTGTTTGTATAGACAATTATTGTTTCACATCAAGGATTTTCGATTGAGCATCAATAGCAAAAGAATATTATTATAAAACATGAAGAAAGCGATCGCTTTCTTCATGTTTTATAATAATATTCTTTTGTTATTGATGCTCAAATTTTTTAAAGTCTTAATATCTGTGAAGAATACTTTTTAGCTAAACATATAACAAAAGCACGGATGGAGAAATAAATTCGAAAACGTAGCTAACAACAAATTTCCAGCTCCACAACAAAGGCGCACACATATGCAGCAATAAATTCAAAAACGTCTTGAAAATTGGGTCAACAACGGACATATGTTACAGTAAGAGTTCCTCTCTTTCCTCAATTGGATCCACCCTTTTCCTTTCTTGTGTATGTGCCTTTTTATAAAAGAAAAACAAAATAAATAAAATAAATAAATAAGAAAAATAAGGGGGCGAACATTCACCGCACACATATATATTCACATTCACATATAAATATAAACTTCTCGTTTCTCGCAGGATCTTTATTGCATGTATTCTTGCAGAAGCGGCAGCAACGGCAGCAGCAGGCCAACTTTGAAATGAGTGTGGTTGCTCGTTGCTATGCCATTATCATAAACTTGACGAGGCTATTACTAGGTGCTGTTGCAGTGTTGGTTGCGTCGTACATTCGGTTCTTAGAAATGCTGCGCGCTTACTGTTGTCCCTAGACACAGTAATTTTTGATGACCTTCAAAGTCACTTATGAAACAAATTAGAAAATTGGAAATATTCTCATTTTGCTTTCCAATTTTAGTCTCGTTTTTCAAGCAGCATTGAATTTTATTTTCGGGACTAGAAATTTGTTGTAGCTGCAAAGATGTATCCAGAAAGTTGTTATAGCTACAAAGATGTAACCATCAGAAACTTGTTGTAGCTCCAAAGATGTAGTCAGAAAGTTGTTGCAGCTACAAAGATGTAACCAGAAACTTGTTGTAGCTACAAATTTGTTGTAAGAAGTTGTGGTTAAGAAATTTGTTGTAGCTGGAAGTTTGTTGTATAGCATAAAATTGGAAAAAATTGTTGTAGCTGGAAGTTTGTTGTATAGCATAAAGTTATATGGAATTTATGTATACAAATGCGTGGTGAAATTTCTTTACAAAAAGATGTCTAAACATAAGAAAGGATCGTGGTAATTTAGCACGTTGGCCTTTCTCGATTATGGCTCTTCATCCTTGGAAATCATGACGTTGCAAAATGTCGTCTGCATTGCACACGTAATCACCAGGAAACCGCGTCGCACAAATTCACCTGTTTGTCGGAGACTCACTATATTCTTTCCTGTACATAGTGTCTCATCTTTTTTTTCTCCCCATTAATATGTCTAAATACCAGTACCACTTCTGAACCAGTACCACTTTTAAACCAGTATTATTCTTTTAAAAATATGATCAATTAATTAATAGTTAGGTAATGGTTAATAGTTGGATAATGTTTAGTATTCAGTTAATGGTCAATAGTTGGATAATGGTTAATAGTCAGTTAATGGTTAATAGTTGGATAATGGTTAACAGTCAGTTAATTATAGTTAATGGTCAGTTAATGGTTAATAGTCAATTAATAGTTAACATGTTCAATAAATTGATGACCATATCAGTTCCAAAAGACGAAAAGAAAATAAACAGAAGACAAAACTTAGAAAAAATGTTTCCATACACAAAAAGTGAATTCTCCCTCATAGAATCGGGGAACTATACATAGAAAATGTTTCCACTCGTTTTTGTCGATTTTTTCAGAGTAGGAGTATAATAAAGAAACTTACTTTCGCGAGTTAAAAAGTGATTATAAACAAACGTCTCGACCATGGACTCATTCCTCTCATAAACCGCACTTTCAATTTTGATGTATATATATACGTAAGAAAAGTCCGTGGCTAGATAAAATCCTCTCTCTCTCTCTCTTTTTTTTCATGCGCTGAAAAAATTATTTAATTCAAGTAACTGATTTTTGTTTTGAATTTATATTGCCATTCTCCTTAAGGGTCAATAAATTAAAAAACAATTGGCTCATTTATGATATTTTGTCAGAGAGATTTTTATAAGTTGTTGACTCCTAAATAGCATATCGAAAGACATCGGTGGTCCTCGAATTTATGCGTTTTTATCGCCTTAATTTGAAAGAGGGATCCGCACAGTCTACAAGAGAGTCGGTAGAGTGAAACGAGACGAGATGTGCACGAAAATACTGGTTTATTGGCATCCCCCTTTCCCTCTCTCATTCTCCTCACTCTCGGTTGAACTTCCGATCTTCCAGTCGACATACAATGTGGAGGAGAAGATGATGAAGAAAGGAGGCGAAGAAATCGAGAGTAGAAAAAAGAAAAAGGCTAAAATTATTTTTTTTTCTTTTTTTTGGGCAAAAGAAGGGAAAAAGAAGAAAAGGAATAAGAAGAAGAGAAAGAAAGGGATGAAGAGAAAAAAAGAAGACAAGAAAAAGGGAAAAAGAAATAGAAAAGAGAAGAAGAAAGAAATAAAAAAGAGAAAAAAGAAGGAGAAGAAAAGAGAAGAAAAGAGAAGAAAAAATAAAGAAAGAGACATAGAAGAAAGAAGCGCAGAAAAGAGAAGAAAAAACAAATAAGAGAAGAAATAAGAAGAAGAAAAGAGCAGAAAAAACAAATAAGAGAAGAAAGAAGCAAAAAAGTGAAGAAAATATAGAAAAGAGAAAAATACAGAAACCAGAAAAAATACAGAAAGAGAAGAAAATACAGAAACCATAAAATATACAGAAAGAGAAAAAAACACAGAAATGCGAAAAACACAAAAAGAGGAGAAAATACAAAAACCAGAAAAAATACTGAAAGAGAAAAAAACACAGAAACCAGAAAAAATACAGAAAGAGAAGAAAATACAGAAAAGAAAAAATACAGAAAGAGAAAAATACAGAAAAAGAAGAAAATACAGAAAGAGAAAAAAGCACAGAAATGCGAAAATCACAGAAAGAGAAAAAACAGAAACCAGAAAAAATAAAGAAAGAGAAGAAAATACAGAAAGAGAAAAAAACACAGAAATGCGAAAAATACAGAAAAAGAAGAAGAACCAGAAGAAAGAAGAGGAAACAGAAAGAAACACCGAAAGAGAAGAAAAGTAGAAAAGAAAAAAAGAAGAAGAAGAAAAAAAGGAAAAAGAGGAGAAAAGAAAAGCAGAGTAGGAGAAAAAGAGGAAAAAACTGAGGAAAAGAGAAAGAATATGGAAGGTGAGGAGGTGGAGAAGGTAAGGTGGTGGTTTGGAGTCAATTCTGCAGGTTTGGGGGCAAGGTGGTCTGACCAGATCTTGCTCCGAAAAACAGGTGTAGTCTCGACCGCCTATCGTGGCGTGTGCCACGCGCTTATAAAAGCGAGAGGCAAAGAGAGAGGGAGAGTGAGTGCAGCATGTCTCTCTTTTGATGCGGACACATGTCCTCTCTTTGAAATATACGTACACACACTCGTGTGTGTCAATATGATCTTTCACTTCTGTAATCTCTTCTTATAATGATACACCACAGTGTGTCGACTGTTTACATTAGCCTTCACTATCGAGATCTGCTTAAACGCATTTATCGACTTATCGCATGTCTAACCTGTCTCGACACTATATCTGTTTAGCAACAGCCGCAGTTTACTCTTCATACATCCTCTTTTTCATCATATCCGTGGGTTTTTTTTTTGTTCTTTGAGTTTATCATTTTCGCTGCATCTTCTCTGTCTTTTTCTCTCTTCTTCTCTCTATTTCTGTTCTCTTTCTTATTCTCTTTCTCTTCCTCTTCTCTTTCTATTCTTCTTGGCCCTATCTTTGACCTGTTTCTTCTGTTTTTTGTTTTTGTCCCATTTTCTTCTTCTTGTCCCTATTTTTGACCTTATTCTTCTCTTTCTTGTTCTTGTCCCTATCTTTGAGCGTTTTCTTGTTCTTGTCCCTATCTTTGACCTTTTTCTTGTTATTGTCCCTTTCCGTCCTTTTTCTTCTTCTTGTCCCTATTTTTGACCTTTTTCTTCTTTTTCTTATCCTTGTCTCTATTTTTAACTTTCTTCTTCTTCTTATCTTTCATTTTTGGCAAAAACAAGAAAAAGAAGAAGGAAAAGGGCTTTTCGCCCTTTTCCTTCAACTTTTTCTTGTTTTTGACTTTTTGTCCCTTTTCTTCTTCTATCTCTTGTTTATGTTTGTATGCATCTTTTTTTATTTCTTTTTTTTGTTCTTCCGTTTCTTCTTTTTCTTCTTCCCTTGTGTTCGATTTCCTCCTCCCTTAAAGGAAACAAATGACACGAGGAAGGAGGAGAAGATAAACTTGTTCGAATCAAGGACACGGGGAAACAGGAATACGAAAAAGGTTACAAGGTCACAAAGTAGTAATAATAATATAATAGTATAGTAAGAAAAAGGGGTTGCATTGCCAAAATCATTCAACAAGCATTTTTAATAGAATTCTTAATCAATTCCGGTCCTAATGCTGATATACGCACCTTGTGGGAACAAAAAAATCAAGGGCCTACGCACACCTGGCTTCCAGCTTGTCCTGTTTTCAGTTTTTCAACGAGGTTAGTTAGATGAGGATATTATATATAAACGCGCGCAAGCAACATGCAGCCAGGTGATGCTTATTTGTATACATAAGAGTACACTACTCACTGCAAGAGGACACACATAAGATTCAAGATTATACCGCACTTGGAATTAGTTTTCAAAACATAATTCTCGAGAGAAATATTCTTCGCGAATGTCAATAATAAAACCCGGTAATATACGAGAGACAGAGAAAGAGAGAGAGAGTTATTTTACACAAAGGAAGTGCTTTATTCTTGTTAAGTCATGTCATTTCCTTCAAGGGAACTTGATTGCTTTTGTCAAAAGTTGTCCATTTGTCGACACAACTTGATCGAATTATGATTAGATTTTTTCTTTACTCTTTTCAGTCTTCTTTTTTCTACTCTTTTTCTCCTTTTTACTTCTATTCTTACTCCTTTCCTCTTCTTCTTACTCCCTTTTTCTTCTTACTTTTACTCTTGTTTTTTGGCAAACTTTTTTACTCTTGTTTTTGTTCCTGCGGTTCATATAGCCAGAAAAATTTTTCCTCTTTTGCTTTTTCTTATTTTTGTTCCTTTTAAGGTTTTTAAGAAACAAAAAAAAACCGCAAAAGGGACAACAATAAGAAGTAAAAAAACAAGAAAGGATGGAAAGGGACAAAATGCAAAAAGAGGAATAGAAAATCGACAAAAAGAGGGAAAAGGGACAAAAAGAAGAAGAAACAGAGCAAGAAAACGACGAAAAGGGACAAAAATAGTGAAAAGGGAAAATGGGACAAAAAAGAATAATCGAGAGAAGAAGAAAATGAAGGAAAGGGACGAAACGAAGAAGGGAGACAAATGCAAAAATAGGAAAAAGTGAAATAAGGGACAAAACCAAGAAATATGAAGGGATTCAAAGAGGAAAAAGACAAAAAGGGGACAAAAACAAGAAGAAACTAAAAAACTAAAAAGAGGGACAAAATGTTAAAGGAGGAACAGAAAAACGATGAAATGGGACAAATCAAGAAAAATGAAACGCAAAAAGAGAAAAAAGGGAAAAAAAGAAGAAGAAGAAACGAAACAACAAGAAAACGAAGAAAAGGGACAAAAATAATGAAAGCGAAGAAAGGCAAAAAGAGGAAAAACAACTAATTGGAACAAAAACAAGAAGAATCGAGAGAACAAGAAAATGAAGGAAAGGGACAAAACGAACAAAGGAGAAGAAATGCAAAAAGAGGAAAAAGTCAAGAAAGGGACAAAAACAAGGAAAGAGAAGAATTGTAAAAAGAGGATTAAGACAAAAAAGGGACAAAAATATGTAAACGAAGAAAAGGGACAAAAGGACAAAACGCAAAAAGAGGAACAAAAAAAACGAAGAAAAGGGACAAAATGCAAAAAGAGGAACAAGAAAACGAAGAAAAGGGACAAAATGCAGCGAAAAGAACAAAACATCACAAGAAACAGTAAAAAAAAGGAATAGGAAAAAGAAGAAGAAGAGGAGGAAGAAGAGGCGAATGCAAAAGCGACTTGTCCAACTCGGCTTGACGACGAGAGGATCTTATGAGCATATAAACTACAACTATAGAAGTTGAGTGGAGTAGTCTATACTCTACATTCTACAATCTACAAGACGAAGCGAGTGCAAACACACGTTCCGGATACACAGGAAGACCGGGAGGCACCGGCAGGAGTGGGGCACACAACAAAGCCATCGGCGAACGCAGGTGAACGCTGCCGACCGTCTGTAGGCCGACAGAAACGCAACGTACCGGTCGGTCCTTCTATACACACGCACTTCCACTACAACTCTGCCATCGCTGCAGTCCTACACCATCAGAATCGACACCACACAGCCCTGCCTGCGACTACGACGATGGGGTTCGTACAGCGAGCCGCCGGTCTCAGTCAACCGAGCCGCGTCTTTGCGAATGCACACATCACGGCCTATGCTCCAACCGTTTTGCGCGCCATTTTCCCAATAAAACGGCGGAAAAAATATCCCCATTCTCCAAATCAGAAAATATTGTTCCATTTGCAATAATTCTAATAATACTTTCTCTTCTACTCTCTCTCTCTCTTCCATATCCAAATTTTTCCTTAGGAAGTTCTTTGAGGAATAATAATCTTTAGGAAGTGTTTGAGGATTGAGTATTCGAGTTTGGATATAAGGGACGACTTGCAAGGATATCGAGGATAATGAAAGACCCCGCGGGGCATGAGAAACTTGAATCAAGTGGTGGGAATTGTGAGTGAATCAAGATTTCTGGACCAAGCGATTTTGGATTAAGGAGTTTATTATGGAATTAGTGGACTAGTGTTTTAGATGAGTTGTTTCAGTGTTTGTTATTGCAATTGGTTTGGTCCTTTGAGATGTACACCAAGTTCGAGGTCCTTCAGGGAATCGTCAGTTATCTTCTTGTCTCAGGTGCGCATGTCGAGATGTTGGTCAAGTATTTTTGTCACTAGACCACGTGGCAGTCAACATTTCAAACATTATTTCAAACATTGTTTGCAATACATTAGCACCATTTTTCTGATGATCCCCTCTCCCTTCCCCTTGAAGCCTTACGTCATTTGTACACTGTCCTTTATTCGAAACATTATTCAAAACAATATTTGAAACATTTCAAACAGTATCTGAAATATTTGGAACATTATTCGAATCATTACTTCAAACATTATTTTAATTGTTATTTTAGACATCATTTCAAACAATATTTGAATTATTTGAAACCATATTCGAAACATTATTTTTGAAACACTATTTGAAACTTTGCTACAAACATTATTTGAAACACTATTTGAAACTTTACTACAAACATTATTTGAAATAGTGTTACAAATAATGTTTGAAATAATGTTATTAAAATATTTTATCCCGAATACCATTGTTTCAAAACAAACAGAATTCGCTTTTCCTTCGCCGAACAACAAATATAATGGACACGCGATAATGTAAAACAGGGCAATTTCCGATGTTAGCTCTTTCGTCTACTATAGTTTTGAAGCTTCTGATGATGGTAAAATTAATTAAGTTTGGACGTAAACGTGTCTTGAATAATCAATTAAGTTTATTAGGTGGAGCACAGTTTGCTTCCAAGCTGCTGATAGCCGCCATGTTGAAAGCGGAAGTTTCAATCCTTGGTGGGAACTGCGAAAGTACTTTTAGATGAATGTTATAATTACTCGGGGATATGATGAGAATTTTCGCGAAACAGGAAACACATTTCACAATTATTCGCTTTTTGTTATACATTTTCAAATATTTTTTAATCGCATTTATTTTTTTTCTATTCATTTCGGTTTTCGAAAAAGCGAGATTGACTTTTGAATAACGCGCCATTGCGCGCGCAGGTTGCGAGACTAGTGGGGGGGCGGCGACACGAGCCAATTAGCCAATTACCTTCTGGTAATTTTTCCTTTAGGCTGAGTCCACAGTCGAAAGCGTAGACTTAACCTCAAAAATTAAATTAGGGGCGTTATTATTATTTCGCGTCAACTTCACCTAAAAGTCTATTGTGGACGCAACCTAACGATGCAATTTGCAAAAATTGTGAACTGGGCCTAAGAAGCAATGCAAGAAAAATTAATCATCAGGTTGAGTATGCAATTCTTTTATTACTTTTTCGTTAGTATTATAATTTAGAATCATTGCGAACTTGACCTAACAATTAATTTTTCCGAATTGCACTTTTAGGCTGAGTCCACAGTGCAATTAGCAAAAATCGCATTGTTAGGCCCAGTCCACAATTACACCTACAAAAAAAATAATACGAGAATTGTGGACTCAACCTAAGAAACAATGCAATTTGTAAAAAATTGCATTGTTTCTTACTCTCTAAATCTGAATCAGCGAAATTTCACTGATTCTCAGCGATAAGTATGCCACTATTTTAAAACAGCGTATATGCGCTAATTAATCAGTGAAGTTTCACTGATTATTTAGTGAAATTTCACTAATTCACAGCGCATATACGCTAATTGAAATAGTGGCATACTTATCGCTGATTCAGATTTAGAGAGTAGGTCGAGTGCACAATTGCATTGCTTCTTAGGCCGAATCCACAATGCGATTTAATTGCATTTAAAAAAATACATTTTCCAAGTGAAAATTTTTCGGCAATTGTCTCAGACTATGATAATAATAATACAGAACAAGTGTAAGATTATTGAGGAGAAAAAAAATGGAAACTATAGCGTGAAAATGAATTTTTATTATGAATTTCGCTGAAGAAGAATAAGAGGGAGAAAGGGAGGGAGAAGAGAAGCGTTTTAAAATGGACTTCCCCTTTTTGTGCCTCGTCACGTTTCACTACACCCTGACACGAGTCCATCGTCGATCCCTTCTCATGCCAGGCAACCCAGCAATGTGGCAAAGTAATCAATAACCGGAGGATTAACACCGAAGCGAGTTCTCAAACTAGTTGCGACTACTTCTTTCGAAATAAATTATTAACGTCAGGAAACATTGAAAGGGCAAAACTGACTTACTTCCGATGGGTTAAATCAAGTTAAGGAGAAGATTTTGTGTAGGCTTCGGGTTCTCTCACACACCTTTTTCTTCTCTTTTCTTTCTTTCTGCTTTTCTCTTTCTTTCTTCTTCCATTTCTGGTTTTTTTCTTCTTTCTTCTCTGTCTCTTTCTTCTCTCTCTGTATTTTTCGCATTTTTGTATTTTCTTCTCTTTCTGTATTTTTTTCTCTTCTGTATTTTCTTCTCCTTGTGTATTTTTCGCATTTTTGTATTTTCTTCTCTTTTCTGTATTTTCTACTTTTTCTGTATTTTCTTCTCTTTCTGTATTTTCTTTTCTTATTTCTTTTCTGTATTTCTTTCTTTTCTCTTTCTGTATTTTCTTCTCTTTCTGTATTTCTTCTCTTTTATGTATTACTTCTCTTTTCTGTATTTTCTTCTTTTTCTGTATTTTCTTCTCTTTCAGTATTTCTTCTTTTTTCTGTATTTTCTTCTCTTTCTATATTTTCTTCTCTGTATTTTTTCCTCTTCCTCTTTCTTTCTTCTCTTCTTGTATTTTTCTCTTTTCAGTTTTTTCTTCTCTTTTTTGCTTTTTCTTCTTTTCTTCTCTGTCTTTTTCTTCACTTTTTTGCTTCTTTCTTCTTCTCTTTTCTGTTTCTTTCTCGTTGTATGCAGGAAGTAATCGCAACTAGAAAGAGGAGAAGAAAGAGACAAAGAATTTTTCTTCTTCTTTTTTCAGTTTCTTCCCTTTTCTAACAAAAATAGCCTCAAATGGAAATAGAAGAGAAAGAAAGAAGAAAGAGATAGAATTCTTTCTTCTTCTCTTTTCTGTTCCTTTCTAGTTAATAAAAGAAAATAACGACAAATAGAAGAAGAAGAAGAAAGAGAAAAAGACAGATAATTCTTTCTTCCTTTTCTCGAACCATTCTCGAGAATGAAAATAGAAAGAGAAAAGAGAGAGATAGAAAGAGAAAAAAAGAGAGAGAGATAAAGAGAGACAAAGAGAAATGAAATAGAATGATGAAGAGAGACAGAAAAAGAAAAAAAAGAGAGAGAGAGACAGAAAAAGAAAAGAGAGAGAAAGAGAGTAATAGACAATTGACTCTCTCTCGGACTCTGTTTCCCATGATTTGCGTGCATGTGTATATTGCACGTTATAATGTTCTATTGCTTACGCAATAACCACTGGCACGAGTTACTCATAGCTACCGGATCCCCTCTCTTATTTTTCATCGTGGGTCATTGTATTCTCGGGGCGACTCCAAACCTTACAACTTGATCGACATTGTAGAGCCGCTTTATATATCACTAAAACCTTTTCAAGAGGGAATATATCGCTTCATATATTTTTTTTTCGGTACAGCTAAAACTTTCCTACAATAATTCTCCATTTCAATTCTATTTTATAGTTTATACTCCCTGCGCCCGTTAGTTATATTCCAATTTACTACACTCGATTTTTTTTTATTTACTTATTTTTATTATTTATTAATCTTTTATTAATATTAATCTTTTATTATTATTAATATTAATATTAATTTTTTATTACTATTATTATCAATATTGCAGATATCAAATCTCAAACTGAGATTATTATTTTATTACTTATTTTTTTACTAATTTCTGTAGAAAACATTTTTTTTTATTTACTATTATTTTTACTTTTAATAATATTATAATTATTATCTAATTATTTTTTACCAGATTTTATAGAATTATATTTTTATTTATTTATTTTTATTATTATTTTATTATTTATTTTTTACTAGAACTATTTTTAATAGATTTTATAAGTCTCATTGTAGAAAATTTCATGTTCTGCAATTTACTTCATCTCGTTTGTGACAGAATTTTCACGCCGTCTAGGCGGGAATTTAAAGAACTTTTAGGCGCGAAATTCAAAAACAAAAATTTAATTTAGCTCTAATTCTATGAAATTATTTAAGTAAAATTCAATATAATTTTTTTTACTCTGTATAATCACTCCTAAAAATAGAAAAAAAAAAAAAAAAAAAAAATAGCAATAGTGTAGTAATAGTATAGCAATAGTCTAGTAACAGTATCTTAGTAATAATAGTAATAATAGTGATAGTAGTGATAGTAGTAATAGTATAGTATAGTAATATTATAGTATAGTATAGTGTAGTAATAATATAAAAACAGTATGGTAACAGTATAGTAATAGTATAGCAAAAGTCTAGCAACATTATAGTAATTATAGTAATAATAGTGATAGTAGTAATAGTTTAGTAATATTAGTAATAGTAGTATTAGCAGTAATAGTATTGTAATAGTTTAGCAATAGTATAGTAACAGCATAGTAATAATATAGTAATAGTATAGTAACAGTAATAATATTATAGTAATAGTTATAATACTGTAGTTATGGTAATAATAGTGACAGTAGAAATAGTAGTGATAGTATAGTAATAATAGTGAGAGTAGAAATAATAGTAATAGTAGTAATAGTATAGTAACAGTAGAAATAGTAGAAATAGTAGTGATAGTAGTAATAGTATAGTAATAGCATAAAGAAAGCAAAGGAATGAAACAAGAAACAAAAAATACTGTAAATAAAATAGAAAAAATAACCAAAACCACTGGTGGTAAATAAAATAGAAAAAGAAAAATGGACAAAAAAAAATTCGTATAACGTAAAAATGGATTTATGTTGTTCGATGTGGAGAGAGAGAGATAATGTAGGAAAACCGAACGTGTTTAGGTTGTCGATTAAAAAGGAAGGGAATGCGTAATGTGGTCAAGGTTGTAAGTCAAATGGATTGGCTGCTATTGCGTGCTTGCTCTTCAAACCAGCAGCAGCAGCAGCAGTTGAAACACCGTACTACCACTACCGTGAAATGCTATATAATCGCAAAAACATATTACACACTATATATGTACCCTGTGTGTGGATATTTCATTGTTATCCAATTATACCCGAAGCTATTAAGCAACTAAAAGCTCTGGCTTCAAACTATCGATCCGATTTTAGCTTAATTACACCTTGACTCGGTTTAGACTACGACTACTACTACTACTATTACTACTACCATCTTGGGGGTCGTCAATCGATTCGACGATTCGCTGAACAATTTTCGACTAATTTGCGTTGGTATATATTTCTATAACACTGTTTTCCTGTACCAACACTGAATATGTGTTTCGCCTCATTGTTTATAATTAGTTATTTACTGGTCGTTGCCCCTCTTCGGAATCGGGTATTTATTTAGCAGTTTGCGAACGGAACACTTTGGATAATTTGGATAACTATCTCTGGTCCAGTTTGGGATCTGTAATGGTCTATATTGTCTATAAAAGCGTCATCTAGATCTAGATTATCTAGTTTTGACTATATAAAAAAATAAAAACCCGATCTATATATAGATTATCTCAATTTTAGTTATCTAGATAGTAATAGATAGTAATGGATAATAATAGATAGTAATCTAGATCTAGATTATTCAAATTTTAGTTGTCTTTGTCTAGATTGTCTAACTTTTCATCATCTATATTTTTATCTAAATCTTTATTATCTCTATCTAGATTATCTAAATTTAGAACAAGTGGATATACATTATCTAGATTTCGACTATATCTATAGATCTGGATTATATAAACTTGTAGTATTCAGATATAGATTATCTCAGTTCTTACTACCTAGATCTAAATTATGCGACTAATTTTTCGCTTTTCATAAAAATCTCTCAAAAAAATTAAAAATTTACTTTCAGTGCAATAATTTTTGTAATAAACAATTATTTTATATTTCAAGATTATGAATGATGATTATGAAATAAAATTACATCTAAACTAAATATTATAGATTATTAAATTAACAATTAATTTTGTTACAAAAAAACATTAAATCAACAATATTAAAAATATTACAAATTTCCTTATATATATATATATACGTTGCTTCACTTATTGTTATTGATTTTCTTGAAATAAATTAGGGGAAAAAAATGTTTTTTCTATGATAACAAAAGTATTTTTTTCAAGAATAATCCAAATAGATATTTTAAACAAACAAATAAATTTGTAAACAAAAAAATTGTTATTGTTTTTCGTGTGAAAAATATGTTTTTTCCTCAAAGCGTTAAAAAAAGTTATTTACGACGTTAATATAAATAATAATAAATAATAAACAATGCGACGTTAAAAATAATTGACAATTTTTCTTGATTATTATTGACAATATTATCAAGAAATAAATAATAGAATAAATATAATAAATAAAAAAAATAAAATTGTATTGTTCATTTATTGTAAATTTTATTATTTAGAAAATTAAGACTATATTAAAAAATGGGGATTATTAACACTGCTGGGAATTGAATTTAAAATATTATTATTATTATTAATTAATTAAATAAATAAATAAATAAATATTGTTATTATTGTTATTATTAATTAATTAAATAAATTATTATTATTTATTTATAAAAATAAATTATAATAAATAGGTAATAAATTATTAGTGATAATAATCGACATTGTTAAAATATTCAACACCAACAAAAAAAAAAAACAATATATTGACAGGAATTTCTTTAGAGTGAAAAAAAATGAAACGAGTTTGAATTTTTATTGCTTTGTCAGATGTAAATTTTCTCCAAGATTTATCTCCATTTATAAATAGCTAATTGTTTCTCTTTTGCTTGTTTTAGAACGTGAGAGACACGCTACCAGCAGACTTTCCGCGTAAGTACCACATTTGCATCCAAAATAATTAACTACTGAAATTGAATTTAATAATTAAAAAAGGAAATTGAATTTTGGTTATTCTGGCCGTTTTGAAAATTTACGATTTTAATTCTCTTTTTTTGTCGTTGCTCGGTTTTTTCTCTTTTTTCTGAAGCAAATATAACTGATATTTTTCTATACTCTTTCTATTTTCGTTATTTGTTTTTTTAACGATATTAAATTTAGTTATTAATTAACTAATTATGAAATTAGTTTATTAATGTATGAAATTAATTAGTTAATTAATTTATTAAATTAATTATTTCTAAAAATTCTTTTCCATCTTTTGCTCCATTTCGATGTTTTTTCGTATTTTTTATTTTAAAATTTAAACATTAAAATTTTAAATTTTAAATTTAAAAATTGATTAATTCATAAATTATTAAATTAATTAATTTTTAAAAATTCTATTCCATTTTTTATCTTTTCGCTCCTTTTCGTATTTTTTATTCTATTAACAATGAATAAAATCAATAAAATATTCAACGGATAACAAATTTTTTTCATTTGAATTCTATTTCCAATTTTTTCGTATATCGAATATTTTTATTCGATACAATTTTACTTTGGTATATACAACATTATATTGTTAATAAATAAATTCATCAATTCACTTAATTGTATATTTTATCGACAAACAGAAAGTATCAATATTCGAATTCCTTTTTTCAAAAAAATAAAGATTTAATTTTTTTTTTTCCCGCAACATTATTGAAGTGTAAGTTGAAAGAGAGCGAGGACCATTAATCTATCAAATGGAAATTAATTATGCATTCGCGCAAGAAAACCGACCCAACTTGTGATAATGTCGCTTTGGCCTTCTCACAATATAATTCTTTTATTTAAACGCGCGTGCTTTCAATTTATACTTGGATTAACTTCCTTTGCAACTTATTTCAATACTCTTTATAGTGTACTATAATATAAAACTTTTGACGTCTTGTATCTATATTTTTCCATGAAAGTTTTATTTAATTACTATTAAAATTATTACACATATATATATAGGGTAAAATAATTTTCACTCAGAGACAATTTAACGTTGATATAGAAGCAAACAACGCTCAGTAATCTGAATACAAGATTTAATTAACAAACTTATTAGGTTTCATTAATTAGCGTACTGACTACAATTAGGAAAATTAAATTCAAATTATAATCAGCCGGGGATGTCGTGAGTTTTCTTTTTTTAAATTGAATGTATTTTTTTTTTGTTCTTCTTTGTTCGGGAAAGTAAACATTTAATTGTTCATTGTAATACATTTGTATTCAATTTTTTTATTATTATTTTTATTTATTTCTATTTTTATTCGTTCTTTATATTTATTATTTACCTATTTTTTCAAATGTGCTTTTACTGTTTGATTTTCATATTTTTTAACTTTTTAGTTCTTTCTTTATTTTTTTTTACTTTTTTCATATTTTAGCTTTTTAATATTTTGTTTATTAATTTTTTATTTTATTCATATATTCTTTATTTACTTATTTAGTGTCAACGTATTTATTTTATTTTTTTATTTTATTTAGTATCAACGTATATATTTATTTAAATTATTTATTTACATATTTAGTATCAACGTATTTATTTATTTAAATTATTTATTTACTTATTTAGTATATCAAAGGACATAGAAAATTAAAAATCACCCTTTCTTTATATTAATATAATAAATATTAATTTTTATCATTGAAGTTGTCTTGACAGTATAATTTAAAAACGGAGAATCGAAATTACAATTTTGAAAAATTTATCTCTTTTTCTCTCTCTCTCTCTCTCTCTCTCTCCTTCTCTTTCGCGGTATTGTAAAACTTTCCTGGAAAGATGGAACAGCGTAAATCAATGCAAGGTCAACGCGAAACTACATTTTTCCATCCATTGCGTTTCATTGTACGATTACCACGTGCAGAAGAAACGATCGTCAGGGGATTTTAGTACCTTCTGGAATGTTGTTCGTTTCTGACAAAGGCGTAAGGTTCATATATATATATATTGCGTGGGAGTTGATCGCGTCAATCATTATTTTTTCAAGAGCAAAAAAAAATTTGTTTATTATTTTAGAACATTAGGAAACAATATTTTCGTCCTTACGAATTTTTGACACTATTTTTGGTTTGAATTTTCAATTTTGCTTTTTTTATATAAATTAGTTATTACTATTAATTTATCATGAATTGAATTTTTTCTTTTTTGAATTTCGCGCCTAAAAGTTGTTTAAATTCCCGCCTAGATGGTATGAAAGTTCTCTCACAAACGAAGTGAAATGAATAGAGTACTACTGCTAATTATTAGTAGAAAAACACTGATTATTTGTATAAATAAATAAATAATTAACTATTAGTAGAAAACTAGAAAATAACTAATTATTAGTTAATAGAAAAACTGAGAAAGTAAAAAAATTGAAAGTAATTTATTTTTAAATTGAAAAAAATATTAAAAGTAGAAAACTAGAAATTACTAATTATTAGTTAACAAGCAACTAAGAAAGTAAAAAAATTAAAAGTAATTTAAAGGAATTTATTTTGAAATTGAAAGTAATTAAAATAGTAAACAATTGAAAGTAGTTTTGTAAAATTGAAAGTTTAACTAAAAAAGTAGTCAAATATAATAAAATTAGTTATGAAAATTTTCATTATTTTGAAGCGTATAATAAAAATTTCACTTTTTTATGCAAATCGAGAGGAAAAGAGGAAAAACGAGAAGTGAGTCAAGAAAAGGAGAAAAAAAATTTTTTCAGCAAACATGAATTGTCGCGATAAACTTGTTACTTTAATGAAACATCCCTTCCGATGAATTTCAAACTCAAATCACTGGACCTAGAAATTTCTAAGGTAAATTTGATAAAGGGCAAGTTTCGCTTGACTCACTTTCACTTCTCATTATGAGAATAGCAACTCGGTTCTTTATTGCATTTCCCGTTTTTGAAAATTAAAAAATTTTCTATTTTCTATTTTCTATATATTTTTATTATTATTTTCTTCTGTATTTTTTTGTTTTACAAGAAAATAAAAAATATATTATTTTTATTACTATTATTATCGTTAAATTTTTCGTCGAAAATTGTGATTTGTATTTAAAAAAAAAAAAGAATGATTTGAATTATTTGAGAAAAAAAAGTGTAAAATCCAATTTGTTTCAATTAGCATCCCGCACAGGAATTGAATATTTAACAATAAATGTCAGTTCCTGCGCAGCGAAGATGCTATTAAATTACTTTGGACGGTATATAAGTATCGAGAAGTGCAATAAAAGATGACATATAATTAAGTATAGTTCATCAAGCGACCTTGAGAAATTACAAAGTTAACTGAGACAGTCTGTTGGAGGAGAGAAGCCTATTAAAGAGGATTTACCGGCTTTACGTTCATAAGTCGTCGTTACGAGTTCTCGGTTACACGTTTTAACATTCTGGTTTGACTTTTTGTACAAAGCACAGAAATAAGGGTCAAAAAAGAAAAAGAAAAGAAAAAAAAACAGAAAGAAAAACGAGAATCCGCGAAAAAGATCCGGATTCAAATTATTACATCCTGAAAAATTAAACTTTTACTGCCACTTCGACATTTTTTATATACATTTAATAAAATTATTCCCCAACAAAATTTGCTTCTTGAAATTTGATGAGAATTCTTCATTTTTTAAAAAACAATTTTTCTTAAATTTTTTCTTTAAATTTAATTATTTAAACTCGTATATAAATCGCAAAGATATTTCTAACAGCAACTTGAACTTGAATGAATAATGAAAATAATAATAATAAATAATAAAATAATAATAATAATAAGGGTAACAAAAATTATATGGAAAAAAAATTATAATTATTATTTTTATTATTATAGATAGTAGGTAATAAAATAATAATAAATAAAATATTTTTGCCTTAAAATTAAAAATTTTGCAAATAAGATAAATTATGTACACAAGTGAATAATATTTCGTAATATAATATAAATGAAAAAAAGAACCGACAAAAATTGAGACAAGAAACAATTTCAAGAACTACGAGTATTGCGAGTATAAAATTACAGACTTTTAATGGTAGAATTAAGTGAATGGAATTTCGTCATAGGACGAGGCAATCCGCAATTTTGCAATCGCCTGGAATGACGTTTGATTGATAAAAAAAGAATTGAGAAAAAAGAAAATTCCCGATAATAAATATTCTCCCATTGTATTCTGATATCATTTTTTTTTTTCTTATTCCACGATTTGATAATTTGTAAATTGTAATGTTTTTAAAAATCTAATTTATTGTTTGTGATAAAGAAAGAAAAACTGAGAAAGAGAGAAAAAAGAGAGAGAGAGAAAAAGGAGTGGAAACTTATAAAAGCATTGTCGATGTATAATAATAAAGAATTATTGAACATAATCGTTCCGCAAAGCAAGAGTTGGAAGTGAGGTCACGCTCCACTTCCCCAAAGCTGATAAAAACTTCTCTTTTTACTGTCTCCTTCATTACTGCAAACTGTTGATAATCAAAGCCCGCGTTCTCCAAAAAGACAACAATCCTCAAAGCTTGTTCAATTCCATTCGGGAAAATACGGGAAAAAAAAGAAACTAATCCGATTTCCGACTTATATATCTTGGAATTATCGTTTTTTGTCCGTTACGCAATATTCTCGAGTTTTTTTTTTTTTTTTTTTTCTTTTGCCCTTTGTGTAATTTGCACAATTAACGGAAACTACCACCATTTTCAGAGTACCATCGCGTTGCTTTAATTGCCACCTGACTGAAACTATTAAATTCAGAACTTACCCCGCACGTATTCAAATATATAACTGTCAAAGTTTCTAAAAATTAAATCTTTTCCTTGCAATTTATTTTTAGGGCTTATAACAAAAATCAAAAATACATCATTTTTAAGTTTAAAATCATTTTAACAGGGTTTAAAAATTTAATTTTCTTTTTCTCGGACTTTTCCCTCATTTCCAGATAAAATTTTGACTTATTCCTTGACACTAAAGAATATTCTGATTCACTATAAATAAAATAAATATAAATAAATATTTCATCATTACTATATTTCCATGAGAACTAAGATTTTCAAAATTTCTAATTCTAATAATTATAAGAATTATTTTATACCTATTATAATATAAGAATATTGTTATTGTCAGAACTTCTTCAAACATATTTTTACATCATCAATAATTGAATTATTGCGAAGAATTTTATAAGAAGTTACAAACAAATTGATTTTTTTCTAAAAAATTTATACAAATTCTATTTTTAATCATTGAATTCTTGTGAAATTTTAATTATTTTAGAAAATAATTGAATATTCGTGTAGAATTTTGTCAAAATTGTTAGTAAATAATTAAATTCTTTTGGGAAATTTTATTAGAATAATTTATATACAAATTATTGAATTAAGAAAAATTGTTGAAAATAATTGAAATTTTACCATGAATTTAATGCCAAATTTTAAAACAATTGGTTTTTTCGAAAAAATGTATGCAAATTCTATTTTAAATAATTGAATTCATGTGAATATTTTTTCTTTTCTTGTGGAAAATAATTGAATGTTTGTGTAGAATTTTATCAAAATTTTTGGTAAAAAATTGAATTCTTTTGGGAAATTTGATTAAAATCGAATATTGAAAACCATACTGAATTAAGAAAAACTTTTGGACATAATTGAAATTTTGCCATGAATTTTTTAAAAATCTTTGAAAATAATTAAATTATTCTGATGAATACTATTATTTATGAAAATAATTGAATTTTACAATGAATTTTATTACTTTCGAAAAAAAATTGAATTTCTGCGACGAATTTAATGCCAAATTTTAAAACAATTTGTTCTTTCGAAAAAATTGATTTAAATTCTATTTTGAAAAATTTGAATTCTTAATTATTTGAATTTTTAATTATTTCAGAAAATAAGAATTTTGTCAAAATTGTTATTAAACAATTGAATTATTTTGGAAAATTTTATTAAAATAATATATATACAAATTATTGAGTGAAGAAAAATTTTTGAAAATAATTGAAATTTTGAAATGAATTTTATTAAAATTATTGAAAATAATTGAATTTTATTACATTTGAAAAAAATTTAATTTCTGCGAAGAATTTAATGCCAAATTTTAAAACAATTGGTTTTTTCGAAAAAATTAATTCAAATTCTATTTTAAATAATTAAATTCATTTGAAATTTTATCTTTTTTCTTGAGAATAATTGAAATTTCGACATGAATTTTTTTTACATCTTTAAAAATAATTGAATTTCCAATGAATTTTACTAAAATTTTTCAAAATAATTGAATTTTGTTGAAGAATTTCGCTATTCATTTATAAAAATTAAATTGAAATGTTGACCACAATTTTCATTAGATTTTTTAAAAATAATTGAATTTCTGCGAAGAATTTTATTAATTTTGACAGTAATTGAATACTTGTGATGGATATTGTTACTTATTTATAAAAATACTTGAATTTTTCAATGAATTTTATTAAAATTCCTAAATACAATTGAATTTCGGCTAAAAATTATTATATTTGTATTATTTATAAGTATAATTGAAATATTGACGAGTATTTTTTTATTTTTTGAAAATAATTGAATTTATTGAAAGAATTTTGTTATTTATTAAGATCGTTGAATTTTTTCAAAAAATTACGTTGAAATTTTTAAAATTGTAACTACATAATTTCAACAGAATTGAAATTAAAATTTTTCAAAAAAATACTTTATACAATGATTTATAAGAAATAACTTTATGGCAGTTCTTCAATAGAATTAAGTTATTTAAAGGAAAACTTATTGTCAGAAATAGAAAAAATTCAAAGTTTTTTTTTAAAATTCGTGATAATTTCATAGTTTATGAATCAAACAAAAAGACACAAAACTTGAGAATTTTCTTTTAAATTCTAAACATTTAATTTTTTCCAATACTTTTAATAAAAATCCCTGACTTTTCCCTGATTTCTTTGACCAATTCTACTTTTTCTGACTTTTCCCTGAATTCCCGGATCTGTCGCAACCCTGTTTAAACATAAAATTGAATTTTGAAATAATTTCAAATCTGAGAATATTTTTAAGTGGAACTATTTCTACTTTTTCAAACGCAAACCCTTGATCATAATTTCTCCCTACAATCTAAGACAAATCCATACAGAAATGTTATCCCATAGAATTATTAATTCCGATTGCAGAAATAAGCTTATATCATCCAAAAGGGAAATGATAATTTAATTTCGAACAGCTTTGAAAATGTAATAATCTCCTTGATATGTTTCTATATATCTATTTCCAGCCATCGCCGTATAGGATACATTAAGATATTATAAGGCACTCTAACTGAATAAAGATGGTTATATACACAGCCAAATGTTAGAATATTAATGAGAATTTATAACCACTATTTAGACGCTAAATTCTCCTTTAAAATATCGGGAAAAAACTATTAATTTAGATGCAATGAACACTGAGAATTGTCATCGCTCTATATTTGAAATATTAACTTAATGGTATATTCAAATATATATAGTGTATAGCATAAAAGGGGATGAAATTGAATTTGCAATCGAAATCGATATCCAAAAGAGATGGGAATTCTATAGAGCAGCCCCAATATGATGATAAGATATAGAGACTAGTGTAACAAACGGAGAGATCAAAGGCACTGGGAAAATTCTTAAAGACAGAAAGAGAGAGAGAGATGGAAAATATACGGTTATTGCGATTTCTTCGAAATTCCCCATCTGTCATTATGTGGGGAAAAAAAGAAAAAGTAAATAATACGAATATAACGATTCTCAAAGGATAATTTCATTACGCTTCAAAGTTATAATTTTCATTTATTCCCTACAAAGATTTAAAAAAGATTGTATATTCAACTTTATCCTGTACTTTATTCCTTTTAGTTCTTCTCACTCTCTCTTTAGTCATCTACTCACTATCTTTCATCTCTTATTTATCTTTTACTTATTTACTTTACTTATTTTTTTACTTTTTATTTACTTTTCAGTCTTCATTTTTTTTTTTGTATTTTTTAATTTTTATTCAGTTCAGGACTCGAACTAGTGAAAGTATTTAAAAATAAGGACTTTACGGACCAAAAATGGAAAATTACGGCCCAATTAGTGCCAAAAATATAAACAGTCCGAGTCAAATAAAAAAATTTAAAATAAAACTATCAATTAAATTTTTAATTAATAACTACAAAATATGAAGATATCGATAACTCCGAGTTTTCGACTCGGAGTGATCGATTTCTTCATGTTTTATAATAATTGAAGATGACAGTAGTAAAATAATTATCAATTCAATTATTAATTTCAAGAATTTTTAACTAAAATTTTTCTTAAAATCGATTATATTTAATAATTTTCGAAAAAGTTCTTTGACAATTTTCAAATCCATTTGTTTACAGTATTCAATTTTACGAAAACTTTCTCAAAAAAAAAAATCGATTTCAAAATTTCAATTGTTTAAATACAAAAAAATTTCTTTTTGAATAATTGAATATTTCTTAAAATTCAATTTTGGTAAAGAATTATATCAAACAAATTTTTAAATAATTGAATTCTTTTGGCGTATTTTAATAAAATTTTTAAGAATAATTACTTTTTTCAAGAGATTTGATTAAAATTGTATTAAAAATAATTGAAATTCTGAGATGAGTTTTATTATTTGTGAAAATAATTGAATTCTTAAAAATCGTGACGATAATTTTTAAACAAAATAATTTTGAAAATAATTGAATTTCTTCGAAGAATTTTATTACTTTTAAAAATAATTTAATTCTTGGGATGAATATTGATATTTATGAAAATAATTTAATTTTGCAAAATTTCAATTATTCGTAAATTCTTCAATTAAAAATATATTAGAAAATAAAAACTTCAAATAATTTCAAAAGGAAAAATACGCAATTTAACTTTTTCTCTTAAAAAATTAATTCTACAGAATTGTTAGTTAAAAATATGAAAAATTTAAATTTTTAAAGATTTTAATCTGAAACCTTTTTAAAATTAAATTATTTCTAAAAATTCAAGCTCTAATGCTTTTAAACTTCAATTATAATCTAAAATTTTAACTGAAATTCATTTTTAAATCAATTTTTATTAGACAATTCTACTAGAATTCAATTATTTAAATACAATAAAAACAATTGTATTAAAAATAATTAAAATTCTGCGTTGAGTTTTATTACTTATGAAAATAATTGAATTATTGCGAAGAATTTTATAAAAAAAATTTCAAACAATATTGATTTTTTTCTAAAAAATTTATGCAAATTCTATTTTTATTTTTTAATAATTGAATTCTTGTGAAATTTTAATTATTTTAGAAAATAATTGAATATTTGTGTACAATTTTGTCAAAATTATTGTTAAATAATAATTGAATTCTTTTGGAAAATTTTATTAAAATAATATATATGCAAATTATTGAATCAAGAAAAATTGGTGAAAATAATTGAAATTTTGCCATGAATTTAATGCCAAACTTTAAAACAATTGGTTTTTAAAAAAAAATTATGCAAATTCTATTTTAAATAATTGAATTCATCTGAATATTTTTTCTTTTTTTTTGGAAAATAATTGAATGTTTGTGTAGAATTTTATCAAAATTTTTGTTTAAAAATTGAATTCTTTTGGGAAATTTCATTAAAATAGAATATTGAAAACCATTGAATTAAGACAAATTTTTGGGAAATAATTTAAATGCCATGAATTTTTTTAAAATCTTTGAAAATAATTGAATTATTCTGATGAACACTATTATATATGAAAATAATTGAATTTTGCAAAGAATTTTATTAAAATTTCTCAGAATAATTGAAATTTCCATATAGAATTTTATAAAAATACCTAAAAATAATTTAATTTCATAAAGAACTTCATTAAATTTTCTGAAAATAATTGAATTTTGCAAAAAAAAATTATTATAATTCCTGAAAATAATTTAATTTCTATCAAGAATTTTAATACGTTTAAAAATAACGTAATTTTTGTGATGAATTTATTGTTAATTCTGAAAATAATTGAATTTTCCAAAAACATTTTATTGAAAATTCCTGAAAATAATTGAATTTCTCAAAGAATTTTATTAAAATTTTTGAAAATATCTGAATTTTGCAAAAAAAAAACATTTTATTTCGGAGAAGTATTCAATTATTTCTAAAAATAATTGAAATTTTGACGAGAATTTAAAAAAATTTTTGAACATAATTGAATTTCTGCGAAGAATTTTATTACTTTTGAAAGTAACTGAATTTCTGCAATCATTTCTAACTTTTTTAAAATTTCCAAAATTATATCGTACAATTTACGAACTTTTCGTCCTTTTTCAATCAAATTACGGACTTTACGGACCTTTTTTCTATAAAAAAAACGGGATTTATGGACCTAGTTCGAACCCTGTCGGTTATAAAATAAATAATATTATAAATTACATAAATAAATTGAAAATAATTCTTATTGATGGATAAAATAAATAAAATACTAAAATTACTAAAATGAACTGCTAAAAAAATACTGTCATTTTAGAAACAAAAAAAAAAAAAGAAAATTGAATTCTGGGAGAGCACTTTCTCAACAATTTGATATTCGCAACCAGTTAATAAAATAACGTGACTATGTTTGTAATTGAAATTTACTACGCCACTGTGTATATGCACTAAGGCGAAAAGTGATCGGACCCAATCTTCTTCCGGCATAACGCAGAATCTGATAGTTGGTAAATTGCTCTCAGCTTTATTACGTCGTTACGATATCGCGTAGCCAGTCTACCGTGCGAACTTCTCCTCTCCAACTTGTACTCGGATTTATTGAGCATAGTAATAGAGGCAAAGTTTCGCATTTCTCTGATGATGTGCGTGAATCGTCTCCATAACATTTGCACTTGTATTTGTGTATACAAATATATTTACAATTTAGATTTACATCCAGACACATATATAGTAGTTTGTACATTGCCCCCCAAACAATAGTCAAGATTATCCTGCTCTCGAATATTGAGAGAGAGAGAGAGGAAATTTTCCTTTCTCGACTTTGAGAGATTTCAAACTTTCCCCCTCCACTGAAACTTTTCACGGGATAAGATCACTGTACCGGAAAGGATTTTTAGAAAACTTTTCCCTTCCTCCGTATAAATAATAGAAGAAAAATAAAATGCGAGGGAAAAAGATAAAACAATATTAACCCTCAACTTTTATAATTGAATAGAAGGATTCACTTTAAAAGGAGTTAGAGTTGAATTTTTTATTTAGTGATAAAATCTGCGCTCCTAGGAGTTTTCCCACACTTAGCGTTCAAACAGTGTCCAAAAAATTGTCCAACTTTACCTATTGCCCAGAGGTTGTCCGACCAATGATTTTAAGGATTTAAATCTGCGCTCCCAGGATTTTTGCCACCCTTGGGGCCAAAAATAACCCACAAGTTGTCTGACCAAAGATTTTTAGTCATTTAATCTGCGTTCCCAGGATTTTTGCCAACCATGGTCACTTGTAAATTGTAATACTACCAAACTTGGGACAACCTTTGGAGAACAATCGAAATTTACACCCAGGAGAAAAATTCGATTAAAATAGTAAAAGAAAACAGTGGGAGAAAAATTTTCCCTATTGCTTTTAGAGAATTAGAAACATTTTTTTTCTCCCTGCAAGAATATTTTCTGCTACGCAAAAAAAATAGAGCGGAATATTCCGTTATATAGAAAGTTTGGGAGAAAAATTCACCGGGATCAATAATATAAGTCACGGTTAGGAAAAGTTTCGTGTGGACTTAAATTTGCAAAATGACTCTTGAGGGTAATTACAGAACTTCCGAGGAGAGAATTGCAAATTAATTCCATTTTGTAACTAATCTTTATAAAGTTGAGACTGCATTTTTGAATCATCATTTTTAACACAAACAAAAAAAAAAGACTCTTGGCACATGCGAAAGGAAAACTTTTTATAGATAAAATCAACTGCCACCGCTTTTTTCCCCTTCTCCTCTTTTTTTTGGAAGAACTTTTTTCTCTCCCCTATGAGGAAAGCTTCTCTCCTAAAAAAGAGGAGCTTTTTTAGCTCCTATTTTTTAGGAGAGAAGCTTTCCTCATACGGAATAAAAAAAAGTTCTTCAAAATGGAAAAAATAAAAAGGTAAAAATTTTTGGGAGAGTATTTTTCTCCGTCTGGCGATCTAGTTAATGTATATCATCGTTTCTATATAGTTTGGTCTAGAGGAGGTATTGAACCTATTTTGAGCGCGCAGAACACTTGTATGTAACACCTACACACGTGACTTGTAACACTTGAATGGCTTCTTCCGATCATTAATATGAACAGAATGCTCCACCAGGTTTTAAAGCCTGATCCCAGTTATTCCCAAGCTAATAGCGAGCTTGAAACTTTTTTTTTCCTGGCCAAAGCCTTTTTGCCGGAGTGTTTACTAGTTTTTTTTTTTTTTTTTTTTTCTCGATTATATGGAGTCTATATAGCCCCGGACTTTAAACGAGTGAAGCGCGAAACGCTATCTCTCTCGCAGACGAGCACATTTACTCCTATACACTTACTCATTCTTAAGCCGGATAGAGGCGAAATTATTACCAACGCTAGTTGTGTGCCGCGATATCAGAGTCTATGGATGGCGTAAGGGCGTCTCTCTTTCTCTCTCTCTCTCTATTTTTCTCCCTTCTCTCTCTTCTTCTCCCTCTCTTTTCTTTTTCTTCCTCTCTGTCTTTCTCTTTTACTTACACTCTCTCTTTCTTTCCCTCTTTTCTTTTTGTTATCTCTCTCTTTCTCTATTTTTCTCCCTTCTCTCTCTTTATCTTTCTTTCTTCTTCTCCGACTTTTTCTTTTCCTTTTTTCTCTCTATTTTTCTCGTTTACTTACACTCTCTCCTTCTTTCCCTCTATTTTTTTATTTTCTCTCTTTCTCTATTTTTCTTCCTTCTCTCTCTTTATTTTTCTCTCTTAGTTACCCTCTCTTCCTCTCCCACTCTTTCTTTTTCTTTCTCTTTTACTTACACTCTCTCCTTCTTTCCCTCTTTTCTTTCTCTATTTTTCTCTTTTACTTACACTCTCTCCTTCTTCCCCTATTTTCTTTCTTTCTCTCTTTCTTTCTCTGTTTTTCTCCCTCTCTCTATTGTTTCCCTCACCCCTCTTTCTTTTTCTTTCTCTCCTTCGCCCCTTATTTTCTCTTTAACTTACACTATCTCCTCCTCCTACCTCTCTCTCTCTATTCTTCTCTCTTACTTACAC